>NC_047101.1:15720870-16433036 GCF_902459505.1 Geotrypetes seraphini | reverse complement strand
GTGGCAATCTATTTTCATCATCATCTGGGGTTGATAGAGTTTCCAAGTGCTAATGTGGGGTCATATTAGAAAAAAAAAATTTGGAAAGCACTGGACTATACGCTGTTGACTGAGAATTCCAGGTATCCAAGGGAAAATAATGGGGGAATGATTAACGTGACCATTTATTTTTTTCATCAAAACGGAACATATACTGATTTTCAGTCCCACCCCCAATTTCTTCATTCATTTTTCATGTACACACAATATCTTATTAATTCATAATGGTAACCATAAAATTAAAAAAAAACCAACAACAAAGCACACTGTATGCAGAAAAATGTTAATTATCATTTATATTCGGGGGGTTTTCAAAGAGGTCAAGACAGATGACTTTAAAATATGCAATATCACTTCAGTAACAACTATAGAAAAATAGACAAATACTGTATGGTGCAAAATATATACAGCAGATATAAATTCTCAAAACTGACACATTTTGATCACTAAACTGAAAATAAAATCATTTTTCCTACCTTTGTTGTCTGGTGAGTCTCTGGTTGAACTTCCTTCTAACTGTGCATCCTTTATTTCTTTCTTTCTCCATGCCCCCTTCTTTCTGTCTTTCTTTCTCTCTCCCTCCCCTCCAAGCCACTGCCGCCACACTCCCCTAACTTTTTCTTTCTTTCTTTTTCTCTCCCTGCCTCCCCCCATACCACTGACAACGACAAATTATCACTGCTTCCCCGCCGCAGCAACAGGGGCAGGTGAGGCGAGTGCAGCGTCTGCACAACGGCTGGCCCAGAAGCCTTCCCCCGACGTCAATTCTGACGTCAGAGAGGAAGTTCCGGGCCAGCCAATCGCTGCCTGGCTGGCCCGGAACTTCCTCTCCAACATCAGAATTGACATCGGGGGAAGGCTTGTGGGCCAGCTGTTGTGCAGTCGCTGCACATGTCTGGCCCTGTTGCTGTGGCGGCGGCAGGGAAGCAGGGAGAGCGCCCAGGCTCCGCAATCGCCTGTCCCGTTGTCCCCACGTACCGCTTCGGGACAGTCTCTCTGAAAAAGTGACGTTTCGGCATCCCGAAGCTGTGCGTGGGGGCAACGGGACAGGGGATCTAAAAACGGGACGCATGGTCACATTAGGAATGATCAATCAGAAAAAGAATCTGAGTAGCAAAAGAAACCTAGTGGTGACAAGAAGTTGAAAATCAACATCTATCCCAATGTGGAAATAACAGGAGCAGCGTACATGAGCCATATAATGTGATGCTCTAGGGCAGGGGTGCCCACACTTTTTGGGCTTGCGAGCTACTTTTAAAATGACCAAGTCAAAATGATCTACCAACAATAAAAATGCTAAACATATATATATATATATATATTTATTTATACATATATATATATATATATATATATATATATATATATATATATACACCGAGTGTACTTTGTATTTATGTTCAAATATTTTTTTATTATACAGCCCCCTCCCCCGAAGGCCTGACCCCCCTGAAGGTCTGCACATTCCCCCTCAAAGGTTGACTCCCCCCCTGAAGGCCTGCACTACCCCTTGAAGGACTGCACTCCCCCCCCCCCGAAGGCCTACCCTCCCCACATCCATTTACCTAATTCCAGCAGGGAGCAGTCTGCAGAGAGGATCGCTGGTACTTTAACGATCCTTGCAGGTTGCCATAGGCCTCAGGAGCTGTCTTCCCTCTGCCCCAAGCCTGTCTCTGACTTAGAGGAGGGGCAGGACCACGGCAGAGGGAAGACAGCTCCTGAGGCCTATGGCAACCTGTAAGAATTGCTAAAGTACCACCTGCCACCGGCTGTCTCCCATTCGTCCCCTTTGGAGATCCCCACAGGAATAAGGAAGTTAAATTAATAGAATACTTAGGCACAGAAAAACAAAGAAATACTTCCAAGAACTGCTCCATAAGAACTGCCTGTCACAATGCTCATTAGTGGAACTGAATAAAAGACAAGTACAATGGATTTAGAAGGGGGACGATCCGCCCGGGTGCACGGCTTGGAGGGGTGCACAGCCGGCCAGGACCAGGTCATCCTGCCTTTCTTTTCCCCCGGTCCGCGCTCGGGGCTTGCGCCTGCCTGGTCCCGCGCCGACGCTCGAATGGTGCCGTCAACTCCCGCGAGTCTCGCGATAACCAACAGCACCATTTGGGCGGCGGGTGCGAGCCCCGTGCGCAGACCGGTGGAAAGGAAGGGCAGGAGGACCCGGACGGCTGTGCATCCCTCTACGCCGTGCACCCGGGGCGGGGGCGGACCACCCCACCTCGGTACGCCACTGATTGGGAGGCCGATTTTGGGGTTTTTAAAATTGTATATCGGGCAGCATTAGGCCTCGCTCTTACCTCAATCATTACAGGCGCTTCTATTTCTTGTGATGCGCTGAGCTCCGTCCCCCACCGGCCTTCACCCCGCCCTTCCAGCACTCTGATTGGCCAGCGTTCTTTAAGAGGCGGGCCAGTCAGGAGGGGAAAAAAAGAGAAGGGAAGAAGGGAACCTGCTGTGTGATCGACTGGGGTCGCCTGAGCGAACGACCTGTCGATCGCGATCGACGCGTTGGGCACCCCTGCTCTAGGGTCAAGCATAATCCATCTCACAGTTCCTATATACTTTTGAGTGCCAAATAACATAGGAAACACATCATTTTATTCTTTGCTGTCTTGGATGTTAAGGAACATGTTGATGTGTTCACTTGTCACCCTGTAGTTTTGTCTGTTTGAAGCTCATTAATCCAAGTAAAATCCATTTTTATTGCCACTTTAAGTCTCGTGCCCTTTTATGTAACCTCCAGTTGATCATGGTTGGCCCCATGATAGATCCTTTCAATTGGTATTGATTTTCAAGCCCATCAACCAAAGCTCGGCAGGACTTGCAGGCACTGCTTCTAGGAAGGTCTCCCATCTACCAGAGTCACATAGCCAAGTTCTGCAATTAGAGCTTTGAGAAAAAAAAAATTGTAAGCAGTCAAGCTTCTATAACCAGGCACTGCTTTGTTCATATTCAACAGAACTGCCTGCTTTATTTTAAAGGAGCTCTACAGGCACCAGAGGTAGCCAGTAATTCTATTTAATAACAGTTAGAGCCATCAGGAGAGATGAGCAAGTTGGGCGCCAATGTGCCTCGTTGAGACGTGGGATGCAGGCACTGCTATTGCTGGAATAGATAAAGGAGCTCTTTGCAGTTCTTAAGCTTCTGGTAGTGTCATTGGAAGGAAAACTCCTTCCCCCCTCTTCAATTCACATCGTCCAAGGGAAGGAGACTACCCCTCTCTTTTCTACTGGATCAGCCAGCTGGGACATCAGAAGTGGATTGCCCCCTAAAGCACTGGTGGACTATCTGCAGCACTAGATGACCTGTGGTAGCCCTAGGGAGGCCCGGTCCAATGATGTTTTGTGGTCTATACCGCAAATATGAAATATGGGTTGCCATTATCAGATCTCGTGTGTTTTGTCTATAGGCTAACCTAGACCTGAGATGATGCAAAGACTGCTCTGGCATCTCGGAGTTTCAGCCGATCACTGCCTCCTCACTCAGAAATGACAGTTAAGATACAGTAAATTCAATGCTATAAACAAGGTACTAACATTTACGTGCCCACTGCATGCATCCATGTTTAGAACACTAGCAGCCATGTGCACTTAAGTATGAATACACCAGAATGCTACCTAAGTGCTATTTGCAAATAGCTATTTAAGCACTGCGGAGGAGGTGTGGGGGAGAGGGAATATACAGTGGAAGAGCATGGGTGGGGCTTCCATTTAGGTGTTAACACTTATAACATTTCTGTGGGAACCTACGGGGATAAATTCTATGCATGGCATTCAAAATTTGGCGCCCAAGAAAAATCAATGTTGAACCGCGTTCTTAGAAGTAGAAATTTAGAAGCTCAGTTGTTTTTTTGGTTTGGTTTGGGATTTTTGCTGTTGTTGGACTATCAGATCCCATACGTTTCAGGTGCACCTCATCCAATGTAAGTTCTTCCACTCTACCGATGTGGCCTGTGCATATGCTATTACATCACAACTAAGCCTCCTTCTTGGCCATATCTGCATTGGGAACAAAGAACTCTGAGAGCCAATAAATTCAAGGACTGAGGTGGAGGAAGATATCTTTTTCCTTACAGGTCCCACGGCAACAAGAGGGCATCCGCTCAAACTCAAGAGTGGGGGAGACTTCATGGCGACATCAAGAAGTACTTCTTCACCGAAAAGGTGGTTGATCGTTGGAGTGGTCTTCCACGCCAGGTAGTCGAAGCCAGCAACGTGCTCGACTTAAAGAGACGATGGGATAAACATGTGGGTTTGCTCCGGGGAAATACTTAGGGGAGGGTTCTTTTAGGGAGAAGGTTCTTTGAGTGGGCAGACTTGTTGGGCCGTCGGCCCTTTTCTGCCGTCATACTCTATGTAATCTATGTCCCAAGTCAGATGCCTCCTCCTCTTACATTTACGGGCCCTCTTACTAAAGCTTAGCGCACATTAAGAGAATTTGCACGTAATAAATGCTAAGAAGCCCTTGGGCCTAAGTCACTAATCACCCGAAGTCGGAAAAGTCCAAAGTCCATTCTTGAAAAATATGTCCAAAATATTTTTTTCCCAAGAATCGTCTACTTATACGTCCAGCCATTTGATCATCCATACCGCTAAGCCATCTATCTTTATACCCCATTCTCATACAAAAAAAATCGTCCCAAGTCAAAAACGCTTAGAACAAGACCTTTTAGACGTGGGATGGATCAGCAAAGTGATGGACTGGACAACCAGACATGGCAACAGAATAGTGGGGCACCTTACAGGGCACTGCTGTGAACTTCACAAAAAGGATGCCATATAAACATCTCACCACTATTCCCTTATAGGTGATGGTGAGCACCCCAAAAAACCTATTATACCCACCTATCAACCACCACAATAGCCCTTATGGCTCCAGGTGGCACCTATATGGCAGTACAGTTGGGTTTTGGGGGGGTTTGGTGGATGCACATGTTTCATCATGAATGCAGTGGTTAGAGTGGCTTATGGGCCTGGGTTCTCCTCTCTATGGTTTAATAGCCCAACCCCCCAGACTACTTAAGCCACCTCTGTGCAACTCTACTAGGCTTTCCTATGTCAGGTGCTGAAGATCTGGAGGCAGGTATGTACTTTTTTTATTCCAATTTTTATGGGGGGGAGGGTCAGTGATCACTGGGGCAGTTGTTAACTGGTCATGTTTGATACCTTCTGGGCACTTATACCTGTTTTTAAATCGCTTAAGTCACAACATATAAGTTCCGTCTAGGAAGTCTCGTAGAACTTTCGATTATCGCTGCAGGATGACTAAGTCTAGGTCAGCCTACGTCCCGCCTACCTCCCGCCTACCTCCCGCCCTAACCACTCGTTCAAAAACATCCCTTTTCACTCTGGACATACAGCAGCACTGAAAAGGCCTAAGCTGTTTTTAGATACGTCTAAAACCCATTTCGATTATTGGACGACCTGTCTTTTGATCATCTAAGTGCTGATTTAGGCGGGTTTTTAGACGTATTTTTGTTTCGATTATGTACCTCATAGAGTACAGATGTGCAAGAAAAGATCATCCCTTCATTTTTGGCCATTTGATTGATGAATTTATAAAATCTCATTTCTTGCTCAAAGTGAATTATAATAACCCCCCCTCCCCCAAACCTTCCAAATTACCTCAAAGCTGATTAATATACATTTTCCATTGTAATTTAGCATGCCATACTTTGAATTGTCATTATTCCTGTGTAATTGTCTATTGCTTAGGTCTGACTTATTCTTGCTCTACACTGCCTTGAGTGAATCCCTTCAAAAAGGCAGTAAATTTATAAAAATTTGGGGGCCATTGGCAAAATATTGTACCGAATAGACATCACTTCTTCTCTTCTCTTTTTCTTTTTTTTCTTCCTTGGCACACAAAAAAGGGGGGGGAGTTGGAAATAATTTGATGTAATATGTTATAATATGATTTATAATATGTGTGTATTTTATTGAAATATATGATGAATGTTGGGTGGTAGGGGGGGGGTTATTGCTTCACTAGATATTATGTATAGATATCAAAGTGATATTGTGGAATAATTTATTGTAATATTATTTTTTGTGCACTTGTTGTTCAAATTGAAAATGAATAAAGAATTATGAAAAAAAAACAAAAAGGCAGTAAAAAAATCCTAATAAATAAGAACCCAAATGCCACCCAGTCATTCCACCAATCATTCCGTTCTATGAGAACATTAATGGTCATAAAAGCCATACTGATAACTGAAAACACAGATTACAGGTTTTATAACTTGGGCTCCGTTATTGAAACAGTTGGACTTCAGGTCTCTTAGGACAGTCAAGTGTGTGCAGATTAAACTTCCCCTTTTTTTTTTTTTAAAAGACATAACAAGACACCCCAGCATTTAAACTACTTGTCAGCTTCCTGCCTGACAAGGCCACTTCAGTGTTTTTCTAGTGATTTCCACAAATGCTCAGAGAGTTCACCAGATCTGCTCCTGCTAATGGTACAAAAAAGCAATTTAGGAATGTCTTGGAAGAATGCTGTCAGACTGACTTGCTTCCCCTGCCCAGCCCCCTTTGCCTTGTTGCATATTAGATCATTAGATAATCAAGTGTTAGAACAGGCAAACTGACAGGGTCCCTGCACTATCCTTGTTCCAGGCCATTGTGCTTTGCCATGGGTAAAAAATCTCTCTCTCTATCTGAAACAAATGCTGCCGTTGACTTTACACAAAGCCTGCTAGCTGTTCTCCCTTCCTTCCCATCTGTCATAATTTGAAGTTTCTGCCAGAACAGATATATGAGGGCGGTTTGAAAAGTTTGGTAAATTTCCATGATATGGCGCCACAGTCCATTAGGTCAATGATGCCGTCAAGAAGTATTTTGCAGAGTTTGACAAAAAAAAGGGAACTTACTGTATGTGGAGCGTCAAAATAAAAAAAAAACATTTTTTTTAAAGTCTAAGTACGTTTTGGGCCTACAGCGCTAGTCGCCCAAACTCGGCAGCGTCTAAAGTCTATTTTCAAAAAATGCGTCCAAAATATTTTTTTTTTGAGAATCGTCTAATTATATGTCCAGCCGTTTGATCATCCAGACCGCCAAGTCGTCTATCTTTATGCCCCATTCTCGGCCAAAAAATCGTCTAAGTCCAAAATGCCTAGAAAAAAGATCTTTTGGATGTGGGAGAGGTCAGCAAAGTGATGGACTGGCCATCCAGACATGGCAACAGAGTAGTGGGGCACCTTACAGGGCACTGCTGTGAACTTCACAAAAAGGGTGCCACATAAACATCTCACAACTCTTTTATAGGTCATGGTGAGCCCCCCAAAACACCCCCAAAACTATTATACCCACCTGCCTACCACCCCAATAGCCCTTATGGCTGCAGGTGCCACCTTTATGGCAGTACAGTAAGGTTTTAGAGGGTGCAGATGTTCTACCATGAATGCAGTGGTTAGAGTGGCTTATGGGCCTGGGTCCTCCTCCCGCTCTGACCACTCCTTGGAAAAATGTCCCTTATCGCTCTGGGCACACAGCGGCAGTCAAAAGGCCTAAGGCCCACCTCCCGCCCTAACCACTCCTCGGAAAAATATCCCTTTTCGCTCTGGGCACACAGCAGCAGTCAAAAGGCCTAAGCTGCTTTTAGATACTAAGGGCACCATATATTAAACAGCAAAAATATGGGCGTTAAGACCGTGATTCTAATAAAGGCGCGTAAAATTAGGTGCTTATATCGGCGGTGCCTAGCCACTGTAGGTGTCTACTGTGATTTTTAATATGCTTAATCTGCACCAATAATTGACAACCAGCAAATCTTAATTGACATAAATTACACTTAATTGAATATTAGGTGCCTAACTTTGAGGTGGGAAATTAGACCATGGCGCCTACCACAAAGTAGGCGTGGTTAGGGGATGGATCATGGGCGTGTTTTGCATATAGGTGTCTGTTTTGGACTTAGGTGCACCCATTTAGGAAAAGAAAACCCTGGTATAAATAGGGAGCACCCAGTGGCGTAGCAAGGGTGGGAGGCACCAGGGGCTGCAGTTGCGCCCCCTCCCTCACCCTTTTCTCCACCCCCCTGCCACACACTCCCCCTTCCCTTCTCACGTACCTGTTTAGCTTCCCTGGCACAAGCAGCATCTCCAATTTGCGGCCTGCATCAGCGTTGGCTCTCCCTCTGATGTCACTTCCTAGTCCTGGAAGTGATGTCAGAGGGGACGACGCTAGGAGCAGATTGGAGCTTCTGCTCATGCCAGCAAAGAGCTAGGGGTATCGTAGAGGGGAATTGAAGGCACGCACGCACGCAGCAGAGGAGTGGGAAGGAGCGGGGGGGGGGGGGTAGAGAGGAGAAGTGCTGCCAGCGCCCCCATCAAGACAGCGCCCAGGACAGTCTGCTCCCCCTGCCCTAGGGTTACCAGATATCCAGATTTCACCGGACATGTCCTCCTTTCTGAGAACAAGTCCGGGGGTCCGGACGGTTTTTCAAAACCCGGCACTTTGTCCGGGTTTTGAAAAGCTTCCAGCAACGAGCGATGTCGGGACGGCATCTGCACATGCGCCTGACATCATCGCGTCACACCAACGCATGCGCAGATGCCGTCCCGAAGAGCAAACAGGTTGAGGGGGCAGGGCTGGGTGTCGGAATGGGGCACAACTCAGGCAGAATGGAGCATGGCCAGGCGGAGCAGGGCAGACCTGAGGGCGGGGCCCCGGGTCCAGATTTTCATTTATGAAAATCTGGTAACCCTACCACGCCCCCCCTCTTACTGCGTCACTGGGTGCACCTAATGTTAGAACGCCTATCGACAACTAAGCCCACTTAAGCGTGATTCCATACAGTGCTCTCAGCTTTTACAGAACCAAACTTAAGTGCCATACTAATCAGCACTTAATGTGTAGGCACCATTTATAGAATCAGGGCTTAAGTGCCCATTCTGTAACGGCAGTGGCGTTCAAAATGGTCGTGATAAAACAGGGCAAAAGTCAGCAAGCGCGCACTTCTCTTTAAGCACGAGCATGCGCGCCACGTCAAAGGCTGGAGCAAATGCCGACATCTAGGCCAATATTCAGCTTTATTAAGCAATATTAGGGGTTTTTTAAGTGGCTAAAGACGAGACTCCTATTTGGGCGGCCCAATTTGGCTGCTATATTTGGCCGGTCAGCGCTGAAAATGGCCAGTTATTGCATGACGTAGCTGGTTCACTTGTAGCCATTAACTAGGAATACTCAGCGGAGACAACCAGTTATCTCACGTTGAATATTTGCATTTAGCCAGCAAAACACTATTTAACTGGTTGGCATCATTTCTGGTCCGTTAAAAGGCAGCCGGAATTTTAAAGCACACTAACCCCCTCTTTTACTAAGGTGCGCTAAACGATTTGCACGCCGCTAAACGCTAACATGTCCACAGACTAACATTCACGTGATAGCATTTAGCGCCTGCTAATCGTTTAGCGCACCTTAGTCAAAGAGGGCCTAAGTTATATTAATTTGAGTTAAGAGGTGCTGATTCTGTGAAGGGCACTTAAAGTTAGGCAACTAACTTACCCACCCCCTTTTACGAAGCTGTGTTAGGCTTTTAAACGCCAGCCGCGGTGGTAAAAGCTCCGATGATCCTAGATTTCCTATGAGCGTCGAAGCTAAGACTGTCGTGGCTGGTGATAAAAAAAAGCCTAACACGGCTTTGTAACAGGGGGTAGGAAGGGGTTAATTGGCAAAATACCCTTAATAGCTTAAATAATGGGAAAAAAATTTAATTGGGCGAAAGGCGCCTATCTGATTCTATAAAAGATATGCATCTATCGCATGGAGCTTAATGATGCCCTAATGCACAGGTGTCGAAGTCGGTCCTCGAGGGCCGCAATCCAGTCGGGTTTTCAGAATTTCCCCAATGAATATGCATTGAAAGCAGTGCATGCACATAGATCTCATGCATATTCATTGGGGAAATCCTGAAAACCCGACTGGATTGCGGCCCTCAAGGATCGACTTTGACACCTCTGCCCTAATGTCTAAGTGGGCGTTTTATAGGCACAGCGTGAATTAGGCACTAAGCATTATTTGCCAAAAACTTAGGCGCCTAAGTTTTTAAATATCCGCTGTTAGCCAAGATTCTGTAAATGCTGCCCCTTGGCGCCGTTCATGCCGTCAGCTTGAGAATGACATGTGGACCAATTTTTTCCCCCAACCCCACAGGCATTCAATTTCCCTGTCTTGTCCCCCACGAGTTTTTATCGCTCTCTCTGCCTCGTTCCTGTAAGCTCTGCCTTAACCGCACAAGCCTCAAACCCTTATGATTTTAAAGGGTTTGAGGCTAGTGCAGATGAGGACGGAGCTTAGCCATTGGTGGAATGAGGCATTATGACATCACAATCTGAACTCTAGCATGTCGCTACTTAGGATTTTAAAGGGTTTGAGGCTCGTACAGATCAGGACAGAACTTGTGGGAACAGGGCAGGAACAGGAAACGAACTCGCGGGGACAGGACAGGTCGGGACAGGAAAATGAGTCCCTGCGGGGACGAGTAAAAATTTGTCCCCATGTCATTCTCTAATCCAGAGCTAAACTAAGGAAAGAGTTAATCAGTATATTCTGTGGTATAATTCTAGAATTGCTGCTTTTAGGCCAATTTTTCTATGGACGTCCATAGTAGGGGATCTAGACCTAGAGATTAGAGAATGACATGGTGGCAAATTCATCACCGTTCCCGTCCTCGCGGATAACCGCGGTGAACAATATTCATGTCATTCTTTAAGGAGAGAGGGAAGAATCAGAGTATGAATAGCCACAACCACTGATCCTCAAGCTTTGCTTTGAAGAATGCTGGTGTAGAAGAACCGAGGTTGAAATAGACACTAGAAAATGACATGGGATTATTTCCCGCGGTTATCCGCGGGGACGGGAACGGTGATGAATTTTGTCACTGTGTCATTCTCTACTAGAGATTTATTTTAATATAAGGCTCTAGTGGAGAAATCGTTCTGCAATAAAATTTGTTGTCGGCGGGGTGGCGAACCAACAAGTGTAGAATCCAAGTAACATTTCACATTGAAAACAACAGCAGCTAAGGAAAATGATTTGCCTACCATGTTCCAGATATGAAGGCGTACCTTCAGAGGGGTCAAGCCTCCGAGCCCTCCGACCGTGCTTTGAGTTGTTGTGCACAAACATGTTGTCTGACACTGCCAGGACATGCCCGTCTACGCTGACCGTTGTGGAAACCACCACCTGTGGTAGAAACACATGAGAGCCGTCAAGATATATTTGAACACAAACATGGATGACACAGTAAGCACTTTCTACTCCGATTCCCCTCACCGTCCCCGCTACAGACAGCTAGCCAGGCTACATGGCAATTGTTCTTAGAAGGAGCTGTGGAATGGAAGGCATCCGATATAGTTTTTAGTCAAAATTACTCATTCCATGTAGCAGCAGATATCCATTTTAATGATATCATTTCTACCATAGCTTTTTAAACATTTCTTGGAAAGTGGTCACAGAAAGATTTCATTTATTGCAAGATTATCTCTAGTTCAGGAAACGGGTAAAAGTTTGGCTCTTCTCACAAGACTTTAATGGAAGAAGTAACTAACTAGCTAGTCACTTTCACAAGAACTAACACTAGCTCCACATACTGTAAATTGGGGAAATCCACTGTTTATTCCTAGAATAAGCAGCATAAAATCCATTTTACAATTGGGATCGAGCTAGGTACTTGAGACTTGGGTTGGCCATTGTTGGAAACAGGATGCTGGTCTTGATGGACCTTCGGTCTGTCTCAGTATGGCAATTCTTAAGTGAGCCAAGTAGAGGACAATCAAGGCATTGTGACATCACTGATGAGTTTGACTTTTAGGCATTGGTGGAATGAGGCATTATGACGTCACAATCTCAGCTCTGGAATGTTGCTACTATTTAGGTTTCTGCCAGGTACTTGAGATTTGGGTTGGCCACTGTTGGAAACAGGATGCTGGTCTTGATGGACCTTCGGTCTGTCTCAGTATGGCAATTCTTAAGTGAGCCAAGTAGAGGACAATCAAGGCATTGTGACATCACTGATGAGTTTGACTTTTAGGCATTGGTGGAATGAGGCATTATGACGTCATAATCTCAGCTCTGGAATGTTGCTACTATTTAGGCTCTTGAGGTCCTCTCTAGCATATGTGAATAAGCTCTTTGGAATCAACCCCCAAGAGAATAATTACATTTTCAGGTCCAAGAAAGAAAAAAATGTGCCCAGTCAAGATTGCAAAAGAGCAACTTTGGTGCAAGGATTTCTCTTCTTGCTACTTTTGGAATGAAACAAGAATTCCATTAGGGGAAAATGAATGAAAGGAAAAATGGTACAAAAAACCAAAAACCAAACATCGCAGCGCCCCCAACCCCACTAGATCCCATGGATATTTGAGATAGACCTGGGGACCTTTGGAATGGAGTCCCATTAAGATGAGAAGTATGTGATCAAGGGGATATTTTATTTTTTTATGTAGAAAATGTATATATTGCTCTATCCAACAATTCTAGGTGAGTATTTGTGAGGGGGCATTGAGAGGAATGGATATGCTGTGGACCATCAAGGAGAAGAGGTAAGACGATGTTCCTGATTTCACACACTGGTCCCTTAAAGAAATGGCCCTGGAGCTTTTTGCTGGTATCATTTTTCCAGGAATAACACAATTGCATTATTCAGTTTCCATAGCAATAAGTTGTCTCCTCAAAAAAAACCCATAAAAAAAATATATATATATATAAACAAGCTCACAGGAGATCTACAAATACAATGTTCAAAAAGACTGCCTAGTTGAAAACTATCCAGGTATCATTAGCATCAAATTTCAAGTTTAATATGGTTTTGATTAATCGCTTAATCATAATTCTAAGCGATGTACATAACACTAAAATTACAAAATTTAGGGAACGATACAACACATAACAAGAACTGAGTTTTGCATGACTAATGACAAACTTAACAAACCCATAGACACAGGGAAAGGAAGGGAAAAGAACTACAAGTTATTTGATAGTTAGTAAGACATTCAAGGGAAATACATAAGGAAAGGAGAAGTCTGTATACCGAGTCAGACCATAGGTCCATCACGCTCAGCAGTCCGCTCCCGCAGCGGCCCTCCAGGTCAATGACCTGTAGTGATCTATTACTCATTATACCCCTGGATCCCCTTTCCCTTCAGGAACTCGTCCAATCCCAGTATGGCAATTCTTACGTGAGCCAAGTAAAGGACAATCAAGGCATTGTGACATCACTGATGAGTTTAACTCTTAGGCATTGGTGGAATGAGGCATTATGACATCACAATCTCAGCTCTGGAATGTTGCTACTATTTAGGTTTCTGCCAGGTACTTGAGACTTGGGTTGGCCACTGTTGGAAACAGGATGCTGGTCTTGATGGACCTTTGGTCTGTCTCAGTTTGGCAATTCTTAAGTGAAGCTATACAGTAAAGTTAAAATCAGGAAAGTGACTGGCTTGCTAATTATTAGAGAATGACACGGGGAAAAAATCTGTCCCCGTCACCGCCCCGTCCCCGTCTCACCATCCTCTGCACCGCCCCGTCACCGCCGTTCCCTTCACCACCCCGTCACCGTCACCGGCATCCCTTTCACCACCCCGTCACCGTCACCGGCATCCCTTTCACCGCCCCGTCTCCGTCACCGGCATCCCTTTCACCGCCCCGTCACCGCCACTGCCATCCCTTTCACCGCCCCGTCACCGCCACTGCCATCCCTTTCACCGCCCCGTCACCGTCACCGGCATCCCTTTCACCGCCCCGTCACCGCCACTGCCATCCCTTTCACCGCCCCGTCACCGCCACTGCCATCCCTTTCACCGCCCCGTCACCGTCACCGGCATCCCTTTCACCGCCCCGTCACCGCCACTGCCATCCCTTTCACCGCCCCGTCACCGCCACTGCCATCCCTTTCACCACCCCGTCACCGCCACTGCCATCCCTTTCACCGCCCCGTCACCGTCACCGGCATCCCTTTCACCGCCCCGTCACCGCCACTGCCATCCCTTTCACCGCCCCGTCACCGCCACTGCCATCCCTTTCACCGCCCCGTCACCGTCACCGGCATCCCTTTCACCGCCCCGTCACCGCCACTGCCATCCCTTTCACCGCCCCGTCACCGTCACCGGCATCCCTTTCACTGCCCCGTCACCGCCACTGCCATCCCTTTCACCGCCCCGTCACCGCCACTGCCATCCCTTTCACCACCCCGTCACCGCCACTGCCATCCCTTTCACCGCCCCGTCACCGTCACCGGCATCCCTTTCACCGCCCCGTCACCGCCACTGCCATCCCTTTCACCGCCCCGTCACCGCCACTGCCATCCCATTCACTGCCCCGTCACCGTCACCGTAGCATGCATAAAAGCCTCAAACAGGTATGATTTTATATACTTATCTTTATTAACGTATTCCCATGGGTTACATACTGAACATGTGCTGGATTCTTCCATTCTTGCAGCACATGTTCAGGAATAGGATTCAGTAACCCATGGGAATGGACACAGCACACTACTACACTAGTACTCAGATTAAAAAAAAAAACAACAGCTCCCAGCTCAGCCAGATTCCCATCTCAAACCGGTCAAAGAATCCCCCCCCCCCTCTTGCCGCCGCCACAAACCCTGGGCAGGCAAGTAGTAGGAAAGTGTGCACCTTACCTCTACTTGTAGCGCCAAAGTTTTCAATGAAATTTCAGCTCCTCCACGTCTGAAGCAGTGATTCCTCTCCAATCCAGGCAGCGACGCCCAAAAAAATCCTGGGCTTGCCTCTCAGCTCCGAAATCCCCCGATTTCCAATCGCTACTGCAACCCATTAAATATCATGTGTGGCAGTAGCGATTGGTCCCCTTCTTGAGCAGGAAAGAACTGACTAATGAGGAGCCAGAATATTGAAGGGGGCGGAGTCAGGCAACGTGCAAGTCGGGTGGAGAGAGACGAGTTGGAGGAGACCAAATGGCCGACAAGCATGGCCGCCGGAAAAAAATCAGACGCCTGTCCCGAAGTGAACCGAACACACGGTGAAGACTCGGTAAATCGCGGTATGTAGAAGGGGATACATTTGCCTGTGGGGACAAATCTTTTCACCGTTTTTGCGGGCGGTGAAAACTTTTGTCCCCGTGTCTGCAGTGATTTGGCTATGGAGTCCCGCGGGGATCGCTCCCCGTGTCATTCTCTAATTTGAATGTAAGCAAACATAATTTATATGTTATCCGGTAAGCTACCGGAAGCCAGTGGGCTTTCTTATGGAGAGGTGTTACGTGATCAAACTTCCTGGCTTTTGTGTGATTTATGCAAGTTTTCCAAGAGAAACTTTTCCAAATTATCTCTTTGAAAATTTGCATAACGTAAATTATACAGAGGGTGTCCTTGTAACCTACACCTGCTATTTGTGTATTTAGGTCATTAGTGTACCTTAAAAAAATCTAGAGCACACAAAATTATTTTAATGCATATTAACTTATAAATTAACTAGTGTGCAATTAAAACTTTTCTATTAAAACAAAACAAACCAATAGGTTCAATGAAACTTGGGAAGAAAAGACACATGTTACAAAAATGAGATGAAGATGTTTTGCCAAGCACATTACTACTACTATTTATTATTTCTATACTGCTGAAAGGCGTATGCAGCACTGTACATTTAATATGTCATGGACGGTCCATGCTCAGAAGAGCTTACAATCTAATTTGGACAGACAGACAGGATATATATAGGGGTTGGAGAGATTCTAGCAGAGAGAATAGGATGGACATAGGTATCTTATGGTGAGTGGGAGTTAGGAGTTTAAAGCAGCCTCCAAAAAGTGGGTTTTGAGCTTTGATTTGTGTGGGCAACCCATTAAGGGCAAACTAGAGCGTATGCGTTTGAAAGTCAGAAGTAACTGCGTGGGATTCCTCCTCCAGAATAACCCTCCCCCCTTTTATGAAGCCGCGTTAGGTTTTTTTATTGTCGACCTTAGTTGTAAAAGCTCTGACACTCACAGAATTCCTATGAGCGTCGGCACTTTTACCGCTGCGGCCTGCAATAAAAACCCTAACGCGGCTTCATAAAAAAAAAGGGGGGGGGAGGTTGTGGTAAATATGTTTACAAGACTGCCCATGTGCATTTCTAGCTGCCGTGAGGAAAGCAAGTTTTACAATCATTTTGCCTGGCTACGTCGCTGTTAACTCGTGTACGCCTTCGAAAAACTCTTCTCGAGTGACTACATCTGAAATGCTGTTCTGATCGTATTTAACACTTTCCACCATTCTAATTTGTGGGGCCAGTCAGCTTGATCTCCCACCCAAGTCTCCAATAGAGAGTTGCGCGGGGACAGAAATCCCATCCGTCCCCGCCCATCCCTGCCAGGATCCTCTCTGTCCCCACCCGTCCCCGCCAGGATCCTCTTCGTCCCCACCCGTCCCAGTCAGAATCCTCTCTGTCCCCACCCGTCCCCGCCAGGATCTTCTCTGTCCCCACCCGTCCCCGCCAGGATCCTCTCCGTCCCCACCCGTCCCAGTCAGAATCCTCTCCGTCCCCACCCGTCCCCGCCAGGATCCTCTCTGTCCCCACCCGTCCCCGCCAGGATCCTCTCCATCCCCACCCGTCCCAGTCAGAATCCTCTCCGTCCCCACCAGTCCCCGCCAGGATCCTCTCTGTCCCCACCCGTCCCCGCCAGGATCCTCTCTGTCCCCACCCGTCCCCGCCAGGATCCTCTCCGTCCCCACCCGTCCCAGTCAGAATCCTCTCCGTCCCCACCCGTCCCCGCCAGGATCCTCTCTGTCCCCACCTGTCCCCGCCAGGATCCTCTCTGTCCCCACCCATCTCCGCCAGGATCCTCTCTGTCCCCACCCGTCCCCGCCAGGATCCTCTCCGTCCCCACCCATCCCCGCAAGGAATTACCTCCATCCCTGCCCGTCCCCATAAAAAGCAGCAATTACTTCTGACAGGATCATCAATTCCACAGTTTCTTTTGTGTTTGCGCTGCTGTTTTCCTTGTGGAATCTCTTTGGCGGAACCCTTTTTTTGTTTTCTGTTCAGGTAATTAACTTATAAACCCCCCTCTTTTACTAAGGCTGACGTGTCCATTATATTATATGGACAAACTCTGCTTCCAAAGCCTTCCATCCCCGTGGGAGTACCGTTGGCTAGAGGGGGGGTTCCCGTGGGAGTCCCGTGGGCCAGAGGGGGGTCCCCGTGGGAGTCCCGTGGGTTATGGGGGGATTCCCACGATCCCCGTTCCTGTGCAGACCTCTAGTCTCCAACAACGCTCCCTCCCCCCCCCCCAAAAAAAAAAGAAAAAAACAAAAATAACCACAACCAACCAGGCTGGTCTCTTACTGGATGCCACTTTTGATTGGAGAGATAGCTAGAAAACACATTTGTTGTTTTCCAGAACTTTGGTTACAACAATAAGATGAAATGACCTACACTTCTCCTTATAGTAACAAGAATGGGATTAAAAGAAACCCATAGAGAGATGCTTACTCATGCGCCCTCTTACATCCAAATATAATAATTGTCTGTTAATTGCAGTTTCATCTCCTTCTTCATGCTTCCACACATGAAACAGCAATCAGCCAGCTCCTGTTTAATCCACCTATTATGTTGACTAATTAACTTTGCTTGGCAGTTTATTTCTTCCTCCATTATCAGCCCCTGTCAGCCTCGAGCGCACCGCCGCAAAGGGGGACCTCGGCCCCTTTGATTGATCACCGATAGACTGACATGCAGATTAATTTAATTAGAACCACCTCACTTGAGAAATGAAAGACAACAGTACGAGGGGATAATAGATCTGCTCTCATAATGATGCAAAGCTCCCCCCACTCCCTCCCCCCCTCCTATGCCAAGGAAGAGGATTTGGGATTTGCTAAGAAGAATTTGCTCTGCCCCATGAAGACCCTTTGTTTTCATTTAGTTTTCTGAAGAGTAAATCATTTTACAGGTACTGGGACTTGAAGAGAGGCCGACTTGTCTGGCTTTGGTCAAACACTGATGTTGGAAGGAGTCATGGAAGCACTTCTGTTCTTTTCACCATCCAACTGGGGTACAAAGTAAGATGCAGGTGATATACAGGGTGCCCACAAAAACACTCCTTGATTTTAAATGATTACAAAATCAAAACTTATTGGAATATGTTTATAAATAAGGTGACAGCAAATACACGTCCCAAAAAGCACGATTAGCAAGATCTCGCGCAATCGCTTGCACTTTCACCCTTATAGGCTGCAACTGGACCTTGCTGTTTGTGACTTTTTCCTTTGGGGGGGGTACGTGAAAGTACCTCAACTCCCCGTAACTATGGATGATCTGAAGGAACACATCACTGAGGCTATAAACGCGATCACGCCAGATATGTTTTGGAGAGTCTGGTCCGAACTTGATTATCGCATCAATGTTTGCCGAGTAACAGGTGGGGCGTAGAGAATGACACGGTGACAAAATTCATCACCGTCCCCGTCCCCGTGGATAACGCGGGAAATAATCCCATGTCATTTTCTAGTGTCTATTTCAACTTCGGTCCTTCTACACCAGCATTCTTCAAAGCAAAGCTTGCGGGTCAGTGGTTATGGCCATTCATACTCTGATTCTTATGTGAGCCAAGGATAATGAAGCCATTGTGACATCACTGATGTGATTGGCTCTTAGGCACTGGTGGAATGAGGCATTATGACATCACAATATCTGCTCTGGATACCAGAGACTGTCATTCTGTAGTGTCTGTTTCAACCTTGGTCCTTCTACACCAGCATTCTTCAAAGCAAAATTGCGGGTCAGTAGTTGTGGCCATTCATACTCTGATTCTTCCCTCTCTCCTTAAAGAATGACATGAAGATGGTTTCCCGCGGTTATCCGCAGGGACGGGAACGGTGATGAATTTTGTCACCGTGTCATTCTCTAGTGGGGCGCACAACAAGTGTATGTAATCATACCATATGAAACTTTATGAGTTGATGAGACTGTAGCCTCAAAGGTGCAAAAATATTCCAATAAATTTTGGCTTTGTAACCATTTAAAATCAAGGAGTGTTTTTCTGGGCACCCCGTAATATGGATTTATATAAGCATCTTTCATCCAAAAAGGATTCAAATGTAAGTTAAGGGGGCAATTCTATGGCATCACAAGCTAAGTGCCTAGATGCAGTGCACTGAGTTTTACTTCGATGATGGCATCTGGGCACCAAGATTCTGTAATAGAATACTGGTATAAGTTGGCATCCTGCATTTGTGGGCACTTGTTTTTGCCATATCAATAGCAGGCGCAAATGCATGAACCTAAATGTGGCATTTCAGCATGTAACTTAGGGGCCCTTTTACCAAACAGCAGTAAAAAGTGGCCTTAGCGCACTCTTTTTTTTTTTTTTTGAGTTCAATAATTTTATTGAATATTATAAATAATATACAGAAAGCAGTTCAAGTACATGAAAATTGAATAAGAAATATTGATGTAGAAACAAAAGAAACCGTAATTGCATTCATTTGCATATAACAAATTATTAAGAAGAATTCAGAGTATTTGAAACTGCTAAGAAAAGAAATAGAAAGGGTAGATAAGCAGAGAGGATGAAGTAAAAGAAAAAAGAAAGTGAGGATGAAGTAAAAGAACATGATATCTCGTTTCTCTACAAAATTGATGCGAAATAAATCACCTTGGTCGTTCTTGGATTCATATGTTCATTCTGCCTCGTAGACACTTCTGCCTTAGCGCACTCTTATCCGGGTCATTCCTGCGTGTTACGGTCATTTTTACCGCTGCAGTAAAATGGCCGATTTTTCCTAATTTTCCCATTAGTGCATGGTCATTACCGTGTGAGCCCCTATTGCTACCTATTTTGTAGGCAGTAGGGATTCACGTGCTAAACCTGCGCCATGCCCACGCATTAGCACAGAACAAGCCTATTCTCCACCCCCAGATTTTTCCCCAGTGCTACAAAATACATTTTATTTTTTAGCATGTGGGTGACACACGCAAGTCACCAAATTACTGTTGAATGTTTCAGTGTGCCCCACAGTATACCATTTTTTTTTTGCCGCGGTAAGCATGAATTAGTGCTTTCCGCGGCTTTATAAAAGGGAGTGTTTTGAATGCTAAGTGCATAAGTGTTGTCCCTGATCAGACTCGGCATTAAGAGGGGAAATCCTTGAAAAAGTCGCTTCTTGTGTTTTGGCGAAACATGTTGGATTTATTCCCCCTACCTGACGGACAGAATGTATAAAAACAGATAAGTGATTGTCTCTATTTACTCTTTAAAGCTAAATAAGGGTTATATTAACGTCATTAAAAAAAATACATAACTTATGAGGAGGTGGGTGTGTAAATGAGAGAATAACTGAGCCTTGAGTGACACTTCTGAAGTCTTGTTTGGAAATTATAAAAATGCTTTGAACATAATAACAAATATTGAAAAAAAATTTGTGGTGTACGATATCCTTAGAAAAAGTGGTTAGTATAATCTTCTATCGTGGGCATAAAAAACTCTACTTTACAAAATGTCATCCATATCTCCAGAGAGAACCACCCACTAGTGTGCACACAACAACAAAAATGAAGAAAAAAAACGTATCTGTCCACTGTGATCGTCACAAACTGATCTCAATATATTCCATAGTAACATAGTAACATAGTAGATGACGGCAGATAAAGACCCAAATGGTCCATCCAGTCTGCCCAACCTGATTCAATTTAAATTTTTTTTTTTTTTAGCTATTTCTGGGCGAGAATCCAAAGCTTTACCCGGTACTGTGCTTGGGTTCCAACTGCCGAAATCTCTGTTAAGACTTACTCCAGTCCATCTACACCCTCCCAGCCATTGAAGCCCTCCCCTGCCCATCCTCCTCCAAACGGCCATACACAGACACAGACCGTGCAAGTCTGCCCAGTAACTGGCCTAGTTCAATCTTTAATATTATTTTCTGATTCTAAATCTTCTGTGTTCATCCCACGCTTCTTTGAACTCAGTCACAGTTTTACTCTCCACCACCTCTCTTGGGAGCGCATTCCAGGCATCCACCACCCTCTCCGTAAAGTAGAATTTCCTAACATTGCCCCTGAATCTACCACCCCTCAACCTCAAATTATGTCCTCTGGTTTTACCATTTTCCTTTCTCTGGAAAAGATTTTGTTCTACGTTAATACCCTTTAAGTATTTGAACGTCTGAATCCTATCTCCCCTGTCTCTCCTTTCCTCTAGGGTATACATATTCAGGGCTTCCAGTCTCTCCTCATACGTCTTCTGGCGCAAGCCTCCTATCATTTTCGTCGCCCTCCTCTGGACCGCCTCAAGTCTTCTTACGTCTTTCGCCAGATACGGTCTCCAAAACTGAACACAATACTCCAAGTGGGGCCTCACCAATGACCTGTACAGGGGCATCAACACCTTCTTCCTTCAACTGACTACGCCTCTCTTTATACAGCCCAGAATCCTTCTGGCAGCAGCCACTGCCTTGTCACATTGTTTTTTCGCCTTTTCCACACTCCCATAATGGCATTTCAGTTTGCACTTCCCTTCTTTCACTCCTGAGTTAGCATCACTGGATCTTTGTCTCTCATAAATTCTACATCTTATCCTTTTCAACTTCTATTATCTTTTCTTTTATTTATTTTTCTTTCTTTGAGAGTTTTCATTCTATTTATGGTTTTTTTAAATTTCTGTTCTCCCCAAGGACCCCTGAGGAAGACAATTCCTTTGCCGAAACACGGCCCGTGTAGGGTCCAGATTCCAGTTTGTTGTGTATTGCTCATTGTACTGTTTGATTGAGATTGTTGAACTTTATATTAAATAAACATTATTGCATAATTCATCTCCTGGGTCCCACTTGTGTGCTTTCGGACACTTCTCAAATGTTTCCTAGAAGATTAATACTTCGCCAGCGAAGGCCCAGCACAACTTTTTAATTTATATTTGCAATCCTCAAAATCCATCAGCAAAATCCCAGCAAAATATCCCAATAAGAAATCTTGATTTGCCAGCTGTCCTGGCTGGGTCAGGGAAAAGCTTCAATTCATCTGTGTACCAACAGCATGCAGCATACTCAGTGGTAAACGGCGTACACAGAGCTGTACATTTTGACATTAAATAGACATTCCCTTCTCGGAAGAGCTTTACAATCTAACTTGGACTGACACACATGACATAGAGGGTTGGGGATGCAGAACCGAAGGTGAGGTGAATTAGGAGTTGAAAGGAGTCTCAAAGAGGTGAGCTTTTAAGTTGGACTTGAACACTGACAGAGCACCCCCTCCCCCCCCCCCCTGAGAGATTCAAGCAGTATGTTCCAGGCATTTGGTGCAGCAAGACAGAAAGGACGGAGTCTGGAGTTGGCAGAGGAAGAGAAGGGCACAGAAGCTGGCAGTTGGGAGGGAGGGGGGGTTGTTGATTAGGGCTTTTTTTTTCTATTCAATGTCATCCTTCCTGTCAGTATCTGAGCCAGTTAATGCTGATAAGCAGAACTCATTGTAGAATCTTCTGAACCACTGAACTTTGTGCTAAAATCTGTTTTTCCTTCTATAGCTCTGCCCCAAATTAAGTAACACTTGACAAAACTTTGCATCCACCAAATTCTAGAACAATCTTTTTTTTTAAATCTGAAAATGCTGACAACGCTAAAAACCCCCAAAACAAAACAAAAATTCCTGACGCTTTCAATTAGCTCTTGGCTAAATATTATAAAAAAAAGAAAAGTTTGTTTTCTCCTTCTCATGACATAAATTACGCTTTCCGCAGTTAGAGACATTTGACATAATTTATCTGGAATGTCATTCTGTGCCAGATTTTTTTTTTCTACCTTTTTGGGGGGGAATATTTAAATGTAAAATAAACAACTCGTTGTGTTTCCCGAGCCATGAGCTGCCTCACAATGCTGCAGAAGGATTCTGTAAATAGAGGCATTCTTTTACACCAGAAAAGTGAAAACATGTCTAATTCAAAAACATATCCTTCAAATAATAAATCACTTCCTACTCAGAAAATAACCTGAATACCATTTCATGCTGGTGTCAATTATACATGAAGAGGCTCTTTTACTAAAAGGCACTAAGCCCTAAATGTGTGGTTAGCACACATCAATTGGCTACCCTAAAATATAATTAAAGTGTTTCGCAGTATTTTGCCTGTTAGGGTGCAGTAAACCACGTTTGCTGGCTGTTTTTTGGGTTTAAACAAATATATTTTTGGATGGTTCATTTCATGGGCAGAGAATGGACATGGAAGCGTTATCCAGTAAGCACAATCATGCACATTAACTGGATAACATTGGGTTAACATGGGAGTCCATAGCACAGTCGTCTTCAAAACTCCAGCCCATGAGCCACTTGTGGCCCCAGCAGTCATTCATTGTAGACCACAAACACCCCTCCCCCCCATCATTGGTTAACATAGAAACATAGAAGATGACGGCAGAAAAGGGCTACAGCCCATCAAGTCTGCCCACTCTGCTTACCCACCCCCTGTCTATGCCCTAATGACCCAATTTCCTTATCTTGACCCTCGTAGGGATCCCACATGGGTATCCCATTTATTCTTAAAGTCTGGCACGCTGTCTGCCTCGATCACCTGCACTGGAAGCTTGTTCCAATGATCAACCACTCTCTCTGTGAAGAAATACTTTCTGGTGTCGCCGTGAAATTTTCCGCCCCTGAGTTTGAGCGGGTGCCCTCTTGTGGCCGAGGGTCCCTTGAGAAAGAAAATATCATCTTCCACTTCGACACGTCCCGTGAGGTACTTAAATGTTTCGATCAAGTCTCCCCTCTCCCTACGTTCCTCGAGAGTGTAGAGCTGCAATTTGTTCAGTCTCTCTTCGTTGGCATCCTTCCACTCTCATCTCTCCACCCGCCTGCCTCTGCCCTCCAAAGTAACCTTCTCTTCCTCGAGGGCTGATCCACCACCGCCACAAAAGGCATTCCGTCTCTTCCACTGCCTGAAGCCTCTCTCCATAACACCCCCCACCTGGAAACAGAAAGTTCTCTCAGGGAAGGAGGGATGATGGCATTTCTCAAAAGTAGATCTAGCTTATAGCCCATTTCCAGGGTTATGTGATGGTTTTTACTGCATCAACAGTTGCGTTTTCAAACTTATTCTCTGTATATTCTTTCAACCAGTGCAACATAAAATAGGGCAGGAATAATCTGCAGGTTTAATGCAGCTCTCCTCTTCGGTGTCAGGTCAAAAGCGTGCCGGGACAAAGGCGCGCGCAGACAATTGAGCGCAGCGCGGAGGCGTGCGCCACAGAAAATTACTGTTTTTAGGGCTCCGATGGGGGTGGGTGGGGGGGAATCCCCCCACTTTACTTAATAGAGATCGTGCCGCGTTGTGGGGGCATTGTGGGGGGTTGTAACCCCCCACATTTTACTGAAAACTTCACTTTTTCCCTGTTTTTAGGGAAAAAGTTAAGTTTATAGTAAAATGTGGAGGGTTACAACCCCCCAAACCCCCCACAACGCCGGCGCGATCTCTATTAAGTAAACTGGGGGGGCTCCCCAACAAAAACCCCCGTCGGAGCCCCTAAAAACTGTAATTTTCTTCGGCGTGCACCTCTGTCTTGCGCTCAGTTGTCGGCGCGCGCCTTTGTCTTTCGCGGGGTTGTCTATGAACCCTCCTCTTCTCTAGCTTAAATTTGGCACAACTCAATGCTTCCGGCTCCCTACAGAAATTGCTGGGGATTTTTTCAAACAGTAAAGAAATGCAATAACTTATCTTAAATAGATGCAAATTCCAAAGCTCGACGGGACCCGTTTTGCCCTTTCTCTAGGCTTTCTCAAGGGTTCAAAAATGACGCTGTATTTCTGACTGCGTCACTCCCGGTGAAGGCTGGGAGAAAGGGCGAAACGGGTCCCGTCGGGTTTCAGAATTTGCATCTATTTAAGAGAAGTTATTGTATTTCTTGGCTGGGTGGAAGAAATGATATTAATAATATGAGAGAAAGGAACCACCATTGAAAATATTTTAAAGAAAGAAGCAATAAAAAATTCAGTGGATAATTCCAGAGTGTTAAAAAAAAATGAGGGGAAGGTTTTGAGAATCAACGATGGAAACGTGGAACTTGTAAGTCTTGGCTGAGAAACGTATCTCTATTCTGTCCAAGCTGGTTGTCTCGTGAGCCCGCTCGATTGCTCCACTAGTTGAGCATTGTGATCTGTTTGTGCCAGCTGTGCAGGACTTTCTTCTTCCAGGAACAGTGATTTTCACTGTATTGGTCCCAGGGAGTGGAATAACCTTCCAGGATATATTCGTCAACAGCAAAATTTACAGAACTTCAAGAAATTGTTGAAAAGACAGTTGTTCTGTAAGATGAAATATATGGTATGGTTGAGGGGGTAGGAGTGATGACTGTTGAGGGCTGAGTGCTGGTCACGGAAGTTTTCGATGGTCTATTTTGTCTCATTTGGCATAAAGATGTTTTTCATTGAGGCATCTTGTGTGCCCTATGTATTTTTACATTTTGATGTAGGATAGCATTGGTTATTATGTTTTATGCAATCTGATTTTATGTGTATGTATGTAGTTGTTTTAGTGTTGGTCTTGAAAAGAACATAAGAATAACCTTACTGGGTCAGACCAATGGTTCATCAAGCCCAGTAGTCCGTTCTCACGGTGGCCAATCCAGGTCCCTAGTGCCTGGCCAAAAACCAAGGAGTAGCAACATTCCATACAGAATCTCAAAGAATAGTAAGATTCTGGAATCCCAAAGAGTAACAAAAGAGTTTGGAACCCCAAACAGTAGTAACATTCCATGCAACCATTCCAAGGCAAGCAGTGGCATTCCCCACGTCTTTCTCAATAACAGACTATGGACTTTTCCTCTAGGAACTTGTCCAAACCTTTCTTAAAACCAGCTACGCTATCCGCTCTTACCACATCCTCTGGCAAAGCGTTCCAGAGCTTAATTATTCTCTAAGTGAAAAAAATTTCCTCCTATTGGTTTTAAAAGTATTTCCATGTAACTTCTTCATGTGTTCCCTGGTCTTCGTCATTTTTGACAGAGCGAAAAGTCGATCCACTTGTACCCGTTCTACACCACTCAGGATTTTGTAGACTTCAATCCTATCTCCCCTCAGCTGTCTGTTTTCCAAGCTGAAGAGCCCTAACTGTTTTAGTCTTTCCTCATACGAGAGGAGTTCCATCCCCTTTACCATCTTGGTCGCTCTTCTTTGAACCTTTTCTAGTGCTGCTATATCTTTCTTGCAATAAGGAGACCAGAATTGAACGCAATACTCTAGGTGAGGTCGTACCATGGAGCGATACAGGGGCATTATAACATTCTTAGTCTTAACCATCCCTTTTAAAATAATTCATAGCATCCTGTTTGCTTTTTTGGCCGCTGCCGCACATTGAGCGGAAGGTTACGTCTGGCGGAAGGTTACGTTTTATTTTGTATGTTAACATGTAACTCACCCTGGAAAAGGGCGGGCAATAAATAAACAAACAAACTTTATCTCATCACTACTTCAATCTATGGGATTGTGTTTTTCCTGTGGCTGTCTCCTTTTTGATCCCATATACCAGGGGTAGGCAATTCCGATCCTCGAGAGCAGGAGCCAGGTCAGGTTTTCAGGATATCCACAATAAATATGCATGAGATAAGTTTGCATCTCACGGAGGCAGTGCATGCAAATCCATCTCATACATATTCATTGTGGATATCCTGAAAACCTGACCTGGCTCTGGCTCTCGAGGATCGGAATTGCCTACCCCTGCCATATATCATCTTTAGAGAACGTAGTGTGATTTTTCAAATAGCACTAGCTCTCTACTACTCTCTCTCTCCCCCATATTCTCTTCCTTTCTATTTTAATACTATTCTGTGTCTCTTGGCTCCTCCATTTTTTATTTTATTCCTAGAACCTTAGCCTAGTTTATCTCAAATGATCTCTGTTTCATGACCCGTAGCATCTCTCGTGTGAGTGGAGTCGCCGCGAGATGGGTTCTGATCTGATGTAAGCCCCGGTCATCTCCCACTGTCCCGATAATAGACATTTGCAACCGGTGCTGCCGGGATCATGTCTCTCAGGTCACGATGACGAGGGGTGGCTGGCTCATTAATGCTGCCTAAATTGTCTCATTCTTCCCCCTCCTCCCCCCCCCCCCCCGAAGCTCGGCACTGCAATAAATGAAACCAATATCTGTCAGTTATGCACCGTGGCAAACAAGGCCTCACAGCTCTATTTCAGGAAGCCAGTTGCTCGTAACAGCAGAGCAACAAGTTTAAGAAAAAAGAGAAAACAATGCCAAGGGAATGGGAGGGGGTGTGGAGGGGGTGGGAGAGTAGAAAAGCCCAACATACTGATGCCAAATGGAAATTCAGGCAGAATTAATAGTGCACCATATAGAAGTATAGGCAGTACAACTGCCGGGGCTGAAAGTGATTAATTTCTTGAAAATGCTAAGGTCATGTTAATTGACATGACCTGTGTAATTAAGCAGGCTCTGTTTACACACTGAAAGGCTCAACTACTGTGAAGCTGGGCTGGCTCGACAGAATGTCTTTACAAGTCAAGAGATCAACAACCTTCCCTGTGTCCCAGCCGGTCACCTACACAGACTCCTGACTGTTGCTCAGTAAAAGACACAAAGGAATTTCCATCCGAAAATTAGCATGGGTCCCACTGGGGAGCTGGAATTTGGCAGTACATGGAGTAGCGAGAAGAAGAGAGGGGTCTGGAGTCCTTTTCTTGTCCATTCATAAAGGATGTACGGTTGGCAGATAGGGTTGACCGCATATAGAAACATGAAGGAAGATAAAGGCCAAATGGCCCATCCAGTCTGCCCATCTGCAACATCCACTATCTCCTCCTCCTCTCCCTATTGGCTAAGGCTCTTAACATTTGCATCTCCTCTTCCAATTGGCTAAGTCTCTTTATACCTGCATTGTGAGGTCATAGAGCTTTATGATGATAGAAACATGATGGCAGATAAAGGCCAAATGGCCCATACCTCCTCCTCTCCCTAAGAGATCCCACATGCCTATCCCACGCTTTCTTGAATTCAAACACAGTCTCTGTCTCCACCATCTCTTCCAGGAGACTGTTCCACTCATCTACCATCCTTTCTATTAAAAAGTATGTCCTCCGATTACTCCTGAGCCTAGCATAGTAGTAGCATAGTAGATGATGGCAGATAAAGACCCAAATGGTCCATCCAGTCTGCCCAATCTGATTCAATTTTAATTTTTTTAATTTTTTCTTCTTAGCTATTTCTGGGCAAGAATCCAAAGCTCTACCCGGTACTGTGCTTGGGTTCCTACTCCGTAAAGTAGAATTTCCTAACATTGCCTTTGAATCTACCACCCCTCAACCTCAAATTATGTCCTCTGGTTTTACTATTTTCCTTTCTCTGGAAAACATTATGTTCTACGTTAATACCCTTCAAGTATTTGAATGTCTGAAACATATCTCCCCTGTCTCTCCTTTCCTCTAGCGCCTCTTACCTTCATCCTATGCCCTTTCCTTCTTGAGCTTCCTTTCAAAGCAATGTCCACTACTATCTAGAACTGTGGGTCTGAAACCTCGCCTGGAACATCTCCAGACAGAATGCGTATGAGATCAACTTGCATGCAAATCTATTTTATGCATATTCATGATGGTTACTGTAAAAATGTGACTGCTTTAGGAGACTCACCACCCACTGATGCCCTTGTATATTTTCCAGTTTCTTTGTACAGAGCTGACCGGGACTCAATTTAGTAAAGGGCAAAAATTTGGGCGCTAAGCACATAAGTACACATTTTGGCCCCTAACTCTAGATACAAGCACTTACACCAAGTCAATGCTGCAATAAATATTCACACGTATAAGTGACAATATTTTATAAGTTAGCATCTAATTGCACACCTCTGACCTGGCTATGTCTCTCCCATGACCATAAGAGCATAAGAATAGCCTTACTGGGTCAGACCAACGGTCCATCAAGCCCAGTAGCCCATTCTCACAGTGATCAATCCAGGTCCCTAGTACCTGGCCAAAACCCAAGGAGCAGCAATATTCCAGCATCTCAAAGAATAGCGAGATTCCGGAACCCCAATGAGAGCAACATTCCAGAGCTGAGATTGTGATGTCTTAATGCCTTAGAGCCAACCTCATCAGTGATGTTACAATGGCTTGATTGTCCTATACTTGGCTCACATAATAGCCATACTGGGTCAGACCAATGGTCCATCAAGCCCAGTAGCCCATTCTCACAGTGATCAATCCAGGTCCCTAGTACCTGGCCAAAACCCAAGGAGTAGCAATATTCCAGCATCTCAAAGAATAGCAAGATTCCGGAACCCCAATGAGAGCAACATTCCGGAGCTGAGATTGTGATGTCATAATGCCTTAGAGCCAACCTCATCAGTGATGTTACAATGGCTGGATTGTCCTATACTTGACTCACATAATAGCTATACTGGGTCAGACCAATGGTCCATCAAGCCCAGTAGCCCGTTTCTCACGGTGGCCAATCCAGGTCCCTAGTACCTGGCCAAAACCCAAGGAGTAGCAAATTCCATGCTACTGATCCAGGGCAAGCAGTGGTTTCCCCCATGTCTTTCTCAATAACCGACTATGGACGTTTCCTCCAGGAAATTGTCCAAACCTTTCTTAAAACCAGCTACGCCATCCGCTCTTAGCACAACCTCTGGCAACACATTCCAGAGCTTAACTATTTCTGAGTGAAAAAAAATTTCATCCTTCCTGTAACTTCATCGAGCTTCCCCCTAGTCTTTGTAATTTTTGACAGAGTGAAAAATCGATCAACTTGTACCCGTTCTACTCCACTCAGGATTGTGCATCCTAGAAATAAGTGCTAAGTCTGCAGAATAGGGATGAAAGTCAGTTCCACTTATAACTACAAACTACATAGTAACAAAGTAAATGACAGTTCATCCAGTCTGCCCTGTAATCACATGCATTACAATTTAATGATTACACTTCTCCCTCCGTATCCGCGGTTTCCGTATCTGCGGATTCGCTTATTTGTGATTTTCCAGCTGACTCCGCCCCCCCCTAATTTTCATCACTGAACCCGGCGTTTCACATAGGAAATTGCTGCTCCCGGTGGTTCCTGAAGGAAATTGCAGCTCCTGGTGTTGTACGGAGCAAATCACAGGTCGGGTTATTCACGGTTTATTATCTTTTTCAGGTCTATTTTACCAAAAAACCGCAAATAACATGCAAAAAGTTATTTACGGTTTTTCGGTATTCACGGCTATGTTCTGCCCACATTCCCCACGAATACAGAGGGAGAAGTGTAAATTAAAATGTCTTTTTTCTTTGTTACTTCTGGGCCATAGACCTTAGAAGTCTACCTGGTACTGTCCTTAGTTTCCAACTACTGGATTTGCAGTTGAATCTCACACCAGCCTATCCGAACCATCTCCTTTGCGGGATTCAGATTGTGAAAGTTTGCCCATTCATATTCTAATTAGAGATCCTCTGTGTTCATCTCGTGCTTTTTTGAATCTCCACCACCTCCCTCGCAACGACATTCCAGGCATCCACCACCCAATTAATGCTTGTTGATGCCAATTATTGGTACTTAATGCTAGTTTAGCACCAATTAACTAATTTAGGGGTATATTTACTAAACGGTTTTAAGCCCTTAATGTGTGCTAATAAGGTTACCACATGACCGCATTAAGGCATTCTGCAGTAACATACCTGTTATCGCATGCATTATGGAATTTCCTGGGAGAAGGAATGGCATGGGCATGAACTCATGTTGGGTTAACGCTGGATCACTTGGCGGTCCCTATACAGGAGTCGCTAAGTGCTCTTGCATTAAATCCTAGTAGTGTACGCACATTAATGACATTAGCACATGACTTGCACACAACATTCCCTCAAGAAAAATAGTGTTGGATTTGCAGTTAACACGTGTTAAAATCTGTTAACACCACATCTTAACACCCTTTAGTACAGTTTTTTTCAACCTTTTGACACCTATGGACCAGCGGAAATATAAGAATTATTTTGTGGACCAGCGGTTGAAGAACACTGGGCTAAGTCGTGGGCCAGACCCCGCCCATATCCACCCCAAATCCCGCCCCCATAATAGTACTAATTGTAACACCATTTTTTCCATTCATTTTTCATATTTGAACACACACACGCACACACACACACAATATAATCTTATTAACTACACATAATAGTTAACCACAAAATTAAACTACACAAAGCACACTGTATGCTTCTCAACATTCATTCCCACAAGAAGACAGATAACCCCATGCAAATACAGGACCAAAAACTAAAAGTACAAACCAAATATACAAACCAAACCCTAAGATGCAAGACTCTGCAAGCAGTACAACCCCAGAGAAAAAGAAACAACTGCATTTCTTCCTGAACATTGCAAAATACAGACAGCTGATGTAAATTTTCAAAATTGACACAATTCAATCACTACATTCAAAAATAAAATCATTCCCCCTACCTTAGTTGTCTCCCTCCTTCCATGCTGTGTCTTACCTTCTGGCCTGCTCTCGCCTGGCCATTTTATGCCGCCCCCCCCCCCCCCCCCCGGTGTTATCTTCAGGCCGGCTCCCTCTACCTCACTGACACAGTGCACAAAGACACGGGCAGCGCATCCCACGCCTCATTCAGAAGCCTTCCCTTTGACGTTGCAACGTCGGAGAGAAGGCTTCCGGTTCAGGCGCAGGAAGTGCGTAGGAGCCGCTGCCCGCGTCTTTGTGCACCGCAGCACTGAGATCGCACCGCGGACCGGCGGCTGAAGAACACTGTCTCGGGCCCGATGCACATGCCGGCCCTGTGGACCGGCAGGAAATTTCTGCGGACCGGCACTGGTCCACGGACCACTGGTTGAACAACACTGCTTTAGAAAATATGTGCCTTTGGAGCTCATGGCACACTAACTGTGCAACCTTGTCTCCCAAATTCTCTAAAGGGTGCTTAAAACTCAGGCAAGTAGGGGTGTCAAGAAAAGCTTGTAAGTTTCATGGCTCCACATCATTCTCTTCTTGGTTAGGCTCAGAACTGTGCAGCAGCCCCTCGTATTGTGATGTCACAATGCCTCATCCCACCAATGCCTAAGAGCCAACCTCATTGGAGATGTCACAATGTCTTGGTTTCCCTATATTTGTACCCATTTACTGGATGCATTTGCCTCATTGAAACAAAAAGAGTTAAGAAAAGTGTGGAAGTCGGTTCATAGACAACGGCACGAAAGACAAAGGCGCGCCTGGACAATTGAGCGCAGCGCGGAGGCACACACCGCTCTAAATTACTGTTTTTAGGGCTCCGACGGGGGGGGGGGCATGGGGGGGACCCCCCAGTTTACTTAATAGACATCGCGCCGGCGTTATGGGGGGTTTGGGGGGTTGTAACCCTCCACATTTTACTGTAAACTTAACTTTTTCCCTAAAAACAGGGAAAAAGTGAAGTTTTCAGTAAAATGTGGGGGGTTACAACCCCCCACACCCCCCACAACGCCCCCACAACGCGGCGCGATGTCTATTAAGTAAAGTGGGGGGGTTCCCCCTACACCCCACCGTCGGAGCCCTAAAAACATTAATTTAGAGCGGCGCGTGCCTCCGCGCTGCGCTCAATTGTCTGGGCGTGCCTTTGTCCCGGCGCACTTTTGACCTGACAACGTGGAAGTCTCATGGCTCCACATCATTCTCTTCTTGGTTGGGCTGAGAACTTTTCAGCGGTCCTTCGTACATGTGGACATGGAATACATTTTACTGCTGTTCTGCTTGCCATGCTCTCCAGCTTCCCATCCCTGTACCTTCCTAATAATCCAGGACAGATAAATAAAATACTTGTCTGGGTTCATAGTCAACGGCGCGAAAGACAAAAGCGCGCGCCAACAATTGAGCGCAGTGCGCGCCGCCGCGCCGCTGTAAATTACAGTTTTTAGGGGCTCCGACGGGGGGTTTTGTTGGGGAACCCCCCCCCCCAGTTTACTTAATAGACATCGCGCCGGCATTATGGGGGGTTTGGGGAGTTGTAACCCTCCACATTTTACTGTAAACTGAACTTTTTCCCTAAAAACAGGGAAAAAATGAAGTTCGTCGGAGCGCTAAAAACAGTAATTTAGAGCGGTGCGGCGGTGCGCGCTGCGCTCAAGTGTCTGGGTGCGCCTTTGTCCCGGCACCCTTTTGACCTGACACCCTTGTCTGTTTTCAAATCACCAAGGAATATGAGAAGAGTACAGACAGCTGCCTTCTCAGATTGCCCATATACATAATTATCTATTTAATTAAAAATGATTGTGCTTTCTTAAAGTTTTTCCGGTACCAGACAAATATTTCCCTTAATATGATTAACTGGATTTGGGATTTGGATTATGTCATGCCTTTCTCAGTAGGTCAAGCCGAGTTTCAATCAGGTACATTTATTTAAAAAATGCACAGAACACTAGAGCATCTTCCCTTTCTTTTACAGCCACATGTTCCCCGGGGAGATGCCACCCGCAAGGCTCTTCCTGCCCACTGCCAACAGATTCAGGCACCTGGTGCCCATTGCTGCTGGCTCCAGACTTCAAACTACAGTCCCTCCAGGCTTTCTGAATGAATGCCAGCTAAATCTGCTGCCATTGCAACACGGATATGATTTGGCTCTGGAATAGAAGAGAGTAAAGGCAGCAGGCACTGACCTGAAATCGTCGCATGTCCCGAGGGTTCCCCGCATTTTTTAGGCAATTTTGGTTACATTTGAGGAAAAATTTCAGGAAGAATCTGCAGAAAATAAAAAGAGACAAACATTATTTTAATCAGAGTAAAACGATGCGCTGATGAATAATTTCATGGCAGCTCAATCCTACGGACTATTTTACAACATAAGCTAGGTCTGCATCCGTGGTACATCACATATTAAACTGGAGGATGTGGAGCCTGAATTTAAGGCTACTGAATTTTCCTATACCTAAACTCATGACTACAAGAGAGATCTTTAAAAATTTTTTGATCTCCATATTGAAAATTCCAGAGTCTAATATCCCTCCTATACAAAAACTTTATTTCCTTAAGAGAACTATGATGGAAAAGAAAGAAGAGGAAGAACAAGCACAGTTAGGAATTTCCGAGCTACTGGAATCATCTGAAATTGAAATTCTGGGTCGTGCCACTTTAATAGTATCTTTCGTTTTTCTTCAAGATAAGGACATGATTTTGAAATTATACTTTAATTTAAAGCAGATTTTCTATCTGGGTGGAAAAATTTATATTTTTCCTGATGTCTCACGATGGACTCAGATCCGAAGGAAGGAATTTATTCAATATAGATCTAAAGTTACTTCTTTAGGAGCTTCCTTTCAGTTGAGGTTTCCCTGTTATAAACTACCAACAAAATAAATATATTTTCTTTGACCCAGAACAGCTGCGTTTTTTCTTAGAAGGGAAAGGGATTTTCGATGCTCCTTAGGAAGTACAGGTTTACTCATGTCTGTTAATATTTAGCCGAGGTTAACTGCTCTATTCTTTATACATTTGTATTTGTCCCCTTTTTCCTGGAAGGGATTATTTACTTACTTTGTTCTCCCAGTTGTGGACTATATATTAAGTTTGGAAAAAAGTGTGTGTTTCAATGGTATTGATGGTATTTTTTCTAATTTACTTTTCAAAGTTAATTCTTTGTCTGTAATTAATCGATAATAAATTTAAAAAAAACAAAAAAAAACTGGAGGATGTGCACCTTATTTGAAGGAAGCGGGTGCTCAAGAGTGAAGTAAAAGGATTCTCTTTCTGAACGAGATTATACTGTTTTAAAAGAGTGCATTTTTATTTTATTTTTTTAGTATTTATACACCATTTACAACCAAAGCGGTTTACATTCAGGTATCCAAGCATTTCCCTCTGTCCCACAGAGCTCAAAATCTGACTAACGTGCCTGGGGCAATGGAATGCTTATTCTTTCAGAAGAGTGCGCCATATTTGCAAAGAGGGCACGTTCTTTCCGAGAGTGCAAACTACGTAATTACCATTCCCTTCCCTTGTTTAAAAGCAGATTGAAAAATCCACCTTTTTTGATATAGCCTTCAATCCTACTCCCCACTGCCCTCCAACCCAACCAGCAGATTAACTGTCCGTCTGTCTTGTCTGTGTCATTTATGCAAAATCTTTACCTTGTAAATTCAGTAAACAAGCAACCGTCAATACAAGAACACCCATACTCTCAATGGGGCCTAGCGTTATAACATTGTGTTATTGCGTGCTAATACTGTTACTAATAATGCACCCATGTGCGAATGCAACAGTAGCACCCGTTAATAATTCTATCTGTAAGCGTTTAATACATGAGAAATTTCAGTAGGTCAGTAAATAAGGCCTGAAGTTTGTTCCTAAGGCAAAGAAAGTAGAAGTGATTTGCTCAAGGATACAAGGAACATCCGTGGGACAGCAATACTCTTTGCATGGCTCGCAGCTTTGCTCCTCCAGCCTACGCTTACACATTTGGAGCAAGAGTCCTTTTCTAGAAGTTTCCTCAAGTCTTCCAATATCTGGAGTATTTAACCCAGATTGGCCCAAACAAGCTGATGCAACCTTGTGTTTCATCCTACTGCATGCACAGAGATGAATCCTCTCTTTCTTAGGATAATCTGAGGACATGTCCAGGGGTCCGGACGGCTTTTCAAAACCTGGCAATTTGTCCAGGTTTTGAAAAGCTTCCGACATCGGGACAGCGTCCGCAAACATGCGGATGTAACGTGGTGACGCCACGCGCACACATGTGACATCATCAAGCCGCCTCCTTGCATGCTTGGACGCCGTCCCGACGCACGAACAGGTTAAGGGGGGTGGGGCTGGGGGCAGGATGGGGCACGACATGGGTGAGTGGGCCTGAGGGCATGGCCATGGATCTGAATTTTTCGTCGGGAAAATCTAGCAACTCTACACATGGCCTCGCCCAATCCCAGCCCCTGCCCTGCTCTGCCCCTGCTCCGCCCCATTCTGCCCCTAAACAAACTTTGTCTCTTCTTCCCTGAGCTTGGGGCCGCGTCTGGAAGGCCTCCAAGCATATGTGGATGCGATGTGATGATGTCATGTCGCATGCGCACATGTTCGGAAGCCCTTCAGACATGGCCACGAGCTTGGGGCCTTCCAAAACCCAGACAAACTGCTGGGTTTTGGAAATCCCCCCCACCCCGGACACCCAGTCAGTCCTCTAAAAAGAGACATGTTCTGGTTTTCCTCGATGTTTGGTAACCTTACCTACAGATGGGTTGAGAGACAAGCACATAGGCCATAAATTCCATCTAAGAAAAATGAAGTGTGGAGAGCTCAGGATCTGACACTTTAGAAATGAAACTTTGATGACTTTCCTGTCAGCAGCTCATCAGTAATCTCTGAGCTATGGAGGGCACGGACATTGGATCCCTCTTTCCCTGAGCTGCCCCTGTAGTTAGAAATGTTGGCAAAGGCAGGAAGAGCGGCTCCTGTATCCCACCATGAACTGGTGAAAGTCCCTCTGTGCTGGACTGTTTGCTAAAATAGAAAGCCACATCATCTGTTGTGAGGCAAAGACAACCTTGTCAACTGATACTTGAAGCTGAAAACAGGCCCTCATGTGGTGAGGTCTCACATTTCTGCATAGATTTGATGAATCTATGCACTGATAGGTAGATTGTGAGCCAGCCAGGACAGATAGGGGAAAATGCTTGAGTACCTGAATGTAAAAAAACACTTAGACAAACTTGGAAATTTCTTCAGAATTAGCTGGTATGGGCAACTTGTACTGTAAAATGGGTAATTTATTTATTTAGTTAAACATTTATTTACCGCATACGACTATGCCGGTTTACATATCACATACATAAAATCTTGTTTCCTTGCGATTTCCACATATAACATAGACATGTCTGGACAACATCATAAACATCCCCCCAATATAAAGTGTCAGTATATCGAGTCAAAACAAAATTCACCAATTAAAAAATAAAAGATGTCAGATCAAATGATCAATTCCAAAGTAGATAGCCAAACAAATTCACATTTGCATGCAAAGCGAGTCAAGTTCCAACAATTCCAATGCACGAAAATATCAACCCAATTCCCTGAAAGTAAGCTGAACTTCAAAATTCAAGAAAGATGCTGGTAGTAGAATCTTCAAGTCATCTGTAAAGAACAAAATGAACAACGGCAAATATACAAATACAGAAACAGTTTTGTAAATGAAGGCCTACTTCCAAGAATGTCACATATTTTGCTAACTACAAAAAAACTGCTTGAACTTGAGTAGCAAGAAAATGATTTATTATCATCCGTTCACCTATTTACATCTGAGGAGGACAGCAATATGCCCACAGATTGGGAACAATTGGAAATTTTACAAAAGCATATTGTAAGAGCTGAATTACATGATGCCACTTTGGCAGAGTATTACAGGCTGAAGCGCATTCGAAGAGGATTATGCATGAAAACATAACTGAGGCTATTTTTGGATAATGCCATTTTGGTGGAGAAATGGAACACAATACTAAATAAATATACATAGGGAGGGCTCTAGACTTTGGGTTTTTACAAAGTCAAAATATGAGTTTAAATTTTATTTGTAATTATTTAAGGAGTTGGGGTAGGCAGTTAGGTTGGATTTGGGAGTGGAAGGGATGGGAAAGATGGTGGTGGAGAATTTTGATTTTGTGTTGGAATGGGGGGAAGGTTTGGATAATAAAAGTATGTGGGGTAATGGGGGGTTGGGAAAGAGGTTTTGGATGGAAGTTGATAAAAAAAAATTTTTTTTCTATTTGACATGGGATGTGTATTACCTTGGAATATTATTTTATTTGGTATGTATGGGGACTGGTGGCTGGGACAGTTCCTATCTATTGTTGTGATTTTAATTTTCAATTTTTATAATATCTTTTTTGTACAAGGATTCCTATGGTTTTAAAAATCATTACTTGGAATGTGGGGGGTATTTCCTCTCCATTAAAAAGAAACAAGATTTTGCAAAGCTTAAATAGACATAATGCATCTATTGTTTTTTTTACAAGAGACTCATTTGACATCACAAGAACATTCTAAACTTCTTACTTGGTGGGTGGGTGATTATATTGAAGTACCGGCCCTTCATAGAAAGGCAGGGGGTAATTATTCTTTTCCATAAAAAATTAAATGTTGAAAAGATACATATTAATGTGGATCTAGAAGGTCGTTATATTATAGCAAATGTTAAGATTAATGGGGTTAATGTTTTGCTTTGTAATTTATACGCTCCTAATTCTTATGATAAAAAGTTCTTTACTACAATTTTAAATTACTTTTTGCAACAGGATTCTTGTCCTATTGTGATAGGGGGAGATTTTAATAGGGTGGCAGATCCAATGATTGATAAATCGGTACTTCGGGCAACAGATTAATTGGATGTAACTAAAGGGATCCCTTTATTTTGTGAATCTTTAAATTTATTGGATATATGGAGGGTGCTACATCCATTAGATAGAGATTATACTCATTATTCCAGGGCTCATAATACTCATTCCAGGATTGACTATCTCCTTTATTCTGATATTTTATTTTCCAAAATTCAAGATTCTGGTATAGGACCTACAGAGATTTAAGATCATGCCTTTGTTTGGGTTACATTGTCTTTGGTTTCTGAATCTCTGGGTCTTCCTCAATGGAGATTTCCATTAGATTTATAATATGATGTTAAATTTCAAAAACATATTCTTGATTGTTGGAATTCTTATCAGATTAACAATGAACAACACAAAAATTCTCCTACTTTGTTTTGGGAAACAGCTAAGGCGGTAATGAGGGGGAAAAATTGCTTATTCTAGTCAAAAAAAAGAAATCTCGTGATAGGGCTATATTACGTTTAGAAAAGCAATTAATTAAAATTAGAGGAATTCAAGCTAGATGTCCTTCAGATGATAATTTGGCTCAATTATTAGCTATTCAAATTCAATTGAATGAACTTCTTGCTCAGAGGGCTGTTAAATCTGTGAAATATTATCAATATCAATTGTATAAATATGGTAATAAATCAGGGAAATTATTAGCTCGTTTGGTGAAAGGAAGGTGTGGGTTGACTAGGGTTTCATAGATTAGATCGGTCCAGGGTCAATTTTTTATTAAAAAGAAATAATGATATTAGGAAAGCATTTCGGAGTTATTATTCTTCTTTGTTTGTTAATAGTCAAGAGATAGGATTATCAAGTGATACTTATTTATCCAGTTTAGAATTATCCTGTATTAGAGAAGATGAGCAGACATTGTTGAATTGTCCTATAGAGGAAGAAGAGTTATTGTTGGCCATACAGCAAAGCCCGTTATGTAAAGCACCTGGTATAGATGGTTATAAAGCAGAATTTTATAAAATTCTTGGTAATAACATAGCAACTCCTTTAGTGATGATGTTTAATAATCAGATTGACAAACAAATTTTATCTAAAACTCTTCATCAGGCTCAAATAATAGTATTTCCAAAGCAGGGTAAAGATCCTTCTAAGGTAGAATCATATAACATAGAGAAACATAGAAACAGAGTATGACGGCAGAAAAGGGCCGACGGCCCAACAAGTCTGCCCACTCGAATAACCCCCCCCCCTCCCAGGCCGATTTCTTTGATTTGCTATGAAGCTAAACTATTGGCTAAGATTTTGGCTAATAGACTAGCAAAGTTGTTGCCTAATTTGATTGCTGATTTGTAAAGTTGGATTTGTAAAAGGACGTACAGCAGTTAAAAATATTAGATCTATATTATATTCATTAGAGTGGGTACGTTATAAGAATATACCATCTTTGTTGATTAGTTTTGATGCTGAGAAAGCCTTTGATAGAGTTAGATGGGAGTTTTTGTTTGCTGTTTTAACTAAATATGGTATCACAGGTTATTTTCAGGATGCTATTAAAACCCTTTATTCAGATATTCAGGCTAGAGTTTTTGTTAATGGATGCCTTTCAGAAATTTTTACAATGGAACAATTGTCTCCGTTAATTTTTGTGTTGACCCTGGATCCGTTGATTCGTGAGATTCTGGCTAATTCAGATATTCACTGTGTAGATATTAGATCTTCTACTTTTAAAATAGCTGCTTTTGCAGATGATATTTTAGTACATTTAACTAATCCTAAGATTTCCTTACAATCTATTGGAAAGTTTTGCCGAGTATGGTGATTTTTCAGGATTCAAATTAAATATGGATAAATCTGAAGCTCTGGCTACTAATGATAGTTTAAGAATACAGTGGGGGTCCTAATTTTCCTCTTAGATGGATGGAAGATAAATTTAAATATTTGGGAATTTATATTCCTATAGATTCTAAATTTTTATATAGTTATAATATTCCCGATTTGATGAGTTACATAAAACAAAAGTTATTAAAATGGCAGTCTTTGCCTTTATCCTTAGGTGGGCGTATTGCCCTTTTTAAAATGGTTATTTTCCTAAATGGTTATATACATTACAAATGCTTCCCCTAGAATTGACAAATAAAGATTGGCGGAAATTAAGAATAGTTATTACTAAATTTTGTTGTGATGGGAAAAAGCCAAAATTATCTTTTGATTTTTTACTAGGTTCAGGAACATGGGGTGGCATGGGTCTTCCTGATCTTCAGATTTATGGGAAGGCTTGATTACTACGACATATTAGGGATTGGGTGTTTGATGATGATTTATTTTCTCCTATATTTTATGAAAAAGCCTTCTATTACCCTTTTCATTTATTATATATTCTTCAGATACATCCATCTAAATTACCGGTCCATTTTAAAGGTAATCCTATTTTATCTTCAATGAGATCAGTTTGGGGAAATTTAATTAAATTATGGAGATATAACTCATGTATAACAGATTTGCTAGCTATTCAGGGTAATGGAGATTTTCAACCTGGTATGACATCTAGGATTTTTAGAATTTGGGGGCTTAAAGGTATTTATTATTTATCATAAGTATTGGATGAAACTAGGAAGATTAAGAGTTTTCCTGACCTTTCTATTATAGTGGGAGGGGGTCCTGGGTCATTATATGTGTATATGCAATTGGTAAATTATATTAATAAATTGAAGAGATTGAATTTTTCTTGTGGAGTTCATGACAGAATTATTTCTTTTTTTAATCAATGTGATGATGTGCCTATTTCAGTTTCTTTATTACACAAGTGGTGGCGGAATATATTACCTACCCGTACATATGATAAAATTCTACAAAATTGGAATGAGGAGTTGGGAATTCAGATTTCTCTTCTTGATTTTACTCAATCTATTAATAAAAAGTGCAGAACTAAAGTTTTCAGACAGGAGCCTCAAGAGCAAACAACTGAAGACTGACTCGATTGAAAGTTCAAAAGACATAGATATCCTATCTAATGTTTTCAATTTGTCCAGTAGAGCAGTGGTCCCCAACCCTGTCCTGGAGGACCACCAGGCCAATCGGATTTTCAGGCTAGCCCTAATGAAAATGCATGAAGCAGATTTGCATGCCTGTCACTTCTATTATATGCAAATCTCTCTCATGCATATTCATTAGGGCTAGCCTGATAATCCGATTGGCCTGGTGGTCCTCCAGGACAAGGTTGGGGACCACTGCAGTAGAGCATTAACTTAAAAAGTACTTTCTATACTTAATAAAGGATTATCTTATGTCCCCACGACAAGATGTGACTCTTTAGAAACAATCATTCATATATAGTATACCGTTTTTTGAGAAAATGTAAATTAAGACTTTTTGGGGGATAACACACAGGAGCACAATAGTGGTATTTCAAAATGGAGTAAATCAATTTGGTGCTCCCTAGGTCCCACAGATCCTCACATTTTAGCTTTTGAACAATTTATTGAACAAGATGTGAAGGCATTAGAGACCCACACATCAAGAGTCCACCACAATTTAACTAAACATTAGCAGGAAGCTCTGGATACTTTGATGGCAGATACTAACATCATCATTCAACCCGCAGATAAAGGGGGAAGAGTTGTGGTCACGGATACAACAATGTTCAGTATGTTCAAGAGTCATATCGTCAGTTACAGGATCATACTTATTATCAGGAATTTGATAATGACCCTACTGAAGAACTTGTGGTTGGTATTTCAAATATTTTGATAGAAACCCTATAATCTGGGTTCATAAATGATGGAGAATTCAAACTGTTACATTGTAAATATCCTAAAATTCACAAATCATTAACAACCCCCCCTCCCCCCATGCCATCTAATAGTTTCAGGAATAGGCTCAGAGTTCATTGATTTCCAGCTCAAAAATGAGATCTTTAAGATTCCATCTTATGTGAAGGACACCACAAATAAGATTAATCTGCTAAATGAATACCATAATATTCCATCGCAAGCATTATTAATTACTCTGGACATTGCCGCCCTATATACAAACATCCCACAGCAAGCAGCAGTGGAAATTATTCAATACCATTTATGACAACTTAATTTATCAGCAGCACGTATAGAATTGTTAACACAATTAGCTAAGGTCGCCTGGCATAAGAATTATTTTCAATTTGACAAAAAAATGTTTGTGCAAATAAAAGGCACCGTTAAGGGCGAATAAATGGCATTAACCATAGCAGTATTTGAAGATAAATGTTTATATCCTTCAAAATTTTACTAGAGCATGCTGTTTTGGAAACACTATATTCATGTTGTATTTACAGTATGGCTTGGAACCAGATTGGAATTAGAAGAGTTTATTGGATGGTTGAATGAATGTGACCCCAATTTGGCATTCACACTTGAGATGCATAATAAACAATTTTCCCTTTTGGATTCGCTGATCACTTTGGAAAATGTGGATACAGTTTTGATAGCTTCCACCCTTGTCATCTTAGAGAAAATATTCTAGTAGACCAATTTTTGCGACTTAAATGATTGTGTTCATCCCAAGAAGATTTTATCAATAAAGCTGCTGATATGTGCATAAGGTTTAAAGAATGGGGTTTACCCAGAGATGGTTATCAAAAAAGCTTATAAAAGAACTTTACACTCTCAACGATCAACACTTTTAAATGCGATGTCCAAATCGGATGATAATTCTGTAGTATGTGTGTTACCATATTCACAGCACGCATTTGGAATCAAACATATTATAAAGAAGTGATGGAGCATTTTACAGTACCATTCGTGTTTTCAAGATTACCCCAGATTTGCATTTTCTAAAGGGTTTAATATAAAACACTATTTGGTGAAATCTCAATTCATTTCATACAACTCAGCAAAAAAAATATTAATTTAAGATCTGCAAACATAGTATACCGTTTAGTCAAATGGAAGTACCAAAATGAGTACAAAAAGAGAAGCAAAAGTTTAATCTAATTGCGATTCCAGTGGGGCAACTTATATCATTCAGTGTCTTTGTCTCCAACACTATATAGAAACATAGAAACATAGAAATAGACGGCAGATAAGGGCCAAGGCCCATCTAGTCTGCCCACCTTAATGTCCCTCCCCTACCTTCGCCCTATGAATAGATCCCTCCCCTACCTTCGCCCTGTGAATAGATCCCATGTGACGATCCCATTTGGCCTTAAAATCAGGCACGCTGCTGGCCTCGATCACATGCATTGGAAGACTATTCCAGCAATCAACCACTCTTTCGGTGAAAAAGAATTTCCTGGTGTCAGCTCGTAGTTTCCCTCCCCTAATTTTCCACGGATGCCCTCTTGTTGTCGTGGGACCCTTGAAAAGGAAGATATCTTCCTCCGTCTTTATGCGGCCCGAGAGATACTTGAACGTCTCGATCATGTCCCCCCTCTCTCTGCGCTCCTCGAGTGAGTATAGCTGCAATTTGTTTAGCCGTTCCTCGTATGGGAGATCCTTGAGTCCCGAGACCATCCGGGTGGCCATTCTCTGAACCGACTCCAGTCTCAGCACATCCTTGCGATAATGCGGCCTCCAGAATTGCACACAGTATTCCAGATGGGGCCTCACCATGGATCTATACAGCGGCATAATGACTTCCGGCTTTCGGCTGACGAAACCCCTGCGTATGCAACCTATGACTTGTCTTGCTTTGGATGAAGCTTGCTCCACTTGATTGGCAGCCTTCATGTCCTCACTGACGATCACCCCTAGGTCACGTTCTGCTTCAGTTCTAGTTAGGATCTCTCCATTTAGGGTGTAAGTCTTGCATGGATTTTGGTTGCCCAGGTGCATAACTTTGCATTTTTTGGCATTGAAGTTGAGTTGCCAGGACCTAGACCAGCGCTCCAGTAGGAGTAGGTCGTGCATCATGTTGTCGGGCATTGAAACATCACCTATTGTGCATTTGCCCACTACATTACTTAGTTTGGCGTCATCGGTGAATAATGTTATTTTACCCCGAAGCCCTTCTACCAAGTCCCTTATAAAGATGTTGAATAGGATTGGGCCCAAGACCGAGCCCTGAGGCACTCCACTGATCACCTCCGTCATTTCAGAGGGTGTGCCATTCACCACCACCCTTTGAAGCCAGTTCCCAACCCATTTCGTCAATGTGTCACCTAATCCTATAGAACTCATCTTGCTCAGCAACCTGCGGTGTGGTACGCTATCGAATGCTTTGCTAAAGTCCAGGTACACGATGTCCAGGGACTCCCCAATATCTAGCTTCCCCGTCACCCAGTCAAAGAAGCTGATCAGGTTGGATTGGCACGATCTCCCTTTTGTAAATCCATGTTGACGGGGATCCCGTAGATTCTCCTCATCCAGGATCTTATCCAATTGGTGTTTTATTAGAGTTTCCATTAGTTTGCTCACTATCGATGTTAGACTCACCGGTCTGTAGTTTGCTGTCTCCATCTTGGAGCCTTTCTTGTGGAGTGGAATTACGTTAGCCGTCCTCCAGTCCGACGGGACGCTGCCTTTCCTAAGGGAGAGGTTGAAGAGCTTGGACAGTGGCTCCGCCAGGACATCACACAGCTCCCTTAGCACCCTGGGGTGTAGGTTATCAGGCCCCATTGCCTTGTTAACCTTGAGCCTTGATAGCTCACTGTAGACACTGCTGGGCGTAAACTCGAAGTTACTAAACGGGTCAACTGAGTCAACCCTTGTCTGTAGCTGAGGGCCAAGTCCCGGCGCTCTCGGGTGAAGACTGAGCTGAAGTATTCATTTAATAGTTGGGCTTTTTCTGAATCCTTTTCCACATAGTCTCCATCTGGTTTCCTAAGACGTACAATCCCGCCTGAGTTTTTACTTCTGTCACTGATATACCTAAAGAAGGATTTATCTCCCTTCTTGATGTTTTTTGCCAGAGACTCCTCCATGTGAAACTTAGCCTCCCTGACTGCCGTTTTGACGGCTTTTGATTTGGTCAAGTAGTCTGCTCTAGAGACCTGTTTCCCTGATTGTTTGTAAGTGATGAATGCTTTTTTCTTCTCCTTGATAAGGGCTGAGATCTCCGCAGTGAACCACATTGAGGTATATTAAGACATGTATTGTTGAACATTTAAGTAGAATTAAAACTCGGTACAACTTTGGGTTGACTATAAGCATGATGTAGGCAATCTACAATTTTCCATTCTATAGACACCCATGTTCAGGCGGGGAGGCAATGTGGCTGAAATATTATGGCATAAGGAACAGGGCTGAATATATAAATTAAATACTTTGACACAACACGACCTTAACAATGAGACAGAGGGGCGAGCAAGTTTAGTGCAGGGAGATTTAAATCTTCTATAGAGAATTTCATTGGCTGATGTTTGACAGCTCTTATGTCACCACGTAACAATGTGATGATGAAGATTATTTAACAAATAGCAATCTTGACGTTTTCTATCGGTTAACCCTATTTGAAGATTTTCAACAGCATAATAAGTATTCCAACTAACAGGTAAAGAATGAGTTAGTTTATGAGCATTATACTTTAAACAAAGACTTATGGAGTTTTTTGACTTTATAAAGACCTACTGAATAAAGAACTTTGAGGCTTAATTTGGGTTCCCTGAAGAAGGAAACAAAACATGGTCCATGTCGGAACCCTGAAGCATTTTTAAGATAAGATTTTCTATCATGATTTCAGCACTGAAGAGTGTTATAATTTATTAATCACAACGATATACCATATATACTTGAATATAAGACGATCTCAATATAAGTCAAGGTATCCTTTTCCCTCCAAAAAGGAGGAAAAACTGTTTACTCAAATATAAGCCGGGGGAGGGGGAGGTTAATATTCATATTCCTTGCCCTGCCAGGATCTGCAACCAGGCCTCCCTAACTCCCTGCCCTGCCATGCTCTCCACCCTATCCCCCCTCAATTCCTGCCCTGCCAGGCTTTCCACCCTGTCCCCCCTCACTCCCTGCCCTGCCATACTCTCCACCATGTCCCCCCTCACTCCCTGCCCTGCCATGCTCTCCACCCTGTCAACCCTCAATTCCTGCCCTGCCAGGCTTTCCACCCTATCCCCCCTCACTCCCTGCACTGCCATGCTCTCCACCCTGTCCCCCCTCACTCTCTGCCCTGCCATGCTCTCCACCCTGTCCCCCCTCACTCCCTGCCAGGCTCTGCACCCTGTCGCACCTCCCTGCCCTGTACCCTGTCCCCCTCTTTCCTAATGTTCTGCAGGCCTCCTCCAAGCCTGCTGTATCACCTGGTAGTTGAGTGGTAGGCTGGGATAAGATTCATAAAGGTACACAGGGGAAGGCAGGAGGTAAAAAAAAATTGTCAGAGTCAGCTGAGACAGGAAATGGGAAGGATCCCTCCTGTCCCAGCCCACCAGGTCATACGGCAGGCCTGGCAGATGCCTGCAACAAGTCCTGAAGGGGGGGCAGGTAGGCGCTGATCCAAATATAAGACGAGACCCCCACTTTTGGGCCATTATTTTGGCCCCAAAATCTCATCTTATATTCAAGTATATACGGTAAACCACATTTATATGCGATGATTGGATGGTGAGACTCCATCAGGGCATAGCTCCCTGCTGGACTCCAGGTCTCTGAGCATATTCACAAAAGTCATAGTGCAAATCAGAGCCATTTGTATTCAACGCTTGTTTAAAATTTATTCAGAGTGAAAAGGGAGCTCAGCAAGTTCAAGCTGTTTTTTTTGTAGTTGTTCATATTTTCCCTTTCACGTCTTTTGAACAGCTTTTCCCACATTTGTTTATTTACATATTTTGCTGAAGCATCTCGGCAGTTGTACGTCTCTCACAGGTACTTTCAAAGACGTATTTTTGTGGAAAAATGAGGATCATTTTTCATGACCAACAATATGAATCCTTGCTACCATAGCCTGAATATATATATTGAAATTAAAAATAAATACCCATATCCATAACTATCATCTCTGTCTCTCAGAATGATTCCATAAAGATGTTGCAAAGTGGTACTTAAAGACTGGAAAATTCCACGTGCGCTAGCCGCTACCGCCTCTTCTTGAGCAGGCGGTAGTTTTTCCGGCTAGCGCACGCTATAGCGTGCATTAATTTTGTGCATGCGCTTCGTAAAAGGAGCCTCTAGTTTTGTTAATACAGAAAGGGAATTATAATAATTTTATAAAGATCTGGGGGCCATTGGAACAATATTGTAATGAATAAACATCATTTTCCTTGGATGCATATATGTACACATAGGGGGGGTGGGGGGGGAGTTTTTCTGGAAATTTCACTAAATTATATGTTTATATTATATTTATGATATAATTGATTATAATATTTGAAAGAAGGTGGGTGGGACGGGATATAATTTTTATGTTTGTAGAATTATATGAGAATTACAAGTGTTATTGTTGTTACTAATGATATATTCCTGTACGCTTGCTGTAAGTTTTCAAAATGAATAAAGAATATTAAAAAAAAAAAAAAAAGGATGTGAAGTGTTGCAGCTTGAGTGGATAGGAGGTTGTCGTATTGTTTTTTTTTCGTTTGACGTTTTTAGTTGGAGGGTGTGTGAATGGTGCGTGGGTTCTTCTATGTCTGGTTGAGGTGGATTGAATTAGTCGATTGTTCCAATAAGCTGGCTATCTCCGTTTATTGCTTTAAATACCGTATTTGCCGGCGTATAAGACGACTTTTCAGTACCTTAAAATCCTTCCCAAAGTCGGGGGTCGTCTTATACGCCGGGTACTGTTTTACATGTACTTACTTTACATTACAGAGCTGCACGGGGACGCCCCTAGGGTCGCGGGGATCCCGTGGGGACGCCCCCTAGGGTCGCGGGGATCCCATGGGGACGCCTCCGAGGGTCGCGGGGCTCCTGCGGGGCTGGATGCTCAGTCTTCTGGATGTACGCGGCTCTTCTTCTCCCTACCTTCTCTGCTTGCAGCACAGAGCCGAACGGAAGTCTTCCCGACGTCAACGCTGACGTCGGAGGGGAGGGAGGGCTTAAACAAAGCTTAAACAAAGCCCTCCCTCCCTCCGACGTCAGCGCTGACGTCGGGAAGACTTCCGTTCGGCTCTGTGCTGCAGGCATGGCAGGTAAGGAGAAGGAGAGTAACCTCGCGGTACCAAGAGAGAGGGGCGGCCGCCCCGCCCCGGTTGCAGCACAGCCGGCCAGGTTCCCTTACTTTTGTGGCACTTCCCCGACCGACCGATAACAGCCCGGGTCCGACAATCCTCCCTGCCCTGTAGCCGCGAATCTAAATTACCTTCTTACAGCAGCTGTAAGAAGGTAATTTAGATTCGCGGTTAAGGGCAGGGAGGTTTGTCGGACCAGGGCTGTTGTCGGTCGGTCGGTCAGGGAAGTGCCACAAAAGTAAGGGGACCTGGCCGGCTGTGCTGCACCCGGGGCGGTAGAGAAGGTGTGCGGAAGAAGGGGTAGTCTTATACGGCGAGTATAACACAAAACTCTATTTTTTAACTAAAAGTTGGGGGGGTCGTCTTATACGCTGGCAAATACGGTAGTAGGCAGTAAAATTTGAAGTGTACTCTCGCTTGTATTGGGAGCCAGTGTGAGTCGTGGTATGCCTAACTAATGTGGTACGGTTGCAATGTTTCTTTGAGTGTCTGCAACCTCTCCCCTCCTGTCTCATTTCCTTTACAACTTTCTACATTGCTGAGATTTGGTTGTACAAAATGCAAGAATGAAAACCAAAGTTTGCTCAGAAATGTCTCACACAAAATAAACAAGTCCAAAGAGTGAACTTATACCATATAACTCACTATTTATTCAGACCTCATACACCCGGAGCATTACTCAAAATACTTTCATGCCCTTCCTGGGTGGCTGTGGTGAACCCAACTGTGTGTATCAAAATCTATATAAAAGACAAAGAAATCTGAATAAATTACTGAGTTATATGGTGTAAGTTCACTTTTTGAGCGAACTTTAGTTTTCATTCTTGTATTTTGTACAACCAAATCTCAGCAATGTACAAAGTCGTAAAGGACATGAGACAGGAGGGGAGAGGATGCAGACACTCAAAGAAATATTGCAATCGTACCACATTAGTTAGTAATATAAAAGTAAACGGTTTGGGCCTTGTATACTGCTTTTTCAGTGTGGTTCAGGACCCAACACAGTCCGCGTTTCGACAACAAGTGTTCTTCAGGGGTCCTATAATGGTGAATACGTGGAAGAACCTATATGTGGAGAGCCTCAAGTGAAACTGCTTTTTTTTTTTTTTTTTGCCTTGGCTGCAAGCAGCGTTTCACTTGAGGCTCTCCACTTATCAGCTCTTCCACGTATTCACCATTATAGGACCCACAGTGACCCCTGAAGAAGACTTGTCGAAACGCGGACCGTGTTGGGTCCTGCGTCCTTAACAGACTAGGTCCTTTAGGCTTTTATGTGGATTACCTTATTTTTATGTGGATGAACTTATTTCATGTGGATTAGAGAATGACACGGTGGCGGTTTACCCGCGGCCACCGCATTTTAGCCGCGGGTCACCCGCCGAAAACGGGGAAGAAAACTAGCAGTCACTGCGGCGACGGGGACAAGGCCATTCACCGCCCGCGGGGCGGTGAATGGTCTTGTCCCCCGCAGTGAGGCATGAAGGATCGCGCGGTCCCCGCAGCTCACACCCGCCCGCCCAATCGATTCCAGTGTCCAGCCAGCTCTCTCCCCTCTCCTCACCCCAGTCCGCAGATCCTCCTCCTCGGCGACCCGCACGCTACCAGAGAGCCGCGCACACCCGCCGCTGCTCAGCCTCGATCTTCTGCTCTGACGCAACCGGAAACAGGAAGTTGCAGCAGAGCAGAAGATCGAACACTGAGCAGCCGCGCGTGTGCGGCTCCCTGGGAAAGCGCGCAGGTTGCCGAAAAAGAAAACCCACAAACCAAGGTGAGGAGAAGGGAGAGAGCCGGCCAAACACCAGGATCGACCGGGCAGGCAGGTAGTGGCCGCGGGGACCGTGCGATCGCTAGTGTTCCCGGCTCAAATTGGAAGGAGGGAGTGAAAGGAAAAAGGCTTATATGGATGCAGCGGGGACGGTGACGGGGCGGTGAATGGGATGGCAGTGGCGGTGACGGGGCGGTGAAAGGGATGGCGGTGACGGTGACGGGGCGGTGAATGGGATGGCAGTGGTGGTGACGGGGCGGTGAAAGGGATGGCGGTGACGGTGACGGGGCGGTGAAGGGATCGGCGGTGACGGGGCGGTGCAGAGGATGGTGGGCCGGTGACGGGGCGGTGATGGGGACAGATTTTTTCCCCGTGTCATTCTCTAATGTGGATGATTTTATTGTACCTTGTCTTTGATATTCTTAATAACATCCATTTAAGGAACATCGTCACTCCACAGTGTTTTGTTGTTTTTTTAAATTTTCTTCTCTGTGGATACTTTGGGGTCAACTCTCTTCGGTTTTCAGTATGGTTTACACAAAATGGTTTATATATTTTAGATAGGGACTTATTTTTTACCTGAAGCAATGACTTGCCTAGACTCACAAGGAGCTGCAGTTAGGGTTACCAGATTTAAGGCCTGTAAAATCCTTTGACTTGTTTATTTTTGTGAGATTTGGTTGTGCCATATTCTGGCAATTCATCAGGGCCTAAACAAACATAAGCATTTAAATAGCTAGAAAAGAAAATAGCAAACACCAAGTTATCTCGTTTTGGAAAAGAAGAACCTGATATTATCAAACTGGTTACAAAATAGAGCCCTGGCTAATATTATTTAAGGGAAAATAGACTTTTTTTTTTTCTCTCTCTCTCTCTTTTTATGAACCTGGCCTCTCTCTGTGATTTTCTGCCTGCATGCGTCTTCCTTCCTGTCTGCTCTTTCTGAGCTCAAGGGTCAGAGCGTTTGCTAGGAATGTGACAGGCCTCGCCAGAATAAGAGTGCTTTATTAGCGCATTAGTACAAGAAACGTCACGCAATTAACAGAACTACTCTTCATTTGCCCAGTAAAAGTACTAATATTCAGTCACTCTACCTCTCTTTAATTACTTTCCTTGCTTGACCCTTCGCGTGATAGGGTAAGGAAACCTGCTTAAACTTGTTTTTTTTTTTCTGTTTAAGATTGGAGCCTGGGCTCATCGGGTAGTCATAAAATAACACTAAAGTCTGTCATTATAGTTCCCTCAATGCCTTTAATTCTCAGTGCTGGCGATGTCCTACTCTTATCGGAAAAATGTATGCATGGCGCGTGTAATAACCACCCAGCATTGCTGTTAATTGCAATTAGGACGCTGTCCCTGCTTTGCACACTTTCTATTAAGAAATGAGCTGCTAGTTTTGAAGAAAGACATAAGAACATAAGAAACGCCTTCACCGAATCAGACCTTTTTGGTCCATCCAGTCCGGTGACCCGCACACGCGGAGGCCAAGCCAGGTGTTCCCCGATGAAAACCTGTTTACCCGTATCCATCGATGTGATTTGCAAGAAGGTGTGCATCCAACTTGCCCTTGAAACCCAGAATGGTGTTCTCCGTCACAACCTCCTCCGGGAGAGCATTCCAAGCGTCTACCACTCGCTGCGTGAAACAGAACTTCCCGGTATTTGTCCTGAGCCTGTCACCTCTCAGCTTCAGTCCATGACCACTTGTCTGATTCACATTTGACAATGTGAATAACGATGCTTCTCACTCTGTTTTGTCGAATCCTTTTATTATTTTATAAGTCTCTATCATATCCCCTCGCAGTCTTCTATTTGAACTTAGTTTGGCTAATTTTCTAAAAGAAAAGTCCATAAACTATTATTAAGATGGACTTGGGAAAATCCACTGCTTATTTCTAGGATAAGCAGAATAAAATCGGTGTTACTCTTTTGGGATCTTGCCAGGTACTTGTGACCTGGATTGGCCACCGTTGGAAACAGAATACAGTCCTTCAAACATCTGTACTGCTGCTGAAGAAGAAAAGACAGAAACCGAGAAGGGAGCTAGATGATGTCTGGGACGCATATTGTAGGCAGAGACCAAAGTTCAGCTTAAAAACGAGTACACTTCCCCTTCTGTATTCGCGAATTCCGTATCTACAGATTCGCTTATTTGCGGTTTTAAATTTTAAAAATACATTTTCGTTTTTAAGGCTATTCTAAGCCCTGTAAGCACCCCCCCCCCCACCCCCTTAAGCCTTACCTGGTGGTCTAGCGGGTTTTCGGGGCAGGAGCAATCTTCCCACACTCCTGCCCCGTACAGATCGCTCACAGGAAATGGCTCGAGAGACTAAGGCAGCTCAAGGCAGCCATTTCCTGTGAGCGATCTGCATGGGGCAGGAGCGTGGGAAGATCGTTCCTGCCCCGAAAACCCGCTAGACCACCAGGTAAGGCTTAAGGGGGGGGGGCTTTCAGGGCTCAAAATAGCCGGGGGAAGCGGGGGTTAGGGGCAGAACCGGCCCAAATATTATTCGCATTTTTTAAATATTTGCGGGCTGGCTCTGCCCCAAACCCCCGCGAATACGGAGAGGGAACTGTTTATGTTCAAGGCACGTACAAATTACATGAGTGGCATACAGAGCTCTTTGACTTACTGCGACTGCTGCTCCTACAACTAAGGGCTCCTTTTACTAAGCTGCGATAGGGCATTAACATGCGGAATAGCACGCGCTAGATGCTAACACCAGCCTTGAGCTGGCATTAGTTCCAGAAACATAGAAAATGACGGCAGAAAAGGGCCACGGCCCACCTAGTCTGCCCACTCTGATGACCCACCCCCTAACTTCCTCCATGAAGTGATCCCATATGCCTATCCCATTTTTTCTTAAAATATGGCACGCTGCTGGCCTCAATTAACTGTAGTGGAAGATTATTTCAGCGATCAACCACCCTTTCGGTGAAGAAATATTTTCTGGTGTCACCGTGAAATTTCCCCCCTCTGATTTTCAACGGATGCCCTCTTGTTGCTCTCTTGGGCCCTTTAAGAAAAAAGATATCTTCTTCCACCTCGATATGGCTCGTGACATATTTGAACGTCTCGATCATGTCTTCCCTCTCTGCGTTCCTCGAGTGAGTATAGCTGTAACTTACCCAGCTGTTCCTCATATGAGAGATCCTTGAGTCCCGAGACCATCCTGGTGGCCATTCACTGAACCAACTCAACTCTCAGCACATCTTTTTGGTAATGTGGCCTCCAGAATTGTACACAGTATTCCAGATGGGGTCTCACCATGGATCTGTACAACGGCATTATGACCTTGGGCTTACAGCTGACAAAGCTTCTACGGACACAACCCATGATTTGTCTAGCCTTGGATGAAGCTTTCTCCACTTAGTTGGCAGTCTTCATGTCTTCACTAATGATCACTCCCAAGTCTCGTTCTGCTGCAGTCCTTAGAAACATAGAAACATAGAAGATGACGGCAGAAAAGGGCTACAGCCCATCAAGTCTGCCCACTCTGCTTACCCACCCCCTGTCTATGCCCTAATGACCCAATTTCCTTATCTTGACCCTCGTAGGGATCCCACATGGGTATCCCATTTATTCTTAAAGTCTGGCACGCTGTCTGCCTCGATCACCTGCACTGGAAGCTTGTTCCAATGATCAACCACTCTCTCTGTGAAGAAATACTTTCTGGTGTCTGCAGCAGCCACTCTCTCCTCCTCTCCCTATTGGCTAAGGCTCGTAACATTTGCATCTCCTCTTCCTATAGGCTAAGGCTCTTTACACCTGCATTGTGATGTCATAGAACTTTCTGATTATAGAAACATAGAAACATGATGGCAGATAAAGGCCAAATGACCCATCATAGAAACATAGAAGATGACGGCAGAAAAGGGCTACAGCCCATCAAGTGTGCCCACTCTGCTTACCCACCCCCTGTCTATGCCCTAATGACCCAGTTTCCTTATCTTGACCCTCGTAGGGATCCCACATGGGTATCCCATTGATTCTTAAAGTCTGGCACGCTGTCTGCCTCGATCACCTGCACTGGAAGCTTGTTCCAATGATCAACCACTCTCTCTGTGAAGAAATACTTTCTGGTGTCTGCAGCAGCCACTCTCTCCTCCTCTCCCTATTGGCTAAGGCTCTTAACATTTGCATCTCCTCTTCCTATAGGCTAAGGCTCTTTACACCTGCATTGTGAGTCATAGAACTTTCTGATTATAGAAACATAGAAACATGATGGCAGATAAAGGCCAAATGACCCATCATAGAAACATAGAAGATGACGGCAGAAAAGGGCTACAGCCCATCAAGTCTGCCCACTCTGCTTACCCACCCCCTGTCTATGCCCTAATGACCCAGTTTCCTTATCTTGACCCTCGTAGGGATCCCACATGGGTATCCCATTGATTCTTAAAGTCTGGCACGCTGTCTGTCTCGATCACCTGCACTGGAAGCTTGTTCCAATGATCAACCACTCTCTCTGTGAAGAAATACTTTCTGGTGTTGCCATGAAATTTTCCGCCCCTGAGTTTGAGCGGGTGCCCTCTTGTGGCCGAGGATCCCTTGCTAGGGTCTCACCATTTAGGGTGTAAATCCTGCATGGATTTTTGCTGCCAAGGTGCATGACCTTACATTTCTTGGCATTGAAACTTAGTTGCCAAGTCTTTGACCAATTCTCCAATAGGAGTAGGTCCTGCGTCATACTGTCGGGCACTGTGCGTAGCGTAGGTTTAGCGCGCGCTAAAATGCTACTTGCGCTAAAAACGCTGTCGCAGCTTAGCCAAAGGAGCCCTTAGCGTTTCTTATAGCGCTACTAGACATATGCAGTGCCGAGCATCAGTTTCTCCAAGGCACTTATATCTTTTCTGCTCCGCTCGTTGAGAAACTCGCTAATCAACAAACCTTTGAGAACTGTTGTCAACATATCATTGTTTCGGTTCTCAGTGGCACCACCAGGGACTCGATAAACTTTCATAGTCCAAGGCTTTGGGCGTCAACTCTTCACTGAACCCTTTTCAAAAGTGTTTCATTTTTAGTCTAACTTTATATGCACTTCAAAAAGTGCTTAGCTTTGTGGTCGAGATGTAGGGCTGTTTAAGCCAACGGGTTTCACCTATAACGGTTATTTCAGGGCGCTAATCCCTTACTGCTTACAGCACTTAACTTAGATCACTGCCATCATCCACACTTAAAGCCTTGGACTATGAAAGTTTATCGAGTCTCTGGTGGTGCCGCTGAGAACCGAAACAATGATAGGCTTAGTGAGAAGCATAAAGGATCCTGTTTTTGAGTGGACGACAGTTCTCAAACGTGTGCTGAACATCAAAGCGTAGAAGATACGGTCCCTGCTCAAAAGAGCTTACAATCTAGTCAGGACAGAAGAACTGGGCAAGAAGGTGCATCTAGACACAGTGCTCAGGTGGGGGGAATTACAGAGGGAATGATAAGACAGATATCGGTGCTTAGAAGGTGGGTTGGAGTTTGGAATTGAAAGGGGGCTTTGAGTCTGGATTTGACGACTGCCAGAGACGGAGCCTGATGTAGCGAGTGAAGATTCCGGAATGTTATAGTTCTTTAAGATTCTGGAATGCTGCTGTTATTAGGAATCCCCAAAGAGTAGCAACATTCCATGCTTCTACTACTAATTTCTATAGCATTACTAGACATACGCAACGCTGAACATCAAAACCCAAAAGAAAGAGTCCCTGTTCAAAAGAGCTTACAATCTAGTCAGGACAAAGGAACTGGACAAGAAGGTGCATCTAGACACAGTGCTCAGGTGGGGGAGAACTACAGAGGGAATGATAAGACAGATATCGGTGCTTAGAAGGTGGGTTGGAGTTTGGAATTGAAAGGGGGCTTTGAGTCTGGATTTGATGACTGCCGGAGACGGAGCGTGATGTATCCATTGAGGCAGTTTGTTCCAGGCATACGGTAATAATAATAATAATAATAACTTTATTTTTCTATACCGCCATAGTCAGGCGACTTCTAGGCGGTTTACATTGTAAGAAGGCTGGACATTCAGCGAATAACAAAGGTCTTAGTACAGTACAATGCTAATACAATACAATAAATCCACATATAATACAATACAGTGAGTCTAAATACAATACTATACAATAAGTTTAAATAGAGTACCGAACAAAGAGTCTAGATGCCATACAATAGTCTAAATGGTAAACTTACATATTAATTGGAGATCTAAGGGTAATGAGTGTCTGAAAGATTTAGAACATCCATGAGGGGGGTCTTAGTGGGGGAGGGGACCGTTTTAGTCAATGAATTTAGCGAATAGGGTGGTTTTGATCGATTTGCGGAATGCATTATAAGTCATATTTGGTTCGTTTATGTGGTTTTTCAGCCAGGTTTGCTGTCTGTTCGCTTGGAACTTAAAGGTTCTGTCCAAGAAGGATTTGTATCTGCAGCCTGTAGTCTTTGGGTATGCAAAGATGTTTTTGTTTCTGGTCGTTCTTGTGGGGTTGTGTAGGGTGAAGTGAGTTTGTAGGTATGAAGGTGCTAGTCCCCAGGCTTGTTTGAAACAGGTGCAAACGAATTTGAATAGAATTCGCGCTTCTATTGGAAGCCAGTGCAGCTTTTTATAGTAGGGGCTGATGTGGTCGTTTTTTCTAAGTCCGAAAATTAGGCGAACGGCGGTGTTTTGTATTAATCTCAGTTTTTTTATTGTTTTTTGTGGGATGCCTAGGTAGATGATGTTGCAGTAGTCAAGAAGGGATAGGATCAGTGCCTGTACCAGCAACCTGAATGATGAAGGGTCAAAGAATTTTTTTATGGTTCTTAGTTTCCATAGCGTGTAAAAGCATTTTTTCACTAGTGAGTTTGTGTGGTCAGTCATAGTTAGGTGAGTGTCAAGAGTGATACCCAGTATTTTTATGTTTTTGGAAATTGGGTATTCGTGGTTGTTTATTTTTATTGATGTTTTTGTAATTTTGTCATTGGGACTAGCCAGAAAGACTTTTGTTTTCTCTGCGTTTAGTTTTAGTTTGAAATTAGTGGTCCATTTATCGATTTCGGTCATTGTGTTTGAGAGATTATCTAGAGTTTCTTTTGTGATGTCGTGTAAGGGTATAAGGATGGATATGTCGTCCGCATAGATGTAGTATATTAAATTTAGTTTTTGTAGTAGGTGACCTAAGGAGGCGATATAGATATTGAAAAGTGTGGGGGATAGGGGGGAACCTTGAGGCAAGCCTGAAGGGTTTTTCCATGGTTTAGAGTAGTTTCCATTACTGATTACTCGGTAGGATCTGTTTGTTAGGAACTCTTGGAACCATTTCTTTGCCTTTCCCGAGATTCCCATTGCTTCAAGGCACAGTAGCATGATTTCGTGGTCTACCAGGTCGAACGCGCTGCTGAGATCTAATTGTAGGATCAGTGCGCTTTTGCCTTTGCTAAAGAGATCATAAAGGTGGTTCAGCAAGGAGGCTAGGACAGTTTCTGTGTTGTATCCTTTTCTGAATCCTGATTGGTGTTCGCTAAGGAGGTTAAATTTGTCCAGGTAATTGACTAGTTGAAGGTTGACCAATCCTTCCTGTATCTTTGTGAAGAGGGGAATGCTTGCTATGGGTCTGAAATTGGGTGTCAGTGCTGAGGAGGCTTTCTGATCTTTGGGGATTGGAGTGATTAGTATATGTCCCATTTTTTTGTTTAGTGTTCCGTTTGCAAGGGCGGATGTTAGCCATGCAAAAAGTTCCTTTTTAAATTCTAGGGGGGCAATTGTCATGATTTTAGGGGGACATGCGTCAAGTAGGCAGTTAGATTTGGTGTACTTGTTAAATAAATTTAGGAATTGCTGCCAGTTTGGGTATTCGAGGTGGTCCCATAGCATGTCTACTCTGGTGTCTTGGTCATGGGGGTCCAGGAATTGAAGAGCATTTGTTGTGGAAGTGGGTAGAGTTGCTCTTAATTCGGTGATTTTGTTTTGAAAGAAGTTGGCTAGGGTTTGTGCCGATGGAGTGGGCTCAGTGTCCTTTTTCAGTATTTGTGTTGTATCGGTTATAGTTTTTACTACAACAAAGTAGAAAGGACAGAGTCTAGAACTGGTCTACAGGAGAAAGTTACAGATAAGAGAGACTTACCTAATGAGCGGAATACCCGGGGGAGGGGGGGAGGGACAGAAAGGAGACATACTGAGGAACTGCAGAGCAAATACACTTGTAGGTCATTAAGAGGCATTTGAACTGTATGCGGAAACAGATAGGGAGCTTACATAGCAGTCATTAAATAATTCTACACTTATGAAAGCCAGATCCCCAGAAAAGGTTTTCCATACAAACAACAGCAGTTTTCTTGTAGCACACAAACAGACTTTGCTCATGATAGAGTTCCATTCCAGCATAGATCAGTCAGCAGCCCAAGCCACTCTGTGGACCGAAAGCACAAACTCCTTTCACTAATAACGTTGACATCCCCGTCGTGTGTATGAAATGTTTTCATGCCACGTCCTCTAGGGATGCCAGCTGAGGATTTCAGAATTCAGCTGTTCCCCTACGTCACTATTCAAGTAAGTGTGAGAAGCACTGGAAAGCCAGAGGATTAACCTCTAGGATGACACCCACTTTCAGATTCAGCCTCGCTAAATCCCCAACGAAAATGTTGACAACGCTGTCCAATTCAGAACGTAACTGTGAATCTCTTCCTCGTGCTCTGCCTGCAAGAAGTGGCCGAACGTAGGCAACCTTGCATTCTTGGGGGGGGAGGGGGGTTATGTGTTGAGACTTGGGCACCTTCTCTTTCCGGGCAATATGGCGTAATGAACATGAGGGTCTCAGAGAAGAGGCTCGGTCAGTAAGGATTCACAGCCTGTGAAAAATTGTTTTAGAGCAGTGTTCTTCAACCACCGGTCCATGGACTGGTGCCGGTCCATAGAAATTTCCTGCCGGTCCACAGGGCCGGCATGTGCATCAGACCCAAAACAGTGTTCTTCAATCGCCGGTTTGCGGTGCGACGGATGCGGCGTTATCTTCGGCCCGGCTCCCTCTTCCTCACTGACTCAGTGCACAAAGTCACGGGCAGCGGTTCCTACGCGCGTCCTGCGCCTGACCTGGAAGCCTTTTCTCTGATGTCGCAACGTCGGAGGGAAGGCTTCCAGATGGCCCATGACTTAGCTCAGTGTTCTTCAATCGCCGGTTCGCGGTGCGACAAATGTGGCATTATCTTCGGCCCGGCTCCCTCTTCCTCACTGACTCAGTGCACAAAGTCACGGGCAGCGGTTCCTACGCGCGTCCTGCACCTGACCTGGAAGCCTTTTCTCTGATGTCGCAACGTCGGAGGGAAGGCTTCCAGATGGCCCATGACTTAGCTCAGTGTTCTTCAATCGCCGGTTCGCGATGCGACGGATGTGACGTTATCTTCGAGCCCGGCTCCCTCTTCCTCACTGACTCAGTGCACAAAGCCACGGGCAGCGGCTCCTATGCAAGTCCTGCGCCTGAACTGGAAGCCTTCTCTCTGATGTTGCAACGTTGGAGGGAAGGCTTCCAGATGGCCCACGACTTAGCTCAGTGTTCTTCAATCGCCGGTCTGCAGACCAATGCCGGGCCACAAAATAATTCTTTTATTTCTGCCGGTCCATAGGTGTAAAAAGGTTGAAGAACACTGTTTTAGAGGATCTATTTACTGAGCTACATTAGAAGTAGCTATAAATGGCACGTGGGATCTCTTCATAGAGGAAGGTCATTGTTCTGGGCAGACTGGATGGGCCGTGGCCCTTTTCTGCCGTCAGTTTCTATGTTTCTAAATGCAACAAGTTTCAAGTTTATTAATTTTTAATATACCGACCATCAACGGGTATCTAGCCAGTTTACAATAAAATGTTAAAATAGGGATAAAAGGTTATACTTATAAAAGTAAAGTTTAATTAAAGAGAAGTGTACATTAAGGATATGAACGGGACAAACTTGAAAGTGATGATTAAGGGGAAGGGGAGGGGTAAAGTTACATAATTAGGAAAGGAAGAGAGGAAAAAAAAAGGAGTTTGAAAGAAAATGGAGGGAGAGGATAAAACATTAGGAATAGGATCGCTTCGTAAAAGCGATTGGTTGAGTGAGAAAGAGGTAATTCAAGAGCAGTTGAAAGCATCTAGAAATAGGAAAGGTTTTAAGCTAGAAAAAGCAGTGCAGTGAGCCTCATCTCGAAAGGCAACGCTAATTGCATTCTATGTTATCAATTGTCGCATTAATGTGTGGTACTGATCGTTGATTTGAGTTAACTGCCTGGCTCTCTCCAAAGTCCTGGAAACACCTCCAACAGTTAATGCACAGATATTGCAACTAATCCCCCGGATTCTATGCACGGTGACCAAAACTGCACTTGCAAATTTGGCCCTGCTAATTGGCCACTAATGAGGAATTACTGTCCATATCCGGCACTAAGTAGAATCCATGTGTGCAACTTTCTAAGCGTATTCTATAAAATGGTGCGCATATCTATATATATAAAATCGGAGGTGTGTATGTGTGTGTGTGTGTATGTGCCGCGATCACGCAAAAACGGCTTGACCGATTTGAACGAAACTTGGTATGCAGATCCCTCACTACCTGGGGTGATATGTTCTGGGGGTCTCTCGGCCCACCTGCACACGTGGGCGGAGCTACAAACAGAAAATCAGATTTCACCCATTCATGTCAATGGAAAAAATGTAAAAAGCTGCCATTCTCACAGTAATTCAAAAACGGCTTGACCGATTTGAACGAAACTTGGTATGCAGATCCCTCACTACCTGGGGTGCTATGTTCTGGGGGTCTCTTCACCCAAGAATTTATATGTTCTTGATCCTGGAGGTGAAACTAAAAATGTTGTTTCTAATCAAGTTTTGTGTTAGTTGTATTGTATTCATTTTGTCAAATATTTCACATTATAATTTGAATATTGTACTTTTTATAAAGCTGTAAAAAAATAATTTCATTCACCACTATAAAGTATCTTTATTTGAATCCATTTACAGTGTTATTGCTATAATTAAATACCCGTGCAACGCCGGGGCATCAGCTAGTATTCTAATAAATGAATCTGAAAAGGGGGCTTGGTCATAGGAAGGGCTTAGGCGGGCTCTGAATATGCCAGTAAATAACACGCACTGTTATAGAATAAGATTGATCAGCGCATAATTTAAGCATGGGAATATACGCAAAATTTAATGTGAGGCTGGCCGCTATGCGTATTCTATGCTTAGAATTTCTTTAGCACTACTAGACATACGCAGTGTTGTATATAAAAACATAGAAGAGACAGTCCCTGCTCCAAAGAGCTTAAAGATTTGTTTATTGAAAGCTTCTATACCGCTACTAATGACTGGGGAGTCAATTCAGAGCGGTTATGTATACTTTGGAGTAAAGATGGGAGAGGGGAGATAAGATAGAGACGTTTAAATATCTACATGGCATAAATGCGCACGAGTCCAATCTCTTCCAGAGAAGAGCGACAAAAATGATAAGAGGTATGGAAAACCTTTCGTATGCCGACAGGCTAGAACAGCTGGGGCTGTTCTCCCTGGAAAAGAGGAGACTTAGAGGAGACATGATACAAACTTTCAAGATCCTGAAAGGCATAGATAAGGTAGACAGAGACAGATTCTTCAGATTGTGGGGAACAACAAGTACAAGGGGGCACTCAGAGAAACTGAAAGGGGATAGGTTTAGAACCAATGCCAGGAAGTTCTTCTTCATCCAAAGAGTGGTGGACCCATGGAACGCACTCCCGGAGGTTGTGGTAGGGCAGAAGACACTACAGGGATTCAAAGAAGGTTTGGATAAATTCCTGAAGGATAAGGGGATTGAGGGATACGGATAGAAGTAAGGATAGGTTTTTTAGGGCAGGGAACACTTGACAGGTCATGGACCTGATGGGCCGCCGCGGGTGCGGACCGCTGGGCGCGATGGACCTCTGGTCTGATCCTGGTGGAGGCAACTTCTTATGTTCTTATGTAAAGGAAGCTCTGGAATGAGAGGGCATAGGATGAAGTTCAGAGGTGATAGGCTCAGGAGTAATCTGAGGAAATACTTTTTTACAGAAAGGGTGGTAGATGCGTGGAATAGTCTCCCGGAAAAGGTGGTGGAGACAGAGGCTGTGTCTGAATTCAAGAAGGCGTGGGATATGTATGGGTTGCATGTCTACAACTTCCACTATAGGCAAATCTCATCCATACATATTCATTAAGGCAGCCTGAAAACCTGCCTGGCTGGTAATCCCCAAGGCCAGGTTTGAGACCCACTGCACTAGAGCAACTACAAGCAAATAAATCAAATAACTTTACATAAATAAAAACATGTACAGATCATTTTTGTAAAGCATACACTCATTTTATTTTATATGAATATAAATGCCACAGTTTCATCTAAGCACGATTCTATAAATGACTGACTGTGTAAGCTTACAGTCCTGATAAATGGGATCTTTAGTCTTATCTTGCTCCCACAAGAGTTTTCCTATGCTTTTCAACTATAAACCAGTAGACTAAAACAAATGTAAGCAAAGCCTCCAGTACATAAGAACACAAGAATTTCCATACTGGGACAGACCGAAGGTCCTTCAAGCCCAACATTGGCCAACACAAGTCCCAATACCTAGTTATATCCCAAGTAGTAAAACAGATTTTATGTTGCTTATTCTAAGAATAAGCAGTGGATTTCCTCTTTTGGGAAACTATCCAAACCTTTTTTAAACCCTGCTAAACTAACTGATTTCACCACATTCTCCATCAACGAATTCCAAAGTCCAATTATACGTTGTGTGAAGACATATTGTCTCCAGTTTGTTTTAAATCTACTAGTTAGTAGCTTCATTGCATGTCCCCTAGTCCAAGAAATTTTGGAAAGAGTGAACAAGTGATTCACATCTACTTTTATCACTCCACTTAGTATGTTATAGACCTTTATCATATCACCCCTGAGCTGTCTCCTCTCCAAGCTGAAGAGCCCTAGCTCTTTTCAAGTATGTCAAGGTCTCCTGTAATAAAAGTTTCAGTACCCATCTTCCATGTGGATCTACAGCCAAAATGCCAAAGCAACCTTTCTTCAGCTTTGCCCCAAACTATCTAGTTGCTGATGCTATGTTGAGCAATATACGTTTGATTATGCCCCTCCACGTGTTTAGTTTCTATTACCGAATTGGCTTCTACTGCGTAACCTCAGGAGGGTTGTTACACAATTGACCGAATGCATTTTATAGTTGGCTTTCTTGGGTGGCCCCTTCTTCTTACCGGAGATAGGCAAAAGTTAACCAATATCACTGAAATGTTTTCATGTTTCCCTTATATATACTGATATTTGTCAACATTTGCTTGTTTCTGATCTGGGGAGGAAGGAATTGCCTCCGAGGGCTAGTCATGGGGTGTATTGAGTTAGTCCAATGGAAAGGGTATTGCCTCGCTTCCTTTGTTTTTGTTTTATTTCTAAATATTACCTTGAAAAGTGGACTAAATTGGCCACCACACCATTTCACTCAAGGGGTGTTTCAATACTACGCAACCAGACATCTTTGTTGGCATTGACTGGTTTGTTGCGGTTTGTGTGCACAGTTTCCCTCCTCTCTCCCCTCCCCCCACCCCTGTCCAGCATGGACTAATAGGATATTTTAGTTGCAGGGGTGATAGAACACTATTATTGTCCAGTGCGTCTTTCATAATTAGATTGTAAGCTCTTTCAAACAGGGACCATCTCTTGTGTGTTTAATGTACAGCACTGCGTACATCTGGTAGCACCTGCAAACTTATGTTTAGAATCTTCATATACTTGGTTTCAAGTACTTTTGAAAACTTACCTTTTCGAACGACCCTTTACCTGGTTGGGAAAAGTAATGAAGAGCACATTCCCCTTTGCAGTGTTGATCTTTGAATGAACATAAGAACTGCCACTGCTGGGTCAGACCAGCGGTCAATCATGCCCAGCAGTCCGCTCACGCGGCAGCCCTCTGGTCAAAGCGCCCTAACTGTCCCCTAGTCCAAGTATTTTTGGAAAGAGTGAACAAGTGATTCACATCTACTCTTATCACTCCACTTAGTATGTTATAGACCTCTATCATATCACCCCTGAGCTGTCTCCTCTCCAAGCTGAAGAGCCCTAGCTTTTTTCAAGTATGTCAAGGTCTCCTGTAATAAAAGCGCCCTAACTGAGACTAGCCCTACCAGCGCACGTTCTTGTTCAGCAGGAAATTGTCTAACTTTGTCTTGAATCCCTGGAGGATGTTTTCCCCTATGACAGACTCCGGAAGAGTGTTCCAGTTGTCCACCACTCTCTGGGTGAAGAAGAACTTCCTTGCGTTCATACAGAATCTATCCCCTTTCAACTTTAAAGAGTGCCCTTTCGTTCTCCCTACCCTGTTTTTTTAATGTTCTTATGTCTGAATGTAGAATCCTATCCTATGTTTAATGGCGTTCGGTTTCTATTTTTATTTATGTATTTTGTTGGGAACCATTTTGAATTGTGCTGCAACTAGGGCGGTATATTATGTTTAATATATGATAAACAATATAACATAGGTGCCCCGTTATAAAGTAATACAGGCTCTCAGAAATGTTAACACTACTTGACTTAGGGTCCCTCCAAGTTCTCTGAAATTCTGCATCACCACAGTCACATCTGCGCATACGCTGCTGAGAAGGATGGAGCGGCGTTCACTTTCACAAAAGTGACAACTGAAAAGCTTGCCCAAGATTTACAGATGAGTCACTTTAAAATGCCACCGGAATAATGAATTCTCTCTTAATGTAAACTTAATCAGGCAGGCCCTTCCAAAACCTTCCTCCTGGAGACAAAGTAACTGGAAAGCCATCAGCTGCTGTCTATGAATCTTGGATGTCAGGGAGTGTTTTCGCTGAAAGATGCAATCTCCACAAATTCTCAATAAAAGTCTCAGTGATTAAGATCCTAGTTTTATAATAATTGAATGAGGCTCTAAAGGAGGTTTGTGCGAGCGTAACGAGCATACTGAAATGTAAACCTGACTCATTTATCACCAAAGTGATGCAAAAGGACAGGGTTCGCCTGCACCTCATGGCACAGTTGCCCAGGATACAGGGCAATACAATATTCCCCAGTATTATAATAATACAGTAGTAGAGAACTTGGCCTGCTGGGTACTTTACCCCTGCTCTTTTTGACACAACAATATGGGATTAAAAAAAGCATCAGTGAGAGCTGGATAAAAATACGGGTACTTTGCCTGATCACTTATGGCTGTAGAACAGGGAGACTAAAGCATTATTTTTTTTCCTAGTATGGCATAACTGAGATTAGAACAGTAACTTTTTTTACAGTCTCTAATAGGTTGAGAACCAAGGAAGTAGAGGGATTAAACAACACTCCTAGGGGCATTTTCAAAACTCCAAAAATTAAAATAACTCGGCACTTGGACATTTTTCTCACTAAAACGTCCGAGTGCCGATAATCAAAACCAAAATGTTAGACATTTTGCAGGACATTCTCCCTCCAGAACATCTAAGCGGCAAAGGAGCATGTTAGAGGCATGTTAGAGAAAGACTTTGGGCGGGCTTAGATTTGGACGCATTGCGGCTATAATCAAACCATTCCAAGGATGTCCTAGATCAGTGTTCTTCAACCACCGGTCCATGGACCAATGCCGGTCCACAGAAATTTCCTGCCGGCCCACAGGGCCAGCACGTGCATCAGGCCCAAAACAGTATTCTTCAACCGATCGATGTGGCGTTATCTTTGAGCCAGCTCCCTCTTCCTAACTGATTCAGTGCACAAAGCCATGGGCATTGGCTCCTACGGGCATCGTGCACCTGAACCAGAAGCCTTCTCTCTGACGTTGCAACGTCAGAGGGAAGGCTTCCAGATGATGCACGGGACGTGCAAGATTAGTACTATTATGGGGGCGGGGTCTGGGGTGGAGATGGGCGGGGTCTGGTCCATGACTTAGCCCAATGTTAGAAACATAGAAAGATGACGGCAGATAAGGGCCATAGCCCATCAAGTCTGCCCACACTATTTACCCACCCTCTTAAATCTACTGACCCCCTAAAGAATAATTGTAATTATACTGTCACTCTACTGACCCGCTCATTCAGTCCTAGTGACCCTAACCCTTGGCATGACCTCGTAGGGATCCCACATAGGTATCCCATTTGTTCTTGAAGTCTTCAACTGTCGGTCCACGGACTGATGCCGGTCCACAGAATAATTCTTTTATTTCTGCCGGTCCATAGGTGTAAAAAGGTTGAAAAACACTGTCCTAGATGGAACTTAGACGTTTCAGGCTAGACCTGTTTTAGAAGCATCTAAGTGCCCTAAAGGTGCCCAAACTGACCAGATGGTCACTGAAGGTAAGTAAACATGATCCCCCACATTACCCAATGGTCACTAACCCACTCCCACCCCTAAAAAAATCAGACTGAAACAGTACATACCTGTCTCTAGAATAGCCTACTAGAGAATCTCACAGATGGCTTAAGTAGCCTGGTGGGTGGGCTACTGAGCTAAAGAGAGGTATATGGTGAGATGTACATGTTGCACCCTTTATGTTAAGTTCACAGCAGTGCTATTGACATGTCTATATGGCCAGTCCATCAGAATGCTGGCCACTCCCATGTCTACATGGTCTACATTTAGACGTTTCTAAGTTGGATGCTTCAGTGGTCAAAAATAGGATATAAAGTTGGACATTCTGGTGGCCTAGACATCCCGGTGACCTCACATGCAAATAGATGATTTTTGAAGAAAACAATTTGGATGTCTTGTGGTGCCACGTTCAAAAATGTGTATTTCTTCGCCACTGATTTTGGATGATTTGTGAGTAGCAGCATAAGCTGGTTCTCCAAGCAGTGGTTAGCAGTATACGCTTGTTCTCCAAGGAGTGGTGTTTCTCATGATGAATGAAAAGATTTTGTGAATTTGTACATCTTATCTATCACGATTTAACTATAAGACTTCTGAGGCAGGCCTCTTTGGGCCGAAACACGATCTTGTCAAGTCTATTACAATAAAAGAGACTGAGCACCAATTGGTCACCTTCATTGTTGTTTTTAAATGTCCAAATCGAACATGTGGATAAAGGTGAACAGTTGATATTGTGTATTTGGATTTTTCAAAAGGCATTTGACAAAGTACCTCATGAAAGACTTCTGAGGAAACTAGAAAGTCTTGGTATAAGAGGTAATGTCCTTTTATGGATTGAGAACTGATTGAAAAACAGAAAGTGGGTTTAAATGGTCAATATTCTCAACAGAGAAGGGTAAATAGTGGGGTTCCTCAGGGGTCTGTGCTGGGACCGCTGCTTTTTAACATATTTATCAGTGATCTAGAAATGGGAATGAGTGAAATAATTAAATTTTCTGATGACACAATGTTGTTAAATTGCGAGAGGACCTTGTGAGACTATAGCTCTGTTAGAAGTCACTGCTCAGGAAAAGGATCTAGGTGTCATTGTTGAGGATATATTGAAACCCTCAGCTCAATGTGCGGCAGCGGCTAAGAAAGCAAATAGAATGTTAGGAAAAGAATGGAAAACAAAGATGAAAATGTTATAATATAATGCCCTTGTATCACTCTATGGTATGGCTGCACCTCGAATACTGTGTGTAGTTCTGATCGCCATATCTCAAAAAAGATATAGCGGAATTAGAAAAGGTACAGCGAAGATCGACAAAAATTATAAAAGGGATGGGACCACTTCCCTCTGAGGAAAGGCTAAAGTAGTTAGGGCTCTTCAGCTTGGAGAAAAGATGGCTCAGGAGTGATATGATAAGAGGTCTATAAACTAATGAGTGGAATGGAAAGGGTAGATGTGAATTGCTTGTTCACTCTTTCAAAAAAAAAAATGCTAGGACTAGGGGACATGCGATGAAGCTACTAATAGTAGATTTAAAACAAACCAGAGAAAATATTTACTTAAACACAATGTGGTAATTAAACTCTGGAATTTGTTGGCAGAGAATGTGGTGACATCGGTTAGCTTAACGGGGTTTGAAAAAGGTTTGGATAATTTCATAAAAGAGAAGTCCATAGGCCATTATTGAGATGGCTTGTGGAAATCTACTGCTTATTCCTAGGATAAGTAGCATAAAATCTGTTTTACTACATGGGATCTAGTTAGGTACTTGGGACCTGGGTTGGCCACTGTTGGAAACAGGATACTGGGCTTGATGGACCTTCGGGCTGTCCCAGTAGAGCAACTCTTATGTGAGCCAACTATAGGACAATCAAGGCATTGTGACATCACTGATAAAGTTGGCTCTTAGGCATTTGTGGAATGAGGCATTATGACATCACAATCTGAGCTCTGGGATGTTGCTACTCTTTGGGTTTCTGCCAGGTACTTGGGACCTGGGTTGGCCACTGTTGGAAACAGGATATTGGGCTTGATGGATCTTTGGGCTGTCCTAGTATAGCAACTCTTATGTGAGCCAACTATAGGACAATCAAGGCATTGTGACATCACTGATGAAATTGGTTCTTAGGCATTCGTGGAATGAGGCATTATGACATCACAATCTGAGCTCTGGGATGTTGCTACTCTGGGTTTCTGCCAGGTACTTGGGACCTGGGTTGGTCACTATTGGAAACAGGATGGGCTTGATGGACCTTCGGTCTGTCTCTGTATGGCAATTCTTATGTCAGTTAGTTTGGGCTTTAGTTACAAGTTCCCTCAGAATGCCTCTAATCATTTCATCCATTACTGATTAAAAGCACCTCAACATCCTCTCTGCTTCCAAGCTGAATAAATCTTTACTGAAATAACAGCGTAGCAAGTGGTATAGGCCTAATCTACGACAGCCTCGATCAGGTGCTGTCCAAACATTTATTAAAACATTTTAAATGATAAATCTATCCAATTATTACTATTAATGCAGCTAATACAGACTAATGAGGGGAAAGATGCCAGCATGCAGGCTGCCATTCATTACCCATGTCTTGTCTACCGTTCCAGGCCCAAAACCTAATCATCCGTACTGGGCCCTGTTATATTTCACACGTCACTTTTAATAAGTCACTCAGTGCCTATAAATTAATGTAACATGTCGGCATTTATGAGAGCAGCTTTGTCGCTCTTAACAAATGACGGGCTGGACCCAGACTCTTCCGCAGGAGCCAGGCAATGACGAATGAGAGCGGATGATTCTTTTCCAAACTGGAAACAAACGAACGATACACAGGGGACTTCATCAGTGTGGAAAGAGAGGGAACGAAATCAGCGGTTTCCAGGGAGCACAAATGGTGAATATTTTTACAGCCAAAATAGGCTTTTTCTCGTTAAATAACAGCAAACTTAGCTGCGTGCTGTGTGTATATCAGGCCGATTCCTATCAAAGGTATGGCTCCAGAAGATTTACAGGTGGTAACCACCGCTACGGCTTTCGTCACAGCAGAACAATCTAGAAAGGTGCAGCATAACTCAGGGGGGCACAAAAAAGGAAGCAAGGCCTTTGCCTGTTTACAGTGAATCGCAGAGGAACAAAAGAAAATCTCTTAAAATTATAATCAGGTCGGACAGGGAGCGACTGCCACATTTATCCCCCCCCCCCCCTTTTATAAAACCGTGATAGCGGTTTTTAGTGTAGGCCAGCGTGCTGAATGTTCTGCGCTGCTCTCGACACTCATAGAGTGCCTACGAGCATCAGCGCACTGACCTGTGCTAAAAATCACCGTTGTGGTTTTGTAAAAAGGGAGGGGAGGGGTTAAATACATATATTCAGTACCCATATGGAGTTGATATTCGAAGCAATTTAAATGACCAAAAATGGCTCCTGGCCATTTAAACTGCTTGTCTGGGGCTTATTCAACAGCACTTGACCAGCTAATAGCACTGAAAATGCCTGGTTAGTACCTAAGCTGAAACCGGCTAATTTTGGGGCATTCCATGGGTGGAGTCAGCACTTAGCCAGTCAGATTCTGAAATTCAGCACTTAACCAGATAGACCAGTGGTCTCAAACTCGCGGCCCGCCAGGTGCTATTTTGAGGCCCTCGGTATGTTTATCATAATCACAAAAGTAAAATAAAACAGTTTCTTGATCATATGTCTCTTTAGCTATAAATGACAATATTGTTATTAAGACTTAGCCAAAAGGAAAGATTTATAAACTATAAAGAGTTTTCCTCTAGGGTAGACATATTCAGGGCTTCCAGTCTCTCCTCATACGTCTTCTGGCGCAAGCCTCCTATCATTTTCCTATCACGCCTTCACTTCATTATAACGATGATTCAGAGATTCGGTTTTGGTTTCCTTGCTGAGGTCTACTTGGCCAACCCACTTTGGGGGGGGGGGGAATTCTATAAACAGTACTCAAAATTCGGCAATAGACAAAAATTGGTGCTAAGTCATGCCCACCCTTTATAGAATAGTGTTAGAGTAGATTCCTTCACCCAAAGGCGTAGCGAGAGTAGGAGGCTCCCCCCTCCACCCCCGCTCCTTCTGTGACACCCACGCTCATAACACGCCACACTTGCGCCCTCCCTTCCCCCCGTCCTCTTTAAATCTTCATCGGCAAGAGCAACTAATCTGGCCTGCTGCTTGCGCCGGTGTTGGCTTTCCCTCTGATGTCACTTCCTGGCCTTGTGACCCAGAAGTGAATTCAGAGAGGAGTCAGGCCAGCGAGCAGCAGACCAGTGAAGCTGCTGACACTGACAAAAATTTAAAGAAGTAATAATAATAATAAAGCTTTATTTATATCCCATCATACCTGTTCAGTTCAAGACGGTATACAACAGCGGAAAAGTACAAAGTAAATGATGAACCTTTTCGGTTCTAGATAGTATACAATAGGGGATACAGTACTGGATGGTTACAAAGTGGGATTGTGGGGGTAATTAACAATATAGGTAAGGAGGTAGGGGGAATAGGGAAAAAGAGAGAGAGGTGGAAGTAGAGGGGGGAAGGGAGAGGCAGGAAAGGAGAAGCGAGGGGAAGAGAGGGGCGGGAGCTTTCAGAAAGAGTCAGGGGTTTGGAGAATCAAACAAATTAGCAATAGCCTTGTCGGCGTGTTGTACTCTGGAGCAAAACGCCATTTGCGTACAACTCACTAACAAGTGTCTCACTAGGCCCCCCCCGAGGAAGGCTTGGGCCGAAACTGGGATCCTAGTTGTGACCACTACAGACGAGAGCGTTTCTTTTGTTGGACTAATCAATGTGTCTCATTCGGTTGTTTTCCGACATCGCATTTGCCTCTTTTCGGTGTGTTTTAGTATTGATTTTATCGAGGCTGGATTTGTGCTTTTCCATTCTCCTCCCCACAAATGACTCTAAAGCTGTTCGTATGCAGTCCACTGGCTCCCAATACAAATCACACTGGCTCCCAATACAAGCAAGAAAACACTTCAAATTCCATTGCCTACTATTTAAAGCTATAAACGGAGACAGTCCAACCTACTGGAACAACTGACTAACTCAATCCACTTCAACAAGACACAGGATAACCCACACACTATTCATATACCCACCAACCAAAAATGGCAAATGAAGAAAAATGGATGACAACCTACTGGCCACCAGAGCAGCAAAACTGGAGAGACAGCTCACCAATCTGCTATCTTCGACCACAGACTACAAAACCTTCAAAAAACAGAAACAAAAACCCTTCTCTTCAAAAAAATACATAAAACCTATATAACGAAACCTGATCCATCCTAATCTCCACCTACTATACTATCCACTCCTTAGCAAATAAAAAAAATTCAATCCACTCCTATTTATCTCCCAATATCATGACAATTCTCTTGTAATCCGCCTTTGGAACCCAAGCACAGTACCGGGTAAAGCTTTGGATTCTCGCCCAGAAATAGCTAAGAAGAAAAAAAAAATAATAATAATTTAAATTGAATCAGGTTGGGCAGACTGGATGGACCATTCGGGTCTTTATCTGCCATCATCTACTATGTTACTATGTTATGTATTCTGTATTATCCTGACAATAGGTATGTAATCCGCCTTGAACTGCAAGGTAATGGCGGAATAGAAATCACTAATGTAATGTGATGTAATCCTTTTTAGTCTGCAGATACTTGTCAATGCATTGGCTATCTTTTTACGATTCTAGTTCATGTAACAAGACGTTGAATGATTATTATTAATTTTTGTCTAGTTGCAATATGATGGTCCTGAAGCAGGCATAAGCCAAAATGTGGCCACGTCGGGTGATGTGATATTCAAAGCGGTATAACCAACCAGAAATGGCTACTGGCCAGTTAAATCACCTGATGGGGGCTAGCTGTTCATTTTCATTTATAGGGACATAAACTGGATTATCTCAGCCACACATGGTGTGGGCCTGCATGTATACAAGTGACACCCAGTCTTGTATCTTGGTTCTCAGGCAACAAACAGGTGACCTAACTTCTGAGCCTTCAACAGAAATATTAACTTAGAGAATAAATGAGTGAAATATTATTTCTCGATATAGATTTATCCAAGCCTTCTCTATGTCTTGAATATCTTGTTATTTACTGGGTCATTTCTTGCAGATTCAAAGGCTTATAGAACGTAAAACATTTTTATATCATGTTCATGCAATCGAAAGGCAAGAGATATTAATATCTTATTACCCTTTTATTAGATTCTTTGCAGGTTATTCTGGACCTGAGAAGCTTCCTCAAACCTCTATTGCTTTTCTGGGAATGTGAATGGTTTTTTTTTTTTCCCCCCTCTTGTTCCAATAAACCAGTGACACACTCAATACTTCCAAAATAATAGGTTTGTAAAATTTTCATTACAATACCCGAGCACTGCTATTTTATACCGCAGAGAGTAGAAAAAATGCTGGGGGAGAGGGGTGAATAGTTTCTGAGAGCAGAGCAAGGTCAGATACCATGACACAGTGACAAAAGATATTGACCAATTAAAATTAAGTGATGACTCAGGGGCTGAAGTAGAACCGTGCAGTTAGCTCAGTTTTGGCATCTGAGCCAGCCACGTGCAAAGCCTTGTGTAGACGTCAGCACATAGTACATTTAGAACTATGCTAATGAAGCTATTACCATATTTCCCTACATACAGGCCGCCCCCATGTATAGGCTGTAAAAAATGCCTATATGAGTTTAGAAACTGGTAGATAAGCCGCCCCATTTTAGTAGCCGCGGCTTATCTACCAGTAACTGGGTGGCCTATACAGGAAGCAGCGCGGGGCCGGCCTGCAGACGCAAAGATCGCTCCTGCTATGCGACGCTGGCAGCGAGATTCAAGGAGGCCGCTGCCGGGGAGGGAGGTAAGGGAGGGCGGGGGAATGATTTTAAAATGCTGTATAGGCCATACCCCAGATATGCAAGCCCCACCCACTGGGCCGGCTTGCAAAACCCATATATAGGCCGTGGCCTATATATGGGGAAATATGGTAGTTATTCAGCGCAGATGCAGAGAAGTGTGCAGGAGACCAAAAAGCAGAGCTCAATAATAGGACTTTAAAGCAATGTCTGGGGGAGGGGTTGCTCTTATATCACCTAGGAAAGATTAGATCTTCTTCGGCAGGTGTGTCACTGTGAGCACACAGACCTGCAACTTTTACCTGCAAGGATTTATTTTTTTTTTAAAAAGGCACCTAAGGAGAAGGCGTATTGGGACAAAGAGCAAAGCACTGGGCTATTGAGAAATTCACGAACACTGAGAACAGAAATGTTGTTCTTTGCACTGATATTGGTATCTAACATTTTTTGCCTTGAAAGTATTCCAGAACATGTGCAGATGTACATGCATGCAACTTTGAGCGCTAACTACTGTTCCTTGTAAGCTGAGTGGGAGTCCTCCAACTGCGCTGCTGCCAGTAGGGGGTGAAGTTTCAATATTGTGTTTTCAATTGATAGAGGCAGGCGGGTTCCCTGGAGTCCAGCAGAGCTTGCCTATCCCTCACTATTGAAAATGTGATAGTGAAGCAGCACCCTGCACTGGCAGGATTCCCGCTCAGCTTAGAGAGAACAACGATACCGACTTGTGCACAAGACATAACTGTCTTTAGCGCAGGCCAATATATGTACATGTCTGGCGCACTTTCACACATTAGGGCGCATTTTTTTTTGTGCCAGACTTATTTGCATATGATTTGGTTACTGCACTGGGGAGGAAATCTTTGTGTCTCTTGTGTCAGATATCTATGAACTACGCATTAGCACACAGCTCTAACACGAGGTTCCTTCATTGGCCCTTCAGCGAGCTGCATTCGAGAAGCCTACAACACCGGCAAACTAGGGAGTGGTGTAATAATTAGAGCAGTGAGCTAAGACGCAGGGAAGCCCAGCTCAAATCCTACTGCAGCAAATTGCAACCTTGGGCAAGTCATTTAACCTCAGTTCCAGCCTAGATGGTGAAACCTCCAGGGACAGAAAAAAATATCTACTGTACCTGAATGTATATCACTTCAACAGCTTTTGGGCTTACAGGTGACCTATAAGAAAAAAAAATTATGATGTCCTTCTAAACCAGGGGTGTCAAAGTCCCTCCTCGAGGGCCACAATCCAGTTGGGTTTTCAGGATTTCCCCAATGAATATGCAAGAGATCTATTAGCATACAATGAAAGCAGTGCATGCAAACAGATCTCATGCATATTCATTGGGGTAATCCTGAAAACCCAACTGGATTAAGGCCTTCGAGGAGGGATTTTCACATCCCTGTTCTAAACTGACAGAGAATCCATCTTAAAAGGAATCTTTAGCATTGCCGTGTTTAGTTGTTTCATTAGTAAAAATCCATCATACTAATTCATAAAAGAAGAGTGGTAGTAGATTTTTCTGACCAATGAAAGAAAGATATTGCCTCAAATTGTAGCACACACACCATAAAAGGCAAGTGAGATGTCTAAATCAACCAACCATTCTTTTAGTAATGTCGAAAAGGCGCTGTAAGGTCAATGTCTCGTCAACAATGTAGAAACTAAGGCCTCCCCAACTAGGATCCCTTCCTAACTAGGAACTGCCTTCCTCAGGGGACCTACAAACAATTAAAAGTTGCTAGCCATATGTTTCAAACAATATCTATACTTCAAGCCACTGCTGTACTTACATAGGCTGGAATACACTCCTATTGTTTCAATCACGTCATAGATAGTCGTCTACTCATGTGTCTAACATTGTTTGATTTTATATTTTATTTGTGCAAATTACTCTTTTTGTTTTAAATGAATGCCGAGTTGTATGTCTTGTTCCTTTTAATTTTTAAGATATGCCCATGTTTCTATATATTTTCATAAGTAATTTTTTCTGGTCTTTCATTTATACGTTCTATCTTTACTTTCAGCTGTTTGTGTGTCCCCTGAGGAAGGCAGTTCATACTGTCGAAACTGGGATCCTAGTTGGGAACCTTAGTTTCTACACTCTGTTGACTTGACAAGTGACCTTACAGTGCCTTTTTGACATTAATCAAAGAATTGTTGGTTGATTTAGACATCTCACTTGCCTTTTTTGGTGTGTAAGTAGATTTTTCTGACCAACGGCATAACGGGAATGAACTGCAAATGATTCTATGTCTTATTCCCTATATTTTCTATTGTGAGTTACCTTTTTTTGTACTTTTTTACTCATATTATGTAGTTCTCCCAATTTTTCCCATTGTTTTATGTTGGCCAAGTACTGTCCTGTGGGTATCTACCTGTTTGTCTCCCCCTTTTTTAATATGAATCGTAAAACACGTAGAAGCCTTGATTTGCGTTTTATCAAAATTTTGAATAAACTTGAAACTTGACTCTATAGAATTTCTGGGTGGTGTGTTGACCTTTAGTTTTTGTACTGATGTCAGCTGAGTTGGTCTACACCAGGGATCTCAAAGTCCCTCCTTGAGGGCCACAATCCAGTCGGTTTTTGGGATTTCCCCAATGAATATGCATTGAAAGCAGTGAATGCACATAGATCTCATCCATATTCATTGGGGAAATCCTGAAAACCCGACTGGATTGCGGCCCTCAAGGAGGGACTTTGAGACCCTGGTCTACACTATTGTGCGAGGAGCTGGTACTGGCTCAATAGATTCGATCTTAGCTATGGAAATCAAACATGATGTGGGCCCACACACCAGTAATGGAAACCTTCTGAAGATCTCAGCACCTTAGAAGGGTCCATTAATTTGGCCGCTTGGTGAATTGGCCCTAGATGCGACCACTGCTAGGTCACTTTCTAGACTCACCATGACCATGTTCTTTATATACTTGAGCCCAATGGTTTGAAAATGGTCATTTTCTCTACTGGATGTTTGTGCATTTTTCTCAAGACGTTCATAAAGATGTCATATTGAAAATGCCCTTTTTTCTGGTCATCTACAAGTGTTTTACCTTTGTTTCCATGTTTCTCCACTTAAGCTTCCGCACTTTTTTTTTTTTCAATAAATTAAGATGATAAAGATGATCTGAGTAGTAAATTTAAAACAAACTGTAATTAAATTACAGAATTTATTGCCAGAGAATGTGATAAAAGCAGTTAGCTTAGCAGGGTTTAAAATGATTTGGACAATTTTCTAGAAGAAAAGTCCATACGCCATTATTAAGATGGACTTGGGAAAATTCACTGTTTATTTCTAGGATAAGCAACATAAAATCTGCTTTACTCTTTTGGGTTCTTGCCAAGTATTTGTGACCTGGATTGGACACTGTTGCAAACAGGATACCGGACTTGATGGACCTTTTGATCTGTCCCAGTACAGCAATGCTTATGTTCTTATGAGTTCCATGATTAAATCAATTTGTTAGAATGATAAACTCTCAGAAGTGCATTTGGAACACTCTTCTTCTTCCCCCCCCCCTCAAAAAAAAAAAAGGATCTCGTTTCTATGCAGGGATTTATGAGAGTCTGGAGTGTTCTTTTTCCAATAAGGGATACAAGACTTACATAGCAATTGCGATGCTGCTGTTTCATAGTCCCTGCAGCAGTTATTGTGGAAGTGGGTCCCTCAGTTTTTACCCCAGCCCTAAAAGTTGGCCTTGCCTGGTGTGTGTTTTTTTTAAACTAGAAATCATCCGATGACATCATCGGAGACAGCTGCGTGTTTAAAGTGCTGCCTACGCGACTGGAAATGCTGCTACTGCTTCTACACACTGCTCACCCATGCCTCTAAATTCCCATGCAGCTGACCATGGAATCGCACAAGGGAGCCCTGCCCCGATCGCCTCCTCCAGGCCCCGACCGGCTCCTCCAGTCCGACGACACGCACGGGCCTAAGTCGGCCAGCCAAAGCACAGGATCCGACACTGCAAAAACGGCCGATCCCAAAATTAGCCCTGCATGCCGCTCCAACTCCGATAGCCCCGAGCACCTCCCATGGCGCCCGATGTACAAAACCGGCCCCGGAGGGAATAGAGAGCTGGCTAGGTCTTTTGCTTTGGGGAGGATAAAGAAGGGGGCCATACAAAAAGACAAAGAAAGGCAGGCAGGCAAGGGGCCATGGAGAGATAGAAGGACAGCGGACAGGGAGAGAGACAGAAAGAAAGAAACACAGACAAACAGACAAAGAGGGAGGGAGAGAGATAGAAATAAAGAAAGAGAGACAGCGGGAAGGAGAGAGACAGAAATAAAAAAAGAAAGAGACAGGGGCAGGGAGTAGCACAGAAAGAAAGACAGACATACATATATTCTAGCATCCGTTAATGTAACGGGCTTAAACACTAGTAAACTATAAACGAACAAATCAGTGACACTAACATAGCTCACTGGTCACTGACGAAACATTACAAAGAGTTCAGCGTACAAAGGGTCACAGACAACAACGAATGACGGGTTTATTATTGAGGAAGCAGGTAAGAAAGATCTGAATATATAACTAGAAACTTGGTAGCAAGCATCCCTAGAAAGAGCATTCGTCGTTGTGCGAGGCAGCAAGGTCTCTTGCGCGCCTGGTAGAACTAAACACCCAAATTGATCAAAAGCAGAAAACAAAAGGCGCTCAGGTCCCCACAACCTGTCTACCTTTTTAGGCATCATTTCATACATTATTCTGCGTGTAAAGCGAGAACAATCATTCGGGGGGGGGGGGGAGGGGATCAAGAGCCAAATCGTTTCAGCCACATCATGATTTCTGCAAAACTCGACAGGAATTACTAGGCTTAACAGCATCTGAGCAATTAGCATATTATAAATACAGAAATGATATACTAAAGTGAGAACAGGGGGAGAGAAAAAAAAAAGGGTTGGCTCTTTACACCTACGGTAATATAATTCCACTACTTAATGCAAAGTAACAGGCATCAGTGTTGTGGGATCCTCTTGTGCGGCGTTATCTGCTCTATCGGTAAATGAGACTGTGAAGAGTACAACCTATAAATAATTCAGGGCTCGAGATGGCAATTATAGAACCATGCACAACCAGCATGAATATTTTATGAAGGCTAAAACAGCACTCAGAATGAATCATGGCCAGATGAACACACATCCACACTGCACGCGTGTACGCTGCGCCGCTGAAGATACAGCTGCTCCTGCATGGGCCGAGCTCCGCTTCAAGACCACCCCCCCCTGCCTATTCCAGATTCAGTCTCTCCTTCCCAGCACGGGTGCAGCCCGAACCTTCAGATGCAACGGGAGATTCGCTTCGGCCTTATCGCAAATTCAAGACTGTCGCGTTCGACTGAAGGGTTTAGGAATCTGTGTCTAACGGGGGAGGGGGGATAGTTATGGTAAAAAAACCAGAGAAGGACGGTGAGGGGGCTGCGACATGAAATGTGAAAACTTCTGCCGAGCATGAGCCTCATCCGTGGCTGGGAAATTCAAGTTTAAATTCAACATCTTAAACTCGGGGAGAGTAAAACGTAACGAAGACGGGGGCAGCTCTCAAAGAAACCACACATTAGGCAGAATGTATTTCAGTATATCATATGAACATTCGTTGTAGACATCCCGAATATCAAATTTATTTTTAGACACGGGAGCCCTTTAAAGTTCATGCCTTCAGGAATATTCAGGGAGTAAAGATGGTGTGAGGGACTCGGTGGAGGGGGTGGGAGAGGCTGAATCAGTAGATTAGCAGGGAATTGATAAACAGTGGGAACTTGGACATGAAGTAAGGTAGGGAATAGGATAAAGTGTGGGGTAGAATAAGGTAGATAGTTCTAAGTCTAATAGATGCTGGCATTGTCTTATTGATATAGGGACCTTGGATCATCGGTTGTACTATTGTCCATTGATACTTAATTTCAGGAAGTCAATTTGGGGACAAATAAATATTATTCTTGAGTCATCAATCCCGCTGACCTATAAAGCCATAATTTGTGGTACAATATTGCATATTGAGCCTTCTTTAGATAGATATAAAAGCCGGCTCTTCACGATTATTATTATTATTATTATTATTATTATTATTCTTTATTCTTATATACCGCCATACCCAGTGAGTTCTAGGCGGTTTACATCAATTAGCAAATGATCTGCATTGAATAGCAGATTTACAACAAAATTAGAGGTAGATTTACAAAATTAGAAGCAGATTTACAGCGTTGGATAGCAGATTTACAACAGAATTAGCAGTAGGTTTACAAAATTAGAGGCAGATTTACAGCATAATTGGAAGAATTTTTGACAGAAAATTGCAGGCTGAATTACGATAAATTACAGTGATTTGCCACAGTCAGCCGTGAAGTTACAGCGATTCTTAACTGTCTGCAAAGAGGGCAGGTTTACATCAATATTACAGAAATTGCAGGTTTGACCGAGCTAGGTAGGGGAGGTAGAGAGTGGGGGAGGGAGGGACTGGTGAAGGAGGAAGGGGGCAGCGGTGGGGTAAGTGTCATGTGAGGTGAATGGGTTATTAAGGGTCGTGTTTGCTGAATAGCCATCCAGATGATTACGCGTAACTGGAAGAGTTGTGACAGACTGAATTACACATTTTGGTGGGCAAATATTTGTTCCACGTATAACTATGAGAGAATGAATGCAGAGTTTTAGGGTCTAGTATGATATTCAATAAGGTGTGGAGCCCATTGACTGCATATGATGAATTGCAATGAATGTCAGGTATCTCCCTTTTTACAAATTCCTTACTCATCCAGGTGGGGTGGGGCGGGGAGAGGGGAAGGCATTTAGGTTTGCTAAAGGTATTTATCTATAATATTGTAATAATATATGCATGTGCAGTATAATAGTTATGTGAGGAAGGGAGGGAGAAAATGATTGGTAATGTATTAATTTTGTGTATTTTAAGTGCGTTATGTATAATTCTCATGTTTAATATAGTTGTATTGCACTGTCAAAATTTGAAAATCAATAAAGAATTTAAAAAAAAAGAGTGGGTTAGAGAAGATGATTTTTAATAGGGATGCGACTGAAGTATAGGGTTATTGTATTCAGCGTTATATCAAGCTGTTGTAATTTGGCTATTATTATTGTTGGATAAAATTTAAAAAAAAACAGTTTTGAAAACTTATTTGTAGCCTCACGGAACTGAAGTTGTATATCCCATCCCTAACTTACCCTACATGTGCATATGAGTTGGAGCAGAATATCCCAGTTTAAAGGCTGGCACTTGACATCATGCTATATAAAGAAATAAATTTCCTTTAGTGTATTCAGGGATACTAAGATTAAGTATAAGATGAAGGTCAGAAAAAGATGCAATAAATATAGAACACAACTGACCTTATTAGGTGAAACTAGCCTATAGATGGTGATCAAAAAGGTATGCATAAAATGTCTCAGAGATGTGAAACTCTGAAGGGAAGGCTGAAAAACCTCCCTTAATAAGAGTTTACCTTCCAGTCAATCCGAGAAGGTTATCATGCCTTGTACCGGGCCATGGTGCGCCCTCACCTGGAGTACTGCGTCCAGCATTGGTCGCCGTATATGAAGAAGGATAAGGTACTACTCGAAAGGGTCCAGAGAAGGGCGACTAAAATGGTTAAGGAGCTGGAGGAGTTGCTGTACAGCGAGAGATTAGAGAAACTGGGCCTCTTCTCCCTTGAAAAGAGGAGACTGCCAGGGGACATGATCGAAACATTCAAAATACTGAAGGGAATAGACTTAGTAGAGAAAGACAGACTGTTCACCCTCTTCAAGGTAGGGAGAATGAGAGGACACTCTCTAAAGTTGAAAGGGGACAGATTCCGTACAAACGTAAGGAAATTCTTCTTCACCCAGAGAGTGGTAGAAAACTGGAACGCTCTCCCAGAGGCTGTTATAGGGGAAAGCCCTCCAGGGTTTCAAGACAACGTTGGACAAGTTCATGCTAAACTGGTGAGACTGGACTCATTTGGAGCACTGGTCTTGACCTTGGGGCCGCCGCGTGAGCGGACTGCTGGGCAGGATGGACCATTGGTCTGATCCAGCAGCGGCAATTCTTATGTTCTTATGTTCCATAAGATACACTAGGAAGTAAATAAACTCTCCAAGCATATTCTGTTAAGATGGTCAGGTAAACTAGGCAGTACCTTTTGGGGAGTGGGTGGCATACAGCAGCTGCAGTTAAGCTTTTAACAGATTAATCTAATCTAATCTAATCCTTAGGTTTGTATACCGCATCATCTCCACGTTCGTAGAGCTCGACGCGGTTTACAGTAGGAGAAATAGGAAGGAACTACAACAGAGGGTTAGAGGTAGAAGGGTGAAGAAAATTTAGAGGACTTGGGATGCCAAGATATAAGAGTTTCCTTGATTCCTAAGTTGGAGGGAGACTTACATTTTTTGAGAAAAGCCAGGTTTTCAGATGTTTGCGGAAAACTTGGAGAGAGCTCAAGTTCCGAAGAGGGGAGGTAAGGTTGTTCCAGAGCTCAGTGATTTTGAAGTGGAGGGAGGTCCCTAGCTTTCCCGTGTGGGAAATGCCTTTTAGCGAGGGGAAGGATAGTTTTAATTTGTGGGAGGATCTGGTGGTATTAGGGTTTGAGGAATTCCAGGAAAGAGGGATAAAGGGAGGGAGGATACCGTGTAGGCTTTTGAAAGCTAAACAGGCGCATTTATAGTGGACCCTGGCGATTATCGGAAGCCAGTGGAGCTTGGCCAGGAGCGGGAAGACATGGTCAAATTTACTTTTAGCGAAGATGAGCTTGGCCGCGGCATTCTGAATCCACTGAAGTCTGTGGAGGTTTTTCTTAGTTAGGCTTAAGTAGATAGAGTTGCAATAGTCCAATCTTAATATTTAAAAATATTTAATATTTAAAAGCGTGATTCCAATTGTTCTGGGAGAGATGATGTTGGGATCGCGAAGGCACACCTAGAACGCCGAATGCTTTTGCTTCCGTCACGGTGCCGCTCCTTTTGCTTGCAATGAGGGGGAAAGAGAGCGTTTTGAAAAGGGACTTTCTTCACGGGTAAACATTAGTTTTACTGTGAAGAATCACCTTTGGAAATCACCTCCTAAATGATGAATTTGGGCCTCAGCATAGATTCCTTGAATTCTCTGCTTACACGTTCCACGGCGAAGAATCAAATAAGGATGAGAGAGAGGGCGTCTTTCAAAAGGCCACAAGCCCTCAATTATCCCTCTTTAATCACCGTTCTCAGATGCCCTTAACAGTGGATTCGAGGCCTGTTTAACGTTATCACTCAGAAATTTTTGTACTTGGTTAGTCTGCTGTTTCTCCTGTTTTGACATCCCTGTTTACTTTGCTGAAAACAAAGTCATGGGCAGAGCGCAGCTTTGGAACGTTAACCACTAGCACATGGGAAGGGCTTTCACACAGCAGAACAGCCTTTCACGCACTCCTGCAAAGCAGCGCGGCCAAAGTCAACACTGTGGGTTTGGTTCCCAACGTCATGAACTAACTGCTTATTCAGTCTCACAGGAAGAACTTATCAAGCCATGAAACATAAGGGAGACGCTGCTGACAATATAAACAGAGAGCCCAGTTCACGTTGCTTCGATCCTCTTTAGAGGCAAAGAATGACAAAGAATTTGAAAAACTCTTTTGGAATGGAAAACTGACTTTTTCGATCAGTATTGTGCCTAGGGTTGCCAGATTTTCCTTTCGGAAAATCTGGACCCCCCCCCCCCCTAGCTCCGCCTCTAGGCCTGCCTAGTTCCACCCATCCCCAATCCCGCCCTAACTCTGCCCCCTGCTGCATGCTCTTGTCGAGCAGGAAAAAAGTCCATGCATGTGCGAACGCTACATGATGACATCATTGCGTAACGGTCGCAAATGCGCGGACTTCCTCCCTGACCCCTGTCTGGGGAAATCCAGATGTCTGGTAACCCTAGTTGCGCCCAATTTACTTCCTGATGCATGCGATAAACTACTGGGTAGGGTTACCAGAAGTCCAGATTTACCCGGACAATTCCTCTTTTTAGACATGTCTGGGCATCCAGACAGCTTTTCAGAACCCGGCACGTTGTCCAGGTTTTGAAAAGCTTTCACCTCTGGACCGCGTCGGGAGAGCATCCGCACTAAAATGCTTAGCACGCCTTTGTAAAAGAGGGCCTTAGGGGAGTCACGCTGAATGGCCCGCGCTGCTCCCGACGCTCATAGGAACTCAATGAGCATCGGGAGCAGCATGGGCCATTCAGCGTGGCTTTCTACACTACAAACCGCTAGCGCAGTTTCGTAGAAGAGAGGGTTAATGTCTGATATCATGGTCTAATTAATTTACATCAAGTTTCAAGTTTATTATAAAATTTGATTAATCGCCTATTCCAAATTCTAAGCGATGAACAAATCATTAAAATTACAAAGTTAGGGGAAACAAACATAACTAACAAAAAGACTAAATCTACGAAACATAATCAAAGCCAGCTTTACAAACATGATAAAACACAAGGAAAGAATTTCTTCAATATTTTATTTAAAAAAAAAAAAAAAAGGTACCTAAAGTCGCCGGAAGGATCGTTTGAGTTAAAATTACATACTGGCCTCTGCTTGCATTATTTTGTCATTGATGGGCGTGCTCTCTGGTATCCTGACTTATCTTATACCCAGAAAAACTGGAAAAAAATATCGTTGCACTATGGCCAGTAGAACAGGAATCGTAGTATTTAGGTTGCTAAGGAAAACAATAAATTACCTGCAAATGCTACGACCTTACATTCTAACTGATATTGTATCACTTTACGATTGCAAATTGCTCTGAGCAGCGGTTCAAGAGCCGTGTTAACAAGAGGGAAGACAGGGCCAGCCCTGACTCGTCCCTCGTCCCAGAATGATGGGAGCTGACAGAGGATTCTAGAAGTAGGCTTCACATATAAAATTTGCACCAGTGGTTAAATTCCTCACTGCAGACAAACTAGAAGAAGGATTAACAAATAATGCTATTCTATTTGACTGCATGCCTTTTCAGTATCAAGTGAAACAGCGATGGATGAGACCTCATCCAGGTTTCCAAGTTTATTCGTCACTTGATATACCGTTTATCAAAAAAGTACCTAAACGGTTCACAATTGTATAAAATAGAAATAAAACAAGAAAAAAAAAGACTCATTGCCTGCGGCACAAGTAATTGTATAGGCATTACTGCTAATGTCTCTACCCATCATAAAATCCTACTTAATCTTGGTGAATAATATGACCTCGAACCATATTTAACTGACTAAATAATATCTTTGTAAGAATAGTCTGTTATTGAGAAAGACATGGGGGGAAGCTACTGCTTGCCCTGGAATGGTAGCATGGAATGTTGGTACTCTTTGGGGTTCCGGAATCTTGCTATTCTTTGAGATTCTGTATGGAATGTTGCTATTGTTTGGGGTTCCGGAATCTTTTGTCACTCTTTGGGATTCCGGAACCTTGCTATTCTTTAGGATTCTGAATGGAATGTTGTTACTCCTTGGGTTTTGGCCAGGTACTACTAGTGACCTGGATTGGCCACCGTGAGAACGGGCTACTAGGCTTGATGGACCAATAGGCTGACCCAGTGAGGCTATCCTTATGTTATGATATTTAAAAGTCTCTTGGTGAGACTTCTTTTAGAATACTGTGTACAATTCAGGGAACCGTACCTTCAAAAGGATATAAATAGGATGGAGTAGCTTCCACTTGCAAAGTTTCTTTAGTAGCCTCCAGTTCTTGAAACACCTGGGAAGTATCAGGCTGATCTAAATTCATCAATGAATATTGGAAAAATGATCTCTATTTAAAAATATATCCGTTTCATTCTATATATGTACGATGATAGCTAATCTAGATACATATTATGACGTATGTTCAGAGATTTGAGCAAATCAGCACTTAAGTTATGGAAGCTCCATTAGTCCAACATTGCACTGATAAAATGCATCGCACTGATGACCTTCATTTTTCTGTCTTGGACATACCAGCGTTAAAGAGGGGAGGAGATTTGGCTCATGTCTTCTGGGACCGTGAACAACGATGGATTTATAAACTTAAAACTCTCCACCCCAGTGGCCTGATAGTTTACGTTTCGACAGTCCCTTTGGTGATGTGTTTCAGATGACATCATTGTGACCTTTGCGTAGTGACGCCCCAGAGAACTTAAACCTCTTGGCGGGCTTGTTTTGTCCGTTGAGTGTTACAAAAAGTGAAGAGAAGAATCTCAATGACAGGTACCCACCTTAAACATTTGCCTTTATAGTAGTTATATTCATCAGATTTTCAGACACTATAGTTACGTGGTAATTGTATTCATTTGTAAATTACTTGGACAGTAGATTTGAACTGTACTCACCATCCTACTTTCTCAGCACAAATGTTTGATTCAATTCCTTCGGGTTCCTTGAAAAAGATGCCGAAACGTGGTCTGCATCGAGATTCCCAAAGCTAAGTGTTTATTTCTCAATTCTTTTTCAACATTACGAACGCACAAATAAAATAATATTTATTCTCGATTTATTACATATGCAATGATTGGGTGATGGGTCTTGCTATAGGGGCTTTGGCCCTTGGAAGGGCTACACATCTTTGAGCATACGTCATAATATATCTAGATTAGCTATCATCGTACATATATAGAATGAAACGGATATATTTTTGAATAGAGATCATTTTTCCAATATTCATGTATTATCTTTTTTGGTCTCTACAGCTATATAAGTGGTACTTCTTTGGCACTGTATTCAAGTTGACGTTGATCTCAATTCATTGCCATCTTGTCTGGGAAAATTGAGTTGATTTAGGGCATTTCATTCCGAAAGGAAAGGTAAATAGCAATTTCAACTTCCCGGTCTTAGAAATCATGTGAAAAATAATGGGATTGGGGGTAAGTTTCAGTCTCTAATTGGAGAAGCACCAGTTCATGTGACCGTGTCATGTGCACTCTGGAGCTCCCATCCCACCCCCCAGATCTGAGTGCATACAATTTTTGAATAACATTTAAGGTTGACTGCTAAATAAACTTTTAAAAATTCAAATTGTATGCAAGTCTTTTCCTGTTTGGTTGCTTTTAAATAGCCCGCCCCCACCAAAATGGCAACAATAAGATGCTAGTGTCCACATTTCAGATATTGTGTTTTGAGATGGTGCAGTGGTTTCCTGTGTTTAATTATCATGAAGGAAGGGGGAAGTGATGTCACCCTCCCAAGGGATTATTGATTACCACGAGGAAAGAGCTGGTTTACTGGGTTTCCGCTGAGAAGGCTGCATCACTGCAACATTCAGAGCGAGAAAACAGAGAAGCGCAAATATATTTTCCAAATTTCTCTCGTACGGAAGCAGTACATAGTATATCTTAAAATGAGATCATTTTTAAAGCTACCTTGAAACACTGAGCAATTATCCAGGTCTGTCCTCTGGAAATGGAGGGAGGACAAGTGAAGAGAGAGTAGTGAGTGAACAAGTCCCTGAATACGGAGGGGAGGGGGGTGGGGGGGCGAAAAACACAAAGAGGCTTTCTGGCCTGCGGCTAGAGGCAGAGGTTGGCATTATTTTACATTAGAAACACTTCGTATTCAAAACTGTAATTGATAGCAGTGAAGTGTTAGGGGAATAGGCTGTAGTGTTCAACAGTCCCAGCTGCCAATCAACCTCGGTATGGCTTTGAATGACTAAAAGCTTCATTGTCTATTTATGCTGATATGGGCAGGCAGCCCTAAAGTGCCTTGTTTATCAAATGTATGTGCACTGCCCTCAGCTACTTGTTAGAGAATGACACGGTGGTTGTTACCCGCGGCTAGCCGCGGGTAACCCGCCAAAACGGTGACCCAAAAAAAAGGTCACCGCGAGATCGGGGACAAAGCCATTCACCGCCCCGTGGAGCGGTGAATGGTTAGATGGGGCGGTGAACAAGCGTGAACGCGCGGTGAACGAGCGTTCGATCCGGCAGCCCCATCCCGTCCCCATCTTCAGCATCTTCTCCTCTCCATCCCCCCACCCCCAGCAGCTCCCTCCCGCCGGCCGGCCATGCATCTCCCTCCCTCCCTCCCTCCCTCCTTTTGCCTTACCTTTTCTTGTTGAAACTGGCGATTTCCATAAGGCTATGAGCTGTATTACAGCCGGAGCCTTGAAGTTGCGTTGCGTTGCCTGCTGGAAAAGTCTCCTCTGACACAACTTCCTGTTTCCGGTTGCATCAGAGGAGACTTTTCTAGCAGGCAACCCGACGCGACTTCAAGGCTCCGGCTGTAACACAGCTCATAGCCTTATGGAAATCGCCAGTTTCAACAAGAAAAGGTAAGAGAAAAGGAGGGAGGGAGGGAGGGAAATGCACGGCTGGCCGGCGGGAGGGAGCTGCTGGGGTGCTGGGGGTGGGGGGATGGAGAGGAGAAGATGCTGAAGACGGGGACGGGGACGGGGCAGTGAAAGGACGGCAGGGACGGGGCGGTGAAGAGGATGGTGGTCCGGGGACGGGGCAGCGACGGGGACAGAATTTTTCCCCGTGTCATTCTCTACTACTTGAATTCCAGCGCTCACACAATCCTTCTGAATCCAACCCCCGACTCCTGGATAGGAGTTTCTTTTCTAGTGGAGCACCTCTGTTTTCATTTTTCCTGTAGCACCAGAATGCAATCCCGCCAAGGACTTTCAGCTTCTACCGCTGGAGGTGGCACCAGTGCCGTCCCATAATCCTGAGGAGCCGCTGAAAAGTTCTCAGCCTGGCTAAACAAAGCTGGGGTAGTCTCCATCGAGGGCCTATGCACTTAGGCCCTCTTTTACTAAGGTGCGCTAATCGAATTAGCGCGCGCTAAGCACTAACGTGCCCATAGACTAACATGCATCGCGTTAGCGCACCTTAGTGAAAGAGGGCCTTGGTCGAATGATTTTCCTTTTTTTTTTTTTTTTCTGTCGTAAAATATGGAATGAAAAAAGTGGAAAATCACTGGACTAAGGGTATAGGCCCTCTATGTTTAGCTCAGTGTTCTTCAACCACCGGTCCATGGACCAGTGCCGATCCACAGAAATTTCCTGCTGGTCCACAGGGCCAGCACGTGCATCAGGCCCAAAACAGTGTTCTTCAACCGCCGGTCCACGGTGCGATCGATGCGGCGTTATCTTCGAGCCAGCTCCCTCTTCCTAACTGATTCAGTGCACAAAGCCACGGGCAGCGGCTCCTACGGGCATCCTGCGCTTGAACCGGAAGCCTTCTCTCTGACGTTGCAACGTCAGAGGGAAGGCTTCCAGATGAGGCACGGGACGTGCAAGGTGCAATTAGTACTATTATGGGGGCGGGGTCTGGGGTGGAGATTGGGTAGAGATGGGCGGGGTCTGGCCCACGACTTAGCCCCGTGTTCTTCCACCGCCGGCCCACGGACCGATGCTGGTCCACAGAATAATTCTTTTATTTCTGCCGGTCCATAGGTGTAAAAAGGTTGAAAAACACTGGTTTAGCTGGGCTGAGAGCTTTTCAGCGGCTCCTCAGAATTATGGGATGGCTCAGTGTAACAGCTGGAGGGAAGCAGGCATGCCTGTTGTATTGTCGAGTGAGTCTCTCCCAGGCCCTTCTGTACTGCAACTATGGGCTAGCGGGGGTTAGCACGCACGACTTTTAATCACGCGTTGGCCCAAAAAACTACCGCCTGCTCGAGGCAGGTGTTAGCGGCTAGCACGGCCAGCGGTTTGATAAAAGGAGCCCTATGTTCTTCTCTGGCTGAGAGTGTGTGGCGCAGCGTTTAGAGCCACAGCTTCAGCACCCCGAGGTTGTGGGTTCAAATCCCTGACTGCTCCTTGTGACCCTGGGCACATCACTTAATCCAGTGGTTCCCAACCCTGTCCTGGAGGACCACCAAGCCAATCGGGTTTTCAGGCTAGCCCTAATGAATATGCATGGAGCAGATTCACATGCCTATCTCTTCTATTATATGCAAATCTTTCTCATGCATATTCATTAGGGATAGTTGAAAACCCGATTGGCCTGGTGGTCCTCCAGGACAGGGTTGGGAACCACTGACTTAATCCCCTCATTGACCAAGGTACACTAAATAAGAGTTTGAGCCCACTGGGACAGATAGGGAAATATGATAAAGTAGTTGAATGTTTAAAAGCACTTAGGATATAAGTGGTATATAAATAATTAAAAGATAAATAAAAAAAAATAAAAAAGTGATGCTCCTTGGGGAGGAAGAGCCTGGCCAGCAGCCTGGAGTCCACTTCTGTACAATTGGGCTGCCTCCTACATACAATTTTCATGTTAAAAAAAAAAACCAGCATAAAATCGCCGTTCTAATGATGTCATAGACGCCGACAGAACGTCTTTGCGATGCCTAAAAGGCGCTTCTTCAAAGCACACACAAAACACTGCTCGGTTCTATAAAGGACGTCTAATATAGATCTCAAAGTCCCTCCTTGAGGGCCGCAATCCAGTCGGGTTTTCAGGATTTCCCCCATGAATATGCATGAGATCTATGTGCATGCACTACTTTCAATGCATATTCATGGGGGAAATCCTGAAAACCCGATTAGATTCCGGCCGGTCCGGAATTGCCCATGTCTGTTCTAGACCAGGGGTCTCAAAGTCCCTCCTCAAGGGCCGCAATCCAGTCGGGTTTTCAGGATTTCCCCCATGAATATGCATGAGATCTATGTGAATGCACTGCTTTCAATGCATATTCATGGGGGAAATCCTGAAAACCCAATTGGATTCCGGCTGATCTGGAATTGCCCATATTTTTTTCTAGACCAGGGGTCTCAAAGTCCCTCCTCGAGGGCCGCAATCCAGTCGGGTTTCCCCCCATGAATATGCATTGAAAGCAGTGCATGCACATAGATCTCATGCATATTCATGGGGGAAATCCTAAAAACTGGATTGCGGCCCTTGAGGAGGGACTTTGAGACCCCTGACCTAGATGCACTTAAATTCGCTGAGCATTGCTGAGCGCGATCCTCGAGTGTGCGTCTATACATAACAGAATTGCACTCAGTGTTGTAGTGCTGGACGTCTAAATGACGCCTAAATTTTAGGCGTCATTTATAGAATTTGGCCCTTTGTGCGCACACTTTGTAGAATCCCAAGTTCAGTTACAAGCGCAACTGCTAATTTCTGCCAATTAGCACCATTTATAGCCAATAATTCATTGAGAACTCCAATTATCAGCCAATTATTAAATTATGTGTGTAATGATACTATTTTATAACTTAAGCATGAAACTTTGTAAGCTATGCCTAGATACGTTTTTCAAGTTTATAGAATTAGAGCAGGGGTGTGAAATGCCGGTCCTCGAGGGCCGCAATCCAGTCGGGTTTTCAGGATTTCCCCAATGAATAAGCCTGAGATCTATTAGCATGCGCTGCTTTCATTGTATGCTAATAGATCTCAGGCATATTCATTGGGGAAATCCCGAAAACCCGACTGGATTGCAGCCCTCGAGGACCGACATTTCACACCCCTGAATTAGAGGGAAAGGGCCTGATTCTGTGTAGGACGCCGGTCTCAGCAGCCGCCTAAGAAGCGGCCGCCCATCGCGTGTCAATCATGTACCGGCATCCGATACAAAATCGCGACTACAATAAGGAATCTCTAACTGGCACTGGTTAGAGAATCGTACCTGACCACAAAGATTGGCAGCTGAAGTGTAGGCCAGAAAACCCTGGCCTACATTTTAGCACCAAGGATCCTGAAACTAGATCGCCCGCTTGCCATCAGCTGATTGCGGCACAGGAATCACCGATCAGCTGAGCTGGCAGGACTCCTCAAAACCACAGCTTGGGAGAGTCCTGCTGGCTCAGCTGATCAGGGGAAATTCCCCTGCTGCAATCAGCTCAGCCGGCTGCAGCGGGCAGAGGACAACCCCCTCCGAGATTGGCGTGAGGGGTGCCCATTCCCTCCTGCCTGAGCAAGTCCCCTTGACATGCACACCCCATGTCTGGCAGGAGAGATGCCCACTCCCATCCGACCTGAATGAGGCCCCCCCATCCCACCCAAGATCGGCAAGAGGTGCTTACTAAAGGCATGAAAACACCACAGCTCAGAGACAGCTGTGCAGACACAAAGGACCGTGAAAATGACAATCCATTGTTAGAAAACAGTGGCTTCCGTTACAACAAGGTGTCAAAATATTTCCTTACTGTGGCTATATTTAACTTGCCTACAAAGAGGAATTTGTTTCCCTTTCCTCTTTGGGGTGTTTTTTTTTTTGTTTTGTTTTTTTTTTTGGGGGGGGGGGGAGTTGAGTGTGTGTGTGTGAAGAGGAATTCAGAGAAGAAGAAAACAAAAAGGTACTGTTTTTCCTTTATGTTTACATATTTCCTTGAAGAGTGGACTAACACAACCACCACACCTAGTCTAAGGCTCTTTACACCTGCATTGTGATGTCATAGAACTTTACGGTTATAGAAACATTGTCAAATTATCAAAAAAATAGTATGGACTTTAACCATTCTTTTGAAGAGATGCGATGCTGGATAATCGAGAAATTAGTTCCATCATGAAAAGGAGGTGACTTTAAGCAGCTTCTGAGACGACAGCAAAAATGGATTTTTAGATTACAAACCTGTATCCCGAAGGGCATGAATGCCCGCATTGAATGGCGTGCTTTCTTTTGACGATCGCTTTTATTTTTTGTTCTCACTAGTTTGCTGTCCCCCTGTCTGTATGATTGACGTCAGCACGCACCAATTTAAAACTCAGGTCAGACGCCGGGGTGCCATTTTCCTGTGGAAGATTTTTGAAGCTGTTGCTCGTTTTTCTAAGGTAACCTAGATTTTTGATACACTATAGATTTATATGTTTCATTATGACTAAATATATAAATTTGTTTCTCAGATATTCCCCTGAAGCAGCCAATCGGCGAAATCTCAGAGATTGAGAGCGAGACCAGAAGGCTTTGAGCATGCGCAAATGCTCAAAGCCAGTCCAGCCCAGCCCAGCCCAGAAGAGGGAGGATCTCCGACGCACCGCCCAGCCCAGGCCGCGCCAGAAGAGGGAGGATCTTCGGGCACCGGCACTAGTGCCAAGACGGGGTAAAGTTAGTGTCATTGACGTGCTCGAGGGGGGGAAAGTAGGATCGCGGTGGAGGGGGGGCAACACGAGCGGGGGGGATGCCAGATTGCTGGGGGGGATGCCGGATTGCGGGGAGGGGGGCGCTTGTACTGCGAGGCAAGCTCGGTTTAGGAGGCACCAAGTTTGCAAATGTTTTGCTCGTCTTTCAAAACACTCGCAAACCGAGGTACCACTGTATTTTGAACTGTGTTACTACAGCTTTCTAATATTTATTCACGGAGTTTTTTGACCAAGGATGTGTTTTTCTATGACAGTATATTACTTGTCATAGTAGTTTCTTGGATGCTTCCTTGAAACACTGAGGTCTTTTTCTCCCTGTTAGTAACTCGCCTTTCTGCCTTTCGTTATTAGCAGTTCTATTCTGAATATCTACTTGAGTTTTTTGTTTTATAGAAACATTGTAACATGATGGCAGATAAAGATCAAACGACCCATCTAGTCTGCCCATCTGCAGTAACCATTATCTCTTCTCCTTATTGGCTAAGGCTCTTAACATTTGCATCTCCTCTCCTTATTGGCTAAGGCTCTTTACACTTGCATTGTGATGTCATAGAGATTAATAGTTATAGAAGCATAGTAACATGATGGCAGATAAAGGGCAAACGACCCATCTAGTCTGCCCATCTGCAGTAACCATTATCTCTTCTCCTTATTGGCTAAGGCTCTTAACATTTGCATCTCCTCTCCTTATTGGCTAAGGCTCTTTACACTTGCATTGTGATGTCAAAGAGATTAATAGTTATAGAAGCATAGTAACATGATGGCAGATAAAGGGCAAACGACCCATCTAGTCTGCCCATCTGCAGTAACCATTATCTCTTCCTCTCTCTAAGAGATCCCACGTGCCTCTCCCATGCCTTCTTGAATTCAGACACAGTCTCTGTCTCCACCACTTCTCCCGGGAGACTGTTCCACGCATCTACCACCCTTTTTGTAAAAAAAAAGTATTTCCTTAGTTTACTCCTGAATCTATCGCCTCTTAACTTCATTCTATGCCCTCTCATTCCAGAGCTTCCTTTCAAATAAAAGATTTGACCCTCCAGGGATTCAAGACAAAGGGCTCCTTTTACAAAGCCGCACTGGGGCCTTAACCCGCGGAAAATCGCGTGCTAAATTGCCGCACGCGCTAGCCGCTACCGCCTCCTTTGGAGCAGGCAGTAGATTTCCGGCTGGCGCACGCTAATCGGATGCGTGCATTAAAACCGCTAGCGGAGCTTTGTAAAAGGAGCCCAAAGTTAGACAAGTTCCTGCTGAACCAGAACGTACGCAGGTAAGGCTGGTCTCAGTTAGGGCGCTGGTCTTTGACCTAAGGGCCGCCACGGGAGCGGACTGCTGGGCACGATGGACCACTGGTCTGACTCAGCAGCGGCAATTCTTATGGTCTTATATGTTCTTATGTTGACTCATGCGCATTTATGCCACATAAGTATTTAAACGCCTCTATCATATCTCCCCCTCCCCCTTAAACCTAAGTAAATTTTAAAGTAGTTTGCAATAGATGGAATATCAGTCAGTAAATTAATAAACCAAAATGACAGAATTGTTAAGGGAACATATCCTATATAATAAAACGCTAGCCTCGCATGCGCACTCCTACCTGCATGTTCCGTGATCCGTAGGTCCGTGGCAGGCAGGAGAGTAATGCGCGGTTAGGGCCCACACTCGAGCGCTATGGCCAACTCAGGATCGTGGGAGGATGCGCCGCGCAAAGTGCTGCACAGGTACTGGAGGGGGAGGGACATACCGCTTCTGCACATACCGGCACAAACCTCCCTCCAGCATTGGCAGCCGCAGCACGCTAAACAGGCTGCTTCGCGGCTTTCTCCTGCAGTTGAGTCCCTCTGCCGCGTCACTGATGATGTCATCAATGACGCAACAGAGGAACTCAACGGCAGAAGAAAGCCGCGAAGCAGCCTGTTTAACGTGCTGCGGCTGCCAACGCTGGAGGGAGGTTTGTTATTAAAGTCATCTCGCTGGGAGGGTTGCAGAGTCAGCGGGGGTTGGGCTGGGAGGGGAGAGAAGCGTCTGCCTCGGGTGCTTCAGGCAGCAGCAGCATTTACAATTCGCTGCTGTTGCCGGTTTCAGGCCTTTCTCTCTGGCCGGTCCTGCCTACTTCCTGTTTTCATAAAGACAGGACCCGCCAGAGAGGAAGACCTGAAGCCAGCAACAGCAATGAATTGTGAATGCTGCTGCTGCCCGATGAAGTAGTTCAAGGAAGAAAGGGAGCAGAGGGGAAGAGAATGGCTTGGAGGGAAGAAGAGATGGCAGGGCATGGAGGGAAGGAGGAAGGTATGCCAGACCAAGAGAAAAAGAAGGAGGAGATGGAGAGAGGCCATATGGAACAGAGAGAGAGAGGGCGGACACTGGATGGAAAGAGAAGAGAGGGCAGTGAATGGAAGGGGCAAGATAGAGGGTGAACAGTAGATGGAAGGGGTAGAGAGAGGGAGACAGACAGTGAATGGAAGTGTGGAGGACAGGGGGAGCAGACGTTGGAAGGAAGTGGGGAGGAGAAAGAAAAAAGGGCACGTGCAGGATTGAGGGGAGAGGATAGAGTTAGAAATAAAGATAGACAGACAGGGGGCCAGGGAAAGACACAGACAGAAAGAATGACAGCGTCCAAGGAGAGAGAGACAAATAAAAAACCCCCACAAAGACAGACAGACAGACATCTACTCTAGCACCCGTTAATGTAACGGGCTAAAACACTAGTCTAATATATTCTGCCTTGACTGATAACCAAGAAACAGCTGTGTATTCCCTATTTGTAGGCACACCTCTTGAGAACAGAAATCAGCTTTTGCATCTTGCATAGAAGATCCCATGTGTGCCCACCTAACTTAATTTTCCATTTCTTCAATGTGCTTGTCCCATAAATCTCCAATATATACATTTTGTTAAAACACACACACTGGTGTACAAAATCAATGGGATCTCGCATGCTGGGATTAAGAGTTAAGACATTCTTATAAATCAGAGTAATCTTTCTAGCCCTACTTTGTTACAGTGGTCATTCTGGTCTATACGGTGCATTTTCAATTATTTTACATGTCTTCTATTTAGTAAGCCAGCTTAATTCCCAGCCGTGTCACAGTATTAGAACATGTCTCGAGCTGGGGAAAAAAAAGGAGCAATCTTGGTGCCTGTGTGAGTTGTTTAGCCTCTGGCGCTTATAAATCCCCCAAACACTAGAAAAATCCCCTTTTCGTACTTGTAATATGTCTTTAGAGTTATTGCATGAAAATCTGTTCCATTAATCCTTTGCTGAGGTCATAGTTCTTCTTCTTCATAATACAAGCTTTTGCTAACAGAGAATACACCAAACCCAAAATTTCCAAAAAATGGGGAGAGAAAAAATGGTCAACAATGTAAAAAAAAAAAAAAGGAAGACACATTGAATAATTCTATTTAACAGTGGGAAGACCATGGTCAGGCACGAGCTTTTACATCAGATCTCAGCAGGTGTAAGTTTGGCTTCTAAAATTCGGCATGGGAATCAGGGCTGATTTTTTCGGGTGCTGAATTATAAGCGCAATTTATAGAATTTCCTCCTTTGTGCTAAAGTGCAACATTTACATGTTAAGATGTACACCTGCCTTTCACATGGCTTAAATCAGCCCAAATTACTCCTGAACTATCCCCAATGCCAGTTAGGTTTCTGGGATATCCTCAAAGAATTGTTCATTGTAAGCTTTTATACTGCTACTAATGACTGGGGAGTCAATTCAGAGTGGTTTCCATGAGCTTCTATAATGGTGTTATAATACATGAGCTGCTATATATGAGCTTTAGTGTAGGTGTTATAATTACAATACAATACATAAACTAGAAGCAGTGGTTGTCAACCCTCTCCTGAGGACCCCCCCCCCCCACGCCAATCTGGTTTTCAAGATATCCCTAATGAATGTGCATGAGAGAGATTTGCATACCTGTCACTTCCATTATATGCAAATCTCTCTCATGCATATTCATTACGGATATCTTGAAAACCCAACTGGCTGGGGGGGTCCCCAGGACAGGGTTGAGAACCACTGAGCTAGAGGGTTTCTGTGATGGATTATCTGTACATTGTGCTTCAGACAGTGATCACTAATGGTATTGCTCTTATCTTTTCCATCTTATCATTTCCATCTATAAAAGGTATACAATACAAAAAATATCTCACTGCAAATCTTTTAACTATCAGATTGCAAAAGTCTAGAACTCACTTCTTGAGGAGATCCGTGTTACTATGTATGCTATGTTCTGCAAATATCTGAGAACAAGACTTTTTCAAATATCTCAGTGAGGGGCTTTCACACTGAAGGTCTACTCAGTGTAACGATAATGTTATCTGCAACCTACTACCCATGAAAATGCTATTTGTGAATCACCGTTTCAGAAATATCAGTTAAGCATGTACTGTAATACGATTCTGTCATATATTGTATGTATATAAGTTCTATGTAACGTTATGCTATTTGTAACCTGCCTAGAAGTCTGCTCTGCGAAGATCTGGTGGGGTATAACTGCACATAACATAACATTGCCTAAATGTTGGCACACGACTGCCAAATTACACTCGATTCTATAATGAAATCTGGGTACCTAGATAAGAACATAAGAATAGCCTTACAGGGTCAGACCAGTAGCCCGTTCTCACAGTGGCCAATCCAGGTCCCTAGTAACTGGCCAAAACCCATGGAGTAGCAACAATCCATACAGAATCTCAAAGAATAGCAAGATTCCGGAACCCCAAAGAGTAGCAACATTCCATACAGAATCTCAAAGAAAAGCAAGATTCCGGAAGCCCAAAGAGTAACAAAAGATTCCGGAACCCCAAAGAGTAGCAACATCCCATACAGAATCTCAAAGAATAGCAAGATTCCGGAACCCCAAAGAGTAACAAAAGATTCCAGAGCCCCAAAGAGTAGTAACATTCCATACAGAATCTCAAAGAAAAGCAAGATTCCGGAAGCCCAAAGAGTAACAAAAGATTCTGGAACCCCAAAGAGTAGCAACATCCCATACAGAATCTCAAAGAATAGCAAGATTCCGGAACCCCAAAGAGTAACAAAAGATTCTGGAGCCCCAAAGAGTAGTAACATTCCATACAGAATCTCAAAGAATAGCAAGATTCCGGAACCCCAAAGAGTAGCAGCATTCCATACAGAATCTCAAAGAAAAGCAAGATTCCGGAAGCCCAAAGAGTAACAAAAGATTCCGGAACCCCAAAGAGTAGCAACATCCCATACAGAATCTCAAAGAATAGCAAGATTCCGGAAGCCCAAAGAGTAACAAAAGATTCCGGAACCCCAAAGAGTAGCAACATCCCATACAGAATCTCAAAGAAAAGCAAGATTCCGGAAGCCCAAAGAGTAACAAAAGATTCCGGAACCCCAAAGAGTAGCAACATCCCATACAGAATCTCAAAGAATAGCAAGATTCCGGAACCCCAAAGAGTAACAAAAGATTCCGGAGCCCCAAAGAGCAGTAACATTCCATACAGAATCTCAAAGAATAGCAAGATTCAGGAACCCCAAAGAGTAGCAGCATTCCATACAGAATCTCAAAGAAAAGCAAGATTCCGGAAGCCCAAAGAGTAACAAAAGATTCCGGAGCCCCAAAGAGTAGTAACATTCCATGCTACCGATCCAGGGCAAGCAGTGGCTTCCCCTATGTCTTTCTCAATAATAGACTATGGACTTTTCCTCCAGGAAGTTGCCAAACCCTTCTTAAAACCAGCTAGGCTATCCGCTCTTACCACAACCTCTGGCAATGCGTTCCAGGGCTTAACTATTCTCTGAGTGAAAAAATAAATTTCCTCCTATTGGTTTTAAGAGGATTTCCCTGTAACTTCATCGAGTGTGCCCTAGTCTCTGTTATTTTTGACGGAGTGAAAAATCGATCTACTTGTACCCGTTTGACTCCACTCAGGATTTTGTAGACTTCAATCATATCTCCCCTCAGTCTTCTCTTTTCCAAGGGCTTGTAGTCAGTGCCCTGCCTTTTAGCACCCAAATTTCGGTGCCCTTTACAGAATGGGTCTAGGACGATTCATCGTGGCCATTTAATCATTTAGCACAACCGTTTCAGTGCTGAACCAATGCATGAAATGTGTCGCGATGAACTCCTCCTCACCCAGTGGTCTGCCATCTCTCCATTGGGGGGGGGGGGCAGTGCCCCCCTTTCTCAAAATTCTAGGATGATCATGTCATTCAGTACCTATGCTCCCCCCCAGTCGCTCCCTGAGCCCAGAGCTCACCACATGTGGATCGCTGCACCCTGCTCCCTCACATGGCTCATACTGCCATTTTCTGCTTCAGGCCCCGCCCCTTCCTCTTCCTGTCTAATTACATGGCTGTGGCGGCAGCACCACCTCCATGGCTGCAAGCACTGACCGTCCAGAAGTATGGGATGATTCAACACAGCCGTTTCAGTATGGTTGCAATGAATCATCCCACTCCAGTTTAGAGAATTGCCCCCATAATGGACAAGCAGTTTTTAAAAAGCTCATTTCTACAAGGAAAGCACTGTTTTAGTTGTAGACAAGGCACTGAAAATTAGCCCTGCCATTGCTATGTCTATTATTCTTGACTGGCATGCACAATTCATGGCTACCATGTCAGTCAGAGTAAGGATGACACATGAAAGCTCGTTCAGAAATGACAGCAGAATATTTCTCCCTGCTTGCCACTGGAAATTCAGAAAAGTAAGCAACCTTTATTAGAAGTGAGAAAAAACTATGGAAACTTGATTGCAAATTCACAGACCCTGAAGAGGTTTGCGCAATCAAAATGTATTTAATATTGTACAACCATCATGCTTCTGTGCCTGGAAGCTTGAACATATTCTTATTCATGCAAGTCTAAGGAATTGGGCAGACTGGATGAGCCAGTTGGTCTTTTTCTGCTGTTATCCACTTTTCAAAATGCAATAAATCTTTTTTCCCACCTCTCTCTAACTCTGTGGTTATTATTTGTTTTAGATTTGAATAATTCTGTATTAAGGAAATTTTGTGGGGGAGACTGACTTATTTGTTTATTGCATTTTACAATGTTTGTTTTTGTTTGAAATTGTGGATGTAAATGTTTTTGTACATCGCTTAGATTTAAAGCGATTCATATATTTTTAAATAAAATAAATAAATAAATAAATAAATAAACTTAAGCACATTTGGCAGGTTCATTGTCCTCCCCCTGTGAATACTCCCTCCAATTCTATAAATGTTGCTGAAATTTGCACACCCAAAATTGGGCAAGATCTGGAATTGCTTGCACAACTCAATTGGTTAACAAGCAATTATAGTCAACTAGTCTTTAAGCCTGTTACATTAACGGGTTCTAGAATAGATGTGTGTGTCTGTCTTTCTTTCTTTCTCTCTCTCTCCTTGGTTACTTTCTTTCTTTCTTTCTGTCTGTCTGTCTGTCTCTCTCTCTCTCTCCTTGATCGCTGTCTGTCTTTCTTTTTTTTTTTTGCTGTCTCTCTCCTTGGCCGCTGTCTGTCTTTTTTTGCTATCTGTCTCTCTCTCCTTGTCCGCTGTCTGTCTTTCTTTTTTTCTCTCTCTCCTTGGCCGCTTTCTGTCTTTCTTTCTTTCTTTCTTTCTGTCTGTCTCTCTCTCTCCTTGATCGCTATCTGTCTTTCTTTCTTTTTTTTTTTTTTGCTGTCTCTCTCCTTGGCTGCTTTCTGTCTGTCTTTCTCTCTCTCTCCTTGGCTGCTTTCTGTCTTTCTTTCTTTCTGTCTGTCTGTCTCTCTCTCTCCTTGTCCGCTGTCTGTCTTTCTTTCTTTCTCTCTCTCTCCTTGGCTGCTTTCTGTCTTTCTTTCTTTCTTTCTGTCTGTCTCTCTCTCTCCTTGATCGCTGTCTGTCTTTCTTTTTTTTGCTGTCTCTCTCCTTGGCCACTGTCTGTCTGTCTTTTTTTGCTGTCTCTCTCTCCTTGTCCGCTGTCTGTTTTTCCTTTCCTTCAATCTCTCTCCCTGACTCCCCTGTCCTTTTGTGTGTGTCTTTCACTCTCACCTACCTGTCTTTCAGTGTGTCAGTCTGTCAATGTCCCATCTGGTTTTTTTCCTTTCAATCTCTCTCCCTGGCCCCCTGTCCTTCTGTCACCTACCTTTTTAGAGTAACAGAGGTAAGAAAATATTGCATCCAAGCATTGTGATAATCAGAAATCGTTTTGCCTAAAAATACAGCCTTGTAGGTCCACCCACCTCACTGCACGCTGTGGTCACAATCAATTTGCTGCTACTGACAAAGCTGGCTTCTGGGCATTTGCAGCTTGCTAGTAGAAACATGGCTACCACATGGTCTGCAGTATCATTTGGCTAAGCTTCTTTTATTCATTCTTGCCCCTCTTCTAGATAAGTTCTGCAGTAACCGCTGCTGGATAAAGTAAACCGCCACTCGTATCAAGTCATCATGGGTGCACGTGCTGAACGCCCATGCCATGCGCCGCACACTTTACAATTTCTTTGCCGGCCACGGAGCTACGGATCACGGATCACGCAGGTAGGAGTGCGCATGCGCGCTTAGGGTTTTATTATTAATGATAATTGGATACTAACAATTAAATACTGGTGCTAATTTGACATCAGTTGTGATTTGCGCGTGCAACCCACTGCAAACCATTCTATAACATGTATTATGTATGTCATGTTGTCACTATTGCTGAGTCTTCTTGACTACTGTAACATCCAGGGCAATAGGAAGAAATATTTTTTTCACTCAGAGAATAGTTAAGCATTTGCCAGAGGATGTGGTAACAGCGGTTAACATAGATGAGGTTCAAAAAGGTTTGGACAAGTTCCTGGAGGAAAAGTCTAAAGTCTGCTATTGAGACAGACATGGGGGAAGCCACTGCTTGCTCTGGGATTGGTAGCGTGGAATGTTGCTACTATTTGTGTTTTTCCCAGATACTTGTGACCTGGATTAGCCACAGTGAAGATGGGATATTGGGCTAGATGGATTACGGGTCTGACCCAGTAAGGTTATTCTTATGTGAGCCAAGTATAGGACAAGCAAGTCATTGTGACATCACTGATGAGGTTGGCTCTTAGGCATTGGTGGAATGAGGCATTATGACATCACAATCTCCGCTCTGGAATGCTGCTGCTATTTGGGTTTTTGCCAGGTACTTGTGACTTGGATTGGCCTCCAGGAAGATAATAATAATAATAGTTTATATACCGCAGGACCATGAAGTTCTATGCGGTTTACAATGATTAGAAAGATGCTACAAATAGAGCAGACCTTACATAGTTGAAGAATAGGATACTGGGCAAGAGAGACAATTGGTCTTATGCTCGTATAGCTGACAAGTAGTTATCATGCCTCTGGACAGATGAATGGACTGATTCATGGCATGCTGGAAAGCGCTTCGAAGAGCTTGAATAACGGCATTTGCCAATCTGCACAATAAATCTTATCCAGCTGGAAAGGACGTGCGTATGACACTCCCTCCTCCACCCGGGTTTAGCTACAATCTGTATAATTCTTCATGGCAAATGGTGAACCATTAACGCCATGTGCCCCTGAATCTTCCTAGAACCGAAGCAGCTCCTTGCTCTAATACAGTGAGAACCGATTAGATGACAGGTTGTTATACAGTTTGGTCAGCAGCGGGCTGACGTTGCAGTATAAATGGCTGGAGACGGAGTCATTTCTCAGCCTTCCTTGGCAGCGTCTTTTATTATTTACACTATTTACTTCAGGGGAAGTCTTAGCGGGCGTCATATTTATCTTGCTGAAAAATAGGCCCATAAACTCGTATCACCTTTGGAACAAAGCAAAGTGTTGTGCTGCTAATTGAGTTTGTGAAGTGTGTAATTCAGCCCCCTCTGCAGAGGGGCAGCATTTATTAAACTGCTATGAAACAATGTTTCTTCTCATTACAGAGATATGCAGGGCCGATGCTGGATGAGGGTTTGGCTGCCGTTCTAAGGCTGCCACGACCAGGCTCAGGCAACAGCGGAACAAGGGGCTGGTGAAGGAGGGATGAGCAGGGTCCTGCGAGATGGGGATATTTCTGAAGACGGGAATAACCATTTCTGCAGGATTTGAGATCGAAGGGGCTACGTCCCTTTAAAGGTAAGTGGGTTTTCTGATTTTTTTTCATTACCTTAATTAGAGATTTTCAGAGCTCTGGCTGATTTTAATTAGCCAGGGAGAGTGACCTAAAATGCACTCTCTGCTGTTTTCTTTTTCAAGCAGAGAATCAACGGTTCAGCACGTCAATGTCCTCTTGCTTTTTTCAGTCGGAGAGAATCAAAGGCAACAATATTTTGTTTTGCATAGGCTTCTTTCTAGCTGAGAGAGTGTAGAGCTACAAGTCGGGAAGGGGTAAAACACAGACCTCACGGACCTCGCGGATCAAAGCCCGTATGGCCTTAAAAATCTGAGGTCCATGTCGGTCCGCGTCCATGGCGCTTGTAGTTTCTGTCGCTGACAGACCTTGATGAGATTTTAGCGCTGACGGATCCGTCTCAGCATAGGGAGGGAAAAGTATTAGGACCCGTCAGCGCTAAAATCTCTTCCAGGTCTGTCAGAGCCAGAGACTCGTGCTGGAGCGGCAGAGCAGAAGCCAAGAGAGCGGGGGACATAGGTTTTGGACGTGCGTTATGGAAAAGAAGTCTCCAAACTCCAGCACGAGTCTCTGGCTCTGACAGACCTCGAAGAGATTTTAGCGCTGACGGATCCTAACACTTTTCCCTCCCTATGCTGAGACGGATCCATCAGAGCTCAAATCTCATCAAGGTCTGTCAGCGACAGAAACTACAAGCGCCACGGACACGGACCGACATGGACCTCAGATTTTTAAGGCCGTACGGGTTTAGATCCGCGAGGTCCGTCAGGTCCGCGTTTTACCCCTTCCCCTACAAGTCTTTCCGTGGCATTAACTTACAAAATACAGCTCTGAGACTCGTCTACTCATTGAAGAAACATGACCACATTACTGAGGCATTCATCGACTCACATTGGCTTCCAATCCAGGAAAGAATACAATTTAAATTCTACTGTATACTATTTAAAACTATAAATGGAGACAGCCCAATCTACCTGAACGACCCCCTCATCCAAACTATCTCTACCAGGCATAGAAAAACACCCCCCCATTCACGTACCCCTCAATCAAAGAAGTAAAACGGAAAAAACTATACGACGGCCTACTGGTCACTCAAGCAGCAAAAATAGATAACCAAATCTCCAACCTATTGATAACAACCCCAGACTACAAGATGTTCAGAAAGGAAGTAAAAACTATACTTTTCAAGAAATCCCTTAATAAAGCTTAATACCATGAATACCCTTCTTACCACCCCCTCCCCACCCCCTGATTCTTCTTATCCCTCTCTTGGAAACGATCTCTGATCTAACTTTGTAACCTTTTTCCATAACTCTTTTTGTAATCCGCTTTGAACCGAAAGCGGAGGAAGTGATCAGGCAGAGTACGGTACAAGGATTCAAACAGGGATTGGACGGATTCCTGAGGGATAGGGGGATCGTGGGATACTGAGAGAGGTGCTGGGATGTAACACAGGTATAGAAAGCTAACCAGGTAATAAGTATAGAAATCCAACCAGGTCGTGCATGTGCAAGACCGGAGGGTTAGGACTTCGATGGGAAGATAGGACTCAATGGGAAACCAAGGTGGCAAGGGGGCCCCTTCTGGTGACTCAGACAGGCCGTGACCTGTTCGGGCCGCCGCAGGAGCGGACTGCTGGGCGGGATGGACCTATGGTCTGACCCGGCGGAGGCACTGCTTATGTTCTTATGTTCTTAGGTAATGGCGGAATAGAAATCTGTAATGTAATGTAATTAACAGCAGAGATCATTTCAGTCTCTCATCTGTAATAGACTAACTTCAGAGAGGGGAAGGGAGTCTTGCAGGTGGCAGATGTGAGCAGCATTGGTGCGGTCCATAGGTCTGACGAGGGAGGAAAGCGGGGCATGTCAGTCTTCAGGGAGAAAGTTAGATATTTAGAGGTCAAATCAGAGGAGCAATGTTGATATCCCTGAATGCTACAATGATTACAATAGCACTCAGTACTGCAAAGGAGAGCCCGAGAGTCTCGTCTCGATGGGCGGCTGTAACGCGGGGATGGAGGGCCCGCGCAGCCTCCCATGGAGACGAGCGCTCCGCGCGAGGGGGGGGGGAGGTGTAGGTGAGCAGGAGGCAGCTTAGGATAGGCGGGTTTGAAGTTCCCGCCCCGGGGCTGCCTCCTGATAGGAGAGAGGAACGTTGGGCGGAGTTGATAAAGCCGGGACCTCGGAGGACCCGGTGTCTTCCTGGGTCCTACGAGGCGGCTAACAGCTACAAACGAAATCCATACCAACAAGAGGTTCCCTTATAAAAATGGTTTTGATTGTAATGTATTGAGGGGGCTTGAACAGTTGAATTGTGAGTAGAGTTAGGACTTTTAGTGACTTGAGAGTATGTAAAATCATTGTCCCTGATCACAGCAGGGTGTTCACGGGACGGATCTTTTGAATTGAGCGTGCAAAACATTTCAACTTTTGGTTAAAAAAACAACAAAAAAACAAGGAGAGAAGGCAAATGCTGTATTTTTTTTTTCTTTGCCACACTGCCGACTCTCATCTTCGAAGAGAGCAGAGATCTATCCTAATCACCCAGAACGCTCTGAACTTCAAGGGACTGAGGCAGAATATAAAATGGGGTGCATTTCACCTCCCCTCCCCAACTTCAGGAAGTTGTAGGCATCCCTCACTTTATTTTTTGCTTAGATCCAATGTAGCATTTGAAGCAGGAGCCAAAGCTGGTCATTTTGGCAGAAACAGGAAACCTTTATAATAAGAAGTGTGTGGGGGGGGGTGGAGGGGGGTAAGACCATATCACCTGACCCTGATTGCCAAACTGGAAGGATTATATTTCCCATATAAATCCATCATACACAGAAAATCAGACAAGGATGGCCACTTTTAAAGGAAAAACATTGGCTACCAGTAAACCATAGAATTACCTATAAAATAGCACTACTTACTCATAAAATACTCACAAATAAAGCTCCGGCATTCTTAGAAAGATATTTAATACCATACACCCCCTTAAGATCTTTAAGATCAGAAGACAAAGCCCTACTAACAGTCCCTTCTTTAAAAGTTATATATTCTAGGAGAGACATTATTTTTTCTGTTTCAGCTCCCCAAATCTGGAACTTACTCCCACTTAACTAAGAGAAGAAAAACTATTAAACCAATTTAAAAGTCTCCTAAAGAGTTGGCTATTTAAAGACGCTTTTTAATAGATCAGTCTTATTATACTTTAGGTTAGGATGAGGAGGTCATAGAAATATGTGGGTATTTGATTCCCAACCCATGTGTCCTAAACCTATACCCAATTTTATTTCTGGTTTTATTTTTTTATTATTGTAATTAAGCTACCTCCCCTCCTAATGTTCTATTGTCAATTAGCAGTGTATGTCATGTATGTGGATGTTATTTTATTTTATTTCTAACTGATGTAAATCGCATTGAAATTGGATTATGCAAACAAATCAAAGAAACTATTAAACTTGAAACTAAAGACATACGCCAAGTAGAAATTGAATCATTTTATTTTACATAAACCAGGGGCCAATGTCTACTGCGAGTGAGCACAACCAGTATTGTGCGATGCTTGTTCTAGCTGCCTTGTGAACCAGAGGACAAAGTCTACTGCTATCTACGAAGTTCTACCTGCAACGTGCCCCAGCCACCGTTTATATACAAAGCTCAATAAGCACCCATTAAACAGTCACTAAAGAGAACCCAAGTCAGCGTACTGATAAGAATCCTTTGCATACTGCTCTGATGCAATAAACCAGTCTACAGAACTCCCCCGATATTCGCGGGGTTTCCGTTCCCCCGCAAATTTTTTTTGAAAAACCGCAAATGCGCTTTTTTTGCCTGTCAAAAGGCAGGGGAGGCAGGAGAGGGCAACTGGAGCACCAGTGGGTGAAGAAAATCACTCGCGGTCTGCTCCGCCCGCCTCTTCCTGTAGTAAAGTCGGGCTACACCAATCAGGAGCTGCTTTGACACGCAGCTCCTGATTGGTGTAGCCCAACTTTACTACAGGAAGAAGCGGTCGGAGCAGACCACGAATGAGAGAGTCCGCGATTCGCGAACCGCGAATATGCGGGGGAACATTGTATTGAAAACTGTGTGCCACAAAGAGATTCCAGGTGTGCAACCAGGAATTCAAGAATAGATGATGCAGACACATGTCTGCCACTGACGGTGTCTCTCCGCCTCTCTGCTCCCTGGCACACCTCTGTAAATTATAACAAGCAGGGCCGCGTCTAGAGGGCCTCCAAGCATGCGCAGACGTCGACATGATGTCAGACCCACCCATGCAACATCATTGCATCGATGTACATGCATGCTCAGAAGCCTTCTAGACGCAATCCCGGGCTCAGGAAAGACAAGATGAGGTTTGTGTGGGGATGAGGCTGAAGGCGGGGCTGGAGTAGAATGGGGGGTGGGGTTATGAGCAGAACAGGGCAGGGCTATGTGTCCTCTTTTTTGTGTGCTAACACAAACATTTGCTCGATTAGTGTGCCTGAGCTAAAAACAACAAACAAACCAGTTTGTGAGTCACTGTGATAAACAATAGTCTGCACATTAACATCAAAGGAGTCCATACTTAGCACAATTTAAATGGCCAGACACAGCTTCAGGCCAGTTAAAATCACCCGTTTGGGGTTTACTGGTCATTTTCAGCAGAACTTAAATAGTTAGCACCATTGAAAATAACTGGTTAGCACCAAACTCAAAACTGGCTATTCTGGGGTGTTCTGGGGGAGGAGGGTTCATAGTCAGTGGAGTGCAAGACTCCAGCGCGCTGACAATCCAGCGCCGACAATTTGGCGCAAGACAGAAGTGCGCGGGGAAAAAGTAATTTTTAAAGAGCTCCGACGGGGGGGGGGGGGTTTGCGGTGGCAACCCCCCACTTTATTGGTTAGTGTTCATGCTGCTGTTGGAGGGGGGGTCGGGGGGTTGGAAACCTCCATTATAGCGAAAACGGAACTTTTTCTGATTTTTTTCGGGAAAAGTTCCATTTTCTCTATAATGTGGGGGGTTTCACTCCCCCCCACACCCCCCCCTGCAACGGCAGCACGAACACTGACCAATGAAATGGGGGGGTTGCCACCCCAAACCCCCAGTCGGAGCTCTTTAAAAATTATTTTTTCCCCACGCGCTTCTGTCTTGCGCCGAATTGTCGGCGCTGGATTGTCAGCGCGCTGGCATCTGGCGCGCGATTATCCCGTCACCGGGGAGGAGTCATCACTTAGCTGGTTAAGCGCCAATATTCAGCAATTAACTGGCCAAGGAAGCCACAGAAATAGGACGGTATAAAAGGTGGTCCTATATTTTATATGGGTAACCCAGAGAAGATTAACCCCCTCTTTTACTAAGGTGCGCTATGCTTTTTAGCACGCGATAAATACGAGTGCGTGCTAAACACGCGCTAAACGCTAATGCGTGCGTGTTATCCTATGGACACGTTAGCAGTTAGCGCACGTGTTGATTTAGCGTGCGCTCAATGCACGCTAAATCGCTTAGCGCACCTTAGTAAGAGAGAGCCTAAGTGCTGAATATTTCACTTAGCCAACTAGGTGTCCGCTGGCCCTGCGTACTCGGAAACCCAATGCTGCTGCTGCCTGGGCACGGCCTGGCATTGAATTCCCTGGTCTGGCACTGCCGGCTGAGTATTGGGCCTTAAGTTTTCAACTCTTAGATAAATTTGAACGGCAATTAGCCGTCAGATTTCAGTTCATTGCGTCTTTTTTGTTAAGATTAAATGATTGCAATATATACTTTGTGGTAGCCATGTGTTAATTCTCTTATAATATCTTTCCATCTATAGCATGGCCCCAGACACTGGAATACACAAGCCATTGCCTCAATATCTATCTAGAGCCACGAAACTAGTCAAAGGTATGGAGAATCTGAGCTACAGAGAACGCCTCGAGAAACTGGGACTGTTCACCCTCGAGAAGAGAAGACTGCGAGGAGATATGATAGAGACTTTTAAAATATTAAAAGGATTTGACAAAATAGATCAGGAACCCTCATTACTAACATTTTCAGATGTGACACGGACAAGAGGTCATAGCCTGAAACTGAGCGGCAGCAGGTTCAGGACTAACGTCGGAAAGTTCTGTTTCGTACAACGAGTGGTGGGCGCTTGGAATGCTCTCCCAGAGGAGGTTGTGATGGAGACTACTGTTCTGGGTTTCAAACGCAAGTTGGATGCATACCTTCTTGCTAATCATATTGAGGGTTACGGGAAAACCGGGTCTCCATAAAGGAGTACCTAAATGGGCCTCCGCGTGTGCGGATCGCCGGACTAGATGGACCTAGGTCTGATCCGGAGAAGGCATTTCTTATGTTCAGACTACTTGGGATCTTACCAATGGAAGGATGGGTGCATTCTCTCCACAAATTATTCTACCTATCGGGCCATTGTGGACTAGAAAACAGGAACTTCGCCATGTGGATTAGACGCATTTATGTCTATATACAGTACACACGTTTTTTTAGTGCGCATGCGCGGCCTATCATTTTATTATATTAGATATACAGACTGGCTCGCTTACTTTTGATAAGAAAGACCAAGAGTACATTGTCACTTTCAATAAATCCTGAATGACATGCCCAGCCTTGGCTTGTCATAAAGCCAGGAATCCCACTACTCAGCAGTGAGATATGCCCTTTGCCCTCAAGAAGGTCGGAATTCCAATACCATTGCATAGGTTCTAGGCCATTCAAGTGCACTTTTCCAAGTTCTCAAAATTTCATTTCCTTTCTTTATGTAGCAAAATAATACTAAAACATTTTGAGGTGTCTAAAGGAAAGGTCATAGAGATGCAGAATTTTAATAATAATAATAATAACAACTTTATTTTGTATACCGCAGTACCACAAACAGTTCAGAGCGGTTTACAGTGTGAGAGACTGTACATTTACAGCGAAGATACAATGAGGACTGTACATATTCAGTAAAGGTGTTATACAGCGAAGAACAATGTAGATTTACCATGCAGGGGACTGTACATATACAGCAGAGATATTTATATAGTGGAGAAAGCAGTGCGAGAGACTTATCGAGCAAAATGCAATGTCAGGGACAGAATAATGCGGTGAAGCGGTTTACTATGCAATGATTGTTACATATCCCTAAGTCCTACAGTTCCTTTCATTACAATCAAGAACAAAGCAGTGTACAAAACCAATGCAGGATGGTGAATGTCAAGAAAAGCAATCAGTATCAATTACAGGATGGGAGTATTTGATTATTTGGTGATGTGGGGGGGGGGGGTTTCAAGAAATTTATCGTAGAGGAAAGATTTGAGAGATTTCCTGAAGGATGAGTAAGATGGGGCAGATGAGATGAGGGTGGTCAGGCAGTTTGTTCATCTGCCAGCTTGGTACGAGAGAGCATAAGGGTAGATTAAAGATCATTGGATCCATCTTTTCTGCCCATTTTCCTCACCAAACGCAGTTCCTCTATTTACTTTCTGCTAAGGACCCTCTTGGAATCTGCTTTCCACGTTCACGTCATAGGAACTGAATATATTTCCCTGATTTTTCCCAATGTGTGGCGGCGACCCTAAAAGCAAACAGGATGCTAGGAATTATTTTTTTAAAAGGGTTGGCTAACAAGACTAAGAATGTTATAATGCCCCTGTATCGCTGCATGGTGTGACCTCATCTGGAGTTTTGTGTTCAATTCTGGTCTCCTTATCTCAAAGAAGAGCGACCAAGAAGATAAAGGGATGGAATTCCTCTCGTATGAGGAAAGACTAAAAAGCTTAGAAAAGAGACAGCTGAGGGGAGATAGGATTGAAGTCTACAAAATTCAGAGTGGAGTAGAACAATAACAAGTGTATTGATTTTTCACTCTGTCAAAAATTACAAAGACTAGGGGATACTTGATGAAGATACAAGGAAATACTTTAAAAACCAATAGGAGGAATTCTTTTTTTCACTCAGAGAATAGTTAAACTCTGGAACGCATTGCCAGAGGTTGTGATAATGGAGAGCGTAGATGGTTTTAAGAAAGGTTTGAACAATTTCCTGGAGGAAAAGTCCATAGTCTGTTATTGATAAAGACATGGGGGAAGCCACTGCTTGCCCTGGATCGGTAGCATGGAATGTTGCCACTCCTTGGGTTTTGGCCAGGTACTGGAGACCTGTATTGGCCTCCATGAGAACGGGCTACTGGGCTATTCTTAGGTTCTTATGAATTTGCAAAAAAAATATTTTCCCTTGGAATTCATTCTCTCCTTTTGCAGGTCCACAATTGACATCACACTTTACTGTGGCAGAAGGTATTGTGATGATACAATAAAGGCAAGAGTGTGGGGAATGAGAAAGGATTTGTGCCTTCCTTTCAAAAATGATTACAACTGTTTAAGAACAAGACATCTTTCTGAAGGCTTACAATTGACTATGAACATAAGCGTAAAAGGGTTAGGAAAGATTAACAATAAGCTTTTCTAAAAGGCTTTGAAATGACAATCAAGTAACATGACTTTATTACAATCATTCTTAAACCTTTGCAACAAAGTTATCTTCACAAAGGCTTAGAATGTCCTGGAAGATTTGAGAATTCCTGCAAACATATCCTTCCTAGCATTCCAAACTGTGAGCACGCTAGAGCCGTGAAAGATGACAAAGGTTTGAGCCTGATTTACATCAAACTGGGAGGGTAAGGGGCCCGCTCAATAGCTCAAGCAACAGCTGTACGTAATCTCCTCCACCTAGTATGTACACTTCAGTCGGCCTGGGGCCATTGCAGAAACAGAATTCATAGCCCCAAGGAGAGAAAGAGAAAGATTCTGTTACTGTTTAATGGAAATCTCTCCGTTTAGAGTATCCCCGGTGTGTGTGTGTGTGTGTGGGGGGGGGGGGCTCATTTCCAGCCAATGGGGAGGAAGCTTTTGTCTGGGTTGGGGGTCCAGTACAGAACTTAAATGGTGGAAGTACCTCGAGACTACGATGGGAGCTCACGGCAGCCATTTCCTATTGGCGATCTGCACGGGGCAGGAGCATAGGAAGATCGCTCCAGCCCTCTAGACCACCAGGTAAGGCCGGGATGCCGGGGAGAGGGCAGGAAGGAGGCGGGGAAGGTCCAAAATAAAGTTTGTTTGTTTTTTCCACCTTAAAAAAAAATCACGAATAACCGAATCCGCGGATGCTGAAACCGTGGATTCGGAGGGGGAAGTGTACCTTCTTTAGTTTTTATTTAATCATTGTAAATTTTTCATCATCTCTATCTAATTGCTGTAAACCAGGGGTCTCAAAGTCCCTCCTCGAGGGCCGCAATCCAGTTGGGTTTTCAGGATTTCCCCAATGAATAGGCATTGAAAGCAGTGCACGCACATAGAAACATAGAAACATAGAAATAGACGGCAGATAAGGGCCACGGCCCATCTAGTCTGCCCACCTTAATGACCCACCCCTACCTTTCTCTGTGAAGAGAACCCACGTGACGATCCCATTTTGTCTTAAAATCGGGCACGCTGCTGGCCTCAATCACCTGAAGTGGAAGACCATTCCAGCGATCTACCACTCTTTCGGTGAAAAAGTATTTTCTGGTGTCACCGTGCAGCTTCCCTCCTCTGATTTTCCAAGGATGCCCTCTTGTAGCCGTGGGACCTTTGAAAAAGAAGATATCTTCTTCCACCTTGATGCGGCCCGTGAGATATTTGAACGTCTCGATCATGTCTCCCCTCTCTCTGCATTCCTCGAGTGAGTATAGCCGCAACTTATCCAGCCGTTCCTCCTTGAGTCCTGAGACCATCCGGGTGGCCATTCGCTGGACCGACTCCAGTCTCAGCACATCTTTGCGGTAATGCCTCCAGAATTGTACACAGTATTCCAGATGGGGTCTCACCATGGATCTATACAATGGCATAATGACTTCAGGCTTATGATTGACGAAACCCCTACGTATACACCCTATGATTTGTCTAGCCTTAGATGAAGCCTGCTCCACTTGCATATTCATTGGGGGAAATCCTGAAAACCCGACTGGATTACGGCCCTCAAGGAGGGACTTTGAGACCCCTGCTGTAAACCGAATCGAGCTTTCTCCGAATGATGACCCGGCATTTAAAGTTAAGCTTTAGTTTAGGCTAGTTTAGTAAGTCCTATTCCTAATGTATTTTAGTCTTGTTCGTTTGTTTTTGTAACCTCCACTTCTATTGTAATAGTATTGTAAACCGCTTAATATTCATGCACTATGCAGGGGTAGGGAACTCCGGTCCTCGAGAGCCGTATTCCAGTCGGGTTTTCAGGATTTCCCCAATGAATCTGCATGAGACCTATTTGCATACACTGCTTTCAATGCATATTCATTGGGGAAATCCTGAAAACCCGACTGGAATACGGCTCTCGAGGACCAGAGTTCCCTACCCCTGCACTAGCGGTATATTACTACTACTACTTATCACTTATATAGCGCTGAAAGGCGTATGCAGCGCTGTACATTTTGACATTTATAGATGGTCCCTGCTCTGAAGAGCTTACAATTTAACTTGCACAGACATGACATATAGGGTTGGGCATGCAGAACCCAAGGTGACGATATCCAGTTGCTTTATCCGATTACCACTTCAAACCTTTCAGATATTACCGATCTGAATACCAAACTGGCTATCTTAAGCGATTGGCTCTTCTCTAACAAACTATCACTCAATGCTGACAAATCTTGCGGACTTCTCTTCCCCATTAAAAAATCCGAAGTAATACCAGGAATAATATACATCAAATCCATACCATTACGTATGGAGACTAAAATAAAATTGTTAGGCGTCATCCTAGATAGTGAACTCACTTTTCACGATCACATCAGTTCCGTTGTAAAAACTTGTTTCTTCAAACTACGTATCATTCGTTCCCTCAGATCTATTCTAACTACTGACTCGATTAACACTTTAATTCATTCCCTAGTTATTTCACACTTAGACTATTGTAATTCTCTTCTATATGGACTCCCCCAAAAAGAACTTCGTCGGCTGCAACTTATTCAAAACACTGCTATCAAACTCATCTATAGAATCGGTAAATTCGAACATGTCACCCCTCTTCTTAAAGAGGCCCATTGGCTCCCAATCACTCATCGGATAACTTATAAAATCATACTGCTCACTTTTAAAATTAAGCATTCCCACCTGCCCCTATTTCTAGATAAACTAATAATCCCCCAAAGTTCTTCTTGTTCCTTAAGATCATCCGATCAAAAACTTCTTTACATTCCGTCTTTAAAAGAATCTTTTTACTCAAGGAATACTAACTTCGCTATAATTGCCCCCACATTGTGGAACTCTCTCCCCCAATTTCTTCGGGATGAAATCCAATTACTAAAATTTAAGACTAATCTTAAAACCTTTCTATTTAAAGATGCCTACGCCAAATCTTAATCTTTTTGTCCATTTGTTCATCCCTTTTCTTCAGCGCATATCACTCATATCATGCACTCCCGCCCTCTATGTTATATCCCTTCCCTCTATCTCACTTCTTCTAAGATTATGTAACTTTTTCCCTACCTCCCCATTTACCCTCACTGTCAAGTCCGTTTATATGTTTTATATGTCGTTATTTTTCTCACTAATCTTCCTAAAACTTTATTAAATATTTCATTTCTTCCTATTTAAAATTTTATTGTTAACCGGTCAGATATTTGTTTTATGGTCGGGATATAAAAAACCAATAAACTTGAAACTTGAACTTAGGAGTCGCAAGCACTCTCAAAGAGGTGGGCTGACATTTATAGATGGTCCCTGCTCAGAAGAGCTTACAATCTAACTTGGACAGATAGACGTGACATATAGGGTTGGGGGTGCAGAACCCAAGGTGAGAGGAGTTAGGAGTCGAAAGCATTCTCGAAGAGGTGCCTTTTAACCGGGCCTTGAGCACTGCTGGAGACAGAACCCACCGTAGGGATTCAGGCAGCGTGTTCCAAGCATACGGCGCAGCAAAGCAGAAAGGACGGAGTCTGGAGTTGGCAGCTGAAGAGAAGGGTGCAGATAGGAGGGACTTAAGAGCGGAGCGGAGCTCACGGGAGGGATCATAAAGGGAGATAAGTGAAGGGAGATAGTGAGGGGCAGCTGAGTGAGTGCATTTGTAGCTCAGTAAGAGGAGTTTGAATTGTATTCAGAAACAGAAGGGAAGCCAGTGAAGCGACTTTAGGAGAGGGGTAATACGAGTAAAGCGGCTCTCCCGGAATATGCAGCCGAATTCTGGATGGATATCAAATATAATAAATCCAATCCAATCCAATCGCTCACCTAACAGACAAAGGGGTCCTTTTATTAAGGCGTGCTAATTGATTTAGCGTGCCCTCAGAATATAATGGGTGCCGTAGCATTTAGCGCAAGCTCATTTTTAGCGCGTGCTAAATCAGTTAGTGCACCTTAATAAAAAGGACCCCACACTACACTTCCTCCCACCTCACAGCAGCTGTCCTGCTCAAGCACTGTACCCAGGTTTTGTTTTTTGCGGGGGGTTTCTTTTCTGCCATGCGTCACTGCCACTTTGTTCAGACTGGCTGGCTTTTCCCAGTGACCCCCTTCCTGCCTTCGGTGTTATTTAAGGAGATTTATGGTGGATGTCTCGTGTTGAGTATCACAAGATCTGACCCTCAGGCACAGAAGCCAGTAGGAAGAAGCATTTATATCAGGGCTCAAAAGGAAACAAGTCATCCATGGCAACAACAGACCGAGCGACAACGTGAAGCAGAATGGTCTGTGCCACCAATTAGCCTGGACAATTAAAACGGAGGAGAATGCCATGCGCTCCCGAGAAGCATGTTCAAACTACCAGCATTCTTCTAAAATTGAATCTATGGAGAATATGAATAGAGTAAAAAATCTCCGCTTAGTCAACTTTCCGGTAACTCATTTATTGTCACCTGAAATTTTATTAAGGAAGTTTTTCAAAGAAGTACTGGGAATGGCCAATGCGGAGAAATTTCCTATAAATAATTATTATTATATTCCTCCTAAAAAAATTGAATCTGCTCAGGAGGTGGACCATCTGGCCACACCAGAGGTAAATCTGACTGAATTTCTGGAAGATACACAGGATGTGATCCAGAGTCGGTCCACCCTCGTGATAACATGCATGAGCGAGATGGATAAGATGTTATTAATGAAACTTTACTTTAAAAACAGGTTAATGAAATTTTGTGGAGATTTAGTCAGGATTTTTCCGGATGTCTCCAGAACCACTCAATTGAGAAGGAAAGAATTTCTGAAATTGAAAGATAGAGTTTTGGCTCTAGAGGCATCTTTTTACCTGAAATTTCCTTGTAAATGTTTGGTTAAGTTACAAGATATTGAGTATGCCTTCTGGGATCCTATACAACTACAACAATTTTTAGTTGCGAGAGAACAGAAATAATTTTGTTTCATCTAGCTGAGAATAGGAGGAGAAATTAAATTAATATCCCATTTAGTAAGGAATGATTCAAGGTTGTTTGTATGAACCGAGGATTATTGTCCTTTAGTTTTCTTGAATTTATTTGATTAGAAATAGTAACATGTTTTCCCCATTAATGTGGGCTTAAAAGGAATTATGTATGTATGATTTGATTATGTATTGCTTTGTGTGATTTTCCTTTGTAATTATTGAATATTGTAATGTATTCAAAATTATAATAATAAAAAAAAAAAAAACTACCAGCATTCAGTCCACCCTAGGGAACACAACGGAGCAAGCAACAGCTCTGCTAAAATCTACTTTCAAACATACAAATCTTTGTCAGTTCATAAAATTTTACAAAACTTTGACATATGAATTCTAATTTTTTTGCCCCTGGATCGCTCTCAGTAAGACAGCAGAGCTTCAGCTCTCCTAGTTCAAGGATGTTCCACAGGATAGCCGTCAAGCTGACACAATCTTTTAAAACCACGCGTTTGTTTCAAAGAGGAGCGGCCAAGTGGTTAGAGCAGGTGCCTAATTATAATTAGAAAATATGAAGACATCATTGCTTCCAAACATAACAGTATTGCTAGCTTCAACAAGAAATGGGCCCCGCGAGATGATTCCTGTAGAAACACTTTCCCCCCTCTTTTACAAAGGGGCGTTAAGCTTTTTAGCGCGCACTAAATATTACCGCGTGTTAAACACGCGCTAAATGCTAACGTGGTGCATGTTATCCTATGGACGCGTTAGCGGTTTAGCGCAAGTGTTGATTTAGCGCGCGCTAAATCCGTGCCAAAACGCTTAGCGCACCTTTGTAAAACAGGGCCTTTGTAATCTCACTTGACTTCTCTATATCTGAAAAGATTATCCGCAGCTCTTGTGCATTTTGTTTTATTTTATGCTTAATTTGTCTAATTTGTTTTAGCTTATTTCCTCTATTCTGATGTTTTCAACAGAATAGTTTAGCAATGAATTTATGTTGCCTGTATTATTTGTATTTGATGTATTTACTTGGTAAAATTAACAAAAAAATATTAGAAGAAAAAAAAAAAAGAGCTGGTGCCTCAATAGCCTGATTTTCTGAGTTCAATTCCCACTGCAGTTCCTTGTGACTTTGGGCAAGTCAGTTAACACTTTGTTGCCCCATGTAAACTACTTTGATTGTGTAAACCACGCAGAAAAAGTGGTATATACTTCTCCCTCCATATCCGTGGTTTCCGTATCTGAGGTTTCGTTTATTCGCGATTTTTCAGCTGCTGACTCCGCCCCCCCCAAAATTACATCATCATTAAAGTTCTTTTTCCTTTTACTGTACCGATAAAAAAGTTTAGCGCTTACCATTCACTCTGAAAAATCGCTGCTTCCCTGCTTCCCAGTGTGCACTGAGAAAAATGCTGCTTCCCAGCATCCATAGATAGAAAGGCTGCTTCCCAGCATCCATAGAGAGAAAGGCTTCTTCCCAGCATGCATGGAGAAAAACGCTAGGAATCACTGCTTGCCTGCTCCAAGCCCTGAAATCGCTGGGAATCGCTGCTTGCCTGTTCCAAGCCCTTAATTCTTTGGGAATCGCTGGAAATCGTTGGGAATCGCTGCTTTCCTGCTCCAAGCTCTTAATTCTTTGGGAATCACTGGAAATCGTTTGGAATTGCTGCTTGCCTGCTCCAAGCCCTGAAATTGCTGCTTGCTTGCTCCAAACAGTAGAAAAGTTATTTGCGGTTTCAATAATAAAAATGAAGGCGTTTTCTAAAAATCACGAACATATAAAAAGTTATTTGCGGTTTTTCCATATTCGCGCCTATGGTCCTCCCGCATCCCCCGCAAATACAGAGGGAGAAGTGTATTAAGTCCCATCCCCCTTTACCAGTCAAATCAGTGGCGTTGTAAAGGGGCTGGGGGCAAGAGGGAGGTACCATCTTGCTTGGGGCACTTCCCCTTCCTACGCCTCCCCCTGCTGTGCCTACGCCCCTTCCCTCCCCCGTACCTTTTTAACTTTGGCGTGAGCAACCACCAACTTGCTTCGGCACTCTCTCTGATGTCACTTCTGGGACCCGTGCTTAGGAAGTGACATCTCAGAGTGCGCCGAAGCCGACACGGGAGGTATGTTGGTGGCTGCAAACACCGAAGTTAAAACGGTACGGGGAAAGGTTGTGTGTGCGCACGGCAGGGGGGGGCAGGGGAAAGGCACTACCGCCCTGGGCGTTGCTCACCCTCGGTAAGCCACTGTGTCAAATCCAATAAAACTCAGCAGGTTATTGGATTTGACTGGTGTTTACTTTTCAGCTCTTTATATACTGCACTGAAAATTGTTTATATCATGAGGTGCCCATGTCACATCTTTTATTCTAGCAAAACCAAGCAGGCTCTTAAGATAAGGACTGGTAAGTATCAGAGCTGTATTGATCAATCAACTCAAGATATGCTTCTGGTGCCTCACTGATATACAGCACACATTTGACAATTCATTCTTGTCATACGTCACAAGAAGGAGCACTGAGTGAGGGAAATGTGTAGCCTGCCATGAGAAAGCTCTGAGTTTCTTCACAGAAGCTGGACTGTGAGCACATCAAACCGTACCAGAGCTTCCCTAATTATTTTGATGAGCCCCACAGCCAGCTGAGGTTTCAGGATACCATGATGAATGAATGATGATGAATGAGATAAATTTGCCTACTACAGGTCTCGCTCTGCGGTACATTTCATACAAAATAATATCGCAAATAATCTAACAAAATATTTCAGTTAGACAAAACTATATTTTCAATAGAAACCTCATACTATATAGCAGTGGTTCCCAAACCTGTCCTGGGGGGACCCCCAGCCAGTCAGGTTTTCAAGATATCCCTAATGAATATGCATGAGAGATATTTGCATATAATGGAAGTGACAGGTATGCAAATCTCTCTCATGCATATTCATTAGGGATATCTGGAAAACCTGACTGGCTGGGGGTCCCCCAGGACAGGTTTGGGAACCACTGCTTTAGAGCTATGAATATGGCCTGTTGCCACCCCTCCGACTCTACTCAACCACTAAAAATGTAATTGTTGAAGCAGCGGTCTACTACTAGGAAGTAAGTAAGCCAGTTTTCTAGTCCAGTAATTCTTAAACCTGTCATGGGGGACCCCCAGCCAGTCGGGTTTTCAAGATATCCCAAATGACTATGCATGAGCGACATTTGCCTTTAAAGTAGATAGCAGGCTTGCAAATTTCGCTCATGCATATTCATTAGGGATATCTTGAAAACCTGACTGGCTGGGGGTCCCCCAGGACAGGTTTGGGAACCACTGCTATATAGCATCCACAGTTCGGCTGCACACTATGCAGCTGAATATTGAAAACAAGTCTTTGGGGGCCTTACCACCTGGTATCAGAATGGACTTCCTTGTCCTGATTAACTCTCCAGGAAGGACAACTTATTCAGCAAAAGATTAGAGAAACTGGGCCTCTTCTCCCTCGAACAGAGGAGACAGAGGGGACATGATCGAAACATTCAAGGTACTGAAGGGAATAGACTTAGCAGATAAAGACAGATTGTTCACCCTCTCGAATGGAGGGAAAACAAGAGGGCACTTTCTAAAATTGAAAGGGGATAGATTCCTTACGAACATAAGGAGGTTTTTCTTCACCCAGGGAGTGGTAGAAAACTGGAACGTTCTTCCGGAGTCTGTCATAGGGGAAAACACCCTCCAGGGATTCAAGATGAAGTTAGACAAGTTCCTGGAACGTACGCAGGTAGGGCTAGTCTCAGGGCGCTGGTCTTTGACTAGAGGGCCGCCACATGAGCGATCTTCTGGGCACGATGGACCACTGGTCTGACCCAGCAGCGGCAATTCTTGTTGTTCTTATGTTATTCAAACAGCATTAACCTTCCCTTTTACTAAACTGCGATAGCGGTTATTAGCGCAGGGAGCCACGCTGAATGCCCCACGCTGCTCCCGACGCTCTATGAGTGTTAGGAGCAGCGCAGAATGCTAATAACCGCTATCACGGTTTAGTAAAAGGTGGGGGTGGGTGGTAAATGAATTAGTCTATAGCAGACCTTGTTTCATTTGGATTTCCCTCTTGTTATTCAGAGGAAATAATCTCAATCCCGCTTTCAATATTTGACTCCAAACATAAGAACGTAAGAAGCGCCGTCTCTGGAAAACAGAGCAGATCCCAAATGAAATCACCTGGGATCCGCTCTGTTTTCTATACGTCTGCATGGTTGCGGATTTTCATGCCTCTTTACTACCTTTCCATCTTTTCCTGAGCTGTGTAAAGTCTGGCGACTGCCTCTGAATCATCATCTCTCATCTTCCTGCTTCTCTCATCTGCCCTCTTTCCCATCTCCTTCCTTTCCCACCTGAGGTCTGGAATCTCTGCCCTCCCTATGCTGAATATCTTACCCTCAGATGCTATAAATCAGTGACAGATCAAGTCACAATAATTGTCGGATCATTGGTCCAATAACCGTATTTTTATAGAAACTTTTTGAATATACATCCCAATGTTTCAAATTCACTATTAGTTATTCTTCAAAAGAAGCTTAAATAATCATTTATATTAGAGGTCTTTAGTAGCTAAATAGTCCATTTAACTCTCTTCTATCATGAAGTGCATTGGTTGCCGGTTGAGGTACGTATTATTTTTATGTTGGGTTGTGTCTATTATAAAGTCTTGGGTCAATCGCCATCTTATTTGATTAATTCCTTTTCCTTTGCTACTCAAAAACATTCACGTAAAGCTCATGCTTTTTTCTGTTTATCCATCAGTGAAGGGTTGTAAGTTCAAAAGATTTCATGAACGCATGCTTTCATATCAGGCTGCCAGTTGGGATAAAGAATTCAAACCATTATCTCTTAAGCCTTTCTCAATTTAGAAAGCATTTGAAAACTTACTTATTCTCTAGATTTCTGGGTAATTAAGTTCTGTGATGTTCACTCGGTTGTAAGTTGATATCATCTTTTGTAAACCGCATAGATCTGCAAGGTTATGCGGTGTAGAAGTTGATTTTTTGTGTTATGTTATGCTCGTGCAAAACTAGCCTCCGACATAACGTTATGCTTTGCCAATTCTGGCTGCATCAGAGAGGACCATTCTTTTTTTCTTAAAAGTGAAGGCAAAACTCCCCAAACCTTCTGGGCTCTTCCACAGCTTCTCCAGGCTAGCAAGACTAGCAGTTTTAGGGGTTTTGCCTTCACCTGCCTTCACCCACCTTTTTGGCTTAGCTTTCCCATCCGTTACTTAATGTATGGGAGATCCTACTCCAAGGCAACTGTTTGATCATTTGATTTTAATTTTTTGAATGTTTCATTTGTTTTTTAATGTTTTTACTTATTATAATGGCATACATTTTTGTAAACCACATTGATGTTATAGCGAAGTATACCTGTAAATTGGGGAATAGGGGGGGGGGGGGGTTTGGGCTAGTTGGGGGCGTTTGGGCCTCTTTGTTCCCTGAGAGGACATCAGAGTCCAGTCCTCTTCGGGGGGGGGGGGGGGGGGCTCTTCTGTTCGTTCTTGGAAATGTTTACAATCCTTATCTGTATTCTATGCTTGTGAGTTGTTATTCCATTTGCCAATAAAAATAGTTTCATAATAATAATACCTGTAAATCCATTCTCTTTTCTGCCTTTCCCCATTTCCCTGATTATTCTCTCTCCCCCCACCTGTCAACCCCCTTATCAGCCTTTTTGTTTTCCCACCTTCTCTCTTACTAGCTCTTTCTACCTCTCGCCACTCCATTTTCCCAATGTTTCTCTCTCTCTCTCTCTCTCTCTCGTGGCGATTGGAGAAGAGAGAGAAATAAAGCAACCATCAACATGTATGGGAGTAGAGCAGGGGTTGGCAATTCCGGTCCTCGAGAGCCGGAGCCAGATCAGGTTTTCAGGATATCCATAATGAATATGTATGAGATTTATTATGGATATCCTGAAAACTGACCTGGCTTCGGCTCTCGAGGACTGGAATTGCCTACCCCTGGAGTAGAGGGACTCAGCAGAGTCAGAAGGGGGAGGGGGGGAGAAGGAGGTGCAAAACATGCAGTATTTCTAGTTTGCCTGGCTTCTTCCTCTTCGCCTTCTCTTGCGCAGGCTTCACATCAGGAAGCCCTTGCAATCGAGAGAGATGAGAAGGAATCAGCAGTCACAGGTATATGAAACACAGTGCTTTCACCTCCATCCACGGGACCTGCTGCCTCTTTAGTTTTGTGGCTGGCTGCCTCTCCTGTAGCTCCTCTACTGCCATTAGACTAGGTCAGACATGGGCAACTCCGGTCCTCGAGGGCGGGAATCCATTCGGATTTTCAGGATTTCCCCAATGAACATGCATGAGATCTGTTTGCATGCACTGCTTTCAATGCATATTCATTGGGGAAATCCTGAAAACCCGATTGGATTCCGGCCCTCGAGGACCAGAGCTGCCCACCCCTGGACTAGGTGGTTGGTGCCCGGGAAGTTAAAGAGAGTGCACCCCCACCCCCACCCGCGTCACAGGTTGCATCGGGCCCGGGCTCCCCCTTTAATTAGAAGGGAGCCAGGGCACGAGGCAAACCTCGGCAGCGTTTTTATTTTTGCTTGTTTCTTTTTTTCTTTCTTGCAGGAGCGAGGGGAAGGCAGGAGGAAGCAGCCGGAGCAGGCTGTTTGGACCGGGGTCGCGGCGAGAGTTAGCTCCGCCCACCCCCACCCGCGTCACAGGTTGCATCGGACCCGGGCTCCCCCTTTAATTAGAAGGGAGCCAACGGCGCCCAGCCGTTCGGCGCACGGCGAAGGCGAGCGGCAAAGGCGCTTGCCTTAGCGAGATCGCCTTTGCGTAGGAGCCTTGCGAGGGAGCCAGGAACGCCAAGTAATTGCACAGAGAGTGCAGACTAGTGTTGGCAGCGACTTGCTGAGAGGAATGAGCTTGGCTCTTTCTATTGCAGTGGCGGAGGATTGTCCCTTTGGAGTCTGTGCTCCTCTCTTCCCATGCAGCAGTGGCTGTGACACCCTGAAAGGCTTTCAAGCGTCCCTAGTTGAGAACAGCCGATTAGTAACCAGATCATTGTAGCTGATAGACGTCAGCCTATTAAATACACCTGCACGTAAGGGAGATCTACCAGAAAGTTTCCTTTAGTGACAGAAAAGTGGAAGGTTCTCCTTTAAAATAATTCCATAGGTAGCAAGTACTTAAACATGTTTGAAAGTTTGGGTTTTAAATGGGCAAGAATTTGCCTCCATCCTTGAAGACGAACCGGCAGGGCGGGTATCATAAAAGGCCAAAAATGTGCCTTAATTGTAGGTGCAATCACTTGCACCAGCCCCTGGAGCTGATATAAATGAGAGCAGATGCATTTTGCAAATTCATGCAGAAATTGCAATATTATATCATCAATGCATGAGCTTGCTCACACCGACGATGCTCCTTACAACCTTTGCCCAGGTGCGATCTCACAGTGAAACCATGGTCATTTACAAGGTCGTTTAGGCATGTTTTTGGCAGCTAAGAGTAAGCAACTCCTGATAAAAATTACCCCCTTAAAGTCCAATGAATATTATCTTCAAACAAACCCGGCCTTAAAATACCACGCCAGTGATGACTCCTATCTGGAATGCAGAATGCCATAGGGTGTTGACAAAGAGTAGCTATAAATACATCTTTATGCAACTTTGCACCGGGATTAGGTGGGTGCTTATTAATATTATGAAGATATGATTTTTAATGATCTCCGCGTGCAGCTCTTATGCGCCTGAATAATGGCGCTGTCTCACTGCATGCGTGGTTTGTGCTTTCCTCACCGACAGGTTCATTTTTCACCGGAGGGGAAAGGTTCATGCCGCACGAGGGGGGTACCCAGTTGATGTTACAAGGCTGACGATTAGCCCCCTCGCTGTTCCACATGACACTGTGAAGGACTCCAGCCGGCAACCTTAATGCCTGTTTCAGCATCTTGAAGAAATTAATGAACACACAGCTTCTACGGTAAAACATTTCAATCAACCCCGACCAGCTGTGCCCTGCAATTTTGTAATTTTTTTTTTTTTTTTCTTTTATAGGCAGGTTGATCAAAATTTCCTCCAAAGTAACCATTAAAGTGAGAAGGAGGATATCTGTAAGTGGTAGATAGCGGAAGGAGAAGAGTGTGCTGGGAGGACAAAGAATAAAGATCGAAGGACACGGGTGGATTAGGCCAAAAAAATGTTACTGTCCCTGCGTTTGCTGAGCAAATTAAGCACGTCCTGGGTTTTCACCTGCTGAAGTAGCAGCAGCGCATATGGCCCAGAAGTTAAAAATAAGGAAATATGCATACATTACCATGCTTAATGGACGACCCTCTCCATTTAATATGCAAATTTCCTGAAATATTACTGAATGCCGTCTGTTCTAAATGAATAAATTTGAATTGCAATTAGAATAATCCTTTATAATTAATGAAAACTGTCAATTTTGGTTCATAAGTAATTTGATTAACAGGATGATGGGACGCTTATCAAGTTCACTGGACTGCCAGGAGACGGCAGCGACGACAGGAATATCAGGGAGGTCCGAGAACTCCGGCGCCCGCTGGAACGTTCAGGCGTTGGTGAGCAAAAGTTAATTCTGGATACCTTATTTAAGGGGATAATCCCGCAGAGCATGTTTTCACTCCCTCTGGCATAACAGCTCAGAATCAAATTTGGAGCAACCCCAAAATGGGAACACAGGATCTCAACCCGCCATAAAAACAAGCTGTTTGGTACTGTTTTTCCGTCACTGATAGTAAACATCTGTTGTTGTGTTCCCTCTCAGCTACGCCCTCCTCCAAATCTGTTCTCCCTCCTCAACACACAAATCTATGCCAAACGTAAGCTTTGCTCTGAGGAAAGGAGCCCTAAACAGACATTGGGGATGCCAATCTATTATCTAAATGCACACCTTGATTTGACAGTTTGCATGTTGAGAAATGCTTTGCAACGCAAAGCAACAGAAAGAGGTGCCTGTATACAAATTGTAAGGAAGAAATCACACAATAACTTCTGAACTAAAATTCCCTGGAAAAGCAGAGACATAGAGGAGACATGATAGAAACCTTCAAGATCATGAAGGGCATAGAAAAAATAGAGAGGGACAGATTTTTCAAATTAAGGGGATCAACAAGTACAAAGGGGCACTCAGAGAAATTGAAAGGGGAGAGGTTTAGAACAAACGCCAGGAAGTTCTTTTTCACACAGAGGGTGGTGGATACATGGAACGCGCTACCGGAGGATGTGATAAACAGGAGCACGCTACAGGGGTTCAAAGGAGCTTTGGATAGGTACTTGGAGGACAAAGGGATTGAGGGGTACAGATAAGAGTAGAGGTAGATTATAGGGATGGGATTAGAGGTAAGTTACAAAATTAATCAGGGACCACTGTTCAGGCACTAGGCCTGATGGGCCGCCGCGGGAGCGGACCGCTGAGCAAGATGGACCTCTGGTCTGACTCAGCGGGGGGCAACTTCTTATGTTCTTATGTTCAATAGGATAGCCGTGTTGATAACTATAACGAGCAAGTCTGTAAACCAGAATGATCATCATAATAAATACACAGGGTGTAATTGTAAGACTGGCCGGATAGATACAATGGTTACTTTTTTTAATTGCAGAGATTGCACTAATTTTCAAAGTGAAAGTACTGTACATGTATATTTGGGGGATCTATTTACTAAAGTGGGTTAGGCATTTAAGGAGGGCACTAACACAAGTTAACTGTTTATCTAGAGCCCATAAAAGAGTTAATGCACTGAGCTAACAACAGACCTTTGTTAACTGCATGTTAGGAGAAGAAAAGACAGAGAGGGCCAAAAGGAGATAAAGAAGTCACAGGAGCCGCACTATTGTACTCGTTTGTTGATATGGCCTGACACAGCCGTGTTTCAGCATGTTCCTGTATCAGGTGTTCTAACAGATAAAACATTTAATACCACATACAGTGGTGCCTCGCATAACGAACGCCTCGCACAGCGAACGCTGCGCACAACGAACTTCAGGTCTTGCTTCCTACAACGAACTTCGTTTCACACAACAAAGTCGCCCGAGCTGCATCCTTCCGCGCAGGCACTGCGCTTAACTGCCCTCTCTCCGCCTGGCTCCCTGTGCAGTGGCGGACCGTCGGCTCGCAGGGGCCCGGCGCCTACTGCTGATGCGTTGGGGGGGGGCGGAGCTACTCTCGCCGCTTCCCCGATGCTAGAAAAAAAAAAAAAAATGAACAGTTAAGTCCCAGTTTTTGCCGCTGAGACTCTGCCCTCTCTCACTGTAAAATTATTGTTTATACAGTATATCATGGCTTCTAAATAAAGCAGGAAGGTGATTTCTGTTGAAATGAAACGGGAAATAATTAGAAGGAGTGAATGTGGGGTAAAACAGTGTGACCTCGTCAAAGAGTTTGGCCTCAGCAAAACCACCATTTTCACCATTTTGGCAAATAAGGATGCAATAAAATCAGCCAAAGTAGCCAAAGGAGTATCAAAACTATTTCATGAAAAACAATTATGTTTTTAGATGTATCTAAATAAAAATAATAACAAAAAATTTATCTTTTTTTATGTCATCTTAGCATATTTTATGCTACAGAACGAATTATTTTTTTTAACATGTATTGTTATGGGAAAACGCGTTTCACATAACGAACTTTTCGCATAACAAACTTGCTCCTGGAACCAATTAAGTTCGTTGTGTGAGGCACCACTGTATATAAATGCATTAAATATTAAAGTCAATGAGGGGCATTTTTAAGTCTGAATTTGGATGTCTTGGAAAAAAGGCGTCCAGAAATCCAGTAGAGGAAATGCCCATTTTCGAAACTGCAAGATGTCTTTTTTTTTTTTTTTTTTATGATTTATCTAGGTGTTTTGGCACTTAGTGCATTTATCTTTTATGGCCATTTTCAAATATGAAAATGTCCAAAAACAAGCCACTGGGACATCCAAACAGCCAACAATCTTAGCAGATTGGCCGCATGGACAGCTGAGCGGATCAAAGCAGAGCAAAAGGGCAATCTAGGAGTTACTGCAGTGAAGTCACATTAAATGGTCCCAGGTACACGTCACTGTAACCGGCTTATATTGTACCCTGAGCCCTCCAACGCATCCAAAACTTATGACGTCACAATACCAGCTCTGGTTATCAGAGGTTGAAACTTTTCACATTATTTATTCATTCAATTTTCTATACCATGTACTCAAGCATTTTTCTCTGTCTGACCTGGCGGGCTCACAATCTATCGAATGTACTTGGGGCAATGAGGGAATTAAGTGATTTGCCCAGGGTCACAAGGAACAGTGTGGGTTTGAACCCACAACCTCAGTGTGCTGAGGCTGCAGCTTTAACCACTGCACCACTCTAGAAATCAAAATATAGTAAAGGTGAGCCAAGTAATGGACAATTAAGCCATTGTGACATCACTGGTGAGGTTGGCTCTTAGGCATTGGTGGAATGAGGCATTATGATGTCATAATACCAGCTCTGGTAATAAGAGGCTGAAACTTTTCACATTATTTATTCAATTTTCTATACCATTCGCCCAATGGAGCTCAGAATGGTTTGCATAAATTTATTCAGGTTCTCAAGCATTTTTCCCTATCTGTCCTGGCAGTCTCATAATCTATCTAATGTACCTGGGGCAATGGGGGAATTAAGTGAGTTGCCCAGGGTCACAAGGAACAGTGTGGGTTTGAACCCACAACCTCAGGGTGCTGAGGCTATAGCTTTAACCACTGCGCCACACTCTCCCGCACTGGTCAGCAACCTGCTAAGTAACTTTGAAAATTGGCCCCTTGATAACTTACGCTGGCTTTTACTAAACCGCGGTAGAGCTTCTAACTATCGGCTCTGACGCTCATAGGAATTGAATGAGCGTTAGAGCACTTACCTTGCCGGACCACGGTAAAAAGCTCTACTGTGGTTTTAGTAAAAGTAGCCCTTAATTCCACAGACCACAAAACTAGCCCAATTTGTCACATGCTATGAAATAAATGATAACCATTTGAGATTTGATCATACTGACGTTTCATTAAGTTCAATGATTAGCAAATGAAGGTATGAGATCACGTGAAGATATGGTTTCATTTCACTGCCAAAGTTATTATAGATTACATGGATAATTAAGCAAGACCTAGCCCTGCTGACACTGCCACCAGCCCCTTTCCATCCATACGATTTGGAGAAATGTAGCTAAATAGATTTCCGAGGTATGGGCAGGGACAACTTTATACTGGTTTAAGTTCTTAGAATCGTGCATCCCAAACTGTGAGTCATGACCCAATGGGGGTCACAAAAATGTCATTGGCCCATGGAGCTCCACAGAAGGCAGGAGATGATGGCATGATTGCAGCTGATACTATGAGAGGGCGCATGAGTCGAGTCTCTTTCATTTGAAAGGAAGCTCTGGAATGAGAGGGCATAGGATGAAGTTAAGAGGTGATAGGCTCAGGAGTAAACTAAGGAAATACTTTTTTACAGAAAGGGTGGTAGATGCGTGGAACAGTCTTCTGGTAGAAGTGGTGGAGTCAGAGAGTGGGTCTGAATTCAAGAAAACCTGGGAGAGAGGAAAAGATAATGGTTACTGCGGCTGGGCAGACTAGATGGGCCATTTGGTCTTTATCCGCCATCATGTTTCTATGTCATGAACTGTTTGGAGGTCATGTGCTTGTTTGTGGCCACTAGCGCGGGGTTCCACCACTGAGGTTTGGTAAGCATGGTCTTAGAACTACCATGTGATTTAAGGGGTTGACAATCACCTGCCTGATAACATCAGAGTCCAGATCATTATGGGTTCTAGATTCAACAGTCATCCGAATCAAGACTCGGGCAGCTGAAATGGAACATTCGATCCGCCCAATTTCAGCACTAAGTTTTGCCAAGTGCATCTTTTTAATAGGGCAATCGCCTGACTGAATTTAAAATTTAGAGTTTTATCAATCAAAAGATATACAATTGACCAAACTACTTGCTCAACTTGCTTTTTTAAACTAGAGGCCCCTACTGTGGGAGCCAAAACATTTTCAATTGCTAGGCCTGCTGTCTCATTGCCTTGGGTTAGCTGGTCTTGGATGGTACTGTCTTGAAGACAGGGTTTTTTTTTCTACATATATTTTCATATAACTGCCTTCTTTTTTTATTATATAATATGTATTTTTCTTCTTACATGTGCAATCTTTATTTGTAAACTGCTGTAGGGTGGTATATCATGTCACAATAAAACTTGAATATTCATATTTAAAGGGAAAAAAATGAACAACATTATTTTAGTAGAAGCCACATGCCTGTCCCACATTTTCTTGAATTCAGACAGTCTCTGTCGCCACCGCTTCTTCCAGGAGACTGTTCCACGCGTCTACCACCCTTTCTGTAAAAAAGTATTTCCTTAGATTTCTCCTGAGCCTATCACCTCTTAACTTCATCCTATGCCCTCTCATTGACTCAACTCATGCGCATTTACGCCACGCCATATTTAAATGTCTATCATATCTTCCCTCTTCCGCCTTTCCTCCAGAGTATATATATTGAGATCTTTTGGGCTGCAATTAATATCTCATAACTGGTTGAATAAAAAGTTTTGTGCACAACTTGGAAAGCGCAATTGTTTAAAAAGTAAGCACCAGTTCTAGTGCACAAATTTGAAAAAGGGGGCGTGGTCAGAGGAGGGGCATGGGTGGATCATGGGCATTCCTAAGAGTTATTTGCATTGTTAAAAAATACACCTGATCTGCCCACAACTTAGGTGCAGGCATTTAGGGCTCTTTTTTTACAAAGCCCCGTTAGCGGTTTATCGCGCGTAATAGCGCACGCTAATTTGCCGGCTGCACAAGCCACTACTGCCTCCTCTTGAGCAGGCGGTAGTTTTTCGGCTAGCATGGGGGTTAGCGCGCGCTAAAAAGGTGCGTGAGATAAAGCCACTAACGCGGCTTCGTAAAAGGATCTCTTAGGCCTGGTTTTAGCTGGCCTAAATGGTTGCACCTAAAAGTTATGTGATGCGCAGGTGCTTAACATTATTCTTTAAAAGGTACGCACATTTTGAAGAATCACGCTAAGCACCGTTTTAGTCGCCACTGATTTTTTTGGGGTGCTGTATACAGAATCAGGCCCTTCATTTCTTATGGCAAAATGCCCCCCCCCCCAAATTTAAATAACAGATCCTGAAAACAACATGGAAAGAAAAGGAGACGGCTGAGGGCAGGTAGGATCGAAGTCTACAAAATCCTGAGTGGAGTCGAACGGGGACAAGAGGATCGATTTTTCACGCCGTCAAAAATGACAAAGACTAGGGGACACTCGATGAAGTTACAGGGAAATACTTTTAAAACCAATAGGAGGAAATATTTTTGCACTCAGAGAATAGTTAAGCTCTGGAACGCGTTGCCAGAGGTTATAGTAAGAACGGTTAACTTAGCTAGTTTTAAGAAAGGGTTGGATAATTTTCTGGAGGAAAAGCCCATAGTCTGTTATTGAGAAAGACATGGGGAAAGCCACTGCTTGCCCTGGATCCGTAGCATGGAATGTTGCTACTTTTGGGTTTTGGCCAGGTACTAGTGACCTGGATTGGCCACCGTGAGAACAGGCTAATGGGCTTGATGGACCTTTGGTCTGACCCAGTACGGCTATTCTTATGTGAGCCAAGTATAGGACAATCAAGCCATTGTAACATCACTGATGAGGTTGTCTCTAAGGCATTATGACATCACAATCTCAGCTCCGGAATGTTGCTCTCATTGGGGTTCCGGAATCTTGCTATTCTTTGAGATGCTGGAATATTGCTACTCCTTGGGTTTTGGCCAGGTACTAGTGACCTGGATTGGCCACCGTGAGAACGGTCTACTGGGCTTGATGGACCATTGGTCTGACCCAGTATGGCTATTCTTATGTTCTTATGTAATTTTCCCATTGCACACCTGTACTAATTATGGGTCTCCACAATGAAAGTTCACCATATAAAAAAACATGTTGAACATATTTTAGTAATATGAAACTATTTGCACAAAATCTGAAACTTTGACACATGCCCTGTTCCCTTTTTTATGGTGCAGAAAGACATTTTCTCAGGATGACTCAATCAAACCTGTCTATAGCCTGAAATAAAGCAGTGAATGCCCCTCAGAAAATACAGATATTACTCAGTTTTGTTTGACTTTCTACAAGATGTTACAACAAATGCAGAAATCAGACATATGGGAAGCTCAATATTTTTGCATCTATTTATCATCAGTTATACCATCTGAAAGCAACCACACAGACAAAGTCTTTATGGCATGAGGAAAGCATGAGCAGAGAGCCCTTCTCCAACAGGAAATCTTATTTCTTACTCTGGAAACTAAGAACAATTACCGTATTTTCATGCATATAACGCGCGGGTTATACACGATTTTACAAACCGTGCATAACCATGCGCATTATACGTGTGAGCGCGTTGTACAATTTTTTTTTTAAATTCGGATCTGGCATTCCCCCTGTGAACCGGCATCCTCCCCCCCCGCTCGCGTCACCCCCCTCCCCCACGATCCTACATCCCCCCCCAGCACCACAAAGACAACTCTTACCCGATTGGGCACCGGCACCGGCATCAGCACCAATGCACAGCATGTGCCAGTGCCAGTGCCCGAAGATCCTCCCTCGTTGGGTTGGGCTGGGCTGGGCGGCGCGAGAGAGATCCTCCTTCTTCCTGTGCCGGGCTGGACTAGGCTTTGAGCAGTTGCGCATGCTCAAAGCCTTCTGGTCTCGCTCTCTCCGAGATTATCTCGGAGAGAGCGAGACCAGAAGGCTTTGAGCATGCGCAACTGCTCAAAGCCTAGTCCAGATTATCTCGGAGAGAGCGAGACCAGAAGGCTTTGAGCATGCGCAAATGCTCAAAGCCTAGTCCAGCCCAGCACAGGAAGGAGGATCTCTCTCGCGCCGCCCAGCCCAGCCCAACCCAACGAGGGAGGATCTTCGGGCACTGGCTGTGCATTGGTGCTGGTGCCGGTGCCGGTGCCCAATCGGGTAAGAGTTGTCTTTGCGGTGCTGGGGGGGATGTAGGATCACGGGGGAGGGAGGGTGATGCGAGCGGGGGGAGGGGGGAGATTGCCGGTTCTCAGGGGGAATGCCGGATCAGATTATCTCGGATCAGAGGGGGAGGGGGGGTGATGCGAGCGGGGGGGAGGATGCCAGTTCAGAGTAGGCGGGAGGAGGTTTTAGCATGCGCGGTATATGCGTGTGCGCGCTATATTAAAAATGTATTACATAAAATTATGTTCCCTGCGTGCTATACCCGTGTGCATGTTTTACACGGGTGCGCGGTATATGAGTGAAAATATGGTAAGTCGAATTTTGACTTTTTCTCATTTAGATTGCTGGTTCAATCTCTTGTTCTCTGTAGATTGGATTATTTTAATGCGCTCTATCTTTTGATATCCAAGAAAAATTTTAAAAAAGTTGCAGATTATCCAGAATACTGCTGTGCGTTTGATTTTTGGACTGAAACGATCCGATCACGTGATGCAGTATTAACATAAACTGCACTGGTTGCCAATAAAAGCAAGAGTGATTTTTAAGTTCAGCTGTATCTATTTCAAGGCTCTCAGTGGGTTTATTGCCCAGTTATCTCATGGATCATTTTATATTTACCAATAGAAAACATCTACGTGATCTTCGGCTCTTTGATTTTCCTTCTGTAAAAGGATGTGTGTATAAATGCTTCTTTAGTAAGATCTTTAGTAACGTATCAGGCAGCATTATGGGATAAACAAATTACTGTATTTTTCGCTCCATATGACACACTTTTTTCCCCCAAAAAAGTGGGTGGAAATGTAGGTGCGTCTTATAGAGCGAATATAACAATTTTTTAAACACACACGGTACCTTTTTTAATTTTGGTGGTCCAGCACTATATTGCCCCTCCCTCGCTGGATGGCTGCCTCCTCATCTCTTGCAGCAGAGTAGCACGCAAGGCAGGTGTGAGCTTTTCGCGATCCTGCCTGGCCCCACGCTGCTCCCTGAATGGCTGCCGTCAGTTCTCACAGGACCCTGTCCTGGCCTATCACTAGACCACCAGAGGGAGGACAGGGGGTAGGGCGGTGGGACAGGATACACCATTTGGTTCAGAATTTTTTTTTTCCTTGGTTTTTCCTCCTCTACATATAGGTGCATCTTATGGTCAGGTGCGTCTTATAGAGCAAAAAATACAGTAGTATGTATCTTTCTATCTCTACGTCTTATCTGGCATTTAGAAAATCTATGAAAATTGATCTATTTGGTAAATATTTTAATTAATTAATTGCGTTTATAACATGTATACTTGTATTTTAATTTTTGTTAACCGCAGAGAACTGCGAGGTAGCTGCGGTATATAAGTGTTATATTATGTTAAGATCATGTCTAACCTCTATATCCGTGTTTCTGACCCTGAATGGGCCACCTAATATACCTGTTTGGATGGTCTGGCTGCCTACCAGGAACCGCAAGCAGCACAAAGAGGCTTAACCTACCAAATATCATACATGGAGGCTACAGGCACCTAAATTCCATGTCGCTTCACCCAAATGAAACTCAACATTCGCCACAATTTGAATACAAACACTAGCCCCAATGCATGTAAGACAAGGTCTTAATAGCTTTCCAGGCTCTCATTTGGCCTCCATTATACAACCAGCTGACACTGGAAATAATTAATACCCTTTAGGACTCACATCTGTTCCTATGGTTCCATGTCAAGGTTTTTAATTGGGCTATTTTGGCATTTGGAGACCATGGCAAGGTGAAATAACCTTTCTTTAATATTTTCAAGATCACAAAATAGTCCTACCAAAGGTCATCCCTCAGGTTCACAAATGAGTCATTTGTACCACCTAATGCAATCTGTGACTTGTAAATTGCATTGGGATGTGCAATGGCACATTAATTAGTCTATTTGCTGAATACTGAATTCATCATTACTAGCTGTAGCTTGCAGAGGCGTGCCCCTTCTTGTTTTGGGTGGGTTCTGACAGCTGATGCTGTTATGTTTCTAACTCTGCTTTTTTGCCTACGAGACAGCAAAACCCAGCAAAGGAGACATCGCTCTGCTTTTCCATTCTATGAGGGGGCCCGTTAACGCCAAAGGAAGCAGGGTTGTTTTTATTTTTGCCTGAAATGGTAATGCACAAAGGAAAAGCAGATCCTAGCTTCCCCCCCCCCCACACCTCCCTTGATAATTCTGTCTCAGAAAATGACTGGAGGAAATTCATTCCACTTAATTGTCTGACACCTGGGCCCGTGTCAGTGCCAGCATCACCAATGGTAATCTTGTTGGCCTCTGTGAAAGAGCATTAAGCAGGTAGCGTGGCAGCTTGCAAAGTGTTTCAACTAACCCAGCAGTTGCACATCGCTGACTAAACCTACTGAAGGTCTAATATGTTTAAATTCAATTAAGAAGAGAGTTTCTCTCCATCTTTCCATCTTAAACATTCTAGAAACAGCATTCTTCCTCTCCCCTCCTATCACAGATCCTCAGAGGCCAGGTGGTCTATGAGCGACTGTCATCATTCACTATTTCTACTATATTGACTGACATCAGTCTATGGAGGCTAATCAATGGAAAATTTCCCAGAAAACAGATCAGATCTTTACCTTCGGCAGTCCAAGGACGGGGAGCCTTTCATCTCCTTTCCTTACTTCTCCAAGATGGCAAGATTGAAGAACCATTACTTTTCCTGTAAATATGTCTTCCAGAGCCCAGCCCTAAGACACCGTATGATCTTTCAGCAGGTTGGCAGCTAAGACCCATCATAAAAGGATTATCAGTTTCTGTTCCAGTAGATTGGGGGGGGGGGGGCATCAGGATATGGGCACCGCTGGGCTTGGCCATCTGTGCTGCTGACATATATTGATTCCCACCACCTTCCCATCTGCCCTTGACGCTAGGCGGTCACAATTGGCTCTTGTGGTATTCCTCCAACTCTCCCAGTGAAATAAAAATATAAATATCTGTCTAATTCCCTGTCAATAGAAGTGTTGTCCTCTTTTCTAAAACTAAAAAAATAAAATAAAAAAAAGAGAGAGATTGATCACCACTTTTATGTCTTGCTGAATCCTCGGAACAGCTTTTTTCAACTTCCCTAACCCACAACGGAAACAACCCCCCAAAATTTAGACCATTGCAAAATGATCTGCAAAAAGTGACCTGTACCAAAGAAGAGAAAGAGTTGCCAAGCAATGTTGATGAAAAATCCAACGGGGCATAAACGAAGAACATACGGGCTCGGAAGCAGCGAGAATTAGAAAAGTTTCCCATTTACGGTCTATTACATCCTGGATTTTGCACCACTTGAGCCAGTGAAACTGCAACATTCAAAACAACTGCAAGGGCTGAGGGTGCATTTTATGTAGGAAGTAATGCTAAATCCTAGGGGAGGAAATGCTGGCGTCCTTCTCTGCTGTGATCATCTCTTCTCTTGCCTCTTGCTTTGACCTTAATGATCCTCGTTCTGCATTAGGTAAGGCCAGTTGCGAAGAATATAGTTGACCAATGTCTCCAATGTTACTGCCATGAAGCCAGAAATGCAGATTATGGGTGATTCATTTTGCCTATCCTAAGAATTCACAGTTTGAATCTCGGCATGAAGGTAAGTAAATAATTCTGTATAATCACTGGCAGATGGCAATTTTTTTTCCCTTGCTTCCTCTGCTGTGACTCCGTATCTTTGCCAGCCTTTATCTGTGTGTACTTTCAATGACCCGATTGCATTAGCCATGCACTTCACATAGGCTGAAAGAGTCAGTGAGAGATTTTTCACTATGTACTTGAGCCCCACTGAAGATATTTCTTTTTTTTCTTTTCAGGATCTAATCATGGGAATAGTCTAATGTGTATTATCTCGTCCTTAACTGATGAAATGAAACCAAAATTTCTGCTAAGTACAACTATGAGTCACGGATGGACAGAGGGTCACAGGAACAAAAACTCCCCTGGGTAAAACAGGTTTTCATATTACGCTGGATGGAGAGAAAAGGACAGAATAGGATACGTTTATGCCGAATGCGACGTCTTAAAGAAATGAAACTGGTTGGCTGAAATGATTGATAACATTACAAGACAGAGCACTGCTAAACCTATAGGCTGTACTGCTAGATTGCTTAAAAAATTAAATTTGCTCATTTCCCAATTCTTTTGCTCCTCATTGTGGATCTCCTTTCTTTTCAGTTTAAATTCTTTATTGATTTTCCAAACGTCAAAAGTGAAAGACACAAATATATAACATATAATGAGTCAATAAAAGCACATTCAACTTACAAATATACATGGCCACCCATTTTATCCCCCCTCTCCCACCCACCCAATGATTAATCAATAAAACTGAAACCCTGAATATGTATACCCTAGAGGAAAGGAGAGACAGGGGAGATATGATTCAGACGTTCAAATACTTGAAGGGTATTAACGTAGAACAAAATCTTTTTTCAGAGAAAGGAAAATGGTAAAACCAGAGGACATAATTTGAGGTTGAGGGGTGGTAGATTCAAAGTCAATGTTAGGAAATTCTACTTTACGGAGAGGGTGGTGGATGCCTGGAATGCGCTCCCGAGAGAGGTGGTGGAGAGTAAAACTGTGACTGAGTTCAAAGAAGCGTGGGATGAACACAAAGGATCTAGAATCAGAAAATAAGATTAAATATTGAACTAAGGCCAGTACTGGGCAGATTTGTACGGTCTGTGTCTGTATATGGCCGTTTGGTGGAGGATGGGCTGGGGAGGGCTTCAATGGCTGGGAGGGTGTAGATGGGCTGGAGTAAGTCTTAACAGAGATTTCGGCAGTTGGAACCCAAGCACAGTACCGGGTAGAGCTTTGGATTCTTGCCCAGAAATAGCTAAGAAGAAAAAATTAAAAAGTTTAAATTGAATCAGGTTGGGCAGACTGGATGGACCATTCAGGCCTTTATCTGCCGTCATCTACTATGTTATTATGTGAAACATAGATTTTCCCAATACATTTCCCTATTCAGATTATTAATATCTTCCCATCCTCTTCCCACCCACCCCAGGTGTAAATGCTCAAAGGTCAAATTAGGACAGAAATAGCCCCCCTCCCCACCCTTCCCTGGATGTGTATGAAAGTAAACAAAAATTGAAGACACATAAGATGTCAATGGGTCCCAAACCAGTTTAAATAAATTACCGTGCCCCAAACTATCAGCATTCATTTTTTCATACCTATAGCTGGAGCACAGATTTGCCCACCAGAAAGGAAAATTTAAGCGAAGGTAATTCTTCCAATTTTGGGTTACCATCTCCTTTCTTTTGTGTACTAACATAAGTTACTTTTTAAATATTTTATACTTTTTTTTTTCTAAAATAAAAGCTATCATAGCCAGACTATCTATTTAATATTTTAATATTTTTTAAAAAATATTTTATACATGTTCTAAAATAAAAAAAACTATTATAGTATGACCGGTTTGTTTGAATTAGGTTTTGGGTTGTTTTTTTTTAGTTTATCTTGGTATGCTTCTGCTTTGTTGTTTTTGCAAGGATTTGTGATGAAGGCCAGAACAGTGATGGTCCAGAATGGCGGTCGTGGACATCAAGGGAAGTTTTAAGCATTAATATTTCCAAACAGCATCAGATTGATCGTAAAGATTCAACTAAATATTGTCCCATTTTTGAATGTATCAATCATAGAGAAGCTTGTCGACAGGGAAGTTCTTGGCTAGCTAGATGTCCTCTTAGAAAGTGTTCCTGTTCTTGACTCCTATCAGAATGGCTACTGGAGAAGGCATGGTGCTGAAACTTTGTTAGTGTTGATACTGGACTCTATCCAACAAGGCATGGATGGAGGAGATGCTGTAGTTATGACTGGAATTACGCCTAGGTAGGCAATTTAGGTTGCTTAACGCCACTATGGGCGTGGCTAATGCCGGAAGTGGCGTTAGGAGGCCTAAAGCACCTTCGTAGGCATGAGTCACAACAAAGATAAGCACCGGAAATGTAGGCCTGGGAAACCCTGGCCTACATATCCAGCACTCATCTTTCAGGCAGGCACGATTCGCTATAGGGTGCCGTCAAGCAACTGACGTGATCAGCAGCCATTTTTTAGGAGGCCGTCGATATTGTTGCTCTGTAGAGAATCCAGGCCACAATTCTTTCAATAACATGGGAAATGAAATTGGGGTGAGGGGGGGAAGGCTACCCATCCCCAGTTAGAGGCAAGTTTCAAGTGTCTTTATTTTTGATATACCGTCTATCAAAATAAGTGTCTAAACGGTGAGCAATAAAAAAACGGTAACTGAAAGCAATATCTTATCAAATATTAAAAATACTAGACGGGTTCACATTGATGTACATGGAACAAAAGGGAAGTTGAGGAGGGGGAGTTCTTTTTAAAATGCATCGAAGTAAAATTAGTAAAAAAAAAAAAAAAAGGGGGGTAAATGGGGAGTGGCGAGACATTAGGAGGGGGATCGCTTTCAAAAGAAGCGTTTGGTGCTTCAAGGCTTCACAAGGGTTGAGGGTTTTGAGAAGCGAGAGCCGCTACTACAGAGTATATTCAGGAACGGCTCCTAAGCGATAGGGCCGTATTTTCTTGATGGAGGACTTCCGCTTCGTAATTTCTCTGTCGGCCACTGGCACATCTAAGCGCGCATGCGCACTCCTGCTGGCCACGGACCTACGGATCACAGATCGCGCGGGTAAGATTGCGCATGCGTGCTTAGCATTTTATTATAGTAGATTTTACTTTGCAGTGCTTTTTTCACCTCATTCCCCGAAGAAAGTAGTTGAAACATGATGCACGTCGGAGGAGGTGCAGTTGCAAAGCTAAGTAGCCTTTAATGCTAAGAAGAAAATTGTTTGCTACGCTTAAGTTAATAGTTTAAGCACTCATAAATATAAGATTACTATATAAAAGCAAGCGGAATCAATGACGATTGCCCCAGCAAAGAGGCAGACTTGCACGGTCTGTGTCTATATATGGCCATTCGGGAGAGGGTGAGCTGTGGAGAGCTTCAATGGCTAGGATGATGTAGATGGGCTGGAGTGAGCTTTGATGGAGACTTCAGTAGTTGGAACCTAAGAACAGACCCGGGCAGAGCTTTAGATTCTTGCCCAGAAATAGCTAAGGAGAAGAAGAAAAAAAAGCCCCCAACAAATTTTTAGATTGAATCAGGTTGGGCAGACTAGATGGATCATTCGGGTCTTTATCTACCGTCATCTACTATGTTACACTACTTGGCTGGTACTCTGAAATTCCTGATAATCTATCAATTGCCTTTAGCTGTGTATTAGAGAATGACACAGTGACAAAATTCATCACTGTTCCCGTCCCCGCGGATATCCGCGGTAAACAATCTTCATGTCATTATTTAAGGAGAGAGGGAAGAATCCGAGTATGAATGGCCACAACCACTGACCCGCAAGCTTCGCTTTGAAGAATGCTGGCGTAGAAGGACTGAGGTTGAAACAGACACTATAGAATGACAGTCTCTGGTATCCAGATATTGTGATGTCATAATGCCTCATTCCACCAGTGCCTAAGAGCCAATCACATCAGTGATGTCACAATGGCTTCATTATCCTTGGCTCACATAAGAATCAGAGTATGAATGGCCACAACCACTGACCCGCAAGCTTCGCTTTGAAGAATGCTGGTGTAGAAGGACCGAGGTTGAAACAGACACTACAGAATGACAGTCTCTGGTATCCAGAGCAGATATTGTGATGTCATAATGCCTCATTCCACCAGTGCCTAAGAGCCAATCACATCAGTGATGTCACAATGGCTTCATTATCCTTGGCTCACATAACAATCAGAGTATGAATGGCCACAACCACTGACCCTCAAGCTTTGCTTTGAAGAATGCTGGTGTAGAAGGACTGAGGCTGAAATAGACACTAAAAAAATGACATGGGATTATTTCCCGCGGTTATCCGCGGAGACGGGAACAGTGATGAATTTTGTCACCGTGTCATTCTCTACTGTGTATGATTACCGGTACATAACTTATATATGGTCTGAAGTCAGTCCAGGTAGGGCATTTTCTGATTAACTTGGAAGCCAAAAGGAGCAGAAGGAAGCTGCTAGGACGTAAGACAAATTGGATTTCTACAGAACAGTTTGTTCATTCACCCTCTCCCCTACAAGCATCTGGATACTAAAATTAGCAGCAATTCCTCTCACTACCACCTCTTCTCATAGACACATCTGGATGTTACAACAGCTCTCTGCACTGATACCCCATGCGCACACAATACCCCTGAGCACATCTAGATGTTGTAACATATTTCAGGATAAAATACCTTTTTTTTTTTTTTTTGCATTCTGCTCCCTCTTTTACAATTCTATGGCGATATCATTAATTGAGCTATAACCCTGACAAGGTTGGCAGCTGGAAGACAAGTCCTTACCTTTCTGAGAAGACGATCATTAATTTAGAGCACTGCAGCAGGGCAATGAAACTGGGTTGTCCGTTCTCCAGCCTCCCAAATATAATTTACTGTCTTTTGAGATGCTTAAGTGGGAGCCTCTACAGAAAAGATCCAAGTTAAGTGACTCTAATGCTGTCCTGAAGCTAATTTATTATTAAATCAGGATTTTATTTCTTTTCTGAATGGGGTAAGTATGTGGATTAGAAAGAATTTTATCCATGAGAAAAATGATGGGGGTAGTTTTCAGTTGGCATAGTCGCCTATTAAGTTTAGCACTGGCACTTAACTTAGGGGGCTGCCTTACTAAAGTGCAATAGGTTTTGTAGTTACTGCTCATTGAATCCAGGGCGTACTTTTAATATACCCCTTGGCACTGTTACAGACAGTACAGGAGCAACCATGCTACCAATGATTAAAATTGATGAGGAGGCATTCTCCTTCCCCTTCTCCTCCATCCTTCCCTCTGATCCCCCAACACACTCCTAACACCCAACTAAAGCACCTGATTCATACTCCGCCATCCCCCATCACAATATGCAGATTCCCCATCAACCCAGCCCCCTGGACATCTCCCAACTTGAGCCCCACCTCTTTCACAAACCCTGCCCCAACATACTTCCGACATTCCACATCCAGATTCAATAAAGCTCACCCAATTTGGGTGCTGATCCCAGATCTCTATGTAAACTAATTAATGTGTCTTTAACAATCAATTATTGTTCTATAAAACTGATTCTAGCGACGGCTCCTACATCAGCCATTGCCTAAAAAAATGGCGCCGGCCGTGTGTCAATCACACGTAGGTACCATTAAGATAATCATGGCTTATGTCTAACCTAAGCCTCAAAACGTCCCCCCCCCCCCTTCCCTGGTCGTGCCTTTCAACTGCCAACCACAAAGCTCTTCATACCGAATCACTGGAATCAACTGCCTCTGTAGATCAGATCACTTGAAGGATTCCTCAGTGTTAGAAAAGCAATAAAAACATGCCTCTTCACCTAAACCCCTACCCTTGACCGATAGACTACAAAGAGATGGACCGTATTTTTCAGACCATAAGATGCACTCACCTGTAGAGGAGGAAAAACCAAGAAAAAAAAAATTTGGTTCAGAACTTTCTTCTTCCTGGTTTTTCCTCTCTACACATAGGTGCGTCTGGTGCTGGAAAACCTGCAGCCTGAAGCAGCCTGCAGCCCAAAGCCACCCACAGCCCGAAGAAGCAGCCTGCAGCCTGAAGCTCCCCGGTACCTTTTCTTTTAAGTAGCGGTGGTCCAGCGTGGTCTCCTGCTGGATGGCTGCCTTTTTCTGCAGAGTGATACACAATGCAGGAGCGCGACCTTTGCGCTTTCTGCCTGGTCCTGCACCGCTCTGTGATTGGCTGCAGTCACTGCCACTTTAAAATGGTACCGGGGGGGGGGGGGGGGGGAGGCGTGTGGTGCATTCAGTCCATAAGGATAAATTGTATCACACACTGTAACTTTCTGTGTGTCCAAATAGGTATAACTTGTACTGGAAACCTTGCGTCATAAGGACAACCATAGGAAATTGTAACCAGTAAACTGTATATTATCGTTAGTCCCTAGCAAGTATCAACTTAGGATAAAAATTTATCGTAAACTTGTATAGAAATTATGCATGTTAACCTGTAACCCATTCTAAGCTCTTTGGCGACAACAGGCTAGAAAACGAATTAAATCAATAAACAAACAGTAATGTAGGCCAGAATTGTGACTACGGAGGTGCCTAGCGGCACCTAGGCTCATTTCTGGCATACACCACGCCTACTTACACCCTAAATGGTGAGACCCTAGTAAGGACTACAACAGAACGAGACTTGGGGGTAATCATTAGCGAAGACATGAAGACGGCCAAGTGGAGAAAGCTTCATCCAAGGCTAGACAAATGATGGGTTGTATCCGTAGAAGTTTCGTCAGCCGGAAGCCATTGTACAGATTCATGGTGAGACCTCATCTGGAATATTGTGTACAATTCTGGAGGCCACATTACCAAAATGATGTGCGGAGAGCTGAATCGGTTCAACGAATGGCCACCAGGATGGTCTCGGGACTCAAGGATCTCCTGTATGAGGAACGACTGGGTAAGTTGCAGCTATACTCACTCAAGGAACGCAGAGAGAGGGGAGACATGATCGAGACGTTCAAATATGTCACAGGCCGTGTCGGGGTGGAAGAAGATCTCTTTTTTCTTAAGGGACCAACGACAACAAAAGGGCATCCGTTGAAAATCAGGGGTGGGAAACTTCATGGCGACACCAGGAAGTATTTCTTCACCGAAAGAGTGGTTGATCATTGGAATGATCTTCCACTGCAGGTAATCGAGGCCAGCAGCATGCCTGATTTTAAAAGAAATTGGGATAAGCATGTGGGATCTCTTCAGGGAAGAAATTAGGGGGGTGGGTCATTGGGGAGGGCAGACTTGGTGAGCCGTGGCCCTTTTCTGCCGTCATTTTCTATGTTTCTATGTTACTTTGACCATAAGCGACATTAGATGCCTTTGTAGATGCAATTACAGTGTCCTTGTTTGTTGGCATCTGCAGGCACCTATATTTTTTAAAATGATTTTTAAATTTTTTTTAAATGATGCGGGTAATTGCCGCCAATTAAAACAAGATAGGCAGCCGTAGGGCGCCTACCGCTGCCTAAGTTACAGCGCTGTTACTAGAATCAATGGGGGGGGGGGCGGTCATGAGAGGTGCATGAATGGGTCAGAGGCATTCCCAAAATTTGGGCTATTGCAATATTGTGCATCTGGCAGTCGAGCAAAAAAACAAAACAAAACAAAAACTGGCTCGATTTCAATTAATACAGAATACAGCAATTCATCTGATTTTTCAACTAAAAAAAAATTGGACCACATAACGCCTTATTCCAGGGAGCTGCACTGGCCCCCTATGGAAGCTAGAGCGCAGTTTAAGTTCAGTTGCCTATGTTACAAAGAAACGTCTGGGACTCCTGATAAAACAGCCAAATTGTCCAGATCTTCTGACAGCTGTTGTTGGACCTGCAAATCCCAGGATGGTTCTCTACGTCATATGTTTCATGACTGTCCCCATGTCATGGCCTTCTGGTCTTCCATTTGGCCTGTGATCACCAAAATTTTCCATATATCTGATTCCTTTTCATTTGATACTCTTTATCATGGGCTCTTTGGCCCTTACATCACCATTGAATATGTATCAAGATTGCCTACTAACGCTATTGTTAATTAATGCTGTCCAAATAATACTCCGACACTGGAAAGACTCCACGAAACTTGAATTTAACCAATGGTGGAATTCCGTATGTTTACTTGTTACATATGAAAGACATATTGCTGAACGTCATAATTCATTATCCTCTTACACTAAAACATGGTCCTTGTTGCTGGACTTTTGTAAATCGGACCTTTGACTAATTGACCTCCTGATTGTTTGATTAATTGTCCTACTTACCCACAAGGTTTTCTATTATGATGTATTTCCTTGGTTAAGCATTGTTCCTATCTGAACATGGTATACTTACCTTCCTACACTCTATTCACTCCTCCTACTCCATATCCTTCAACTTGCTGTATTGCACTTTCCCTTCTGCCTCATATGAACACAGCCTTTTCTTTAATATGTGATTTGATATACCAGACGAGTGTTGTTTTCTTTTTCTCAGTTTTTTTATGCTTCTTGAAGCATACTCACATTGTGCTGTTTTGCTGTTTGTATTATCATAAAATTCAATAAAGTTTTGAACTGAAAAAAAAAAAGAAATGGCTCCAGCCTATTCAGCTGATCGATTCATTTATTCCCATCATCGACATTCTACTCGGATAGCTTCCCTTTTTGATTTTCCGTCGCCCATAGGTTGCCGCTATCATAATCTACTGTCATTTCAAGCAGCTATTTGGGATACTGATTTTCGTCAATTATTTTTTACATCTACATCAGTGGTCTCAAACTCGCGGCCCAGGGGCCACATGCGGCCCGCCAGGTACTATTTTGAGACCCTTGGTATGTTTATGATAATCACAAAAGTAAAATAAAACCGTTTCTTGATCACATGTCTCTTTAGCTATAAATTACAATATTATTATTACGACTTAGCCAAAAGGAAAGTTTTATAAACTATAAAGAGTTTTACCTCATGCAAAATTGTCATTTCTTTAATAAGACATTAACTATTTTTTTCTGCGGCCCTCCAAGTACCGTCAAATCGAAAATGTGGCCCTGCAAAGGGTTTGAGTTTGAGACCACCTGATCTACATCATGTCAAAATTTTAGAACTCTATTAAAGCCTTATTTATTTAGGACTAAACTAAACTAAACTAAACCTTAGGTTTGTATACCGCGCCATCTCCGCAGGCGCAGAGCTCGGCACGGTTTACAGAGTTAAGAGGAAAGGAACTACAATAAGGGATAAAGGAGAGGGACTAAGAGGAAAGAGAGGGACAGAATACTGGAGAATGGGAGGTGATTAGATTTTTGCAAAGAGCCAAGTTTTCAAGTGTTTGCGGAAGGATTGGAAGGAGCTTGAGTTTCTGAGTGGGGATGAGAGGTTGTTCCAGAGTTCTGTGGTTCTAAAGGGGAGAGATGTTCCGAGTTTTCCTGCGCAACATATACCTTTTATAGAGGGGAATGATAGTTTCAGTTTTTGGGAGGGTCTGGTGGAGTGTGGATTTGAGGAATTCCAAAAGAGTGGGATAACGGAAGGAAGGACGCCATGTAGGATCTTGAAGGCTAAGCAGGCACATTTAAAGAGGACTCTGGAGTATACTGGGAGCCAGTGAAGCTTGGAGAGGAGTGGGGAGACGTGATCGAACTTGCCTTTTGCGAAAATAAGCTTAGCCGCGGCGTTCTGAATTAGCTGAAGTCTATGGAGGTTTTTCTTAGTTAGGCTTATATAGATGGAATTGCAGTAATCCAGTCTAGAGAGGATAGTAGATTGAACGAGGACGGTAAAGTGAGAATGATAAAAGCAGGATCTCACCTTCCTCAACATATGAAGGCAAAAGAAGCATTTTTTTTATCAAAGAGTTGAGGTGATCATTGAAGAAGAGAGAGGACATTTATTCTGTGTTGTAGCAGTACCTTACTTTTGTTAACCTGCATAGATCTGAAGGGTAATGCGGAATTGCCTCCTACCTGCCTAGGCCCGAGCACTGCAGGTGAGAATCCACTTCTCAAAGCTGTGCTTTCAGGGAAAAACATGGCATTCTTTGTCCATCTGAGAAGGTACAGCCGGGCCCCAGGTAAAGAGATACGCCACTGGAGCACCAGGTAAAAGGAAAGGGTGACTGACTCCTGAACCCCTGATGACTGCCAGTAGAAACAACGAGAGCCTACGAGGATCCTACCTTAATGGATTTGCCCACACTAATCACAAATGCCTACACCATTTTATAATTAGGAATTTGCACCGTATCTAGCTCAATTCCTAATTAGCAAATTACATTGAAAATAGCGTCCTACTAATTAATGGTTATTATCGTATTTCTAAAGCCGGGCCTTTAATTATCACCAACCTAATCTTTGTGAACAATTTTTGTGTTTTTTTTTTAAAGTGATCAATAAGTGAAGGGGATTATTGTAAAGCAAATCTGAAGGCAGCTGATTAATTGGTTTGCTACAAAATTGCTTCGTGTTTCATATTATTTTACCAGAGTTTGCAAGAATAAGGGCCTATAATTTGGATTCATTACCAGACGCTGCTATTTATCACTAGAAAACGTACCTCCCCTTTCACCCCTCCCCCCCCCTTTTATTTTTTTATTCAATTGCTTCAGTGTTTTCGCCTGCACCAGCATCAAAGTCAAGAGCAGGAAGTTTTAATTAAGTGACACTAATGAGGTCGTTGAAAATGATACTTCAGCAATTCAACGCGCTGTTAAATGTGTTTATTCTATAATGTCATCAAAGGTGATTGTTTTCCCTAGTAATAGCTAAAATTCATTACCATAAGCATTGTACTTTTGGAGTTCTTAAAAGCGAAGGTGGGAGTTAGGCAGGTATGGCTGTGCCAGGGTTTTGACTTTAATACAGTTTGGGCTTTTTTTGTTGTTGTTGATGTTATATATATATTTTTTTTCCTTTTTGAGCTACAAGTCCTAGTTTTAAACAGTGCCTTCAGAGTTATCAGAAACACTGGTGCACTTTTACCCCCTTTGATTAAACTGCGTTAGTTTTTAGCGCGGGGAGCCGCGCTGAATGCCCCGCGCTGCTCCCGACGCTCATAGAGCTCCTATGAGCGTCGGGAGCAGCGCGAGGCATTCAGCGCGGCTCCCCGCGTTAAAAACTGCTAGCGCTGTTTAATAAAAGGAGGCCTTAGTATATTCAGAAAACATAGGCGCCAGGAAGGAAGGACCGCGTCCGCATGCGGACAGGCAGCTGAGCAACCTATACTAGGGATTTCCGAGTCCATCCTAAATTCAAGAATGCATGGGATGAAACCAAAGGAATCCTGCATGGTTAGGACGAAACCAAACCAACTTAGCAGTGTTTAGATGGCAACGCCAGTAATTGGGAAGCAAAGCCGGTGCTGGGCAGACTTCTACAGTCTGAGACGTGAAAATGGCAAGGGTCAAATCAAGATCAAACATGCATAAGTAACATCGCATCATACCTTGCGCTAGGTGTTCATATTGGTGGAAAGAATGGATGGACCGTAGAGGTCTTTATCTGCCGTCATCTACTATGTTACTATGAGGGGCATTTTCAATAGGACGTTAAGTCCGATTTTAGGCATACAAAACTCGGGTGGAGAAAATGTACATTTTGAAACCTGCACGATGTCTCTCTTTTTATTTATTTATTTTTAAAATGGCCCAGCAAGATAATTTGTCCAGCAAGATGTCTATTTTTTTTTTTTTTGCCATTATCAAAAAAAAGTCCAGTTTAAAAATGTCCAAAACAAGCATGTAGAAGGGGGCCAGAATTTTTAATGGACTGGCCACACAGATATACCAGCAGAGAAGTGGGGTATACTAGTGGGGTTCACTGCTGTGAGTTTCACGTTAAGGATGCCAGGTACACATCTCACCATAACCCCTATACATTTTATGATAAGCCTTCCTAAACTCCCCCAAAACTACTGGTTATCAGAAGTTGAAACTTTCCACACTATTTATTTATTCAATTTTCTATACTGTTCTCCCAAGTACAGAATGACACGGGGACAAATTTTTCCACATCCCCGCTGGAACTAATTTTCCCATCCTGAGTTCTTTTGCTGTCCTTGCCCCATTCCTACAAAGCTCTGTCCTCATCTGAAAAAGCCTCAAACACTTTAAAATCATGTGTCTGACGCTTGTGCGGTTAAGGAAGAACTTACAGGAATGGTGCAGGGACAAAGACAGCGACTAAACTCACTTGAGTTCCTGCGGGGATGGGAACAAATTTGTCCCCATGGCATTCTCTAACGCAAGGCCCAATAATATTCAGCAAACCACTCCGTGGCAGCACTTATTTCAAGATGAATGCATCTTCTCTGTCATCCAAGGAAATTTATCCATTTATTCCTTGTGATGATGGCCTGCCCACTACAGTCAAGAATTTATATACCGCACGCAAGAAAAGAGAATTGTATGACTTCCAGGAGTTACACACAAAACCCTTTTATTTCTGGATGACTAAATCAAAGACTCCTGACTCTGATGCCTTCAACTGACAATCCTTCAAAATTTGTGACAGTTAAGCATATACAAGACACCTTCACATCACGTATAATTAAAAAAAAAAAAAGGGTGAGTGTAGATAGAAAGTTATCTGATGAATTCAGCCGTAGGAGGGTAAAGAGGAGGCTGATGCATGACTTGTAGGCAATTAACAATCCTTTGTGTGCATCAGGTCCCCAATGAAACGGCAATTAATTACTGAATTGAAAGTTATAGATCCAGAGCTAAGCCTAGATACAATGAAGAAATGCAGCCTTTAGACCAGAAAGCGGAGCTTTGCCCCTTTCTGATAATGTCAAATTTGTAGGGCACAGACACAAAAAAAGCGGGAGATGGATGATCAGGTGAAGAATCCAGGAGGCAACTGGAGAAGATTGATGAGAAGCCAAGTGATCTTTATACTTGTTGGATTCTACCTGTTGGACTTTAGGTTTGTTTTTTTTCTTCAGAACTTATGATGGTGCTTTTTGGTTCCTGCTAAGGCCTGTTGCTAAAATGGCTGTTGCTTAGTAGCTGAGGTCTTTTTTTTCTCCACTTTTAATGTGTTTGTTAGCTCTTTTGATTGAGGTCTTCACTAAGGGGGGTCTTTTACTAAGGCGCGCTAGCGCGTCCATAGAATATAATGGGCATGTTAGCATTTAACACAGGCTAATATTTGATGTGTGCTAAATCAGCTAGTCTGCCTTAGTAAAAGAGCCCCTAATTTAGAGAAGCTAGTTTGTGTGGTGGTTATATTGAAGCTTCTTTTATTTTTTTGTGTGTTTTTTAATCTTCAGATTATCTAATGATTTTCTTAAATATGGCTGAAATAATATCTAGATATAAACAGAGGGATATATATACTGCTGCTGGTAGGTTGGTGGTTTTTTTTAGGTATGACTATTGACCGAGGCTGCACCATGCAACCACAAATTAACAAAACAATACAGAAATCTTTCGCAGTTATGAGAAACCTTAGACAAGTCCGAAAATTCTTCGAAAAAACACAATTTCAGCTCCTAGTACAATCTCTGATCCTAAGTATTCTGGACGACTGCAACATCCTCTACCTCCCCTGCCCTGCAATAATGATTAAACAACTACAGACAATTCAGAATACAGCTCTGAGACTCATCTATTCATTGAAAAAACATGATCACATTTCTGAGGCATTCATCAATTCTCATTGGCTTCCAATCCAGGAAAGAATACAATTTAAATTCTACTGTATACTATTTAAAACTATAAATGGAGACAGCCCAACCTACTTAAACGACCGCCTCATCCAAACCACCTCTACCAGGCATAGAAAACGCACACCCCATTCACTTACCCCCCAATCAAAGAAGTAAAAAGGAAAAAACTATACAACGGACTACTGGCCACTCAGGCAGCGAAGATAGACAACCAAGTCTCCAACCTATTGACAATAACCCCAGACTACAAGATGTTCAGAAAGGAAATAAAAACTATACTCTTCAAGAAATCCCTTAATAAAGCTTAATACCATGATAAAGCTTAACCCCCCTCTTACCATCCCCTCCCTAACCCCAGATCCTACTTTTCCCTCTCTTGGAAACCTTCTCTGATCTAACGTTGTAACCCTTCTTCCATAACTCTTTTTGTAATCCGCTTTGAACCGAAAGGTAATGGCGGAATAGAAATCTGTAATGTAATGTAATGTAATATTGAATGAATCGTGTCCAGCCAACAGCATTGAATATTCAATAATGTGCAGCCAGCTGTCCCTCATGCGGTTAAGTGAGATTCAGCATGTAACCACCCAAAAAAATTCCTTGGCAAAACCTTCGCCTTCCAGGCCGCCAAACTAAACCCATGGCTAGCCCAAATGGTCCTCAAGGCCCCCAACTACCTTGACTTTAGAAAATTACTAAAAACCCACCTATTCCAAGACCAGGACCCTTAATACCCCTTCATTAACCTCCACCTCTCCCCTACTGAATCCCCTCCCCCCTCTCCCCCTTACTTCTCTTCGCTGTTCGCAACTCTGATCAATCTTGTACGGAACCACTTGTAACTCTGTTTAACTAATGTGAACCGCCTAGAACTCATCTGGGTATGGCGGTATACAAAAATAAAGTTATTATTATTATTATTGAAACTGAACAAAGATGGGACTGAGTTTTATGTGGTCTGATTTGTCTGTTTAACTTTAGTAGTCAAGCACTGAAAATCAGCCCTTAACCACATAAGTGCCAAGTCTGCCCTCAGAGCACCCACAAAATAGAAGGCCACAGTTTTAGAAGTTCCGCTATTCAGCGACACCAAATGGTAATATGCTCCTGAAAATCGGCGTATAGCCCCACAGAAGCAAATTAACAGGGGAGATATGGTTCAGACGTTCAAATACTTGAAAGGTATTAACGCAGAACAAAATATTTTCCAGAGAAAGGAAAATGGAAAAAAAAACAGAGGACATAATCTGAGGTTGAGGGGTAGTAGATTCAAGAGCAATGTAAGGAAATTCTACTTTACGGAGAGGGTGGTGGATGCCTGGAATGCGCTCCCGAGAGAGGTGGTGGAGAGGAAAACGGTGACTGAGTTCAAAAAAGGGTGGGATGAACACAGAGGATCTAGAATCAGAAAATAATCGTAAATAGTGAAGAACTAAGGCCAGTACTGGGCAGACTTGCACGGTCTGTGTCTGTATATGGCCTTTTGGTTGAGGATGGGCTGGGGAGGGTTTCAATGGCTGGGAGGGTGTAGATGGGCTGGAGGGAGCTTTGACGGAGACTTCAGTAGTAGGAACCTAAGCACAGTACCAGGCAGAGCTTTGGATTCTTGCCCAGAAATAGCTAAGAAGAAGAAAAAAATTAAATTGAATCAGGTTGGGCAGACTGGATGGACCATTCGGGTCTTTATCTGCCGTCATCTACTATGTTACTATGTAACTGGCCAGGAGTAATTATGTGTATGTACTCTATACATCTACACACATATTTGATAAAATTATGCTTCTGCCTTGCAAATCTAGCCCAGTTCCACCTAAACAAAATCCTCCTGACATAAAAGGATGCGCAATATTGAGGTGGACATACTATTTTTTTTACATATGTAAACCCATGTGTGATTTTATAACAGCTATTTTTCTCATGTACAACATGTTTTACATGTGGAAACAGCTTTACAAAATGACTCCCTTTAGGTTGAGTGATAACGGTTATGCAAAACCACAGTTTTTAATTTAGCCACAAAATAATTTATGACAGTTATAAGATACTTGGACCTAAGCCTAAACTATTTTTTTTCTGGTGAGCCTCTCTATGCATACTGATGACTTAGACTAGGTAATTTAGATAATAAAAGCATAAGATCACTAGTATTACCACGCCCTCACTTAAAGTTATTAAAACATGGCTCACTTTATCTTCTCTGTTACAGCTCCTCAAACTCCCTATTTATCTCAGAGAAGAAAAGAACTTAGATAAATTTAAAAGTAAACTTAAGAGCTTTCTTTTCAAAGACGCTTATGATATTTAGGAGTCCCAGCCTATTTTTGCTTATTTTCATAAAGCAACTTCTTTTATTTCCCTCCTATTGTTTTTTACCATAACCGTCCTTCTTTCTATCATTATTATTGTATTTCATTACTCTGCCTTTCCTTTTGTTTTCCTTTTCTGTTTATTCTGTTAGTCGTTAATTTAATATGTTTTGTTCAGTGTCCATCTGTCTTTTATAACCCCTGTATTATCTGTAAATTGAATGATTTGTTCATCGCTTAGATATTTGAGTAAGCGATTAATCAAATACTTAATAAACTTGAAACTTGAACTTGAAACTTGAAACTTGAAGTCCAAATAGTGTAAGTCTCTTTATTAAAAACCTGACGTGGCCATGTTTGGCCTTTGCCTGTGTCAGGGGTAAAAATTAGACTGTAGATTCCAAATATACAAAATAATTCAGGAAGTATTGGAACCACTTAAAACTAATTCAAATTCAAATATCAGTTCCACCTCTGTTCACTGTTTCGCTGTTATTTTGATTTGAAGGACGGTGATTTAATGTGTTGGGTTCACTGAGGAAGCCGGTCTGGCGAAACACATCAGAACCCGCATATTTTTCTCAGAACAAATTCACGATAAGTGTTATTCCTTACGAGTCGATCAAACAAGGAAAATTTGTTTCAGTAAAGTAGCGTAACAGTTATCATAGGGCTCCTTTTACAAAGGCGCGTTAGGGCCTTAACGCGCGTGCTTGCTAGCCGCTACCGCCTCCTCTTGAGCAGGCGGTAGTTTTTCGGCTAGCACGCGCTAATCCGGTGCGTGCGCCAAAAACGCTAGCGCACCTTCGTAAAAGGAGCCCATAAAGTGCAGTGAAAGACTAAGAGAGGCGCATTTAGGGGCGTGTCCATGGTCATGTTCTCTCTACCGTTAAGGTTCTGAGCACTTTATAGTCATTTCCATAGAGATATTTGGTGGTCTTTTGTTGCTAATAATTCATTCCGATGTCATTTGGATTCACCTTGAGAATAAGACAAAGTTCCCAATTAATTATATTTGGATTTGATCTTTTATTTAGGCACCAGTAAGCGTATTATTTCTACCACTTTTTGCCATTTAAAATGGCATTTCTTAATTAACTTGGGTGCCGGTACGTTCTTGGTTCCATTTATAGAATATCCCCCCATACAGTTTAGTGCATGCTAAATCAGTTGGAACCCCTTGATAAATTCCCCCCCCCCCTTACTGCCAGTGCCTCTTATAATTCATGTGGCTTCCACATGTCTCAACTTAGGTGCCTAAGAGACCTACACCCATGTTGTGGCTCCACAAATTCATTATGATATATTGGTTGAAGGGAGAGGAAGCAGAGTGAGTTATACTGTATATGCACATCGAGTAACTGTCCCGTGACCCGTCTTAAGTACCTTCACATTGAAATTGAAATATTTGCTGACATATGGTTTGGTGAATCTCGTCACTTCTTTAAGGGGCATTAACCCCCCATCTTTGTGACAGTCAAGCTGGTAGATTCTCCTTTTTCTGACAAACAATCTTGCAAAGTTAGAGCTACAATAAGTCTGACCATGGTTTCTCGCCGAGGATGTCAAACCTCTTGAGGAAGGTTATGATGAAGATAAAGTTATATTAGCTGTGGAGTCACTATGTCTTATAAAGAGCATGGGTAGAGCACCTTGTCAGTCAATTTTCCTGCAATGTTTGAAAACTTTTCTCAGTGGAAAGAGGGGGAGGTCACGCCGTCCCCACAGAGAACACCAACCGAGAGGAATGCTTTAAGCAAGGACGGAAAAAGCTTTTTCCCTCCATTAACAGAACCATGTTTTACAAGTTGACAAAGTATGCAGAGACACGGCTTTGAGAAAGCATCGCAACAATGGTTTGAAGAAAGGGATAGTCGTGTAGGTGAATGCATGAAATAAAATTTAATTTTGTTTTCATTTTCTGTAATTTAGCTTGCCATGTATTTAAGAACATAAGAAGTTGCCTCCACTGGGTCAGACCAGAGGTCCATCACGTCCAGCAGTCCGCACTTGCGGCGGCCCCATTAGGTCCACGACCTGTCAGGTTTTCTTGATTTAGCCCTATATCCCTATCTACCTCTATCTGTACCCTTCAATCCCCCTATCCTTCAGGAATCTCTCCAATCCCTCTTTGAATCCCCGTAGTGTACTCTGCCCGATCACATCCTCCGGGAGCATGTTCCATGTGTCCACAACCCGCTGAGTGAAGAAGAACTTCCTGGCGTTAGTTCTAAACCTGAACCCTTTCAGTTTCTATAACACTTTTTTAGTGTGTGAATTTTTTTTTTTCTAATTCTTAGTTTTATTAATGTAAACAAGAGAACTGACCCAATGATCTCCATCCAGACAAAAACATGTCCTGCATACAGCTTTTACGGATCAGTTTATTTCCGACTAGCATTTTTATCCACGTATCTTTACCACAGGACTTCAAAGGGACCCCTGAAGAAGACATTCTGTTGAAACACGGACCGTGTTGGCTCCAAGGTCCAAAGCTTTTCAGCGGACTGCGTCCTAGAGGTTTTTATGTGGTTTGCCAAGTTTTAATATTAATAAAGTCCATCTCAGGAACATCATTTCTCCACATTTGTTGTTTTTTTTTTTATTAATGTAAGACAGCCTACATCAGTGGTTCCCAACCCTGTCCTGGAGGACCATCAGGCCAGTCAGGTTTTCAGGCTAGCCCTAATGAATATGCATGGAGCAGATTTGCATGCCTATCACTTCCATTATATGCAAATCTCTCTCATGCATATTCATTAGGGCTAGCCTGAAAACCCGATTGGCCTGGTGGTCCTCCAGGACAGGGTTGGGAACCACTGGCCTACATCATGAACCAATAACATAGACAACCACAGCCTAACTTGGACTCTTATGGAGTAGCAACTCTCCTTCAGCTCATTTAGAACCAACGTGGCCCCCCCCCACTTAGCAACGAGTGAAGGCTATGGGCTCCTTTTACAAAGGTGCATTAGGGCCTTAACGCGCAGAATAGGGTTCGCTAAAATACCCCGCGCTTAAGCCACTACCGCCGCCTTTTAAGCAGGTGGTAGTTTTTCGGTTAGCGCGCGCTAAAAACGCTAGCGCTCCTTCATAAAAGGAGCCCTATAACTTACGTGTGAGGCTGCCCAGAGAAAGGCATTTATTGATAACCCTCTTCCCCCACTCTACCTTCTCCTTCCTTTCATAGTGCTTTCTGTATAACCGATTAAAATCTTCCATCTCCATGTTGTGCACAAAATACCTACTAATCCCTTAATACCTTGCCAATAATTAGACTGAAGGGAAAAGAACGGATTTTATTAGCAACCACTGGGACAAACAATGGGCACTCGGGGCCCAATTTATCAAGGGTTTTCTCTACAAATGAAACATGGACTGCAACTCTAGTTTACGCTACTTGCTGAACCTTCTGCCGGTCTAAATCTTCTGTATCCAAGTTACTGATATCTTACTTCATTTGATGATTCGGTTTTCTCCAGTTCATCCAAAACCAATCTGCGATCTAACACAATGGGCCTTCATTTGTGCTCCCTCTTGTTTTCTGTACCCCTCATTCATAGAAACCTCCTTTTTCAAAATGATTGGGCGTGCTAAACATAACAGTCTACTTATATACCACTATACCTTTCAGGTCTAAGTGGTTTACAAGGGTCGAGGAACTGTGGTTCATAGACAACCCCGCAAAAGACAAAGGCGCGCGCCGACAACTGAGCACAAGACGGAGGCACGCGCCCAAGAAAATTACAGTTTTTAGGGGCTCTGACGGGGGGTTTTGTTGGGGAGACCCCCCAGTTTACTTAATAGAGATCGCACCGGCGTTGTAACCCTCCACATTTTACTGTAAACTTAACTTTTTCCCTAAAAACAGGGAAAAAGTGAAGTTTTCAGTAAAATGTGGGGGGTTACAACCCCCCAAACCCCCCACAACACCCCCACAATGCGGCGCGATCTCTATTAAGTAAAGTGGGGGGGTTACCCCCCCGCCCCCCCCTGTCGGAGCCCTAAAAACAGTAATTTTCTGCGGTGCGCACCTCCGCGCTACGCTCAATTGTCTGCGCGCGCCTTTGTCCCGGCGCGCTTTTGACCTGACACCAGGAACTGTACGTGCAGTGAATACAGCACACACATTCCAATTTATTTATCCCCTCTTTTACTAAAGTGCGCTAACCGATTAGCTCACGCTAAACGCTAACGCATGCATGTTAGTCTATAGATGCGTTAATGTTTAGCGTGAGCTAATTCAGTTAGCACGCGCTAATCAGTTAGCACACCTTAGTAAAACGAGTCCTTACCTTCCAAGCAGCATGCTGGGATAATAAGAGTTTCAGTAAGCTGGTTCACAGTCATTCGCATGCGGGACAAAGCCGCGCGGACATTTGAGCCCAGATAATTGCGCGCCAAGACTCCAGCGCGCCGCCAAAGTTCATTTCAAAGAGCTCCCACCCTCCCAGTTTACTTAACAGTGTTTGCGCTGCCATTGGGGGGGGGTTGGGGGTTGGAACCCCCCATTATAGAGGCAACTTAACTTTTCCCCGATTTTTTAGGAAAAATTTTACCCTAACCCCCCCCCCCCCAACGGCAGCCAACAGCAGCGCGAACAGTATGAAGTAAAGTGGGGGGTTCCCCCCCATCCCCTGCCGGAGCTCTTTTAAAATTAACATTTACAGTGGCGCGCTGGAGTCTTGCGCGCAATTGTCTGGGCTGAAATGTCGGTACGGCTTTGTCCGGTGCCCGAATGACTGTGAACCAACTTCACCATAAAAGAATACAGTAATTCATTAGCAGTGAATGGACCAGCTTCCTTCTATGTGTGGTGAGAACACCCTGCCCCCCAAAAAAAAAAAAAAAAAAAAGAAATTTTTTCTCTGAAAGTGCCCTGGGAAAGTTCTGCCAGTATTTACCTGATGATCACTGAGGGAACACATATCTTTTTATTTTTAGGTATATTAAAAATTCTTCACACTGCTTTCTCTGCAACTTCCTATCTCTCCTGGGAGCAGTTATGCTAGCAAAATTTTGTTTAAAAAAAAAGTGTTTGTGAGACGACAAAACTAGGGAGCTCCTTATATATATATACTAGCTGATGCCCCGGCATTGCACGGGTATTTAATTATAGCAATAACACTGTAAATGGATTCAAAAAAAAGATACTTTATAGTGGTGAAATAAATTATTTTTTTACAGCTTTATAAAAAGTACAATATTCAAATAATAATGTGAAATATTACTAACACAAAACTTGATTATAAACAACAATTTTAGTTTCACCTCCAGGAGCAAGAACATATAAATTCTTGGGTGAACCCACCCTTGATCAAGCAACATAGAGTTGTCCATGGGAAAAACAGGGGGATCTTAAATCCACTCCACAGTATGTAATAGTCTGTCCCTGTGATTTGTTGATTGTGATAGAGAATGCAAGTCTCACTGGAATTTGCAATCTCTTAAACTGAAAAGGAAGATCTGTTGGAATAAGTGGTATCCGCGGGATAAATACGGTTTCACCTTGTCCCTTTCCGGTTAAGATAGTCGCTTCAATTACATTGGACAGTAACCTCTTTACACAAAGCCTTGTGCCATTGCAAAGTTTTGGTGGGTCAAGGTTGCTAAGTAAAATAACTGGAGATCCCACAGCTTTTTACATTTTTTCCATTGACATGAATGGGTGAAATCTGATTTTCTGTTTGTAGCTCCGCCCACGTGTGCAGGTGGGCCGCGAGACCCCCAGAACATATCACCCCAGGTAGTGAGGGATCTGCATACCAAGTTTCGTTCAAATCGGTCAAGCTGTTTTTGCGTGATCGCGGCACATACACACATACACACACACATACACACATACATACCTCCGATTTTATATATATATATATAAAAGAGTCCTCATTTATAAGGGTATGCCACCTCGACATTTTCATTTGTATCTTTCCCTATATCATTTACAGGAAATTGTGTTCTTTTCCCCCCACTTTTCCCCTATGGGAACCATATACACTCATTCAGAACTGGCACACCCTCCAGTACACTCTTTATTTGAATATCATACAAACTATCCCCCTCTTTTACTAAGGCATGCTTGCCGATTTAGCACGCGATAATTTATTTAGCACGCGTGAAATGTCAACGCCCCCATTATATTCTACGGACACGTTAGCATTTAGGCCCAAATTCTGTGACCGACGACTAATGTTAGGCCCCTGTTATGGAGGCGATCACCTAGATAGGCGCCTCTCTAAATTGAATAACAAGCTCAATTAAGCTTTTTAATCAGCGATAATCGAAACTTAGGCGCCTATCGAGAAAGAGCGATTCTGTAACAAGGCGCCTCTAAAAATTTAGGCGACCTTCAAGAAAGTAGGCGCTATGCATGGGCGCTGTGCATGGGCGCTATGCATGGGCGTGGCTTCCTGTTAGGCGCCTTGTTACAGAATCGCCAATAGGAAATGGCTGTGGGGAGTTCCCGTCGTAGTCTCGAGAGACTATGGGAACTCTCGGCAGCCATTTCCTATTGGCGATCTGCACGGGGCAGGAGTGTAGGAAGATCGCTCCTGCCCCGAAAGCCCGCTAGACCACCAGGTAAGGCCGGGAAGGCGGGAGGGAGGCGGGGGTGGGTCAGAGCCGGACCAGAAGATATTCGCAGTATTTCACCATTCGCGGTCCGGCTCTGCCCCTATTCCCCGCGAATCCGGAGGGAGAAGTGTACAGTAAACTGTAACCTGTTAACTGTATATTATGTATGTCGGCACTAGATCCTCAGTATATATAGGGGAGTGTGTGGTGCAGTGGTCACAGCTAGATCCTCAGCACCCTGAGGTTGTGGGTTCAAATCCCATGCTGCTCCTTGTGACCTTGGGCAAATCGCTTAATCCCCCATTGCCTCAGGTACATTAGATAGTGTGAGCCCACCAGGACCGAAAAGGGAAAATCCTTAAGTACCTGAATGTAAACCACTTAGGCTATGAGTGATATATAAATACTTAAATAAAATAAATTTTGAGTTAGGATAAAAGCTTATATTGAAAAAAACTTGTACTGTAACTATGGCAAACTGTAAACCACTAACTCAGGGGTGTCAAAGTCCCTTCTCGAGGGCCGCAATCCAGTCGGGTTTTCAGGATTTCCCCAATGAATATGCATGAGATCTATTTGCATGCACTGCTTTCATTGTATGCTAACAGATCTCATGCATATTCATTGGGGAAATCCTGAAAACCCGACTGGAATACGGCTCTCGAGGACCGGAGTTCCCTACCCCTGCGCTAGTGACAAGAGGCATCTTCTAAAGCAGGGGTGTCAAAGTCCCTCCTCCAGGGCCGCAATCCAGTCGGGCTTTCACGATTTCCACAATGAATATGCATGAGATCTATTTGCATGCACTGCTTTCATTGTGTGCTAACAGATCTCATGCATATTCATTGGGGAAATCCTGAAAACCCGACTGGATTGCAGCCTTCGAGGAGGGACTTTGACACCTGTGCACTAACTGTATATGATGTACGTTAGCCTGCAACCCATTCTGAGCTCGTTGGGGAGAATGGGATGGAAACCAAATGAATTAAATAAATATATGTACATCCTGCCATGCGGCCTGTGCAAAAGTGCGCACAGATTACAGTACACAACTTACATTGGGCAAAACTGGTGAAAAGCAAACAGTCTCACTGATGCGGCCAAAATATCAGTACTGTCCTTTATTAAAGAAAATGGTTTATTCTCGCTTTGCCTCCCCCTCCTTCCCAAGAACCTGATGCAAACCAAACCAGCCTCAGATGCTTGGCCTAAAACAAAAGGGAAATATCTTCCAACGGGAGCTTAGGGCCGACAAAAGCTTCTGGGAAACCCTTACACTAGGTGCTGCCGTTAAAACGATCAGATTTCCAAAGGAGGAAAGAAAATGGAGAAAGGGAACTGCAGCCTTTTGTAAGGCAAAATGCTAGGGAAAGGCTATAATTAACCCTTTTATTCCGCAGACATATCACTTGAATAAAGTCAAGAGCTCACCGCCCTGCCAATTGATGAAGTGAGATAAGAACATTATATCTCACTGTGTATGGGCCGAGGTAGAGAGAGAGGGATGGGAAAGTAGGCCAGGCAGGCGGACAGGCAAGGTCTCTTTCCTAGGAACTGGTTCATTCTCCCAAATCAGTTCCTCTCTATAAACATCACGTCCGTGGCCAATTTTGCATGTGATTAAAAATTCAAAGGGATCGCACAATTAGCATGCAACTAATGAATAATGAATTGCAGCCAAAGCAGTTTCAGATTTTTTTTCTCTCTCTCTTTGCATACAACTAAATTATTTAAGCAGAAAGTATAACAACGGACAGTCCGTCCTGCCATTTCTCTGCCACTGGTACAAAACAATATTTGGTTTATCCCCAAGCTACATCACCCCTCACTTCACCCTTAACCACAACTACAAGAACTCCCGTAAAATTCAACTCTTCGCCTTCCCCTCCCTAAAACTATGCCACTCAAAAAAATTCCTTGACAAAACCTACGCCTTCCAAGCCGCCAAACTAAACCATTGGCTAGCCCAAATGGCCCTCAAGGCCTACAACTACCTCGACTTCAGAAAATTACTCAAAACTCACCTATTCCGAGACCAAGACCCTTAATGCCCCTTTTCAATCCTCCTCCTCCCCCCCCCTTCTGATCCACTCCCCTCCCCCGTCTCCCTCCTCTCCCCCCCTACTTCTCTCCTTGCTGTTCGCAACTCTATGATCAATTTGATATGTAACCACTTGTAATCTCTGTCTAACTAATGTGAACTGCCTAGAACTCTTCGGGGGTATGGCGGTATACAAAAATAAAGTTATTATTATTATTAAAGATGCAGTGAGAAAAGTGCATACCTATCAAAGTGTTTTACACTTGTTTTTCAAAATATTTGCACAAATTCAACAAAAATGGGAGTATAAATATATTATTATTATTTTGAACCTGCTAAAACATCAAGTCCAGCAAAGGTTCAATTAAGTCATTCTTCCTGCATGCTATGTTCCTGTGAGTGTGTCACTACTGCTTTGAGATCCCCGAGGAAGTCTATTCATACCCGAAACATGGATCGTGTTGGGTCCACATCATTTATATAAATTTTTGCATAGCGCATAGGGGTCCCTTTATTAAGGCATGCTAACCAATTTAGCACGCACTAAAGATTAGCTCATGCTATGTGCTAAGGCATCCATTATATTCTATGGGCGCCTTAGCGTGCGCTACATCGTTAGTGTACTTTAATAAAAGGACCACATAATTGAAGCACATTTACAAATCAACTCCCCACCCCCACCCCTTTTTACTAAGCTGTGATAGAGGTTTATACTGTGGCCCGGAGCTCTAAATGCTCCAACACTGCTCCAACGCTCATAAGAATTCTATGAGCATCAGAGTAGCGTTGGGAGTATTTAGCATTCTGGGCCATGGTAGAAACCTTTACCACGGTTTAGTAAAAGGGGGGGGGGGGCGGGGGTTAAGTTAGGTGGCTAACTTTCGGCTCACCACACAATTGTTTCCCACGTACTCACCTTTATAGGACCCCCCAGGGACCCCTGAAGAAGACTTGTCGAAACGCGGACCGTGTTGGGTCCTGTATCCCTAGCGGTTTAGGTCCTTTAAGGCTCTTATGTGGATGATTTCAGTGTACTTTTGGAACTTTGACACTTTCAAATAAAGTCCCATGGTTCATAGACAAAAGCGCGCGCCGACAAAGGCGCGCCGAGACAACTGAGTGCAAGGCGGAAGCCCGCGCCAAAGAAAAACAGTGTTTTAAGGGGCTCCGATGGGGGGGTGTTTGTGGAGAACCCCCCCCCCACTTTACTAAATACAGATCGCGCCGGCATTGTGGGGGGTTTGGGGGGGTTGTAACCCCCTCATTATACGGGAAACTTCAATTTTTCCCTGTTTTTTAGGGAAAAAGTGAAGTTTTCAGTATAATGTGAGGGGTTACAACCCCCCAAAACCCCACAACACCGGCGCGATCTGTATTCAGTAAAGTGGGGGTGTTCTCCCACACACACCCCCGTCGGAGCCCCTAAAAACACTGGTTTTTTTCGGCGTGGGCTTCCGCCTTGCGCTTAGTTGTCTCGGCGCACCTTTGACCTGTCACCAAAGTCCATTTAGGAACATCGTCACTCCACAGAGTTGTTTTTTGGTTTTCTCTGGATTTTCTTCTTTGTGGATATTTTGGGGTCAATTCCTTTTGTTTCTTGCCTAACTTTAGGTGCCTATTTAAGTGTTTATCTTTAGACACCTCTTATAGAATTTCCCCCTAAGGCCTCACAAGCTAATCCTGCGCTAATCACTCCACGGTAATGTGGCTTCACTAACCCTCTCTTTTACAAAGGTGCGCTAAGCGTTTTAGCGTGCATGAAATATTAGTGCGTGCTAAAGGCTAACACATGCATGTTATCCTATGGATGCACTAGCGGTTAGCGCAAGCGTTGATTTAGCGCACGCTAAGTCCACGCTAAAACGCTTAGCGCGCCTCTGTAAAAGAGGGCCTATGTGATTCTCTCTGTCACACTAACTGTCCACCCCACACTTGCCCCTCAGAGAAAAATTCTGAAATATTTTTTAGCACAAGGTTTGTTTTTTTTCCGTGTGCATTGGGATTTTAATGAGCACATCCTGCGTGCCCTTTTAAGTTGCGATAAGCGTGCGCTAGCACTTAGCTCTGTTTAGTTAAAGGACCCCTAAATACATTTCATTATTGAAACATTTGACTCACAAGTATACAACACAACTTCTCCTAAACACACAGACCCAGAGTCCAACTGGCATAATTGGGTTACCCTTTCCGGGACTACCTACCACGCTCTGGCCCCTTTATCTACAAAATCTATCTCCCACTCCCACAAAGCCCCCTGGTACCTTCCATATCACAGGGAACTAAAACAGAATTGTCGAGCCCGGGTAACCCGCCTAAACGATGACCAAAAAAAAAAGGTCACCACAAGATCGGGGACAAGGCCATTCACCGTCCCGTGGAGTGGTAAATGGTTAGCACGCGCGGTGAACGAGCGTTCGATCCGGCAGCTCCCTCCCTCCCGCTGGCCATGCATCTCCCTCCCTCCCTCCGTTTCCCTTACCTTTTCTTGTTGAAACTGGTGATTTCTATAAGGCTATGAGCTGTATTACAGCCGGAGCCTTGAAGTTGCGTCACGTTGCCTGCTCTGACGCAGCTTCCTGTTTCCGGTTGCATCAGAGGAGACTTTTCTAGCAGGCAACCCGACCCGACTTCAAGGCTTCGACTGTAATACAGCACATAGCCTTATACAAATTGCCAGTTTTGCCACAAGAGAAGGTAAGAGGGAGGGAGGGAGAGAAATGCACGTCTGGCTGGCGGGAGGGAGCTGCTGGACCACGTGAAGGGTGCTGGGGGTGGGGGGATGGAGAAGAGAAGACGCTGAAGACGGGGACGGGGCGGTGAAAGGGAGAGCAGGGGCGGTGACGGGGCGGTGAAGGGGACGGCAGAGACGGGGACGGGGCGGTGAAGGGGACGGCGGGGACGGGGCGGTGAAGAGGATGGTGGTCCGGGGACGGGACAGTGACGGGGACAGAAATTTTCCCCGTGTCATTCTCTACCTTAACGCGCGTGCTTCAATGCCGCGCGAGCTAACTGCTACCACCTCCTCTTGAGCAGACTTTAGTTTTTCAGCTAGCATGCGCTAATCCGGTGCGTGAGCTAAAAACGCTAGCGCTCCTTCGTAATAGGAGCCCCTTATTTCCGACGCCGCTTTGATTATGAAAGCGTGTCTAGTCAATCGAGTCAAATGCCGTCAGCCCTACGACACTTTTCCCTACTTGGGAAAAGCATTTGAGGTCACTGAGTTTTCGTTGCTCTCACGGTTCAGATGAAATTTCAAAAGCCAGTCCAACAGCAATCAAAAGCTAATATCATCATGCGTGGAGAGAAAGAAAGCGGTTCGACTTTTAATAATAGACTACAGGGCTCATTTAACTGCGGATTTATTTAATATGCATGAAACGGGAGATATTAGCTAAAGAACTGGAATTGCTTTCAAAAACAGACTAGGAGCCACGAATGGTTAAACGGAAAGTAATTTCTCGCTTCCTGGCACCTCTACAGCAGGAGGAAGATGTGAAGTTCAAAAGCTGCACATCTGTGGATCAGTTAAACCAATCCATCTGCCAAGCGCGCCAGTAAAGAGGGTGTCTAGAAACGGCAGTCGTACATTCATCACAAATGATTTCTTTAATTGTCTGTTTATGTAACAAGGTTTTATGTAAGCAAATGCACGTTAAGAATGTTTTGGAAAAACTCAACTCATTTGTACTGGCTGACGTTAGTTTTAGCGGGTTGTAATTGGTGAAATCATTCATTCCCTCACTGCTGCAGAACTTGCAATAAAAGGCAATACCGGTGCACACTTTTCCAGTAACAGTGAGAGGCTTAACCAACATTCAGAGATGTGCAAGTTGATACCGAGACTGATCCATAAGAACCAAAGTTGATTTTCAAAATACACTGGTCCTCAGCAGTCGCTTGGTTTTGGATTCTTCCAGTGCACAGCAAAGTCAGGCTGAGGCTTACATGGGTAGTGGGCTGTGGTAATGTGAACAAGGGTGGGCCTGGAGCCCAGGTAAGAGAGTCAACACAGGAGTTGTACACTGTGAACCGGGGGGGGGGGGGGGGAAAAAAACCCAAAATGTTTTTGTCTTATCTTCCACAGAATTCGGCCGATTTTTATGAAATTTAGTGCATCATGTCCTGAATGAAGTTGATGTAAAATGGTGTAAATATTTCCCACCGAACCACAACACTATCTTGTGAAAATAAATTGCTGCTATGGGATGCACGCAGAAGCAAATGATAGTTTAAAAATAATCTCTATTTCAAAATGGTTTTCACTGCAGAAGGCTGAATTTTGATAAAGAACTTGGTACTTCTAAAAGGTTACAGCAGTCGACGATAGTTGAAAGAGTTCCCACAGAAAATTTGGAACATAAACGATCTCGATGAGCTGCTACGCAAGATCCGAGCAACAGGCACTGTGGATTGTAAGCCAGGCAGCAGACGACTGCGCTCGATTCGCGCACAAGAGCACGCTAACATTATATGCGATCTTGTACTGAGCCACGAGGGCTCATCGCAAACACACCCAACAGCAAGAGAAGCCGGAATAGGCCAGACAACTGTGGTTAGGATGATTCACGGTGATCTTAAATTAAAGTGTCTTAAAAAGCGCATGCCCAAGAGTTAATGTTACACAACAATGGTGCAAAGCTGTAACAGTGCAAGCAACTTTTGACCAAGTACCTAGAGCATCAGCTTCATCCTTTTTACAAATGAAAAGATATTTGTTTATGTTTATTCAGGTTTTTGATTGAACGCTTTTTCGAAAAATTTATAATTAACATTTAGACAAAAATTTAACAAATAAAACTTACATTACTGTAATGACACATCTATTATTAATTGAATTATAATAAAAACTACTTGACTGACAACAAATACGTACTGGGTAAAAAGGACCAAAAAGCCCCTGGACACGAATAGGAAGAGGGGGAGAAATACAATCGGTATAGAAAATGTGAGAAACATTTAAGGTAAACACAAAAGGGAATTGGGAAAATAAAGGTAAGAAACAAGATTAAATTAATTACTAAAACACAGTTGATCAGTTAAAAGCATCTTTAAAAAGAAAGAACTTTAAATTGCTTTTAAATTTTTGTAAGTTTTTTTCCATTTTTAAGTGTAAAAGAAGAGTATTCCAAATCATAGGGGCTGTCACAGAAAAGATTGAGGTACGACGTCTACCAATTATTTTTAAAGATGGACTGTTAAGATTATATTGAGAAATAGATCTTAAAGCTCTCGGAGGGTCATATGGGATCAAAAGTCTGTCTATAAATGCTGGTGTATTGGTCTGTAAAGTTTTAAATGTCAAGAGGGCAATTTTATAAGTTATCCTGTATAGGACAGGCAACCAGTGGGCTTTTTGAAGCAGTGTGGTAACATGGTCAAATTTCTTTGCGCCCGAGATTACCTTAATGGCTGTATTTCGGATCAACTGCAAACGTTTTAAGTCTTTATGATAGATCCCTTTCAATAAAGAGTTACAATAATCCATTTTTGATATTACAAGTGCATGGATCAGAACTCCACTGATTAATGCACAGAATGATTGCCTGAAGCGTGAGGTTAATGCCAAACGCCAACTATGGACCTGCCCGACCTTCAGCCAATCAGTCATGGTCTGGGTCGCAATCTCGAAACTCGGATTCACAGACCTGCTCTTCATCAATCCTGAGGTTAAGATCAACAGCACACACTACCGGGACGTCCTCTCATCGCAGAAGCTGTTGCCAATGATCCGTCGCATGTCAGGAGACCGCTTTATCTTCCAACAGGACAATGCCCCAGCACATGGGTCACAGGACACCATAGAACTGCTACACTGGGAGATCCCAGACTTCTTTGGCCTGTGAATTCACCAGACCAAAACCCAGTTGACCGCCAGATCTAGGGGTTGACAGAGAAATGCGTCTACTAGACAACAATATCTGACATCGAAGATCTCTGCCTCTTCTGGGTCGCCTCTTTGTGGTTCAGCAAAATACTGCAAACCACATACTAAAGGCTTTAAACATTCGGGAAGCATCATTAATGGTGGAAATGGACTTGGGCATTTCAAAAATAAGGGTAAGGGTAATGCATGTGAGATTCCTCCCTTCTGTGGTATGACCATAGTGATTTATAATTTACATACAGGTATTTGTAGGCTGTTACAGAGGCATAGTTCAACGAGTTCAGTGAATAAGATATCCCCATATCCGGCTACAATCTATTCAGAAGGGGATAGAGATGGCAAAAATGGGGGAGGAATAGCTCTCTGTCAAGAACAATATTAAATCAGCTGAAATGAGGGGGGAGGGGAAGCTCTGTGGATCATGAACATTCACTTAGAGGCTGACTGAGTTTCAGTTTCGGTTTCAGAACTGAAACCAACACCACATTTGTATTTGGCCTTTTGATTTCAGCCGGAAAATGCCATTGCACTTTGGGCTCTCCTTCCCTCCTGAACAGAAGAAGCCCTAGTCTCTCCTTCTCCAACACCCCCCTCCACCCCCCCCGCCCAAACAAACAGACCTTCATTCCAGAACCACTGATAGCATCCTCCCCCCACCCCCACCCCGGGACTACCATACATCCCTTCATTGTCTAGTGGCTAGTTGGGGCAGGAACAATCGCCGGTAGCTCCTGCTTTTGCTGTCACCACTGCCAAAATGGCTGCTGTGATCTCCAGTGGCAGCGTCATGGCCTCCAGGATGATATTCAGTGCCGACACCTGCGTTACTAAGCGGCCACAGTTGGACTGATTTTTACACGGACCTATTTGGTTGCTCAGCGATGCAACCACCGGTACGGAATATTACTGGCTCCTCCCAGAATCTGCCTCTCCAATGCCCTTCTCCTGCCCGCTTTTAAAATGGACTGTCAGAGCTGATAATTCAGGGGTACCGCCGGTTACGTGCCACTGAATATCTGCGATCGGCCCACTGAGCACAATTTAAGCAGGAACCTCTGCTGCCCACTTCAATCACTGTGAATATGGAGCCCGACATTTTTTTTAAACACTTGTTAAGTCTTGTACAGGCATCGTTTCCGCTCAGCTCATTTGTTGTTTTTCTACATTTACAGTAATGTCATACCTGAACATCTGTGAACAATACAAGTTAACAAAAGGAAAAGCTACTGAAAAATAAACCAAAACCCAACCTGCTAGAGAAAGCCTCGCTTTTCACTTTGGTGACCAGTTTGCTGGCTCACAGGGGGGAAGGGGGGGGGGATTTTGCTGTATTTTCTCAAATGTTTTCAACTCTGCACTTATGTAGGATATGACATTAAAGCCCACAAACAGCGAGCTGCTCATTTGGTTTGGGGAAGTGAAAACTCGGGTCCCTGAAGCCGACTGTGCGGATGCAAATGGTGACATTTTCCACATGGCTGCACGCCACCTTTTTCTCAAGGCATTCTGTGTGCAACAGGCTGCCGCACCGCTAAAAAGTTAGGGGAACGCTTGGTTGATTCCAGAGCTGCCGTGCTCTCCACACTCACCCCCAGGTCGACAACAACTCTGGAATATTTTAGTGAAATGATAAAACAGTTAAAAAAAAAAAAAGGGTTCGATCAACCCCCCCAAAATTTCAATTTTAGGTTTTAAACATGCAAAAATCTTGAACTAAAGACCATCCACTATGTAGTCAAGAGAAGCAGTACATTTGATTCAAGTACTTCTAAAAGGAGGCAAAGATTGCTTCTTTTTTTTTTTCCCCCTGCATCCTGTAAACATGGTTATCAGTTGACAATAAGTTGGCCCTTTAATGAAGTAATTATCCACCTTTGGGTCAGACAGAAAGTCTTCATAATTGCAGTATCCCCACTAGAAGACGCTGAGGTATCAGACTGCAGATTTTCTGCTTACCATGTCATCACTGAAAAATGTGTACCCCAAATATACGTATGAAAACTGCCGCAAGGGAATGCTGATATTTGGGGGTTCTGAAATCTGCAGTGAGCCACTGTATTATTACTTACACTGGCCTTGTCTGCAGAAAATGATGATTTAATGCAACTTCCATTAAAAAGATCTTTTTTTTTTTTGTAAATAATTCTACCAGCGCTGTTTAACCGGCCAGGATCAACTCTTGGCTGCTGAATATTAGTGCATAGTGGCTAGCCTGTCACTGGCTGTGTCACACGACATAGCTGGTTTGTGACAATATTCATTGGCTTATCGCCTAAGTTTAACAGCCAGAGAGATCTAATCTAATCTAATCTAAACCTTAAGTTTATATACCGCATCATCTCCATGAGTATGGAGCTCGACACGGTTTACAAGACCTTAAATAATAGGTAGAGAAGAAGAAAAAGGTTTACATGAACTTATGTGTAGAAGGGAGGAGAAAAAGGGGGGGAGGATAGAGTTACAATTTGGTGAAAAGCCAAGTTTTCAGTTGTTTGCGGAATAATTGAAGGGAGCCCAGGTTCCGCAACGGGATGGTGAGGTCGTTCCAAAGACATGTGATTTTGAAGAGAAGGGATTTTCCCAGTTTGCCTGCATGCGCATAAAAAGCCGGTCTATCTTTGGGTGCTATAACGTAGCCAGTTGGCCAATGAACATCGGCTTAACAGGCTATGTCAAAAGCATCCATGAAAACTCCTCGGAAATTCAATGCCGGTCACCGGATAGGGCCCAGCATGGAATTTCCAGGTTCACCGCCAACCATGGGATATCAAGTTTATCAAGTTTATTAACACAATTTGATAAATCGCCTATTATAATCACTAAGCGATGTACATAATAAAAATATTTCAAGAACAAAGGGGTTGACATTTTAACATAAGAACATTAAACTTATACAGACATACAGTGGGAAGGAAAAGATAAAAGTTACAATTGTTTGGGGTAGAATAAGGAAATAACAATAGGTAAGGGAGTTAATAACCTCAGCAATATTGAATTTAATATAATTTAATTTAAACATTAAAAGCATCTCTAAATAAATAAGATTTTAAAAGTTTTTTAAAAATTAAGATGTCTTTTTCGTTACGAAGGTATTGGGGAAGGGCGTTCCACCATAGGGTACAACTGGGCTACCTCTTGTGTTCTAAATATTGGGCCCTAGTCCTCTAATCACAGTTCAAGATGGATTTTAATAAAACATAACTATTAAAGGGATAGGTCTTAACTGGCGCCTGCATTCACACAATACTTATGTATGTAAATGCACAGAATACCAGCACTTTTGGCGGCAAGTGTACCCAGCATGTGAGTGGCAGCAGAACAACAAATTGTTAGTCCATAGAAGTGGAATAAGTGGTACCCAACGTAAATGTAAAAGGGCATTCGCATGGACAGGCCCTAAATTCTGAAGCTTCGAAAGACCAACCTTTGTTAATATCTGAAGATCTTCAGCCTCTCGTACGAAGAGAGACTGCATAAACTGCAGCTCTACACTCTTGAGGAACGTAGGGAGAGGGGGGACATGATTGAAACATTTAAATACGTCACAGGACGTGTCGAGGTGGAAGATGACATTTTCTTTCCCAAAGGACCCTCGGCCACAAGAGGACATCCGCTCAAACTCAGAGGAGAGGAAATTTAATGGCGACACCAGGAAGTACTTCTTCACGGAAAGAGTGATAGATCGCTGGAACAAGCTTCCAGTGCAGGTGGTCGAGGCCACCAGCGTGCCTGACTTTAAGAATAAATGGGACACCTACGTAGGATCACTACGAAGGTCGAGTTAAAGAGTTGGGTCATTAGCACACAGACTAAAAAGACTAAATTGGGTGGGTCAGTAGAGTGGGCAGACTTGATGGGCTATAGCCCTTTTCTGCCGTCAACTTTCTATGTTTCTAATGTCTGTCTCGGGGCAACTATCAGAGCCATGAAAATGTTGCACAAGGGCAAATTCTATAAGAAGCGCCCAAAAAATTAGACGCCGGATTAGGCACCGTTCAACGCGATTCAAGTACAACTGGGCGCCGTTTAATGAATCATGCTGAGCGGCACCTATTTTGGAGACGCCCAATAAATAGGCCAGCTCTAGGCGCAACTAAAAGTTCGGCGCCTAGCCGAACGCTTAAGCACGCTCGAGAGCGGCGATTCTGCAACAAGGCGCCTAACACGTCGCCACACCTAATGTGCATAGCGCCTGTTTTTTTTGAAGGCCGCCTAAATTTTTAGAAGCGCCTTATTGCAGAATTGCTCTCTCTCGATAGGCACCCAAGTTTCAATTATTGCTGATTAAAAAAAAAGCTTAATTGAACCTGTTAATCAATTTAGATAGGCACCTATCTAGATGGGCGCCTGCGAAATAGGGGCCTGTTACAGAATTCGGGCCACAGTATCAGCGCAAGATCCGATTGGTTCATAGACAACCCCGCGAAAGACAAAGGCGCGCGCCGACAACTGAGCGCAAGACGGAGGCGCGCGCCAAAGAAAATTACAGTTTTTAGGGGCTCCAACGGGGGTTTTTGTTGGGGAGCCCCCCCAGTTTACTTAATAGAGATCGCGCCGGTGTTGTGGGGGTTTGGGGGGTTGTAACCCTCCACATTTTACTGTAAACTTAACTTTTTCCCTAAAAACAGGGAAAAAGTGAAGTTTTCAGTAAAATGTGGGGGGTTACAACCCCCCAAACCCCCCACAACGCCCCCACAACGCGTCACGATCTCTATTAAGTAAAGTGGGGGGATTCCCCCCCAAGCCCCCCTCCCGTCGGAGCCCTAAAAACAGTAATTTTCTGCGGCGCATGCCTCCGCACTGCGCTCAATTGTCTGCGCGCGCCTTTGTCCCGGCGCGCTTTTGACCTGACACCGATCTGATCACTTCAAAGCTTCAACAGCCTATGAAACAGAAATAAACTCTGGCCATTGTTATCCCCTCTCCTCCACCCAGCATCCGCCTAAGAAATACATGAAGTTGACCTGTCCTCCCTCTTCTTCTACCATACCACCGTTTCTGTTTCGTGCAGCAAAGGAACAGAGAATAACTCTGAGAGAGAGAGAAAAAAAATAATGTCAAACATGTCACCGTTGTATCTGTGATTGACGTCTTACGGAGCTCAGTGTGATGCCCTGACTGGGATGAATTCAAATGACAAGCCTTCCTTTCTCGGCAAACCTGCTCGGCTTACAATGGAACAGCATGAGGGTTTCACAGTATTAATAAAGAGGAGGCACTGAAGAAATCAAAGTTTGCTGGAAATCCAGGGCGGGCTGGTGCTCACGGGGGAAAGCCGTGGTCACGCTTCCTCGATTTGTGGAGGCGAGGGGGGTTAGCCACACCTTTACACTCAGCAGGTGGCCGTGCGCTGTTTCATCCAGCTCAGGTCACCTCCATGCTGCGACTGGACGTCCCGGCCACCTCCCCAGAAGTCAGCTAAGGAATTCTCGTCAATTGTTGGCTGGTTAGCGACAGGGCAGGGCGCCATGCTTTACATATGCCCCCGCTGATTTACCTAAACTACAAGCTCGATGCTGCCTCACATCATATCACCCTTTCCCCCCTCACCAAATCCCAAAGGTAATGCATTGCCTGCTGGCATTATTGCTTTTCCAAAGGTTACCCAATCATTATTGCACTGGGAACAAAAGCTGTAACCGCTGTTATTCACACAGTAGCATTTACTGAATACTAAGACTCTGAATCTAGTTACTACACCTTGTTTCAAAGGATTCTCATTTCATTAGCCACGGGGGGAGGGCAGAGTCAATTTCCAGCATCATTTCTATCACACGTTTAAGAGAAGGGGGGGGGGGGCGAGCCCTCGTTTATTGGTTCTCTAGCGTCTTTCCTAATAATTGGGGCTTTTATGCATGTGCGTGCGTGCAGTGGTGACTCCCCTCCGGGCATCTGCCACATGCACGACTCGCTTCTTTACGTTCCATCTATTGCTATCTCTCTTCAGACATCCCTGATCATGAGGACTTCCTTAGTTCTCCCTCCCTCCCCCCACTTCCGCTCCCCTCCTAAGACAATCAAAGAGTGTCCAGGGTCCTAAGGGCCTGACACTGATGCAGGAGATGGGAGCCAGCATGTCATCATCTTAAAACATACCTTCCCACCCGGTCAGATTGACATCTCACTCAACGCCTGGGCCACATTAGTATAAAACAAGAGCAAAATAACCTCTTCTTGGATTCACTACCATAATTGTGAGGCTGCTATAATGTTCTCTGCAAAAAAAACAGAACACCCAAAGCAACAGGATTTGGGGACAGTGCTGGATTTCTGACCACCCCATTCTGCTACATTTTGGGACCTGCTACATTTTGGGACCTAATGTCAATGGGCAGGGTCAGGCACTACAAACCCCACGCTCCTTTGGGAAGCTCAAAACCAGGATTGGCCCACAATCTCCAGCCTGGACCTGGGTAACCTGACATCTCTGCTACAGCACAAAATTATAACCGAAAGGGAAGTGAGAAGCAAGACCCAAAGAAGGAAGCCATAGCTATGAAAATAAGAATATTTGTGGCTTTAACTTGACAAAATGGCAGTTACATGGTCTCACTGGACATGATGTCAATGGTGCGTTCTATTTTCAGGTAATAAGTTCAGCCTGAAAAACCTGCCTTGACATGAACTGATCTCAGAAAGAAAAAGGAAAAAACAGGAACAGCATGCAGCTCTACACTCTCGAGGAACGTAGGGAGAGGGGAGACATGATCAAAACATTTAAGTAGCTCACGGGACGTGTCGAAGTGGAAGATGATATTTTCTTTCTCAAGGGACCCTCGGCCACAAGAGGGCACCCGCTCAAACTCAGGGGCCAAAAATTTCATGGCAACACCAGAAAGTATTTCTTCACAGAGAGAGTGGTTGATCATTGGAACAAGCTTCCAGTGCAGGTGATCGAGGCAGACAGCGTGCCAGACTTTAAGAATAAATGGGATACCCATGTGGGATCCCTACGAGGGTCAAGATAAGGAAATTGGGTCATTAGGGCATAGACAGGGGGTGGGTAAGCAGAGTGGGCAGACTTGATGGGCTGTAGCCCTTTTCTGCCGTTATCTTCTATGTTTCTATGATGGGTCATTTGGCCTTTGTCTGCCATCATGTTTCTATGTTTCTATAATCAGAAAGTTCTATGACATCACAATGCAGGTGTAAAGAGCCTTAGCCTATAGGAAGAGGAGATGCAAATGTTAAGAGCCTTAGCCAATAGGGAGAGGAGGAGAGAGTGGCTGCTGCAGACACCAGAAAGTATTTCTTCACAGAGAGAGTGGTTGATCATTGGAACAACTTCCAGTGCAGGTGATCGAGGCAGACAGCGTGCCAGACTTTAAGAATAAATGGGATACCCATTTGGGATCCCTACGAGGGTCAAGATAAGGAAATTGGGTCATTGGGGCCTAGACAGGGGGTGGGTAAGCAGAGTGGGCAGACTTGATGGGCTGTAGCCCTTTTCTGCCGTCATCTTCTATGTTTCTATGAAGGGCCCAATTTCTTTCATAAGAACTTAAGAATAGCCTTACTCGGTCAGACCAATGATTCATCAAGCCCACTCTCACGGTGGCCAGTCCAGGTCCCTAGTACCTGGCCAAAACCCACGGAGTAGCAACATTCCATGCTACCATAACCTCTGGCAACGTGTTCCAGAGCTTAACTATTTTCTGAGTGAAAAAATATTTCCTCCGATTGGTTTAAAAAAGTATTTTCCTGCAACTTCATCGAGTGTCCCCTAGTCCCTGTAATTTTTGACGGAGAGAAAAATCGATCCACTTGTACCCATTCTACACCACTCAGAATTTTGTAGGCTTCAACCATGTCTCCCCTCAACCGTCTCTTTTCCAAGCTGAAGAGTCCTAACCATTTTAGTCTTTCTTCATACGAGAGGAGTTCCATCCACTTTATCATCTTGGTCACTCTTCTTTGAATCTTTTCAAGCGCCGCTATATCTTTCTTGAGATAAGAAGACCAGAATTGAATGCAATACTCCAGATGAGGTCGCACCATGGAGCGATACAGGGGCATTATAACATTCTTCGTCTTGTTGACCATCCCTTTTCTTGATAATTCCTAGCATCCTGTTTGCATTTTTGGCCGCCGGAGCACATTAGGTGGAAGGTTTCATCGTACTGTTCACGATGACACCCAGATCCTTTTCTCGGGCGCTAACCCCCAAGGTGGACCCTAGCATCCAGTAACTATGATTTGGGTCATTCTTCCCAATGTGCATCACTTTGAATTTGTCCGCATTAAGTTTCATCTGCCACTTGGACGCCCAGTCTTCCAATTTCCTAAGGTCCGCCTGCAATTTTTCACAACCCGCATGAGTGTTAAGATGTCAAGAAAAGCAGAAGCACGAGTCAACTAAAGCAATCGATGCAAGCACTTTCTGCCGTGTACATGCAACAGTGCCCAGGCCTGTTAGGCCGCTTTTGGCAAGAAACACTACTAATCTGTAGATGTAACAGATGTAGCCTAAGGTTGCCTATCACAGAGGAGCTTCAGTAAGTGATTTAATATAGCAGAAAGAAGATTGAGGTGTTGGTGATATCCTAAACACACAAGGAGCAGTGTCAGCACCCCAGGCAGCATACAGCATACTAGAGTATATGTCTATTGCTCTGCCTGTTTCAATATCTACGAGGTGACACCAGGAAATTCTTTTTCACTGAAAGAGTGGTTGATCGCTGGAATAGTCTTCCACTACAGGTGATTGAGGCCAGCAGCGTGCCTGATTTTAAGGCCAAATGGGATCGGCACATGGGATCTATTCACAGGGCAAAGGTAGGGGAGGGACATTAAGGTGGGCAGACTAGATGGGCCGTGGGCCCTTATCTGCCGTCTATTTCTATGTTTCTATATGTTTCTACTACTTTTTATTATGTCTATAGCGCTGAAAGGCGTATGCAGTGCTGTACATTTGACCATGTCTCCCCGCTCCTGGCCAAGCTCCACTGGCTTCCGATAATCGCCAGGGTTCACTATAAATGCGCCTGTTTAACTTTCAAAATCCTATATGGTATCCTCCCTCCCTTTATCCCTCTTTCTTGGAATTCCTCAAACCCTAATACCACCAGATCCTCCCACAAATTAAAACTATCCTTCCCCTCGCTAAAAGGCATTTCCCACACAGGAAAGCTAGGGACCTCCCTCCACTTCAAAATCACTGAGCTCTGGAACAACCTTACCGCCCCTCTTCAGAACTTGAGCTCTCTCCAAGTTTTCCGCAAACATCTGAAAACCTGGCTTTTCTCAAAAAATGTAAGTCTCCCTCCAACTTAGGAATCAAGGAAACTCTTATATCTTGGCATCCCAAGTCCTCTAAATTTTCTTCACACTTCGACCTCTAACCCTCTGTTGTAGTTCCTTCCTATTTCTCCTACTGTAAACAGCGTCGAGCTCTACGAACGTGGAGATGATGCGGTATACAAACCTAAGGATTAGATTAGATTAGATACAATAGACAGTCCCTGCTCAGAAGAGCTTAAATTAGATTGTATACTCTTTCAGTTTGTTATATTCCACGGATGCCCCATATAAGATTGCTCTAGATAGATCATGCAAACACAAAGGGTAGAATTATACTTTTATTTCTTTGCACAATGAAATTAGACTATACCTTCATTAAGGCCAGTTTAACATTTGTGGTTGAAGGCTTTCACCGAGGACATACCCCAGTTATCTCCGAAATGACAAATCCCTTGCAGTGGGAGGCTGCACTTTTGCTAACCCTTTCCTTTTGAGCAGACCCATATGTAAATTTTGCCAGGTACTATTTAGTACCATAATTAATCCCTACTTTATGTTATGAGTAATATTTCCTATTCCCAATCCTGCCACGTCCTTTCAGAAGATCCATGTTCCAATTAGACTAGCCCATCGGCACTCTTTTAATGAGCAGATTAATCATCTGGATGGTACTATGGTGTCATCACAGGTTTTAAATATGACACGCTACCTCCTAATGGCATTGCAAAAGCCTTATCTTAGAGCACAAGAAATAAGCAAATTAGTGACCATTTCTTCTCTTCTCTGCCATTTCTTGGTGAGGTGGGGCAAATGGATGCGAGAGTGACAGGGCAAACACAGTGAGGCATCAGCTATTTGGAAAAAGGAGCCCTCGCCACATCCTATTTGTGCTCTAATGATCATTTGGAAGGACAGGCAAAGCCTTTAGTCCCCACAGAAGACTGTGGAAGGGTCTTGGCTTCAAATTTTATAAATCTTTTGTTTCACCCCGAACAATGAGTGTAGACTTAAACAAGTTGCCACAAAAAAAAATCCTACCAGTTCCAAAGACTGCAAAAGGTCACCAGGTGAGTTTTTCCAACCAGGCAACAGTGCAGGACCTCGTTCTCAGAAATTCAGACACCTATTTTCTAGAACAAGGATAAACCTGCTCTCGTTATTATTGACTTGGTAGGATGGCATAGGAGCAATGAGGAATCTTTGAAAATAAATGGCATATGGTTTGTGTTTCTTCGCACCTGTAAAGGCTACGAGAGGCTCTGGATAGTTTAAAAAAAATATTCTCTCACTGCACAGTACAAAGTGTGTGTCAGGTCAAAAGCGCGCCGGGACAAAGGCGCGCGCAGACAATTGAGCGCAAGCATGGAGGCGCGCGCCAAAGAAAATTACTGTTTTTAAGGGCTCCGACTGGGGGGTTTTGGGGGGGAACCCCCCCCCACTTTACTTAATACAGATCGCGCCGCGTTGTGGGGCCGTTGTGGGGGTTTGGGTTGTAACCCCCCACATTTTAGGGAAAAAGTTAAGTTTCCAGTAAAATGTGGGGGGTTACAACCCCCCAAACCCCCCACAACGCTGCCACGATCTGTATTAAGTAAAGTGGGGGGCTCCCCAACAAAAACCCCTGTCGGAGCCCCTAAAAACAGTAATTTTCTTCGGCGCGCGCCTCCGTCTTGCGCTCAGTTGTCGGCGCGCGCCTTTGTCTTCCGCGATTATGTCTATGAACCTACAAAGTGATATCCCTGGCAGGCTGTTTTAGGCTCTTTGGCTGTACCCCAGTGGTCTCAAACTCAAACCTTTTGCAGGGCCACATTTTGGATTTGTCGGTACTTGGAGGGCCTCAGAAAAAAAAAAAAAAATAGTCCATGCCTTATTAAAGAAATGAGAATTTTGTATGAGGTAGAACTCTTTATAGTTGATAATTTTTTTCTTTTGGCTAAGTCTTAATAATAATATTGTCATTCATAGCTAAAGAGACATATGATCAAGAAACAGTTTTATTTTACTTTTGTAATTATGATAAACCTGGGGAGCCACGAATTTGAGACCACTGAGTTAAGGGGAACAGTTAATCTGCTGGCTGGGTTGGAGGGCAGAGGGGAGAACAGGACAATCAAGCCATTGTGACATCACTGATGAGACTGGCTCTTATTGGTGGAATGAGGCATTATGACATCACAATCTCAGCTCTGCTTCCCAAAGACAAACAGGATGTCATGGTTACAGTTAAGCCAGTGGTCTCCAACTCCAACCCTTTGCAGGGCCACATTTTGGATTTGTAGGTACTTGGAGGGCCGCAGAAAAAAATAGTTAATGGCTTATTAAAGAAATGACAATTTTGCATGAGGTAGAACTCTTTATAGTTGATAATTTTTTCCTTTTGGCTAAGTCTTAATAATAATATTGTCATTCATAGCTAAAGAGTCGTATGATCAAGAAAAGGTTTTATTTTACTTTTGTGATTATGATAAACATACTGAGGGCCTCAAAATAGTACCTGGCGGGCCGCATGTGGCCCCCGGGCCACGAGTTTGAGACCACTGCTATACACAGTAACACGGGAAGGGCCAGATTCAATAAATTCTATCCAAAGTTAGGTGCTGTTAAAACCTGTGCTAAGATTCCTTACAGCACTAAGCAACCTTCATAGCACAGATTAACCACATCCAGCTTTGGGAAGGAGGACTTACACCTCTCAAAAGCTAGTGCAATTTTGTTTGTGCTCAACTGAGGGCAGTTAGGCGTGCAATTCCAAGTGTTCTACAACATTGCGCTGAGGTTGCGGGTTCAAACCCCTGTGGTAATCCCTGTGACCTTGGGCAAGTCACTTAATCCTCCGCTGCCCCAGGTACATTAGATAGACTGTGAGCCCACTGGGACAGCTAAGGAAAATGCTTGAAGCTACGAAAAGGTGGTATACAAGTCCCAATCCCTTTCCCTGGTGTCCTAATGCCTGGCAGAAACCCAAAGAGTAGCAACATTCCAGAGCTGAGATTGTGATGTCATAATGCCTCATTCCACCAATGCCTAAGAACCAACCTCATCGTGATGTCACAATGGCTTGATTTTTTTTCCTATACAATACTTTGCTCACTTCTGGTATTGGAGGAGAGTGTGGCACAGTGGTTAGAGCTACGGCCTCAGCATCCTGAGGTGGTGGGTTCAAACCCCGCACTGCTCCTTGTGACCCTGGGCAAGTCACTTAATCCTCCACTGCCCCAGACTGTGAGCCCACTGGGACAGCTAAGGAAAATGCTTGAAGCTACAAAAAGGTGGTATACAAGGTGGTCCCTTTCCCTGATGTCATAATGCCTCATTCCACCAATAAGAGCCAATCTCATCAGTGATGTCACAATGGCTTCATTGTTCTATACTTGGCTCAATTCTGCTACTGTATCGGAGGAGAGTGTGGTGTAGTGGTTAGAGCTACAGCCTCGGCACCCTGAGGTTGCGGGTTCAAACCCCACACAAGTCACTTACTCCTCCACTGCCCCGGGTGCATTAGAATGTGAGCCCACTGGGGCAGATAGGGAAAATGCTTAAAGTACCTGGATGTAAAACTACAAAAAGGCTGTATATAAGTCCCAATCCCTTTCCTTAATTTATGGGAATGATTCTGATCTGCCCACGTCCCTCCAATGGCCACATACCATTTTGAGTTGCACGTGAGATCGTATAGGTGCCCAGTGTTAAAGAATAGCACATGAACAAATCTATGTACGAGTCCTAATTAGTGCCAATTCATATATCAATAATTGATTGTCAATGGATCATTAACTAATTAGTTCCTTGTGTGGATATGGGGTCTGTGCCCAAATTTTGGTGACCAGAGGTGAACGCTGGCAGAAAAAAAAACTGGAGTATGACATGATGACATGAAACATGCGCTGACATTGCGCACTTCCAGGATGCCTCAAGCTGCAATCAGTACAAAACAGAAGATCCCTCTTAAGTCAGTATCAAAGGAATTAAAATCCCATTAAAGCTCTTCCCCCCCAAAAAAAGTGAGGAAAGTTCCGGGGAAATGAAAACAGATCTGTTCCGATAGAAATGAAGAAATCTACAATATAAAAATTCATTTGAAAGACATCTACGCCCCTGCATCATTTCTAATATCCATAAGCCGCAATGATTCCTAGCTGATACTTGCGGGATACAAGAACCGATGTCTTTCACCATAATAGGTGTCTAGGGACAGTTTACGTTCATGTATGGGCCCCGGGGAATGGAACAAGCTTCCGTTGTGTATATGCCGACGGAAAGATTTGCAGAATTTTAAAATATTATTAAAAAGACACCTTTTTTTTAATAAAATGAAGTATGGGACCTGAATTTTGAATTGTATGTGGGTTGCTGGTGGCTTAATTATTTTATTGTTTGTAATCGTTTTTATTTGCGTATTGTTATGATCAGGGCTGTGGAGTCGGTAGATAAATGTTCCGACTCAGACTCCTCAGTTTTTTGTACTTCAGACTCCGACTCCGACACCAGGTACCCGAAATTTCATCCGACTCCGACTCCTCGACTCTGACTCCACAGCACTGGTTAATTTTCAGATCGTTAAAATGGAATGTCAAGTTGAGAGAAATGAGCATTTTCGACACCACCTTCTTTTTGCTTTTAATCAAGGTTCTAAGGCCGCAGAAGCTGCTCGCAACATTTGTGCTGTGTATATAGTGGGTGCTATAGCTGAAAGAATCGCTCGTGATTGGTATGCCAAGTTCAAAAATGGAGTCGGTAGATAAATGTTCCGACTCCGACTCCTCAGTTTTTTGTACTTCTGACTCTGACTCCGACTCCAGGTACCCAAAATTTCCTCCGACTCCGATTCCTCGACTCCCACTCCCACTCCACAGCACTGGTTAATTTTCAGATCGTTAAAATGGAATGTCAAGTTGAGAGAAATGAGCATTTTCGACACCACCTTTTTTTTGCTTTTAATCAAGGTTCTAAGGCCGCGGAAGCTGCTCGCAACATTTGTGCTGTGTATATAGTGGGTGCTATAGCTGAAAGCATCGCTCGTGATTGATATGCCAAGTTCAAAAATGGAGTCGGTAGATAAATGTTCCGACTCCGACTCCTCAGTTTTTTGTACTTCTGACTCCGACTCCAGGTACCCGAAATTTCCTCCGACTCCTCGACTCCGACTCCACAGCCCTGGTTATGATGGCGATTTGTGTAAGGTAGGATACAAGAAAATATACTATAAATTATAATATGGTATGTATGGTATGGTGGTATTGTGCAGAACTGAAGGGTATGATATATTACTGTGTTCACTTGCAGCCTTAACTTCAATTACAATGCCCATAATGAATTATGAAGGAATTTCATCCCATTAAGTTACTATGCATCACTTTCAATTTGAAAATAAATATACATCTCATTTCCCCATCGGAAACAACGGAACATACCATTACAAGTGAAGTATTCATTGCCTGAACCACTTTGCCTTCAAAAAAGACACAACGTTTGCACACAATTCAATGATGCGATTTGGATGCTAATTTTCCAAGTGCTGTACAATTTGTTAATTGTTATAAACAAGATTCCTTAAGTAACAGACTGAAGAACGGTATGGAAATATGGACATATCCCCTTTATAAATGTTTTGACCCTTCAATTTTATTAGGACTTACTATCTGGCCTCTCCTGTTCATCTCAAAACCTCACGGGTATTCGGCAAGCCTATACATGAGATCTTGAGATGAACAGATTCCATCGTTGCCCTTTTATGAAGATCCAAGGGTGACCCGTCAAATGTGTGCATGAAAAATTGCGCCCCGACAAATTTGCCCCGACAATTGCGCGCACATCAAATACGTGCATGACAACTGCGCCCCGACAAATGGGCCTCGACAACTACGCGCACATGACAATTGCGCCCCGACCAATGTGCCTCAACAACTGCGTGCATGACAATTGCGCCCCGACAAATGCGCCCTGACAATTGCACGCACAAATACATGCATGACAATTGTGCCCCGACCAATGTGCCTCAACTGTGTGCACATCAAATACGCACATGACAATTGCGCCCCGACAAATGTGCCCTGACATTTGCATGCACAACTACATGCATGACAATTGCGCCCTGACAAATGTGCCTCAACAACTGCGCGCACATCAAATGCGTGCATGACAATTGCGCCCCAACAAATGTGCCTCAACAACTGCGCGCATATCAAATGCGCACATGACAATTGCGCCCCGACAAATGCGCCCTGACAATTGCGCGCACAAATACATGCATGACAATTGCACCCCGACAAATGTGCCTCAACTGCATGCACATCAAATGCGCACATGACAACTGCACCCTGACAAATACACCCTGACAATTGCGTGCACAAATGCATGCATGACAATTGCGCCCTGACAAATGTGCCTCAACAACTGCGTGCACATCAAATGCGCACATGACAATTGCATGCACAAATACATGCATGACAATTGCGCCCCGACAAATGTGCCTCAACTGCATGCACATCAAATGCGCACATGACAACTGCGCCCTGACAAATACACCCTGACAATTGCGTGCACAAATACATGCATGACAATTGCGCCCCGACAAATGTGCCTCAACTGCGTGCACATCAAATGCGCACATGACAATTGCGCCCCGACAAATGCGCCCTGACAATTGCGTGCACAAATGCATGCATGACAATTGCGCCCTGACAAATGTGCCTCAACAACTGCGCGCACATCAAATGCACATATGACAATTGCGCCCCGACAAATGTGCCTCAACAACTGCGCGCACATCAAATGCGCACATGACAAGTGCGCCCCAACAAATGCGCCCTGACAATTGCGCGCACAAATACGTGCATGACAATTGCGCCCCGACTAATGTGCCTCAACAACTGCGCACACATCAAATGCGCATGACAATTGCGCCCCGACCAATGTGCCCCGACAATTGCGCACACATCAAATACGTGCATGACAATTGCGCCCTGACAAATGCGCTCCATACAGCGGCTACTATTTTGTCTTTGTGTCTTGGGTAGTTAGGGTAAGGTTTAGATGTACCATGTTCTGATGATAACTGAAAATGCTATAAATAGAAATGTCACTAATTATGTCACTTTTATTAAGGCGCGCTAACCGATTTAGCGTTCGCTATAGATTAGCGTGTGCTAAATGCTAAGGTATCTATTATATTCTATGGGCACCTTAACATTTAGGGTGTGCTAATCCTTAGCGTATACTACGTTGGTTAGCACACCTTAATAAAATGACCCCTATGTGTTTCTAATTCATATAAAGTTATTCTGTTCTGACTCCCGAAGTTCAAAGTCCTCTTACTGACCTACAAATGCATTCACTCAGCTGCCCCTCACTAGCTCTTTTCACTTATCTCCCCCCATGATCCCCCCTCCCCTCCCCCCGTGAGCTCCACACAGCTGGTATGTCCCTCCTATCCATGCCCTTGTATTCCTGTGCCAACTCCAGACTCCATCCTTTCTGCCTTGCTGCGCCGTATGCTTGGAACAAGCTGCCTGAATCCCTACGGCGGGCTCCGTCTCTGGCAATGTTCAAGGCCAACTTAAAAGCCCACCACTTCGAGAGTGCTTTCGACTCCTAACTCCTCTCACCTTGGGTTCTGCATCCTCAATCCTATATGTCATGTCTGTCTGTCCAATTTAAATTGTAAGCTCTTCAGAGCAGGGACCGTCTATTACATGTCAAAATGTACAGCACTGTGTACGCCTTTCAGCGATATATAAGTGTTAAATAGTAGTGAGCTAATACATGGGATACAGATAAAATACAAATTAGAATAATAGACTTAAAGTAGTAGAATCAGCTCTCTTATTATGACATAACATAACATAAATGCTTATTTATATACCGCATTAGCCTTTCGGTTTAAGGTGGCTAAAGGGTAGTAATAAAACATCAGGAACAGTAATTTTTAACAAATTAGAATAATACAGTTTTACAAACACATAAAAAACAATAAACGAAAAATTGAGGTTAGTGATGGGGTAAGACGATGAGTGAAAGTTGCCTAGTCTTGGGTCAAGAAGGGTTAATTTAAAATTATAGGCGGATGTGTCTCTAATCTATACAAGAAAAACAGAAAAGCCAGATCGAAAGGAGAATCTCTTCTTTATCTCACAGTCTGAAGCTACATAGTTGCCTTTCCAGAAAATCCAGAATGAAGCATTTCCGAATTTTCAGCTTTTAGACCAACGCAGGTCAACGGTTCGCCATTTCCTCCTTTATAGAGTGGAACTGCTTCAGTTCAGAGTAGCCCGAGAGCCCGTCTCGAAGGGCGTATGATAACATGGGGCTGGGAGCCCTGTGTCGCCTTCGAGTCGGGGGAGGGGTTAGAGGGACGAGTAAGAGAAGGATTAATTGGGTGGCTAGAAGCGCGCCAGAAAACTGGTGCGTGATTGGTTGAGGGGAAGAGGGGGCGGCCACGGAGGAGGTTTTAAAGCCGGGACCTTGGAGGACTGGGTTTTTTCTGGGTCCTCCAGGGCGGCTTTTTCCCCGCCCACCCGCCCTCTATTAGTGGCCTTAGTAGCTCGGGTAGGCGGATCTCCCGAGCTACTGGGTGCTGGGGCTCATCCGGCGATGAGCGGAGGGCCGGCTGGGAGCCGTGTCTTGGGGGATATTGACCTGGTTAAAGGGGCATGAGGTCATGCCACCCCTCAGACTCTTGCTGTTTATGGCGGGGTTGGGGGCCATTTATTGATGGTTACTCCGGGTAGCTCGGGAGGAGCTGGCAGATTTTGTTATATGAAGTTACTGTGTTAAAGATGTTAATTTATGTAAATGAATTTAGCTGATATTTTATTAATAAATTGAGCTGCGGCTATATTCCAAGCTGGTGTGTGGTTTGTTATTGGGTCTAGGATAAGGGGAGTTGGGGGTTGGGGAAGACAGTAGGGGCTATCCAGATCCCGCTGTTATTTCCTAGAACAATCTGATAACTGTACCTTATGCAAAAGAACCATCTGTAAGTGCCCCATCAATGCCTAGAACACAGACGATGTTTCTTTCAAGGAGAAAGGGAAAGACTCCTCGTGTGAACATTAGACTGAATCTTAGCACTGAGGACTGTAAGGGTGGATGTGATTAACATGAGAAAGCGGTTTTTACCTTAATTGCCCAAATCCCTTCATTTGTTACCGTCCAGATACTTTGCATCCAAGACATACATGCAGTAAACAATTCTAAATGGCAATTTCTTATATAAAAATTTATAAATTATCTCTAGATACCTAACCCAGCTTGAACCATGCAATTTATCCACCGAGATCCCTACTTCAGAAGACTTAATCAGCCATGGCAACCTCCTAATCAGAGCAGTGAACTAATGATCCCATTCCAGAGTCATGCCAGTCAGATAAAGCCCTCACACGGTCGTTAACAATACTTTGGCGGAAAGGCATGACAAGTACAGGTTCTAGCAGTAAGTAATGCATCATTCATGGCCCCCTCTCGTCCTGACATTTTAACGTTATCTTGTTATACTATGTCGGCCTAACGCTGCCACTGCTGGCAAATTAAACTATGAACTTACAGAATGAGTGGCAATAAATACAAATTATGGGAGTTCAAAAGATGTCCCTGGAGGTACTGCCAGACAGGGAAAGTCTTTGGCTTTCTTGTCACAAAACTGTAGACAAGACAAAATGTGGCATGGGTCGGGGAAAAAAAAAAAGAACTATGCCACAGATGAAAAATGAAATGAAGTGGAGGTGTTGGAAGGTGGGGGGGGGGGGGGGGAGGGGGGAAAGCAGTGGGCAGAGGAGATGGGGGAAGTGAGAGATAAAATGAAAGGAAAAATGTTTTAAAGAAAATGTGAAGAAACCAGTAACTCAGCTCAAGAAACTCTAGCTTCAAGAATTCAAACACTACTTTTCCTGAACCTCAGTAAAATGAAAGCTAATCTTAATATGTGGAACACTATTACATATTAAACCCCCTATGGATCGTTATAAATGCCGGCTTTTCTTAATTATGGTCCCTGCTCTGAAGAGCTTACAATTTAACTTGGACAGACAGACATGACATATAGGACTGAGGATGCAGAACCCAAGGTGAGAGGAGTTAGGAGTTGAAAACACTCTCAAAGAGGTGGGCTGACATTTATAGATGGCCCCTGCTCTGAAGAGCTTACAATTTAACTTGGATCGCCTTAACTTCCCTTTTTGGTGGGCAAACTTATGCTCCAGCTACAAATATGAAAAAAATGAATGCTGAGGTATTGGGGCATAGTAATGTATTTAACTTGGTGTGGGGCCCATTGGCATCTTTTATTGTTTCTATATAGTTGTCATTTCTCTTTAATTTTTGTCTGATTTCCTTCACATCCAGTGTGGGAATGTATTAGTACTTTAAATAAGAATGGGTTATTGGAAGGATAATTGCATTTATATTATTGATTTAGTAAAAGGGGGGGAAGATTACTTTCAAATATTTGTAAGTTTAAAGTGCTTTTCTTGATTTGTTATACGTTCAGATTTATATGTATTGCACTGTTACTACTTGAAAATCAATAAAGATTTATTTTTTTTTTTTTTTAAAAAGCTAATTTTAATTTTTAAAAAAGCTATAGTAATTATCAAACCAGAAATTATAGAAAATATCACAAGCAAATTGATGGAGGAATAGGAATATAAAAGAAAGTTAAGTTTCTATTTAAGTAAAGATTTGACTTAAAATTAGCTGGTGGAAGGACAGTTAGCTTGGATTTAAAAAAAATAAATCCTTTCTTAGCCATTGATGGATTGACAGAATCCTTAGATTCTTCATGTCATTGAAGCACAGTCATGTATTTGGGAATTGCATTCATGGTTCTCTTTGTTGGTTGTTTGGTACTTGTTCTGTATTGGAAAATGTTATCTCTGCTTCTTGCGTGTATTTTGTCTCTTGAATAAACAGTTATTTAAAAAAAAAAAAAAGAAACCCCCCCCCAAAAAAAACCAGAAACTGGAAAGAAATTGTGTTATTGAAATTCCTGTTTCTCCGTACTATACATTAACAAACAGAGATATCTATACATATATAGATCAAGGGCTCCTTTTACGAAGCCGTGTTAGCGGTTTCACGCGCACTAATTTCCCAGCCACGCTAGCCGCTACCGCCTTCTCTTGAGCAGGCGGTAGTTTTTCAGCTAGCGCGGGGGTTAACGCGCGTTAAAAATGGGCATGCGGTAAAGCCGCTGACGCGGCTTCATAAAAGGAGCCCCCAAGTATAGACTTTGTTGTCAGAATGCCCCTAATGAATATGCATGAGATGGATTTACCATATAAGTGTATAAGTTACATCATTTTTTAAAAACCTTTTTTAAAGGTCAAAGGTTTGGGGGGAGAGCGGCCTATACATGAGTCTACTAGCCCTCCCATCTACCCATGCCAATTCCAACATCTTCCCTCCACTCTCTATCATTCCACCCTCTCCCCTAGGGTCTTTCCCTGCCTGGCTGCAGTAGCTGCAAATCGAGCATTCCCCTCCCTTCCCCATGCCACTGCTTTTAGTCATCTCTCTTCCCTGGTGCTACACAACAGTTTCAGAACCAGAGCATGGCTTTCCTCTATACGGGCCTGACAGGAAGTGCATCACTGCTTACATTTCTCCCCTTCCGTGCTCATGATGGGAATATATCGTGATTCTAAAATGTGAACTACCTAAGCATTCAAGGTCTGAAGGAGTGAAAAGAGCGTTTTACTCTGAAATGGTATTATCGATTGACTCCACGCCTCAGAACAGATGATCCAACCTTGGTGTGAACAAATTTCTAGTTCTCATAGTCCAGCAAAAAAGCCACACCAGATGCCCCATGTCTGAACTCGAGTAGAAGAAATCTAGGACTGGAAAAGCTTGTTCTCACATCATCATAACACAGTCACTGGCCGACTCTGCCTTGAAGCTCTTACGGGGTCTTTTACTAAAGTGCGCTAAATGCTAAAGCGTCCATAGAGGCTCTCTTTTACAAAGGCGCGCCAAGCGTTTTTGCGTGGATTTAGCGCACGCTAAGGGCTCCTTTTACTAAGGTGCGTTAGGGCATTAATGCGCGGAATAGCACGCGCTGAACTGCCGCACACGCTAGACCTTAACGCCAGCATTGAGCTGGCGTTAGTTCTAGCCGTGTAGCGCGCGGTAATACCCTGCATGCGCTAAAAACGCTAGCCACCTTAGTAAAAGAAAATTCAATGCATGCGCTAACCGCTAATGCATCCATAGGATAACATGCATGCGTTAGCATTTAGCGTGTGCGTAGCACGTGCTGAAAAGCTTAACACACCCTTTGTAAAAGAGGGGGAGAATATAATGGGTGCATTAGCTTTTAGCGTGAGCTAAATCAAATAGCGCGCCTTTGTAAAAGACTCCCTTAGTGAGCTAAGGTTGTTCTTCCACAGTCCCTTTACTGAAAAGCTGAAACGATGTGAAGCATTTCCCCCTTGCCTAGTACCTGTACGGTATTTAATGCGAGTAACCGAAATCCAATCATGAAAATATCTAAGACGATTCCACCCTACCTAAGCAAGCATAAATATTTTTTTTTCTGTTATTCAGAAGCAAAAGAAAGCTTTGCCTTTAATTCTAGAGAGAGAGAGAGTTTCTAAGCATCAAAATCTTTCATTAATCAGTTTTATACACATCGTATCTTCTACTAGACCCACAAAGAGCAAACCCGAGGTCTGCAATGAAGGCTAGTGGCTTTTAAGAGGTAAACTGTGCTCAAGCCCCTAAAGAAAATCCGTTTGTTTATTTTTCCCCCATCTACCACTGAAACTCATTAGCGTCACCTGTGATAATTACACCAGTAAACCAATCAACAGTTTCTTTCTAATTAGGTTTTCTTTATTAAAGCCGGAAATTGCCAAGGAGAGACAAGTCACCTGGGGAAATTATGTGAAAAAGACTGCTTATAGCAAATTAACACAACATACACAGAAAAAGAGAGGATATTAAACAAAGAAACCCACTGATTTACAGGAAAGAAAAACAATATTAATATTCAAGGTCATAGGCAGCTTTCTTATTAAATATTCCTCTTACAGAGGGATGGAGCTAATCCAGTCCCTGAACGTTAAGGTGGTTTTATTAAACTTTGGCGATGCCACTCCCTCTAAAAAGACTAATCCCTTGTAAGTATTGATACAACCATTGTGATATCTTTCTACCCTCTAATCAGGACAAAATCCTCATAAATCAATATTTATATTATAAAATTAAGCGCTAAAGACAAAAGGACTATTTATAGGTGATATTGGTCTAGACCAGGGGTAGGCAATTCCGGTCCTCGAGAGCCGGAGCCAGGTCAGGTTTTCAGAATATCCACAATAAATATGCATGAGATGGATTTGCATCTCAAGGAGGCAGTGCATGCAAATCCATCTCATACATATTCATTGTAGATATCCTGAAAACCTGACCTGGCTCTCGAGGACCGGAATTGTCTACCACTGGTCTAGACTGGTGATGGAAAGGGATGCACGTTTTCAAAGTATAAAGCGATCACCATTCTAAAAAAAACTTTAGATTACCAAAAGTGAGATCAAAACTCTGTATTGCTCTTCTCTGCACAACATCATAAATGTGCATTTTAAATGTTAACATATATTTATTTATTTATATAATTTCATATGCCTCTCTTCTAAGCAGTTTACAGAAAAAAATCATTATTACCGATTTGTATTAACTCCCCTCTGGAAAAAAAAAAAAAGCGCCTCACACACCAGGCATAAAACAACAACATACACAAGAATTTCACAAAAAAACAATAAACATACATAACAATATACCATAATAGTAAAAATATGAAAGATCTCTGTGACTATGGAATTCCCTTTTACCAAACTGTGGTAAAAAGAAAAAAAAAAAAAAGGCCTTAGGTTGATATTTGTAAGTCAGGCAAACCTAAACAGGCTCAAGGTGACTTGCAGTGGGAAAAGGGTATCTTGGGGCATAGAGGGGAGGGAAGGGGGAGAAGGAAGAGAATTAGTGGCAAAAAGGAGAAGATGTACCTAATTACGCTTAGCAAAATAATTTGAAGGTACATGTAGAGATCATTTAAATTTATTTATTTATTTTAAAAATTTATATACCGTTTAAAACTAAACGGTTTACAAAATTTACATACACTATTTAAAATGAACACATAGGGCTCCTTTTACTAAGGTGCGCTAGCGTTTTTAGTGCATGCAGGAAATTACTGCACGCTATGCTTCTAGAACTAATGCCAGCTCATTGCTGGCGTTAAAGTCTAGTGTGCACGGCAATGAGGCGCTCGCTATTCTGCGCGTTAGAGCCCTAATGTGGCTTAGTAAAAGGAGCCCAGAGTAAAAACAAATACATAGTTGAATAAACATATATTAAAATAAACATATAAAACCATCAAGGAAATACCAAATATGGATAAAAAAGATCATGGATAGTTCTTCAGTTTTATCAAGAGCAACTAAAAAAAGGCATCTACAAAAAGCTGCGTCTTTAGTAATTTTCTGAACCTGCCCTTTTCACTGCAATTTCGTATCTGACCCACCAAGGAGTTCTATAACTTAACTCCTGCGCAACAGAAAGTCTTTTTACCGGTCTCAACGAGTCTTGGATTCACAGACGTCTTCAGTAAAGCTAAACTCTCAGAACGCAAAGATCTTTTTGGTATATAGCTGAGTATATTGCTTTTAAGCAATTCTGGGATGTTTCCATACATAAATTGATGGCCAGTGCAATTTTTTGAGATATGGTGAAATATGGTCATATTTAGACCATGGGCTCCTTTTACTAAGGTGTGCTAACGTTTTTAGCGCACACACAAGATTAGCGCACACTATAGCATGTGCTAGCTGAAAAATTACTGCCTGCTTAAAAGGAGGCGGTTGAGGCTAGTGCGCGCGCTATAACCACTAGTGCACCTTTGTAAAAGGAGCCCCATATTTAGACAAACCCATTATCAGACATGCTGCTGCATTTTGTATAACCTGTTATCAAAGAGTAGGGTTTTCAAACCACAAGATTGAGTAAAATTTTTTAATCCCAAAGACTTCAAAATCTTACTAGGTTTTTTATCCATCAATGGATCCATAACAGCATTAAAATCCCCTGCCACTACTATATTAGAAGCAGCAGTGGTAGTATCAGTTTTTGCAGAGTTTAAAAAAACTCAATTTGATTCGAATTAGGGGCATATACATTGAAAAGCGACAGCTTATTATTTCCCAAGCTCATATGTAACCATCTTCCTAAGGGATCTGCAGCATTCAATATAAACATAGCTGAACATTTCTTATTCACCAAAAAAGCTACCCCAGCCTTCTTTCCACATCAGGGGCAAAAAACCCCAATGTTTTACCCATCCTCCTTTTAGTTTACTGGATTCTGTGGCCGATAAGTGCGTTTCTTGGATATAGCATATATCCACATTCTGTTGTTTAAAAAAATTAAGCATTTTCTTCCTCTTAATGGGATGATTTCTAAGAAACAGTGTTAAAACGTTTAAAAATAATCCTTTCCAAATGAACATATTAAATCCATTGTAAAATCATCAATAAAACATCAATGAATATCCCTCTTTATATTTAAGTCATATTATATTTAAGCCATTTTTAATCAAATAGATAAGTATACTATTAAAAGTTCCCCTTCCCCATTCTTATATCTAATATTTAATGATAGATCTATAAAATGTATCAGTCCTAAAATAATAATTAAAAATCAATTGAAAGTCCCTTGTAATAGTTCACTAATATACTTAACCTTATTACCCATTCTTTCATTTCAATAATAATAAAATATCAATTTGAATAAACTCACAAAATTAAAAATAGCATATATTAGATAGGACTACCACATTCAATTCCACCATACCATCCCCAATAAAATGATCAAGAAATCATGAACTATCCAATGGAAAAAAAAACAAAAAACAGTTAATTCCCTGAATTCATTAATCGACTAATCTAATAATCAGTTATTTTTTCCAGAATAGGGCACGGTTGGGTCATTTCCATGCCTTAAAGCCATTCTTATCACTGGGGTAAAATGGCCAATTTTTCTATTTTTCCTATTAATTCACATGTTTTAATTGCCACCCTTATGTAGCTGGTAAGGGCTGACATACTAACCATGCGCTAATCGTTTACTGAGCAGCAATATAGATATAGTAGCCAGTTAGCGGAGATCATGCTTATTTTCCATCCTCAGGCCCACCCCTAGTGTTAAACAATAAATTTTCTTTTTTTAGCACATAAGTAGCTCGTGTGCATCTAAAAATCATCATGAAATGCCTTTTTTTTTTTTTTTTGCTGTGGTAAACGTGTTAGTGTTTACGACAGCTTAGTAAATGTGGCGGCTGACCAAAACCAGGATTCTCGGCGTCAACCAAAACAGAATCAGCAGATGAACTTTGCTGGCCAGCTTCAGTTGAAACTGAAAAACAAAAACAAAAACAGGCACGGCACCACTTGCAGCATTGTGTTCCGTTTTGGAGGCCGTATCTGGCGTCCACGGATATAAAAAAGACTTGAAGCGGTCCAGAGGCAGGTGACGAAAATGGTAGGGGGGAGGTCTGTGCCAAAAGAAGTACGAGAAGAGACTGGAAGGCTTCAACATGTATACTCTACAGAAGAAGCAGGACAGGGGTGGTATGATACAGCCATTTAAATACTTGAAAGGTATTAATATAGACCCACATCTTTTCCATAGTAGGTAAAATGGTAAAACTAGAGGGCACAAATTGAGGTTATGAGGTGGTAGACTTAGGAGTAATGTTAGGAAGTTATTTTTCATGAAGAGGGTGGTGGATGCTAGAGATGACACGGGGACAGAATTTCCCCCGTCCCCGCGGGAACTAATTTTCCCGTCCCCGCAAGTTCCTTTCCTGCCCCTGCCCCATTCCTGCAAGCTTCATCCTCATCTGTACAAGCTTCAAACTCTTTAAAATCATAAGTGTTCGAGGCTTGTGCGGTTAAGGCAGAGCTTACAGCGACAAAACTTGCAGAGACAGGACGGGGAAATTGAGTTCCTGCGGGGATGGGGACAAATTTGTCCCCGTGTCATTCTCTAGTGGATGCCTGAAATGTCTTCCTGAGGGAGATGGTAGAGAGGAAAACAATGACAAAATTCCAAAAAAGTGTGGGATGAACACAGAGTATCTCTAATTAGAATATGAATGGTATAAATTGAAGAACTAAGACCTGTACCATTCTCTGAAAACCTGAGACTAGTATCAATATGTAAAAACTTAGCACATCTTAGACAACTGACAATTAAATTCAGTGATTAAAAGAATTACAGAAGCTGCTTTTGGATTTAAACATAAAATTGTTAAATGACATCATTTGTGTCTTGTCTGCCTTTGTTGTGGCAACTTTCTTCCATCATGTGCCCAGCTGCTCAGTCATCTTACTGTTACTGCAATAGATTCATCCGTAGTTGCTGGCATCCAGGAACATGTCTAACATTTAATGGACACTTATTTTCCTGTTCATCCACTACACAGTTTAGATTCTCTTCCACACCCATGTCTGAAAGATAAACCAATTACCCTCCCAGATGATATAAAATCATAGGCAACTGAATCTTTGGGAAGGTTGTACTAAAACCAGATCAAAATGGAAGGCTCTACTGGCGATTTATAAACAGTTGTACAGTATATTGTCCCTTTTAATTAAAAGATTTAAATATAAAATCGTAAGTGCTGGACAATTGTGCAAATGAGGACATAGCGTGCAAGGGCAGGGCGGGGGATGGAGACAGAGCCTGTGGGGATGGATCAAGGACAGAAGCAGAGCCAATAGGGATAGAGTCTGTAGGGACAGGGTAGGGTTGAGGGACAAACGTTGTTCCCACGCCATTCTCTACACTGGCCTAAACATAACCTGTGTGGAATGTAGACAAGTTCGTGAAGGTTAAAAAAAATGAATTGCCGAAATTCTGCCTGCCATAGATGTTCGGTCAGTAGTCCACCGGCTAATATGCCCCCTACGTCATAGCCCATTGGCAAATTTGACTGCAGTGTAGAATCAGAGATGAGAGTAAATGCAATTTAATTTTTTTTTTTTTTTTTTTTTTTTTTTTTTTATTTATTTGATTTTAAACATTATCATTTATACAAATAATAATACAAGGAACATAATATCACAATTTTCAGAAATTAAAGAATTAATCTTACATTACTTTCATTTGTCCTCAAGTCCTCATTACGGGGGATTATCCTGATCTTAACTTCAACTATAATCAAAAATATAATCAAGATCTTAAAACCAAGATCAATTTAAACAGTGCATTATTCTACTGAACTCATATTACAGTTAAATCAAGTGGCAATTACTTGTGTTTCATTAAGTTTTAAAAACTGCTCTAATTGTATAGAATCCCAAAATATATAATCATTCTCCTTAAATTTCACTAAACATTTGCATGGAAACTTTAAATAAAACGTAGCTCCCAAGGCCAACAGTCGTGATTTTAAATTCAAAAATGACTTTCTTCTAAGTTGTGTAGCCTGGGCTACATCCGGAAATATTAACACATTATATCCACAAAACTTTGCTTGCTTATTTTGAAAATAAGCCTTCATAATTAAAGATTTATCTAATTCCCTAGCAAAAGTTATTAATAGCGTAGACCTAGTTTGGATTACATCTTGTGAATCTTCCAAAAAACCTGTCAAGTCAAATTCTATCTGTTCCAACTGGTCTAATCCCATTTCTGCCGAAACTTTCTTTCTCTGTGGAATATAATACATATTTGTTATTGGCAAGGAATCTGGATCTGCCAATCCCAAAATTTCTTTAAAATACTTACGAATCAAAATCTCTGAAGTCAATAAATGAGTTTTTGGAAAATTGACAAATCTTAGATTCCTTGCCCTAAGTAAATTCTCCATTTTTTCAAACTTTGTATAGGTAATATGTGAATCTTTAAGGACAGAAGATGACAAAGTTTGTAGTGTTGATACTTGCGATTCCATAATCAGAGTACGTTTCTCAACAATTTTCAAGTTTGAATCAATATTTTCTAATTTAGTAACTACTTCTTTTGAAAATTTAACATTTTGTGTTACCACTGATGTTAACAACTCTTCTACTCTAACATTAATTGACCATAAATCTTTGAGGGAAATTTCCTGTGGCTCATTCCGGGTTTCTAATGGAGCAAAAGCCTCCCTTTGAAAAGAGATAGCTTTAGGCATTTCCTCATAAAATAATGAAGAAGATGCCTCCTGTTCCATAGGAACCACAGTTTGAGAATTGGAACCTCTTTGGGAATCCAAACCCACAGTTGTTTTTGGTAGAGGAGGAGGAGTTCTTTCCAGAGGGCTGAGCGATGCCCCTGACAAAGATGCAGCATCCTGATTACCTCCTCTGACATCGGAAGACATAAAATGTCTATCTATAGGGCCAACTATTACTGGAGTTGATACTTTGGGTTTAGCTTTCCTTTTCCCCATTTGCTTAATTTATTCAACTTACTGACTTACTAGCATACAGCTCCAGCAACTTTGTCCAATGTCTCCCAGTGTCTCCAAAGGGGCTCCCAAGGGGCAGAACGTGCCCCTTAGGGCACGCCCCTTTGGCCACGCCCTGCGGCCGCGCCCTGCGGCCGCGCCGCAGTAGCGGCGTCCTTTTCACTTGCTCGTGCAGGACCCGGCTGACGTCAGGGCTGTTGTCTCCGCGGGTGCCCGCCGAGATTCAGGAACTGAAGTCAGCCACTCGAGATGTAATCAAAGTGCTGCTGTCGTCCAGGGCCCAGAAACACCTCCGAAAACGCTGCACCTCACACAGGTAACCCCCACAGGCAGGCAGTAGCGGCGTCCTTTTCACTTGCTCGTGCAGGACCCGGCTGACGTCAGGGCTGTTGTCTCCGCGGGTGCCCGCCGAGATTCAGGAACTGAAGTCAGCCACTCGAGATGTAATCAAAGTGCTGCTGTCGTCCAGGGCCCAGAAACACCTCCGAAAACGCTGCACCTCACACAGGTAACCCCCACAGGCAGGCAGTAGCGGCGTCCTTTTCACTTGCTCGTGCAGGACCCGGCTGACGTCAGGGCTGTTGTCTCCGCGGGTGCCCGCCGAGATTCAGGAACTGAAGTCAGCCACTCGAGATGTAATCAAAGTGCTGCTGTCGTCCAGGGCCCAGAAACACCTCCGAAAACGCTGCACCTCACACAGGTAACCCCCACAGGCAGGCAGTAGCGGCGTCCTTTTCACTTGCTCGTGCAGGACCCGGCTGACGTCAGGGCTGTTATCTCCGCGGGTGCCCGCCGAGATTCAGGAACTGAAGTCAGCCACTCGAGATGTAATCAAAGTGCTGCTGTCGTCCAGGGCCCAGAAACACCTCCGAAAACGCTGCACCTCACACAGGTAACCCCCCGCAATTTAATTTTAACACAGCCCTCAGGCTGATCTATTCACTCGGAAAATTTGAGCATATCACTAATGCCTACCTAGACTCACACTGGCTACCGATACGAGCTCAGATCCAATTCAAATTTTATTGTCTATTATACAAAGCAATAAATGGAACTGCACCCATCTACCTCAACAACCGTCTAAATCGTAACCGCACATCCAGACTAAGAAGAACCCAGATCCTATTCTCCTACCCACCACTCAAGGGAACTCAGCGTAAGAAGATGTACGATGGCCTCCTAGCGACGCAGGCAGCGAAGTTGGATCCCTGTATCTCCAACCTGTTGTCAACTACAATTGACTTTAAATCATTCCGAAAAGAAATCAAAACCCTGCTATTCAAAAAAAACTATACAGCCTTCTATCCCCCCCTCGCATCCTCCCCTCTCCATGCAAACTACCAGCTGACCTCCCCAACGACCCTAACAAGTAACCAACCCTATACTTCATCTTCCCTACTAGTATTCCTCAATTCTCCTCCCTTCCTCAATTTCTCCCCTCTGCCTCCTCTATTTAACGTCTCCTAAATTGTAATCCCCCTTCATCTACTGTGTAAGTGTCCCCTAAACTGTAACTTCCTGGAAATGTCCAGCTATCTTATATTGTAATCCGCTTAGAACTGCAAGGTACAGGCGGAATAGAAGTCACTAATGTAATGTAACATATATACAATACACCATCGTTTACTTTTCTTTCTTGTGCTATGCACAGTTGACGAACACTCGCTGTGAAGAGTTAGCATTCTGTGTTTAAATATTTGTGCACTGTTTTCTTTGTTCGTCCTGTCACTGTTTCATTTGGTAGTATGTAAAGCTGCAGTGTGTTAGTGTTTTCTAAATAAGAGCGCCCTCTTTCTCCTTTTCTTTTCTTGGGTATAATAACTGGGAAACAAAGGCATTTAACTGACGTGAGCTTTCATAAGTTTCATTTACACTCAGCAGAATGGAGTCTGCTTATACCAAAGCCACAGCGCTACTGTAATTCATTTTGTCTACAATGCCGACTCTACTGGACTCGTGTTCCACAGCTTTTGGCTGAAACTGATTTCAACTACAATACATGGAGCAAGCGGTTTGTTTTGACAATCGCTCTGGGATCTACCTGCACCTCTTGTCATTCAGAGGATTTCCAAACGATGGTGGACTGCTGAAATGTGTGGATCATAGAATGCAAGCATTAAAAAAAAAAAAACCATCCCAAAAGATTGGGCAAAATCTAGCAAATTTAACCTTCAAAGTACCTTTCAGAACTAGGAGAAGTGGCTGCACCCTAAGGTCTAAGGGACATCCCTCTCTAAAGGGACATCCCTCCCTCTAATGGACATCCCTCCCTCTAAGGGACATCCCTCCATCTAAGGGACATCCCTCTCTAAAGTTGCATGTTGCAGTTAGTCCAGGAAAATACCCCTTTCCAAGATGCAGCAGTTGTTTGGCTGACACTATACAGTGACACAGCTGCTAGAGCTATTTCCAGTGGTTGGCATTTATCTCCTATGCCTATTGGGAAGTATACCAGTGAGCTGGAGAACTTGACTTTATTATGGTCTTGATTAATAAGCATATTCCCTGTAAAATGCTTGTTCTTACAGTTAAAAAAAAGCATTGGTTCTTGTTGATGTCTCAGATAATATTTGTTCACTGCAAATAACTAATATTGCATTAAATTAACATACAGTTGATCTATGATAGGTTGCTACATCTAGGTCCCTAGTACTTTTTTTCATAGCATTTTCCTATTCTTATAATAGCCTCTAGTTCAATCAAAGCAATGCCCTAGAGCAGAGGCTCTTAAATCTGCCCTGGGGGACCCCTCAGCCAATTGGGTTTTCAAGATATCCCTAAATGCATGAGGCAGATTTGCATATAATAGAGGTGAAAGGTATACAAATCTGCCTCATGCATATTCATACAGGAAATTCTGCATATATACAGAAGCTACAGGTGAGTTCTGCTCATGTGGTACACGATCAGTAAGCTTTGTGAATCTACCCCTAGGCAGGAGACAAAATGCAGGGAATAATGTTTAAGTGGTGGTGAATGGAGCTTCATAGCATCAGGCCCCAACCCAGGAATTACGGAAGAAGAAGAAAATTGTATTATTGCACGCTGGGCAGAGATAGTATCAGAGAATCAACATAGCAGGGAGAGAGCATTTTGATTCAGTCTATTCCTCTCTCTTCCCACTGACACACAGGACAGCTATTGGAATTCTGAAATCAAATTAAGGGATCGAAGCTCTCTGCACTGCTAATGCGCACAATGCATTTAATCGGATTTGAAAAGTTAGTCTCCAGTACCAAGCAAACGACTCCGTCATGCTTTCATGTTCATATAAGTCCAACACCATACCAACCGGTGAGTTATAATAGTAATATCTACGCACCGAAACATCTGAGGATGAGCAAGAGGTTAGAGGTGGCCCATCTGTCCCTTAGGCTCGTCAATTTCATAATCAGGTTCACAAAAAGCTTTTCTATAGATTAGCTGGGAGGGGTGGGGGGTGAGGGGGGGGACACTAGCCTGTCTGAGAAATGAAGTTAAAGTGCTCAGCTTGTCATATTCAGAAGAAAGACAAAGGAAGAGGCGAGCAATCCACAGTTCAGCCCGTTTTAGGATTATCTGGCATTTCTAATACTTTTCACCTAGCCCAACTTGACAGATGTCTAACCTCAGCCACTGAATGCAGACAACCCAACGGGCCCTGGCCATACAGGGGGGGGGAAATTTTTGATGCTTCCCACTTATGACATGATTGATTTTCTTTCAGCGGCCTTTGAGATGTGATGGAGGCTGCCTGACAGGGTCCCAGCGAGCCCTGACCTCGACATATGGCCACTGCGCAGCTGAAGACTGATGACGGCAGAAACCCCCCCCCCCCCAAAAAAAAAAAAAATGGACCCTGTCAATCAGGGAACGAGATGAAGAATCTTCTAACATAAGCCACTCACGCCACCATCTATCTAAGCTGCCGGTGCAGGCGGTCGAGCGCACGGTTTCCTCGTTTTGTGTACTTCTCATGTACATGTTCCTTCACTCTTCACCGAGGCAAAGCATCAGCATCAACCGTGGCACTGGGAGGAGCTCCATTTCACCAGGAAATTAAAACTGGTTCATTTCCAATTAGCGTAGAATAAGAATTAAAGAAAAGCACTTTCCCGTTTCCAAAAACTCTTCTTACCGTCGCATTCCGTTCCAAAATTAGCTGGAAAGAATTTAGACGCAATGTTAAATTTTAAAACGTACATGAAAAACAAGCTTTCAAAGAGCGAGTCTGAAGAAGAGAAAAGGAAAGGGCTGTTTGAATTTTTCCATGTCGTCCTTTCGATGCACAGGAACCAAATGTGGATTTCGTGCAACTTTTCCAGTGTCTGGGGTCAAGTTCCTTGATGCTCGAGAGGTCACACCAGAGCTCCATTTCTCGTCATTTAAGAAAAGTTCATTTCCAAGGTGTTACTATCAGTAAACCACAGTATAAGGCTTGGCTTGTTTGATCCAAAGCAGGTTCCTTTTTTTTTTTCTTTCTTTCTTTCAAGGTCTCTTTACAAAAATGCATGAATGGGAGCAGAAAAATAAAAAGACCTAAGAAGTTCCTTTTTGTTCCTCACACATTATCCTGCAGTACTTAAATCAAAAAGGCAACAGGAGCTGGAAGAATGAAAGGCAGACACAAAAGTTCTTCTAAAGTTGCCCTTTGTGAAAGAGCCATTGTGCCTGTATTCTGATACTTCATACGTCGGAAAGCGACCAGGGATAACGGACATCTGTTTCTTCGGAGCGCTGGGTGAAATATTTGAAGTCATGGGTGGAAATTAAAGATGTGCACGGAAAAAAAAAAAAAAAATCTGAATATTAACAATATTAACAGACTGCTTCATATATTTGGTGCAATATAGGTGGCGCAGTGGTTAAAGCTCCAGCCTCAGCACCCTGAGGTTGTGGGTTCAAACCCACGCTGCTCCTTGTGACCCTGGGCAAGGCACTTAATCCCCCCCCCCTTGCCCCAGGTACATTAGATAGATTGTGAGCCCACTAGGACAGACAGGGAAAAATGCTTGGGTACCTGAATACATTCATGTAAACTGTTCTGAGCTCCCCTGAATAGTGTGAAAAGTTTCTGTCTCTGGTAACCAGAGCTGGTATTGTGATGTCATAATGCCTCATTCCACCAATACGAGCCAACCTCATCAGTGATGTCACAATGGCTTGATTGTCCTATTCTTGGCTCACTTTTACTACATTTTGATTTCTAGAGTGGTGCAGTGGTTAAAGCTACAGCCTCAGCGCCCTGAGGTTGTGGGTTCAAACCCACGCTGCTCCTTGTGACCCTGGGCAAGTCACTTAATCCCCCCATTGCCCCAGGTACGTTAGATAGATTGTGAGCCCGCCGGGACAGAGAGGGAAAAATGCTTGAGTACCTGAATAAATGCATGTAAACCGTTCTGAGCTCCCCTGGGAGAACGGTATGGAAAATTGAATGAATAAATACAACACATACCCCCTGTTTTACTAAGGCACGCTAACCAATTAGAGCCTGCTAATCTAATTAACGCACGCTAAATGCTAATGCGTCCATAGACTAGCATGCATGCATTAGCGCGCGGTAATCAGTTAGTGCACCTTAGTAAAACAGGGCTATAGCACTTTGAAATGTACACAAATTGATGGCATTAATGTTACAGTAGATGTGTCTCTCTGTCTTTCTTTCTGTCTCTCTCTCTCCTCGGCTTTTCACCACCACCCCTTGCCTGCTCCCCCCTGTACAGCAGTAGCGCTTTCTTTCTGTCTCTCTCTCTCCTTGGCTGCCTGTCTGTCTTTGTTTCTTTCTTTCTTTCTTTCTTTCTGTCTCTCTCTCTCCTTGGCTGCTTTCTGTCTGTCTGTCTTTCTGTCTCTCTCTCTCACCTTGGCTGCTTTCTGTCTGTCTGTCTTTCTTTCTGTCTCTCTCTCTCACCTTGGCTGCTTTCTGTCTGTCTGTCTTTCTGTCTCTCTCTCCTTGGCCTTTGGCTGTCTGTCTGTCTTTCTTTCTGTCTGTCTCCCTGGCCTCCTGTCTGTCTGTCTTTCTTTCTTTCTCTCTCTCTCCTTGACCGCTGTCTGTCTCTCTGGCCCCCTATCTGTCATTCTTTCTGTCTGTGTCTCTCCCTGGCCATCTGTCTGTCTTTCTTTCTTTCTCTCTCTCTCCTTGGCCACTGTCTGTCTGTATCTTTTTTTCTTTGTCTCTCTCTCTTTGGCCACTGTCTGTCTCTCTGGTCCCCTGTCTGTTTGTCATTCTTTCTGTCTGTCTCTCCCTGGCCCCTTGTCTGTCTGTCTGTCTGCATTAATTTACAGGTAGAAGTGCTTTAAGTTTCAAGTTTCTTTATTTTTGATATACCGTCTATCAAAACAAATGTCTAAATTGTGTACAATATAAAAAGAGTGTAAAAAAAAACCCAATTAAAATAGGTAAATAAAAGCAATATTTTATCAAATATTAAAAATACTAGACGAGTTTATGTAATTTAGGTGCAGCTTCGCCTATGGCAACCGCTACCGCATAAGCATGGCAACGGGTTTTGCAGTATTGATGATATTTATCAAGCGCTAAACCAGTGGTTCCCAAACCTGTCCTGGGGGACCCCCAGCCAGTCAGGTTTTCAAGATATCCCTAATGAATATGCATGAGAGAGATTTGCATAACTGTCACTTCCATTATATGCAAATCTCTCTCATGCATATTCATTAGGGATATCTTGAAAACCTGACTGGCTGGGGGTCCCTCAGGACAGATTTGGGAACCACTGCGCTAAACCATTGTTAATGACATTTGGCGTTAGAGCGTAGGGCATGGATGGGGACTAGGCATGGAAGGCATTTTGCAGTTAGCACGTGCCAACCATCATTGTTGCCGTTAGCCTGGGCCAACGTACGGTCGCAGGGGGAAGGGCTAGGGCGGGATTGGAGGCGGGGCTAGGACTGGCTTGGGGTGTGATGGGGTGGGGCCGTGGTTGGGATGGGTGGGACTGGGGGCGGGTCTAGGTAGGGGTCAAGATTTTTCAGACGGAAAATCTGGTAACCCTACCTAAGCTCAGTGCCCTAAGATTTAAGCATCCCCAATTTATGACAGTTTTCTATGCCTACAGTTGGGAGCCGATATCAGAGCCTAACGGCACCCGATTCACAAAGAGGTGCCTAACTCAAAACCATGCCCATGATCCGCCCCCCCCTAACCACACCCACTTTTAATGAAGGGACCTTGGCCTAGGCGCCTACATTTATCGAATTGAGTTTTTCAAGTTAAGCCCCTAACTTCCAATTAAGACCAATTAAAGCTTATTCTAAGGTGTGGAATGCCAATATCGGCGCCAATTAAGACTATTTATCAATTAGACGCCAAAAGTAGCACTTATCTTTAGGCAGACTTTATAGAATCGGGTCTAGGATGATTCAGGACGGTTATTTCAACATGGCCGTTTCAGCCAGCTCGGTTCAGCATGGCCGTTTAACCACAGCTGTTTCATCGTGGCCATTTTAATGGCGAGCGCTTACATTGCTGAAGCTGCAAGGTTTGAAAGAAAGGAGGGGGGGAACTAACCCCCCTCACCCCATTGGTGCTTCTTTCCTTTCCCTTCACCCTCCCGTGGTCTTCTTTCTCCTTCCTCCGTATCATCTGGTACTTCAAGGTTTGAAAGGGGAGGGAGGGGGTATCATCACAGATCAATCGGCACATCATAAGATTTCCCTTTATATTGGAACACAGACTTTAAGAGGGTGCCTTAATATTAAGAGATGAAACAGCCATGATGAAGTGTCCCATGCTGAAAAGACCGCTCTAAAAGGGCTACGCTGACCTGGCCTTTGTGAATTATCTCATTCCCACACAATCCGTGCCACACTTCCCACACACTTATTCAAGTGCCAAATTGCGAAAGCCAATGCCATTAAAGTTTGTATTCTTATCGCAAGCCCTGGCCAGTTACAATTTCATCCTTCTGCAGCAGGGGTGCTGTAAAGGGTTGTGGGGGGGGAAGGTTTCTTCTTAATGTAATATTAATGAGCCCGGATAGAGGGTCATAAAAAGTGATAGGTTTTTGTGATGGTAAATTATAAATCGGTATTGATTTTTCCCGGCACTAATGCAGCCAGCTTATTGTAAGCAAGCGGAGGGAAAGTGCACTTTATCAGATTAGGCAGGAGCCTGGTATCAAATATACATGAGAAAAAGGATGCACTCGTGAGTCAGAGCAGGCTTGTCCCTATTTTTTATTCTTTTTAAACGATGCATGACATTTTAAAAGGGAAATATTTAAAAATGTATTTTTTTTAGCAAAAATGTGTGCAAGTTGCTCCCAGCACCAGCTTGTTCTTTTGCTGTCCAACAAAATAGGATGTGAAATTTATGTATTTATTATTCAAAAGAAAAGAAGGCAGTTTTCTAGTTGAGGAGAAATTTCAATCCATTAGAAAATGTTTCTTGGATTTTTTTCAAGTATTTGGAATGATCTAGTACTGTGAACTTAATAAGATGTATTAAAATAATTTGCAAACACAAATCTGTATCTAAATACCTCTCTCACGGTAGCAGAACAGGCCTTAGGGGTGATCGTCAGTGAGGACATGAAGGCTGCCAATCAGGTGGCACAAGCTTCTTCCAAGGCAAGACAAATCATAGGTTGCATACGCAGGGGTTTCGTCAGCCGTAAGCCTGAAGTCATTATGCCTCTTTATAGATCCATGGTGAGACCCCACCTGGAATACTGAGTGCAATTCTGGAGGCCGCATTACCGTAAGGATGTGCTGAGGCTGGAGTCGGTCCAGAGAATGGCCACCCAGATGGTCTCGGGACTGAAGGATCTCCCGTACGAAGAACGGTTAGATAAATTACAGCTATACTCGCTCGAGGAGCGCAGAGAGAGGGGAGACATGATCGAGATGTTCAAGTATCTCACGGGCCGCATCGATGCAGAGGAGGATATCTTCTTTTTCAAGGGTCCCACGGCAACAAGAGGACATCCGTGGAAAATCAGAGGCGGGAAACTGCGTGGTGACACCAGGAAATTCTTTTTCACCGAAAGGGTGGTTGATCGCTGGAATGGTCTTCCACTTCAGGTGATTGAGGCCAGCAGCGTGCCTGATTTTAAGGCCAAATGGGATAGACACGTGGGATCTATTTGCAAAGTAAAGGCAGGGGAGGGTCATTAGGGTGGGCAGACTGGATGGGTCGTGGCCCTTATCTGCCGTCAATTTCTAAGTTTCTATGTTTCCATTTTTCTATCTATCTATCTATCTAGTGTCCTACCGCCAGCTGGCAGCCAATAGAGACAAGTTTTAAGTTTATTAGGATTTTATATACCGCCTATCAAGGTTATCTAAGTGGTTTTACAATCAGATATTCAAGTATTTTCCCTATCTGTCCCGGTGGTCTCACAATCTATCTAACGTACCTGGGGCTATGGAAGATTAAGTGACTTGCCCAGGATCACAAGGAGCAGCGCGGGGTTTGAACCCACAACCAAAGGAAACTGAGGCTGTAGCTTCAACCACTGCGCCAATGTAGGGCAAGGATGGGCATCTACATTGTAGGCATCTCTCGGGTGTCTGCAGAGATGCACAGGGGGCACTTACAGATGTCCAAAGCACAGCGTGGGTGTGGTTTCCCCTGGAAGTGGTCTTGGGTGTCAGTAAACATCCCAATGTGTCTCCGTAGGCGCGAGGCAGACGCTTTAAATGCAGGCCTGTAAAATGCTGGCCTACCTTTAAGGCGTCCGTTGGGAAAATTAGCTGCGATTCTCCAAAGGAAGCCGACGAAACGGCACGTGACTGGCAGCCGCTTCGTAGGCGGTTGCCGAGATCAGCGTCCTACAGACAATCAGGCCCAATATTTACAGGGAATATTTCTATTTTTTTTATTTCTTTATTTTATTCTCTTTCTTTCATGTCCTTCAAACATGAGGCGGATGTTGAAAGAAAAGAGCTCCTTAGATTTAAGGCTCTAAACCAGGGGTGTCAAAGTCCCTCCTCGAGAGCTGCAATCCAGTCAGGTTTTCAGGATTTCCCCAATGAATATGCATGAGATCTATTAGCATATAATGAAAGCAGTGCATGTAAATAGATCTCATGCATATTCATTGGGGAAATCCTGAAAACCCGACGATCAATCCAGTCGGGTTTTCAGGATTTCCCTAATGAATATGCATGAGATCTATTAGCATACAATGAAAGCAGTGCATGCAAATAGATCCCATGCATATTCATTAGGGGAATCCTGAAAACCCGACTGGATTGCGGCCCTCAAGGAGGGACTTTGACACCCCTGCTCTAAACTGAATTTTCAAAGGAACCATGTCGTCAGCTACAATTTTAGTAAAATTTAGGAACCTAAAAGGTAGGTAATCAGGGGCTGATTCTAAGGCACCAAGGCACTGGATGCCCTAATCACAGATGCCTAGCGATGTCTAAGTTATACCCCCTTTTACAAAGCTGAGTGCCACGTGCAAATGCTCCAGTGCCCTTTCAATGCCTAGGGGTGGTCGAAGCATTTACTGCACCGACCCGCATGGCCGGCTTTTGTAAAAGAGGGAGGTTAGTTCCACACTGAGCTAAATTGATTTTAATTGGTTTAGTATATAACATTTTATTGAAGGAAATAATATAATACAAAAATAATTCATCTGAAATAAAATTACAATTTTCATATTTACATAACTATTCAAGAATTCCTTGAAAACATATTTTCATATAACCCCAATCTATTTGCATGCACTGCCTTCCATTGTATGCAAATAGATCTCATGCATATTTATTGGGGAAATCCTATAAACCCGACTGGATTGCGGCCCTCGTTGGCCACCTCTAGGCTAACCCATTGCTGCTCAAACTACACTGGCTACCTGAGAGAAAAAAAAAAAATTCACTAATTGAATGTATGGTTTGGAAAAATGATGTTAGAGGTCTCTTCCTAACTTGATTTTAGAAAATAGTTAAAGACTCAACTCTTTGATAGGCTGGTATCTTAATGCATTCTGCTTCATTTTTTCAATCAAGTTCCTTATATTCAACTTGATGTATTTTATCTGTTCTATGTATTACTTCTTTCCCTGCCATGCCGGTATTTTCTGCATTATATTATAAATGTTTTCCGGCTTTATCTGTTTTTAAGTCCATTATTCTAATTTGTATTTTATCTGTATCCCATGTATTAACTCACCTTGTTGTGAACCGCCTAGAACTTTTTTGGTATGGCGGTATATAAGAATAAAATTATTATTATTATTATTATTATAAGTTAGCCTATATGATTCATAAGTCCATCTTCGGAGAAAACTCCAGTAGACTAGAGTGGCCAATATTCCAGACTCATACACTTACCTTAACTCAAGGACCACACCACATTTTAATACCGTTTCCATCAAGGAGTACGGCGGACGAGTTCCTTGGACCATATTTCTGGAACAGTCTACCAGCCTATCTGCAATGACTACCTACACGTTGCCTTTTCAGGAAAAGACTACAAACATATCTCTTCCCCTCCCCCAGCAGACTCAACTTTTTCCCAGCCCTCTACATCTCACAGACTGCCATCCCTTAAACTGATCTGGCAATATTAATCTCGCTTCTCAGTAACAATTTACCACAAATGTAACCCATCTTGCTGTAAGCCACAATGATTCCCTGTTGAAAATTGTGAGATATAACAAGTTGTATTGTGTCTGCTAACTTCTTCGACAATAAGTTCCTTTGTAGATCTCAGAAGTGAAAATAATGTAGTTCTGATAACAAAATGGAGAGAGGGAGGTGGGTGGGGAGAATTCACGACTAGCAATTAGCCCTGCATCAGACTGGCCATTTGGGTTGTGTAGGGTGTCTCAAGCATACCCAGACTTATCTCTCTTATACTCCCTGTGAGCTTGGGTACCATTCCTCAGCCCTTTTGCTTTGCTAAGGCTGTGAAAAGCCTGTTTTAAAGGCATTTCACAGCTGCAGTCTGATGACTCTTGGCACTCCCTTCTGCAAACAGTCTGCTACCTCCCCCCCTCGCTCCCTCCCTCCCTCCCTCCCCCATTGCTGACAGAATTAGTCCCACCATCCAGTCTCAAGTGGAGCTCTAGAGCTATCACCCATGTCCTAAACCAATGAGGCTTCCTTTCTCTGTTTTAACTGGATGAAGAGGAGACGGGTAGAAAAAAAAAAATCCTTGGCAAGTTCTTCTTTCTTCTGCCTTTACCATGTGTTTATTGACAGTTCATTAGCAAACATCAAACTGCTACAAGCTGTTTACTGAAGAATATATGGAAGTGACAATGTGTAAGTATAAATAATCAACAAGGGAAGAAAATGGCACAGAAATGCCAGGCATGTTCCCCTCCTCTTCCCACCCCCACATACACATCTCCCCCACCTCTCCGACAGACACTAGCACTGAAATACACACACACACACGTGACATTGGCGGAATAGAAATCACTAATGTAATGTAATGTTCATCCACCCTGCCTAAGACTTCTCAAGTAGAGGTCTGCACGGGAACGGGGATCGCGGGAATCCTGCGGGTTCCGCGGGGGTCCCACGGGAATCCCCCCATACCCCCATAACCCACGGGACTCCCATGGGGACCCCCCTCTAGCCAACGGGACTCTCACGGGGAACCCCCTCTAGCCTATGGGACTCCCACGGGGATGGAAGGCTTTGGAAGCAGGGTTCATCCATATAATATAATGGACACGTCAGCCTTAGTAAAAGAGGGGGTTTATAAGTTAATTACCTGAACAGAAAACAAAAAAAAGGTTCCACCAAAGAGATTCCACAAGGAAAACAGCAGCGCAAACACAAAAGAAACTGTGGAATTGATGATCCTGTCAGAAGTAATTGCTGCTTTTTATGGGGACGGGAGGGGATGGAGGTAATTCCTTGTGGGGATGGGTGGGGATGGAGAGGATACCGACGGAGACGGGTGGGGACGGAGACGATCCTGGCGGGGAACGGGTGGGGATGGAGAAGATCCTGGCGGGGATGGGTGGGATTTCTGTCCCTGTGCAACTCTCTATTCTCAAGCACCATTCTGACTTCATATGCAACGTCTTTAAATTAGTCCCTTATTTTCTTACTCCTGGTACTCTATCTTATCTCCTATATGCTAACACCCTATGCTATCTATTAAAATGTTTTACCTTGTGTTGTGTCGACATTGTAATGTAGCATACTATGCCATACTTTGATTGCAATTTGAATATTTTTAGTGCTGTAATTGCCTATTGCTCATGTTGTCCAAAACCAAAATTCATTGGTTTCACTCTCCGCTATAGACAGCTCTGGCAAACATCATCCTTCCATCAGGAACTACCATAGAGGTAGAAAAATCCTCCAAAGTATTGGGTATCCTACTGGACTCTACGTTATCCCTAGAACCACAAATCTCCAACCTCTGGAAGAAAGCATTCTTCACTATGAGAAAACTGAGGCTCATCAGACCTTACCTCCATCAACGACACTTCACACTACTTGTGCAGATGCTGATCCTTTCACAACTGGACTACTTCAACTCCTTCTACGTGGGTATCAATACCACCCTAACCCTCAAGCTGTAGCACATACAAAACACAGCAATAAGACTATCCATCCAAACCCGAATAAATTTCAAAATTTCCTGCACAATGTTCCACATACTCAACGGAAGCTCAACAGCACCACTTATATATCTATTCTCTTCGGCTTGGTCCTCTTCACCCAGAAATCTTGACAAGCTCCAATTGAACCTACCCTACGCAAAATACCTCAAGTACAAATGCATATTTAATATGATGTTCATATATCTTTGCGCAAAAACATGGAACGGACTTCCTACAGCCTTCAGAACTGAACTACTTGATGTTTCGTAAGAAGCTTAAAACCTACCTCTTCAACTCCATATATGAGGCCTGACAATTAAGTTCATGAACTCATCCTAGAAAAAGTGCTACATACCTCATTGCTGAATATCAACATGGTCACCTTCGAAATACTGTTTTAGTACTGTGTGTGATATCTATTTCAATGCTGCTTTGCTTTGATGTCGCCCTAAGAAAACCTTTCCCCCCTTCCTCAAGTTGTCCAGAGTTGGGGAAACTGCAAAGGCAGAGTTAATCACTGCAGTCATCACACAATGCTGACACCTAGTGGACGGGAGGGGGGGTGCATTCGTTAGCCTGTATTCAGTCACCTTAAAAAAAATATAGGGATATGTTTATGAAATGCTAGTGCATGTTTAGGAAAACACTCCTTCCTCAGAGGTCCATGGACAGTGGGGAACATACAAGTAAGGGAGAAGGGCTACTGCTGGACAGGGGGGGGGGGAGCAGGAAGTAAAGGAGAAGAGCTACTGCTGGATATGGGGAGCGGTAAATGAGGGGGGGTTATGCTGAACAGGGGGAGATAAAAGGAGAAGGGCTACTGCTATATAGGGGGAGCAGGGAATGGGTGGGGGTGCTGCTGGACAGGGAGGAGGTAAAAGTAAGGGAGAAGGGCTGCTAGCACCCGTTAATGTAACGGGCTAAACAACTAGTACAATAATATAATACAATAAGATGCTCATTACAATTATATTCACAATACTAATTTTCAAAATATATTTCCCTATTACCCACCTCATACCTCTATATATTCCCCCATTCCCATCCCCCCTTCCCCACCCCTCTACCCTCTCCCTACCCCCTTATTTATGTTCAAACATTTTATTAAAGGAATAGAGTAAAAATACATATAAATTATACAAAAAGATATTCTTTACAAATAATAAATAATTCACAATTGTTAAAATTCTAATCCTTATATTATAAAAAATTCTATCCCTTCCATCCCATAATCAATCCCCCCTACCCGGATGAAAGCTGGCAAAAAGAAATAAAAATAAAGAACTGGAATGTAATTTAAACAACCTTAGCTTCAACGTAAATCATTGAGAATTAAACTTCTTGCTCTAGGTGAAAGGTTTTGAATATACGGATCCCAAACTTCCATAAAAAGACGGGTTCTTCTAGACGATCGCCTAACCTCCCAAATCTCAAACAAAAGTAAACGATGCAACAGGTTCCTCCAATGCCAGGAACTTATTTTTCTTTTATTAGAGGTTCACCGCCTAGAATTTTGATTAGGTGGTATAACAATTTTTTTTAATAAACTTGAAACTTAAAACATCAGCAGAAGCAGATAACTGGTGCTGGTTTACATCTTCTAATGAAACGTCTCCCGCGACTGTCTCCTGTTCAAATGTTTTGCAGGAACAACATTACAAGTTTTTATTAAGGCTCTATATATCCCCTTATAAGGCATACCTGGCGGGATTTGCTTCTCACGCCTGTTGCTAACTGCAACGCCAAACACCTGACAGGTAATGTACTACCCCATAGTTTGCATGTGTTGAAAGCCTCATTTGACATCTAATGGAGCTCTGGAAATCATCTCCTAAATATTATCCTATTTTATATAATACATTAAAAAAATAATGCCCTTACTCACAATACGCTTTTCTATATTGAAATAAGGGGGCATTATATATTCAGTTTAAAAAAAACAACAGTTCATCACAGAATTTCTGGAACTTAAAAGAGTGTTATTGGATGACATGGCTGTAATCTACATATTACAAATTAAGAGGTCCTCTTTCTAAGCTGTGGTAAGAAAAGGCATTAGTGCTCCCTTATACAAGTCTTTCTTGAAGACTAAGGCCATTTTCAGCGTGGCTGAGAAAAGGGCCATTTTCTATTTTTTCAATATATGGGCATGCACTAATGTTATATTATTGCACAGTCATTAAATAATCACTCTAGGGGCACTTACTACCACCTATTTAGGAGGCGATAAGGACTCCTGGATTAACTATGTGCAGGCAATAATATAAATGGACTGTTTAGCCCAGGAACACCCTCTCTCAACTCTTCTAAAACATTAAACATAAAATAATTACCATGCACTTAGTGTGGTCATATGTTAAACTAAGGCAAAATGTTTGAACGCTTCTGCATTAGACCCCCCCCCCTTTACAAAACCGTAGCATAGTTTTTAACGCCGGCCGCAGCGGTAACAGCTCCGACGCTCATAGGCATTCTATGAGCACTGGAACTGTTACTGCTGCAGCCAGCCCTAAAAGCCATGCTATGATTTTGTAAAAAGGGGAGGGGGGTAAGCTAATTTTTGCTGCATTAAAGGGAGAATTAATGAAGGGGCATCAAGCGTATTAGCACGTGAAATTGGAATAAAAATTTGTACCAAAAAAGACTTGTACTATAACCATGGCAAATTGTAACTTGTTCACTGCATATTTTGTATGTTAACCTGTAACCCATTCTGAGCTTTTTTTTTTTTTGGGGGGGGAGGACGGGATAGAAAACAAATTAAATAAATAAATAAATTACATTAGTGCACACTTGCTGCTAAAGATGCCTATTAGAATATAATGGGCGTCTTTATCAGTTAGTTCATGCTAACATGCTTAACGCTTTTTCATGAATTTCCCCTAGGTGTACATAAACAATTTAGCTTAGTAGGGGCCCCTAAATTAATATATTTGCTGCTATATATTCAGATATCTGAACTAGGAACATACGAGATGTCTTATGTTGTAACTTATGTCATATGAGACCCTTAAAGTTCCATAGGATAAGATAAGAACATAAAGAATAGCCTTAATGGGTCAGACCAAAGGTCCATCAAGCCCAGTAGCCCGTTCTCATGGTGGCCAATCCAGGTCACTAGTACCTGGCCAAAACCCAAGGAGTAGCAACATTCCATACAAAACCCCAAAGAATTGCAAGAGTCCAGAATCCCAAAAAGTAACAAAAGATTCCGGAACCTCAAACAGTAGCAACATTCCATGCTACCGATCTAGGGCAAGCAGTGGCTTCCCCCATGTCTTTCTCAATAACAGACTATGGACCTTTCCTCCAGGAAATTGTCCAAACCCTTCTTAAAACCAGCTACGCTATCTGCTCTTATCACAACCTCTGGCAATGCGTTACAGAACTTAACTATTATCTGAGTAAAAAAATATTTCCTCCTATTGGTTTTCTAAAAGTATTTCCCTGTAACTTTATCGAGTGTCCCCTAGTCTTTGTAATTTTTGAGAAGACCTATAACAGACCCTTTGAAACTTAAAGAAACTAATTAACACCTAATTCCGGTCAGCAGCACTGGTTTCTGTAACTTATGGCAAGAAAGAAACTGACTTTCTGTTTGTTTTAAACAAAAGTTTGAGCCTAACTTAAAATCTTCTGTTTCAATTTAAGTTCTACCTCTGGTAAAACACTTCACTTTTAAAAACTATTGAACAGGGTTGTATACTTTATTATTAACTAGTTCTAGTGCTTTTCTTTGCTTTTGTTTAATGGAGTATAAGCCAGACCCTGCTTTGTCTGCCAGAAACTATCTCTAGCAGAAGGTTCAAACTTAAAAAACTGTAGAACTATAAAAGGCTATTATCTTATGGAGACTAGCTAAGTGAAGTTTGCTCTTTTAAGATCTAAACTGTCTATAGAAGGGAACCTACAATTTAGCTTTTCTCTCCAAACCTATCAAAGCTCAGAGTAAAATACTGTATACTTACCCAAAGATATGTCTTCTACTCTTCTCCTCTCAGAAGGAGAATGTCCTCTTCCCTCTTTCTTTCTATATTACATTTACTTTGACCTATGATTGTCTGTATAGAATTAGAACAATTTTACTGCAGTACCTGATTCTGAAACTATCTCAGAATCAATGACTGGCAGTTCTGTTTGTACAGTCTAATTGAAGCTGAGACAACCTCCAAAATACCCAGCTCAGCTTTGGAAGTTTTTTGCCTGTCCACAGACCTTCTGTTCAGAAATGCAATCTGTATTCTAGACATGACCTCATTTTTTTTTTACAGCCATTACTGATCTCCAAGAGGATGGATAGCAGTACATCCTTTTTCTCCTTGTCCTCTTCACTACCAAAATATATATTTCAAGAACTGAAGACAGCTTAGAAATCACTTCGGAATCCCTTTGGCTATCTGTTTTGTAAAACAAGCAATGAGTAATTACAAAAAAAAAAAAAATTGTACTGTGGCAACCACTTTATTACAATTTTTAGTGACAAGGTCTGTGGGAGGGTTTGTGGGAGAATATTTGATGGTAACCTTTACACTTTTTATTAGAATTTTTTTTAAAAAAAATAGCCATTGTTCCCTCTAAACTGAGCGGGAGTCCTCCACCTACAGTCCTGCCACTGGGGGTGCTCTTTTACTATCACATTTTCAGTAGTGAGGAAAAGACAGGCTCTGCAGGACTCCAGGGAGCCTACCTGTCCCTAGTGATTGATAACACAATATTGAAGTGCCACTCCCCAGAGGCAGCAATGCAATTGAAGGACCCCTTACTCAGCTTAGAGGAAACAGTGCATACAATGCCAAAAATAAAGCAAATAAAAAACATTTCAACAGAATAAATAATACAAATCATTCTCATGTGGAATTTTTCATTTAGCCCACATAAAGGGATAATGAAATCTCAACAAACAATGTCCTAATAAAAAAAAAGTAATATAACACACATCCTCACCGCTAACCTGATATACAATTCCTCCACATTCCAAAAGAAATAGGAAGCCTCATAGCGGAGATTTATCATGAAGAAATGTTTCTAACTGTACAGAATCCAAAAAGGGATAACTGCAACCCTGATACCTGACAACAGCCATACTTTAAACTGTTCCTTTTTAATAAGTAGAAACGGTTGTGCAAATTAATACAAATCCACTTTGTTGGAAGTAGGGTTATCAGACGTCTGGATTTACCCGGACATGTCATCTTTTTAGAGGGCTGTCCAGGCGTCTGTATGGCTTTTCAAAACCCATCACTTTGTCCGGGTTTTGAAAAGCATTGCGATCGTGGCTTTCTGGAGGTCATTCGCACATGCGCAGATGTCCTCCAGACGTGGCCCCAAACAGATAAGGTTTGTGTGGGGCCGGGGTTGGGAGGCGGAATGGGATGGGATTGGGGGTGGAACAAGGCAGGGCCCCACATCCTCTTTTTTCGAGCAAAAATCTGGCAGCCCTAGTTATAAGGCTCCTTGTAATTCTCACTGTGTCCGTATTTCCCATATGTTTGCTCCTTGATCTCTTCTGTTTGCTTTTAGAAACACCATGAATGCTGGCGTTTTACAGATGAACTAAGACAACCTCTCAGTTTGATGGTAGCTTGTTCTAATGACAGACTTAGCTGATTCTTTTGGTCATCGGAGGAGTGTCAAAACAAAATTAAGCCAGCCTGTAGATTGATTTATGTGGAAAGTTCCCAGGAATAAAAAAAATGGCCGTGTCTTCCACTCCCCAGGTTAACTGGGGTTAGGAATGACGTGGAGGAAGGATTTATAGTTCCTCAAAAGGGAGGGAGTGGTGATCAGTGCTCAGGGTAACAATTAGGGTGCAGACTTGGAGCTATAGTTGTAAGGGAAGCCCTGGTGCATAGACTCAGCTTCAGAACCATCGTTACAATGACAAGAAGATGGGGGAAAGGGAAAGGAATTGGAACTTGTACACTGCCTTTTTGTAGTTTTACAATCACACTCAAAATGGTTTACATACAGGTACTTCAAGTATTTTTTCTATTGTTCCCAGTGGGCTCACAATCTTATCTATCTTCTCTCAGAAGGACAAATCGATGAAGCCATCCACACAATGTGTGGCGGCGGCGGCAAAAAGGGTGAACAGAATGCTAGGAATGATAAAGAAGGGGATCACGAACAGATCGTAGAAGGTTATCATGCCGCTGTACCGGGTCGTAGTGCGCCCTCACCTAGAGTACTGCGTACAGAACTGATCGCCGTACATGAAGAAGGACACGGTACTACTCAAAAGGGTCCAGAGAAGAGTGACTAAGATGGTTAAGGGGCTGGAGGAATTGCCGTACAGTGAGAGATTGGAGAAACTGAACCTCTTCTCCCTAGAAAAGAGGAGACTGAGAGGGGATATGATCAAAACATTCAAGGTACTGAAGGGGATAGACTTAGTAGATAAGGACAGGTTGTTCACCCTCTCCAAGGTAGGGAGAACGAGAAGGCACTCTCTAAAGTTGAAAGGGGATAGATTCCGTACGAACGTAAGGAAGTTCTTCACCCAGAGAGTGGTAGAAAACTGGAACGCTCTTCCGGAGTCTGTCATAGGGGAAACCACCCTTCAGGGATTCAAGACAAGTTCCTGATTGAGAGGGGACATGATCGAAACATTCAAGGTACTGAAGGGGATAGACTTAGTAGATAAGGGCAGGTTGTTCACCCTCTCCAAGGTAGGGAGAACGAGAGGGCACTCTCTAAAGTTGAAAGGGGATAGATTCCGTACGAACGTAAGGAAGTTCTTCTTCACCCAGAGAGTGGTAGAAAACTGGAACGCTCTTCCAGAGGCTGTCATAGGGGAAAACACCTTCCAGGGATTCAAGACAGAGTTAGACAAGTTCCTGCTGAACAAGGACGGACGCTGATAGAGTTAGTCTCAATTAGGGTGCTGGTCTTTGACCAGAAGGCCGCCGCATGAGCGGACTGCTGGGCACGATGGACCACTGGTCTGACCCAGCAGCAGCAATTCTTATGTTCTTATGTAATACGCCTGGGGCAGTGAAGGATTAAGTGACTTGCCCATAGTCACAAGGAGCAGCATAGGGTTTAAACCCACAAACTCAGGGTGCTGAAGCTGTATCTCTAACCACTACCTTTAAAAAGGAAAATACTCCTGGATAGAAAAAATTGAAGACTCTTAAGGGGGAAATTCTACAGGCGCCACCTAGCCTTGGGTGGCAATAATGCAGGTTAATTTCAGTGTTCAATTGTGCATTCAGACAAATGCTTTTCTATAATATGCACTGGTATTCAATGGTGTATACTTTGCTGGTGAGCACTCACACAGGTAGAGTTTGGAGAGGATATGGCTGGGGCACACATTTAGGCATGCATGCTGTTAAATGTGGAGTGGAGTGAAGGTCTAACCTAATTGAGAATCTCGGAGAGAGCGAGACCAGAAGGCTTTGAGCATGCGCAAATGCTCAAAGCCCAGTCCAGCCCGGCACAAGGAAGAAGGAGGATCTCCCTCGCACCGCCCAGCCCAGCAACAACGAGGGAGGATCTTCGGGCACTGGCACTGGCACATCCTGTGCATTGGTGCTGGTGCCGGTGCCCAATCGGGTAAGAGATGTTTTGCGGTGCTGGGGGGGATGTAGGATCGCGGGGGAGGGGGATGCCGGTTCACAGGGGGGATGCCAGATCGGAATGAAAAAAAAAAAATTTGTACAACGCGCTCACGTGTATAACGCTTAAGGTTATGCATGGTTTGTAAAAATTGTGTATAACGCGCGCGTTATATGCGTGAAAATACGGTATATAATAAGTGAACCATTGTGACTGCAGTATATCAAAACTCCCATCCTCTATCTCTATCCTTAAAATAGTAAAAATAAATGTGTCCTCTTTAACGATCTATACCAGGGATGTCCAACTTGTGGCTCGAGGGCCGCATGCAGCCCCGTGAAGTATTTTGTGTGGCCCTGGTCGAGGGCGATGCAGTGTTTTCCTCTGCTGCTCCCGGGTGTTTACCATCTTGCTGGCTCCCTCCTCTGTCTTGCTGCAGCGTTTGATACATTTGTGCGACCCCAGAAACATTTTTTTTCGGCCAATGCAGCCCAGGGAAGCCAAAAGGTTGGACACCCCCGATCTATACCATCTCTGCAGCTGGTGGAATTGATTGCACCTCAAACATAAACACCAATATAACCTATTACATCAGCGTATCGCAAACTCTGTGCCGCCCGAAATTCCAGGTGTGCCACGAGACCCCAGGGAGGAAGAGAGGCGAGAGGCACATCCTGTAGGCAGTCAACCAGCACCGACATCTCTATTTCTCTCCATATAATAATTAAATAATACTTGATTAAGATGAATCAAATTGAACTGATTAAGATAATACTTGTTTCTATTAAATAGTTAATTGCTGGTTTTAAGAATTTGAGTTATCCAATAGGCAGCTATTTAATTAACTGGAAAAAAAAACAACCTAAGCTTAGGCTTTAGGTTACTTTCATAGAATATAATGGACGCGTTAGCGTGCGCTAATGTTTAGCGCACGCCAAATCGGCTAGAGCGCCTTAGTATAAGGACCCCAGAATTAGCTCCAAATTGAATTACCCGGAGAGTGACAAGATCCCAGCCCAAGGCAGCAAGAAGAAACCGATGGGCTAAAACAAACCTCACTATTCTACTAAATATCAAAACCCCATATGGAAACCGATATCCACCCTGCAACACTAAAAGGCCTTACTCACACAGAAATCTCCACTCACACAATGTGTAAATAACAGGAAAGAAAAAAAAGGAAAAAGAAGTGGAGAAAAAGCCTCAGTTCTGCTTCATCTGGCAAAAAACTCCACTTCTTCAAAAAAAAAACTCCTGCAACCCAACAAAAAATAGAGAAAAACACTATAATAGCCTGCAGAGTGAAATCAAACAGCACGCCAGGCCTCACAGCCCAAAATCGTGACGATGTGAACAAATGAGCACTACAGCATTATAGTCCAGGATCTTGCATAGAAGACAGAAAGAAAAGCAACTTAGCTTCCAGGATATTTTCAGTCCAACACTTCTCTTCCTGGGCCGTGCAGCCGCAGAACCCGACAGGGGACCCTCCGTTTCGCTTCATTCGCTACGTCAGGGGTGTCCATTTCACTGCTTCTCAAATGCAATTTCCAGACCCAACATGCTCTTCAGGCTCTCGTTCCACTTCTCAAGTCACTAGTTTTGACATTTAGTAGAATAGTGAGTTTAACTGACCCTGATCCCGAGTTTGTGGTGTAGTGGGACTAAAACAAACCGCCCCAAACGCCCAAACCAACGCTCTGCGTGAACTTGCTTTTGCAGGCAGTTGCAATTTTTGTGCAATTGCAAATTTTATATATATATATAAAAAAAATAATAACTAGGAAGGAACAAAGGGGATAGAAGAACTAATAATCCTTTATGAACATGGTGAGCTCACCAGAGAGGCAAATTAATTTTTCAGGCTTCCTGCAGGTATTGTTGACTGTCTACTTGGAATGAAACTATTTCATAACCTGAACTCTGAGGGCATACCTTAGGGCAGGAGGTATCCGATTCCAATATTGGCAGAATGTTCTCTAGAGTACTATTGATTGCATGGTGATGGGAAGCTAGGGGACAAAGCTGAATTAATTAACCAGGAAGCTGGAATGCTACTTGCCTTCGACGCTGTTTGAAAGCACATTTAATTATGGTGTGGAGGCAGCAACACACAGAGCAACATGCTCTTTAGGAACACACACGAGACTATGTGGAGTGCAGTTCACTGTGGGGTTTGTGTCTTTGGGGAATGCCAGGAGACGCCAGGACAATGCGAGATTTTGAAGATGTAGAGAAAGGGTGGTTTGGGGAAGACTTTCAGTGGGAATGTGTGCGCTCTTCCGACCCTCTTTGAAGGGTTCTTTTAGGATTAGCTAAAGGTAAAGGGATTGGGACCTGTGTACTGCCTTTATGAAGCTATAAAGCCACACCCCCACGTAATTTACATACAGGTACTTCAATCGTTTTCCCCATGTGTCTGGTGGGCCCACAATCTATCTAAAGTACTTGGGGCAGTGGAGGATTAAGTGACTTGTGTGGGGGTTTGAACCCACAACTGCAGGGTGCTGAGACTGTAGCTCTAACCAGTGCACCACACTCTCCTCCAGCTGTGACTAATATGTGCCTTAGTAACTGCATTGCTGTCCCAATGGGGCTGAGTAGGAAGTCTGAGAGAAGGAGTACGTAGTAGAGAATGACACGGTGACAAAATTCATCACCGTTCCCGTCCACGCAAATAACTGCGGGAAAACATCTTCTTGTCATTCTTTAAGGAGAGAGGGAAGAATCAGAGTATGAATGGGCTCAGCCACTGACCCTCAGTTCTTGCATTGAAGAATGCTGGTGGAAAAGGAGTGAGGTTGAGACAGACACTAAAGAATGACAGTCTCTGGTATCCAGAGCAGATATTGTGATGTCATAATGCCTCATTCCACCAGTGCCTAAGAGCCAATCACATCAGTGATGTCACAATGGCTTCATTATACTTGGCTCACATACGAATCAGAGTATGAATGGCCACAACCACTGACCCGCAAGCTTTGCTTTGAAGAATGCTGGTGGAGAAGGAGTGAGGTTGAGAGATACTAAAGAATGATAGTCTCTGGTATCCAGAGCAGATATTGTGATGTCATAATGCCTCATTCCACCAATGCCTAAGAGCCAATCACATCGGTGATGTCACAATGGCTTCATTAGCCTATACTTGGCTCAAATAACAATCAAGAGTATGAATGGGCCCAGCCACAGACCCTCAAGCCTCGCATTGAAGAATGCTCTTGTAGAAGGACTGAGGTTGAAACAGACACTTAAAAATGGCACGGGATTGTTTCCCGTGGTTATCTGGGGGACGGGAACGATGTTGACTTTTGTCACCGTGTCATTCTCTAGTAAGTAGTAGCTCCCCACAGGGTGTCACCTTCACCAAAGTGTGCTCTACAAAACACATGAGCCCACTTTGGGTTTTGGTCTCCTTTTTAATTTCTGTCCTGAGACTCAACAGAGGAGCTCTTAGGAGTCTCTGAATATCCGAAGGACAGAAGACTATTGAAATGAAAAGCATTACAGTTAGCCCCGTTTGAATGTTTTAGCCAAAAAAAAAATATATATATATATATATATATAAAATAAACATCAAAATGCCGTTTTATGCCATTTTTTGGACATTTTTCTTTTTTGACAATGAGCCCCAAATTAGAGAGTTGCACGGGGACAGAAATCCCACCCATCCCCGTCAGAATCCTCTCCATCCCCACCCATCCCCGCAAGGAATTACCTCCATCCCCGCCCGTCCCCATAAAAAGCAGCAATTACTTCTGACAGGTTCATCAATTCCACAGTTTCTTTTGTGTTTGCGCTGCTTAGGGGGGATTCTAGCGGGACCCCTGCAGGACCCGCGGGATTCCCGCGATCCCCATTCCCGTGCAGACCTCTACCCCAAATTCTACTAAATGTGACATATTAACCTGAGAGATCTAAGGGCCTCATTCATTTGTGTATGTTAATGAACTGATGCATATTAATACCATATATAGACTTCACTGAGCATAATGAGCCTTAAGTTATGTATATAACATACATTAAATTGCATTAATGTACATAACTAGATGACCCTAATTTTGCTTCCTTTGTTAACAATGCCAAAATGAAAAGGAATTCAGCACTATTGTACGAGGAAAGTTCTTGGCTCCGATGCTTTCAGAAACGATATGATAATGCTTTCCTCCAGATTCTATAAAGGTCACCCAAAGTTTGATGCCCAAGGTTTCGATGTGGATTCCAAATATGCGCATACATTAATTAGTCAGTTAAGTGCCCCATTATTGGAGTTAATTGGAGTTGAGTGGCACTTAATTGGCAGTAGCTAGGAGTTACATGCGCATCTGCCCTATGCCCTATTCTATACCATGAGCACCTAAATTGTATAACATACAACTCAAAAAGAGGTGTAGCCATGGAGGGGAATGGGCGGATGAGGGGTGTTCCCAAAAATTAGTCATGATTTTTAAAGAATGTTTTGATTTATAAGCCCAACTGTCATCAATTGGGTGCAAGGATTTACACCAAATTTTGGCAGGAATAAGTCTTCACTCCCAATGTTGGGCAAGGAAATTTGCATTAAACACTATTCTGTGAAGGTTGCTTAGCACTGAGGCCCATATTCTATAAACGACGCCTTACGATGGTGCCTAAATAAATTGGAAAGCCATTTAAAAATCATTAAGAAAAAAAATGTAGGCGCCTACCGGTGCCTAGAAAAACGGCACCTTCTTTGCATCTACGGAGGCGTCCTAGAATGTCTAAGGCTGAAGTAGGCATGGTTAATTCCAGCAACGACCTTAGGCGTTCCAAAGCACCTCCACAGATGCGATTCTCGTCAATAGTAGGCACCAGAAATGTAGGCCTTTAAAACACTGGCCTATAGTTCCAGCGCCTACCTTTGACGAAAGCCACAGTTCTGTAAATGGCACCATGGCACGATTGACCTGCAATCTGCGGCTGTTTTTTTAGGCGGCCACTGATAATGGCGCCATTTACAGAATCCTTTATAAAACTGACAATTAGTGTGGATCTTAACTGTGCCTTGCTTTAAATGCCATTCCATTGAATGTGGCTCTTTATGCTCAGATGTTAGTGTCTCCTGTAGATGAGAAAGCTTTGCCATCACTAGGGTGGCCAGATTTTACTATAGTAAAATCCGGACCCCCTAGAACCGCCCCCCAGGACCGCTCAGTTCCACCCATCCCCGCCACATTATGCCCCAGTCCCGCCCCCAATCCCGCCCTAGCCCTGCTCCAGCCTCCCCCCTTGCTGCCTGCTCAGTCGGGCAAGAGGAAATCCGTGTATGCACGGATTTCCTCCTGCCCAACGCGATTTAGAGAAGGCTTTTCAAACCCCAAAGTGCCAGGTAACCCTAGCTACTATCACTCCCTCCTAAAAACAGTTTCAAGACCCTTTCCTTCCCAAGACAGGCATAAATACATCTTACATATCCTGCTACAGATGCCAACATTAAAACACTGCCAGTTAGTTTTGCAAAATAAGCCAGCAATGGTTTCAGTGGTGAGGGAAAATTATTAGGATTGAGTGAAATATTACCCAATGATTTTCCTGGCAGGGTTCAAGGGCAATTTTCATATTTCAAAATGAAAAAAAATCCACTGTTAAAGCTTTGCAGTAACTTTCTAATGATTTTTTTTTTTTTCACTTTATTTTGAAGAAAGCCAAATATAACATGTAAGACACTGAACTTATTTTTCATGTAATAGAAAACATTTCCAGGCAGAGTTCTGTGACCGGAGTTCATCACATCAGTCCTCTTTTGAAGGATTCCTAACCAGAGATTTCAAGACCTTCAAAGTAGGGGGGGAGGGGGTCTGAGAATTCTTTGCAGAAAAGCCAGATTACTTAGCTTAGAGTCGCACACTAGTTCTCCAGCGAGCTGTATCTCCTCATGTTCAACCTCATTTGCTGAGGCATAAAGTGTGTTTCGAAACACACAAAAATGTTACTTTTAGAGGTTCAGTCAGTTCTAATATTTTTGGTGTTTTTTTGTCCTATTTATAAAGACATTGGTTTGTTTTTGGGCACAGTTCGTGAATTCAATCAATCACATGCCTCCCCTAATGGAAACCACATGCTTCCCAGAAAAAAATATAATTACAACACAAATATTCTGGGCTTTGCCAGGAAAGGGGCATTGTCAAACCAATTAAAGAATATTTATTTAAATGCCTCTTCTGGATTTGAATTGTTCTACAATTTTTATGCCGACTTTGAGGATATCCATTGAAACTTTGTTTGGGGTTCATATTTTTGCAGAATAAGATTTTATGCTTTCCACCAATTATTGCACAGAAACTTCTCTCCCACCCCCCACCCCTCTAGTTTTGCATTATAAGAATGATTCTCTACAAAGAAACCAAGTTTAGAGAGGAACCATTCAAAAACAGATGCATGAGGATGGTATCATCTACAGAAAATAGAAAAGAGATCTCATGTAGGCACAGAATAGATCTGGATCTTGATTTTAGATTTTATTATTCACCATGTACTTATGTACCTTTGCAAATCCAAGCTCAAAATGAATAGAAATCAGGTACAGTGAGTATTTCCGAGCCCAAGAGGTCTTATAATCTAAGAGGACTATTTGCTAAGTGACAATACACAGACATTGTTTGTTAGGTGCCTTTGACTTGTGTTTGAGTCCTAGAGACTTGATGAATTAAAGAACGAAAAAGAAATCAGTTTTGTGCTAGTCTGGTTGTTTTCAACATATTCAGCCATTTGATTGCAGGTCACCCTCTTCGCCTGGGTCCTTCAATCTTCCCAAACATGATGTCCTTCTCCAACGATCTTTCTCTTCTGACGGTGTGACCAAAATAACACAGTCTTATATAATGTCATCGTTTGAGGTTCGATTGACATAGTCAGTTTGATCTCTTCCAGAATCGATTTGTTAGTTCTTCATGGCACCCATAAAATCCTTCTCCAGCATCGACACTCAAATGAGTCCATCTTCTTTCTGTCTTGTTTCCATAGTGTCCAGAGGGCCAGAATTTGAGACGGTCAGTTTAAGATTACCCAAACACCCTAAAAACTTAGAAATATTTTGAAACATGAGCAATGGCAAAATCATAGAATTCCCATGAGCATCTGAGCTGCTACCGCTGTGGCCGGCTTTGTAAAGGAGGGGGCTAATTAGCAAAAGTAAACAAGGAAATGTCCCAAAAGACTGATGAAAGTTGACCAATGCAATGCAGACCACACAGTTGAAAAGGAACCCAACATAACAAAGAAATAAATGGAGAATAATCAATTTTAGATACAGTTGGAATATGTAAGGAAAAGACTAGCTAGCAGAAACATAAAGGGGCAAATTCTATAGGAAGCGCCCAAAAGTTAGGCACCGTTCAGCGCGATTCAAGTAAAATTGGGCGCTGTTTAGTGAATCACGCTGAGTGGCGCCCGTTTTGGAGGCGCCCAATACATAGGCCAGGTCTAGGCACAACTAAAACTTAGGCGCCCCTTTGAGCGCTTAAGCATGCTTTAGAGCAGCGATTCTGTAACAAGGCGCCTAACACAAAGCCACGCCCACGCCTAACAGGCATAGCGTTTATTTCTTTGAAGGCCGCCTAAATGTTTAGAGGCGCCTTGTTACAGAATCGCTCTTTCTCGCTAGGCGCCTAGGTGATCGAGGCAGACAGCGTGACAGACTTTAAGAATAACTGGGATACCCATGTGGGATCCCTACGAGGGTCAAGATAAGGAAATTGGGTCATTAGGGCATAGACAGGGGGTGGGTAAGCAGAGTGGGTAGACTTGATGAGCTGTAGCCCTTTTCTGCCGTCATCTTCTATGTTTCTATATGTTTCAATTAGTGCTGATTAAAAAGCTCAATTAAGCTTGTTGTTCAATTTAGATAGGCGCCTGCCTAGTTGGGTGTCTCCGAAATAGGTGCCTAACCTTAGGAGCTGGTTACAGAATTTGGGCCAAAATGTTTTAAAGTAACACAGTACTATAATTTCTGGTTTGTCTTCAGGCTTTTTTTTCCTGATTTTTGAGTATTTTTTCCAATTCATTTCAAACTTTTTCTTAATAAAAATGTTGTAACACGTTAGAATATTTTAATGTTTAGAAGTCAACTTTGCAAGCAATAATAAGCAGGTTAATATGTGTTAAATCAATTTTATGCACACTTGTTTTTACATGCTTCAAAATTCAAAGCACATGCAATTTGTAACTGAATACAAACATTAAATCACCCACAACACTTAACCCAGTCCCAGATGCTCAATTTACCAATATGGTCCTATTTTTGTTTGAATTGAATCAGAAGGAGTTCTTCAGTAAGACTCCGTATCAAAGTTAATTAACACCTGTATCATCATTGATCCAGTTTTTACTTTTTAACATTTTATCTTCTTAGCTTTTTAATTATCCATTTCCAGTTAGTTTGAATAAGTTAGATAATTCTAGATCTAATAGGTGCTGACACTGTCACCTAGACATAGGAACATTAGATCATTTACTGTTTTATTGCCCTAAAATAATGATTTTTTTGGAGATCAATTTGGGGACATATTAATAATATCTTAGAGTCTGAGATTCCTTTAACTTATGAAATAGTAATTTGTGGTACCATTTTGCATATAAATTAGACATAAACTTTCCCACCAAAATGTAAAGTTGAGACGATCCCAATTTTTCCAATTTTGTGTAATCAGTTGTATAGCTGCACTTGTCATAATTAATAAAAGATGTCTTTTATGTTTAAATTTAAGACTGGTCTTAAAACTCTCCTATTTGGTGATGCATTTAATAAACATTAGAACTATTATTCTTTTTCTTCCTTTTCACAACAATTTCCTTGACAAAGCAACCCCTCCCTTATGTACTACCCAACCCCTACTATCTCCCTTCTTCTTCTTTAATATGTAACTTTTCCCATCCCATTTTTCTACCCTCACATTCTAGTACGTCTGGTAATTGTTTGTTCGTTTGTTTGTTTATTTTATTATATGTTCACACTTTTTTTTTATTTTTTATTTTAATTTTTCTCAGTTTTCCCTATCTTTTTAATTCGATTGTTAACCAGCTAGATATTAATTTGATGGTTGGTATATCAAAATCAATAAAACTTGAAACTTGAAATTACACAAAATTGGAAAAATTTGGATCGTCTCAACTTTACATTTTGGTGGGAAAGTTTATGTCTAATTTATAAATGAGAAAATGAACGCTGTTCTGTTAGGGAATAATAAAAATTTTAAACTAATTTGGGGCCCATTGACGTCCTCTGTAGAATCATTATAGTTATGTTTTTGTTGTTAAATTAAATGCACATCCAAGGGGGGGGGGAATGGGTGGTATATAAGGTTTTTATTGATTATTTTTATAGATGGAAATAGGGGGGAAGGGTGGTAATTTTTGTGGTTTGATAAACAAGTTTGAATGGTGATTTATTATATAATTTCTGTTTAAAATATGTATAGGGGGAGGGTATTAATATGTATGAATCTTGAAAAACGTAAGTGATGTCTAAAGTGTAAAATGTTTAATTTTATTTGGTTTTCACTTATTGAATGTGTTGAAAATGAATAAATAATATTTTTTAAAAATTATCCATTTCCCTTTATAAATTTTAAGAAAAAAAAAATCTTTTAACAACTTAGGGCTCCTTTTTCTAAGGTGCGCTAGTGTTTTTAGCGCACGCAGGAAATTGCCACGTGCTATGCGGAAAAACTAACGCCAGCTCGATGCTGGCGTTAAGATCTATCGCAGGCGGCAATGTTAAAGCCCTAACGCAGCTCAGTAAAAGGAGGCCTTAGCTTGACAAATGTGAATCAAGGAACCTCCTGTACAGATCATGTTTCAAGTTTTATTATTTTTAATATACCGACCATCAACATGTATCTGGCCGGTTTACAAAGCTAAAAAGAAATAAAATAAAAAATAAAATAGTAATTGTATATATATGGGGGAGGAGTGAACATTAAAAAGACGATAAACAAGAACTTACATGAATTTGAGGGTAATAAGGGAAAGGAAAGGTCGATAAATACATTGTTAAAAACAAAATTTAAAAGAAAGGGAAGAGGGGGATATGACATCAGGGATAGGGTCGCTTTGTAAAAGCGGTTGAGAAGATTTTACTGGCTTTGGGAAAGGAGGTACAGTGGAACCTTGGTTTACGAGCATAATTCGTTCCAGAAGCATGTTCGTAAACCAAATTGCTCGTATATCAAAGCAAGTTTCCCCATAGGAAGTAAGGGAAACTGCTTTGATTGGTTCCACCTCCCCCCCCCCCCCCCCCCACGAGTCTACCAGCGCTGCTCCATTCTTCCCCCCTTGAGGAATCCGAAGCTGTTCCAAACCCCTCCCCGCAATCCAGCTTCCCCCCCTGCGAACCGGCATCCCCCCCACACTCACGTTGCCCCCCCCCCTCCACCGCGATCCTACTTTCCCCCCTCCCGAGTAGTCAATGACACCCTTTACCCGACTTGGCACCAGTGCCGGTGCCCGAAGATCCTCCCTCTTCTGGTGCGGCTGGGCGGTGCGTCGGAGTTCCTCCTTCTTCTTGTCTGGACTGGGCTGGACTGGCTTTGAGCATGCGCAAATGCTCAAAGCCAGTCCAGCCCAGACCAGACCAGAAGAAGGAGGATCTCCGACGCACCGCCCAGCCGCGCCAGAAGAGGGAGGATCTTCGGGCACCGGCACTGGTGCCAAGTCGGATAAAGGATGTCATTGACTGCTCGGGGGGGGTGGGGAAGTAGGATCACGGTGGAGGGGGGCAACGCGAGCGGGGGAGGGATGCCGGATCGCTGGGGGGGATGCCGGATCGCCGGGGGGGGGGGGCACTTGTACTGCGAGGCAAGCTCGGTTTACGAGGCACCAAGTTTGCAAATGTTTTGCTCGTCTTGCAAAACACTCGCAAACTGGTGCACTCGTAAACCGAGGTACCACTGTATTTAGATGTTAAGATATGCATCTTGAAATAAGAATGTTTTTAGTTTGGTCTTGAATTTAACGATGTATTGGTCATCTGGGTAAAGTGGTGTGGGTGATTCCCTTTTTTTTTTTTTAGGGCATGTAAATAAACCAAATGTACATTGACAAATGCACCTCCCTAATTTATAAATTTTAGGCCATGGATTTAAACTCCAGTCCTCAAAGGCCAACATAACAGTCCACATTTTCAGGATTTCCCTAGTGAATATGAAATGAGATTGATTTGCCTCCCTAGAAGCCTCCGCCGTATGCAAACCTCTCTCTTCCATATAAATTAGGGATAACCTGAAAACCTGACCAATTTGCAGCTCTAAAGGGCCAGAATTTGAGACTACTGTTTTAGATTCCACAAACATCCTAAAAACATGTGCAATGGCGAAATCACTCATAAGGTCACAGCTAACACCTGCAATATTTTTCATCATTCAAACTTGCCTCTTGGAAGTTCTTTATGTAAATATTCTTTACTCAGGTGACTTTAATCTGAAAGATAAGTGGTACTGTTTATTCTTAGGGTGATCAGTAGTAGGACTTTAGGGGATTTAGAAGTCTGTTCAACCTATCTTATAGATCCTATATAAAGGTGTAAAAGAAGCAAATATGTGATGGACCTGTGAAGATGGGAGCCAGTGTGTTACGCTACCCCATGGCAATCTGAGGTCCGAAGAGATTCAGATCCGAGTTGTTTTATATTGCTAAATTGCATTATTATAACAGTTAATAAGTAACATTGCAGCCAAGTTGGAATTGATTATAGAATATTAGCATATCCTAGTTTTGGCACACCTAACACTTAAACATAGAAACGTGACAGCAGATAAAGGCCAAATGGCCCATCTAGTCTGCCCATCCACAGTAACCATTATCTCTTTCTCTCTCTGAGAGATCCCACGTGCCTGTCCCAGGCCCTCTTGAATTCAAATACAGTCTCTGTTTCCACCACCTCTTCTGCGAGACTGCGAGACGCATCTACCACCCTTTCCGTAAAAAAGTATTTCCACAGATTACTTCGGAACCTATCGCCTCTTAACTTCATCCTATGCCTTCTCATTCCAGAGCTTCCTTTCAAATTAAAGAGACTCAGCTCATGCGCATTTTCGCTACGTAGGTATTTAAACGTCTCTATCATATCTCCCCTCTCCCGCCTTTCCTCCAAAGTATACAGATTGAGATCTTTAAGTCTGTCCCCATACACCTTATCACGAAGACCACACACTATTTTAGTAACCTTCCTCTGGACTGACTCCATCATTTTTATATCTCCAGAATTGTACACAATCTTCTAAATGAGGTCTCACCAGAGTCTTATACAGAGGCATCAATATCTCCTTTTTCTTACTTGCCATACCTCTCTCTATGCACCGTAGCATCCTTCTAGCTTTCGCCGTCAACTTGTCAACCTGTTTGGCCACCTTAAGGTCATCCACAGTTAACACTGACCACAGAGTTGGAGCAACTGCAAACACCTATATACAGCAGAGACATGTCATAGCACTTTAGCCCTTTAGAAAGATGCTCACATGCTTTAAGTGCTAATATTCTCTGCAATCAGCATGCACAAGGGCAAGTATCGTGGGCACTCAGTTATGGAATTGCTCAATAACAGTCTTATTATATAGTATGATGATTGTCTAGGCTATTCTTGTGCCCTTGTCTAAAACACAATAACCTCAAATCAAACTGTTATCATTCCTGTCCAGCAGCATGAAAATTAAATTGCAATTATTTAATTTCTCATCTTTATCTGAACAAGAACCAGGTGGCTTTGGGATTTTATGTTCTGCATTCCTGCATGGTAGATTTTTTTTTTTTTTTTTTTTTTAATGGCCATTGAAAAGCAGATGCATGACAGTATATTTCTGTAAATGACACAGCAAGAAAATGTTATAATTCACTTCCCAGAATCCTGGAGCCAGGCTGATGCTCGGTGTCACCTTTACAGACATTAAAAAGAGCTGAGGTCAGTGTGCAGTCATTTTTCTCTTCTGCTAGAGAATTATTTCGTTTGGTACTAAAACCAGATGTAAAGTCAAGTTAAAAAAAAATTGAAGCTGTGAGGTGAAAGCCTGGTCCTCGGAGCTGGAATGCTGACAAGAACCATGTTGCCCTAGTACGTGTGCAAATCATGCCATCATCGTGGATCATCAGCGGTGAAAGAAGGGCAGAGAGGGATAAAGAAAAAAATATAAAAAATCAAGGTGGGGGAAGGAAAGCCAAGTTGGGGAATGAGATGAAGAGAAAGCATGACTCATCGCTTCTGTAGGTGGTGGTAGAGTGATCATCCATTATCACTGTAGACAGAGGATGAAAGGATGAGGACATCGGCATCACTTAATTCTGGGGTTGGAGGGGGGGGGAAGTGGGGAGACAGAATGTTTCCACTCTGTCCTTTGCACAGTGATTCAGCCCTTCTGATACTCAGCAGTTATAAACCAGGAAAATGATCAAATCTCAGGCTCTGTCAGCTTGGCATGAATCAATACCTTCTCGTGATTTCATCAAAGGACCCAAGCAAAAAGGAACCACCTCCCCAGGCTCATCTCACTGCCTCTCCAAAACAGAAAGGCGTAAACTCTCCATGAATCATCACAGAAAATCATATAACATAACATTTGTATACCACAAAACCATGTGGATCCTTGTGGTTAACAATTAAGAAAGCTGGACATTGGGCAATGAATTATAAACATAGAGTATGTATTGTCAATTATAAAAATTTTTTTCATAAAGTAGGTTTTTAACTGTTTTCTAAAATTCATATACGATCTGGAAGTTGAAAATAGTTGGCATGGACATTTTTAGCTCAGTAGCAAACAGTTCCAGCAAACATATGGCCTATCAAATCCAAAGGACATCATAATGCTACAAACAGATATAAGATCCCGATAATAACATAAAAGATGGCAAGACGAGGCTTCAAAAATGTAAGCAGGACTGAAAGTATCCACCACAGAAAAAATGTATAACTTCCATAACTCTTTTTGCTTTGAACCGAAAGGTAATGGCGGAATAGAAATCTGTAATGTAATGTGACAATTTATGTCAGGCCAATGGCAGGTGAAAATGGGTGTGCCTAAGTGCACCATCCAAGCATGTAATAGTATCATAAGAACATAAGAACATAAGAAACGCCTTCACCGGATCAGACCGAGGTCCATCTAGTCCGGTGCTCCGCACACGCGGCGGCCCATTTAGGTACTCCTTTTTGGAGACCCGACTTTACCGTATCCCTCAATATGATATGCAAGAAGGTGTGCATCCAACTTGCGCTTGAATCCCAGTACCGTAGTCTCCGCCACAACCTCCTCCGGGAGTGCATTCCAAGCACCCACCACTTGCTGTGTGAAACAGAACTTCCTGACATTTGTCCTGAACCTGCTGCCACTCAGTTTCAGGCTATGACCTCTTGTCCGTGTCACATCAGAAAATGTTAGCAATGCTGCTTCTTGGTCTATTATATCAAATCCTTTTAATATTTTAAAAGTCTCTATCAAATCCCCTCTCAGTCTTCTCTTCTCAAGGGTAAACAATCCCAGTTTCCTGAGTCGTTCTTTATAGCTCAAATGCTCCATTCCTTTGACAAGTTTCGTGGCTCGCCTCTGCACTTTCTCCAACAGAGTTATATCCCTCTTGAGGTATGGAGACCAGTGTTGGACACTATATTCTAAGTGCGGTCTGACCATTGTTCTATAAAGTGGCATTATGACATCTTCCTCTAAGTTACGGGTATAGGTTGGAGACATGTCCATAACCTGCCCTTGTTCCACCCAGATATATGTCCCCTTGCAGTTCTATGCTTTAGCAGTTAGGTATAATAGGGCTCAGTGTACCTAACTGCTAATTATGGCACCTTCAATACATATAAGTAGCACTCGTAAGTGTAGACGCAAACATAAGAACATATAAATATTTATACTGGGTCAGACTGCTTCCAACAGTGGCCAATCCAGGTCACAATTACTTGGCAGAATCCCAGAGTATCAAGATTCCAGAATCCCAAATGGTAGCAAGATTCCATGCAGAATCCCAGTCTCGCAACATTTTGGAATCCCACATAATAGCAACATTCCATGCTACCAATCCCAGGGCAAGAAGCGTCTTCCCCCATGTCTGTCTCAATGGCAGACCATGGACTTTTCCTCCAGGAACTTATCCAGACCATTTTTTAAACCCATCTACATTAACTGCAGCTACCATATCCTCTGGCAACAAATTCCAGACCTTAACCATTCATTAAGTGAAAAAAAAAATACCTCCTTGTATTCATTTTTAAAATATTGCTTTTTAAGGGCCAGGTTCATTAAATGGTGCTCAATTGTAGGCGCCGGGAAAAATCCATGCTAAGCGCATTTCTATAAAGGGACCCTTGGGCTGAACACCCTTATAGAATAGTGCTTAGAGCAGATTCCTGAGGAGCTAGTAATGGGTATGGAGAAACTGGAATACGAGGATCGACTGAAGAGCCTGGGATTGTTCTCCCTTGAGAAGAGGAGACTGCGAGGGGATATGATCGAGACCTTCAAAATACTGAAAGGAATCAACAAAATAGAGCAGAAAAAACGATTTACATTGTCCGATTTGACACGGACGAGAGGACACGGAATGAAGCTAAGGGGGGACAAGTTCAGGACTAATATCAGGAAGTTCTGCTTCACGCAGAGAGTGGTGGACACCTGGAATGCTCTCCTCGACGAGATTATTGCAGAATCGACCGTCCTAGAATTTAAAAGCAAACTAGATACACATCTCCTTATGAGGGGCATAGAAGGATATGGGTGACTACAAATTATTATTCACAATACAAGCTGAATATCTTCAAAATTTATAACCACACCAAGATTGATATTCATTAAATTATACTGTCAGAAATCAGGTGCTATACACTTTTCAGTTTATGAAAACGGTGAAAGACCTCAGTGTTTCTCAGGATAAATCCTATGAAACCATCTATGCCAGTAATAATACTGACATAGAGAAATACATCCTTGGTCTTATATTCTACCGTTATACAGTTATATCATTTTCTAATTTTTACTTTTTAACTTTTTAGTTTTTTACTGTCGTCATTTAAGATTTTATGAAAAAGTGAGCACTTATCTTGTTTCCTTCCAACAGTGCAAAACCACCGCAGTTGCCGTTTAAGATTTAACGCGGTATCGATACATCGCTCTGGAATTATTTCAATTATTTCAATTATTCAATTATTTCAATCCCCTGATGCAGCCGTAGAGCGAAACAGGGCCTGTTGGGATTTCTATATTAATCGGTCTGAACTGAAATAATTCCAGAGCGATGTATTGATACCGCGTTAAATCTTAAATGGCAACTGCGGTGGTGTTGCACTCTGGAATTATTTCAATTATTTCAATTATTCAATTATTTCAATCCCCTGATGCAGCCGTAGAGCGAAACAGGGCCTGTTGGGATTTCTATATTAATCAGTCTGAACTGAAATAATTCCAGAGCGATGTATTGATACCGCGTTAAATCTTAAATGGCAACTGCGGTGGTGTTGCACTCTGGAATTATTTCAATTATTTCAATTATTCAATTATTTCAATCCCCTGATGCAGCCGTAGAGCGAAACAGGGCCTGTTGGGATTTCTATATTAATCAGTCTGAACTGAAATAATTCCAGAGTGATGTATTGATACCGCGTTAAATCTTAAATGGCAACTGCGGTGGTGTTGCACTCTGGAATTATTTCAATTATTTCAATTATTCAATTATTTCAATCCCCTGATGCAGCCGTAGAGCGAAACAGGGCCTGTTGGGATTTCTATATTAATCAGTCTGAACTGAAATAATTCCAGAGCGATGTATTGATACCGCGTTAAATCTTAAATGGCAACTGCGGTGGTGTTGCACTCTGGAATTATTTCAATTATTTCAATTATTCAATTATTTCAATCCCCTGATGCAGCCGTAGAGCGAAACAGGGCCTGTTGGGATTTCTATATTAATCAGTCTGAACTGAAATAATTCCAGAGCGATGTATTGATACCGCGTTAAATCTTAAATGGCAACTGCGGTGGTGTTGCACTCTGGAATTATTTCAATTATTTCAATTATTCAATTATTTCAATCCCCTGATGCAGCCGTAGAGCGAAACAGGGCCTGTTGGGATTTCTATATTAATCGGTCTGAACTGAAATAATTCCAGAGCGATGTATTGATACCGCGTTAAATCTTAAACGGCAACTGCGGTGGTTTTGCACTGTTGGAAGGAAACAAGATAAGTGCTCACTTTTTCATAAAATCTTAAATGACGACAGTAAAAAACTAAAAAGTTAAAAAGTAAAAATTAGAAAATGATATAACTGTATAACGGTAGAATATAAGACCAAGGATGTATTTCTCTGTGTCAGTATTATTACTGGCATAGATGGTTTCACAAGATTTATCCTGAGAAACACTGAGGTCTTTCACCGGTTTCATAAACTGAAAAGTGTCTAGCACCTGATTTCTGACAGTATAATTTAATGAATATCAATCTTGGTGTGGTTATGACTACAAATTATGCCAGGTGTACACCTGGGAGGGCCTCCGCGTGTGCGGATCGCCGGACTTGATGGACCTTAGGTCTGATCCGGAGATGGCACTTCTTATGTTCTTATGACTGGCACGCAAGTTGGGTGGGTAACCCTGGTATTCTATAATGCTGTGCCTATATTTGGGAAATGTCTCTGACCCTCCCATGCCCTTCCCATGGCCACACTCCCTTTTGGGTTGCATGGGAGACAATTTAGGAGCGCAGTGTTCTAGAATAACGCACGGGCAGATGTACACAGAAAACCCAAATAGCGCCAACTGATGTCAATAATTGATTGTTGACACCCTCTTAACTCATTAATTTGCATATGTGCTTTTGCCCCGCATAACCAGATTTGGGCAACCTATATAGAATCTGGGAGTAATGTCTAGGGGTAAAGCAAACAATTTGGGATCATTTGCAGTATTTGATGACTTTGTTCTCTACAAAGCAAGACCCACCCACCCACCCCTGACCACAACAAGCAGCCTACTTTCTATTATTATCACTGGTATTATTTCAGTGGAAAGGCATACAGAGAATGGGACTTTTCCACTGGTTCTGCCTTCCTGCCTCCTCTTGCTATTCCTGGCCGCAGTGCAGGAGAAATTTTGGCCGGTTCAATGTGCTATAAACAGCCAGGCCTCAGCTGAAGAAAGCAATCTGCAGGCAGCCTGACATCTACCCCACTTTTCCGCTCATTGTCAGCTCTCTGATTGATGGCGCAGTTCATTAATGTAGGGCGATTGTCAGCGCTTCCTGAATAAGTATAAAAAGAAACAAAGAACACCACCCCTGCCCCCAAACACATACACGCACCAATTTCAAGCCCTAGCGAATGATTTCCTATTTTCCACGTTGGCTCCCTGCATTCACCAATTGAGCTTCGCTCCTGAAATGTAAATTCAGCTCAACCATCGGTAAGGAAATTAGAATCAAGGAATACATGAATACAGCTAAGAATAAGGTTTTCTTTGTCAGAAAGTATGCAAATGCATTTATTTTCCTAAAGAATAAAGCAACTCACAGCACTTGGAATGTTTGAACTGATGAAAACATATACGATAGTAACCAAGGGACACAAACAGTGGCAAAGCAAGGGTGAGAGGCGATTGGGGCGGTACCGCCATCTTCTCCGCCCCCTGCTCCTTCCCCACGCCGCTCATGCACACCCCTTCTCTACCCCATACCTCTTTTAACTTTCCCGGCATGAGCCGCATCACCAACTTGCTGCCCGCGTCAGCTTCGGCTCTACCTCCAACGTCACTTCCTAGGTGCGGGACCTGGAAGTGATGTCAGAGGGAGAGCCGACACTGGCGCAAACAGCAGGTGGAGTTGCCGCTCGCGCCGGCAAAGAGATAGAGGTATGGGGGGAGGGAGAGTGAAGGCGTGCGTGCGGTGGGGGGAGGAGTGGGAAGGAGCTTCAACCTTATGGAACGCCATGCCACTTCAACTCCGTCAAGAAAATCTTCTCGTTAAATTCAAGACCAAACTAAAAACATTCCTATTTCAAGATGCATATCATGACCTCTAAATACCTCCTTCCCCAAACCAGTTAAATCATCTCAACCGCTTTTACGAAGCAATCCTATCCCTGATGTCTTATCCCCCCCCTCCTCCCTTTCTTTTAAATTTTGTTTTAATGATGTACTTATTGACCCTTCCTTCCCCTTATTACCCTCAAATTCATGTAAGTTTTTGTTTATCGTCTTTTAATGTCCACTCCTCCCTTATATATATATGGTTCATAGACAACTCCGCAAAAGACAAAGGCGCGCGCCGACAACTGAGCGCAAGACGGAGGCGCGCCCCAAAGAAAATTACAGTTTTTAGGGGCTCCGACGGGGGGTTTTGTTGGGGAGCCCCCCCAATTTATTAATAGAGATCGCGCCAGCGTTGTGGGGGGTTTGGGGGGTTGTTGTAACCCTCCACATTTTACTGTAAACTTAACTTTTTCCCTAAAAACAGGGAAAAAGTGAAGTTTTCCGTAAAATGTGGGGGGTTACAATCCTCCAAACCCCCACAATGCCCCCACAATGCGGCACGATCTCTATTAAGTAAAGTGGGGGGGTTCCCCCCCGGCCCCCCCCCCCCCGTCGGAGCCGTAAAAACAGTCATTTTCTGTGGCGCGCACCTCCACACTGCGCACAATTGTCTGCGCGCACCTTTGTCCCGGCGCGCTTTTGACCTGACACCTATATATATATAATTATTATTTTACCTTTTATTTCATTTTTTTAGCATTGTAAACTGGCCAGATACATGTTGATGGTCGGTATATTAAATACAATAAAACTTGGAACTTGAGCGGGGACAGAGTGGAGGAGGGGTGCTGGTGCCCTCATCAAGATGGCACCTGGGGCAGATCGCCTCCCCCTCCCCTCACTATGCCACTGGACACAACGGTTTGTTATGCTATCTTGTGCTTACAAAAGTCACAGATAGATTTAGCTTTGTAAACTCCTTCTCTTCTCTCTTCCCATATTTTTTAAACTCTGTAAACCGTGTCGAGCTCCACTTCAGTGGAGAAGATGCGGTATATAAACCTAAGGCTTAGTTTAGTTTAGTTTGGGCCTTTTCAATCATAGCTCAAAGCCAGTATTTATTTATTTTGATTTTGCTCACACCTTTTTGAGTAACAGCTCATGGTGAGTTACATTTAGGTACAATTAGGGATGCCAGATTTTCCAATCACGCCGAGAAAATGAAAGAGATACAGGGGAAGAGAAGGAGGGGTGCACGCAGCAGGAGGGGCGGGAAGGAGCGGCGAGTGGAAAAGAGGGCGGGGAGGGGTGCCACGCCTCGGCCGTCACTCACCCTCGCTATGTCACTGGGAGCACTATCAAAATCTTAGTGGTTTACAGGAACATAATGGTCATGCAATAATAAGGACGCCTTGCACGGCTGCCCGAAAAACCATCGCGTGCTTCAGTAGCTTAGTCTTGCAAGACAACTATGCTCCTGATGTAGGCTGCAGACAAAACTTGGCCAAGTTGAGTAGTCTTTCAAAAAAGAGATGAGACTTTTGGGGGGGGGGGGTGAGGTTGGAGGCGGAATGGGTCGGGATTGGAGATGAAATGCGGTGGGGCCTTGAATCCGGGTTTTCCCATCCTTAACTATGGCAACCCTAGTATCTATTAGAATTTTTTACTTTATATTTAAAGTGCTTTTCCTGATTCATTTATGTTTAAAATTTTTGCAATGCACTGTTAATATTTGAAAATTAATAAAGATTTTTTTTTTTTTAATAATTATTTACTTTATTATTTACACCAAATCAGTCACTACGTAAGATTGCTTTATTTGTTTCTCCCCCAGTCCAAGGCTGTATTTATAAAAAGTTCCTGCAATGTTTGCTTGCATTTCAGGCAGTTAGCTGGGACAGGGAGTTACGATCTTTACTTGGAAGGTCTTGTTCTACACATATTTCATAAAGTTGTTGAAATCAACTTTGTAAAATGTTTAGAGAATTTAAATAATTGACGATTTCCCTGTGGTTTACTGGAAATGTCCAGCTTTTTGTCTTTTGTGAACTGCATCGATCCGTGATTTTTTTGCGGTCTATAAATGTGATGTAATGCAATGTAGGGTTACTATATGGCTCCAGAAAAAGGAGGAAGGATTGAGACATCCGGGTTTTACTTCCAGTGCTTTCAACAGAAGTAAAACCCAGATGTCTCAATCCATCCTCCTTTTAATGGAACCATATGGTAACCCTAGTTACATGGGTGGGTTGAAGCGGACCGAGTGCATTAAATAGTACAGTTTGCAGAGCAGGAAGCTGAGAAGTGTAGCAAAGGCTGGCACAGGGCCACAGGTTGAAGATTCAATCTGCCTCTAATAGAAGGTGATTATTGAGGAGTAGCAGGCAGATGATGGATGCTTTCCTGCTAAAATGACAGCTCTGTAGTGTATCAGCAATTCTCATATGGTACAAATGTACAGGTTGCCTTTTATGGTTTTCTCATTCTGGAAATTGTGGGAAACATATTTTTTTTTTCCCTCCAAGTTGGTGTGCCTTAAAATGGTCAAGTGTCATGACAGGTCTAAAGAAAGAAATCAGACATGCCCTTAGCCATATTCTTAGCACTGTCCCCTAAAAAACAGAGAAACAAATCAGAGAACGCAACAAAAGAGACTAGGAAGAATGGAAAAGAAAACACTTTTAAAAGATTCAGCCCTCACTAGTTGCTTTTGAAAAATGAATATACTGTCCAGCCTGTTTAATGCAGCATTTTCTCTGTCAAATTCTCCTGGGTTCATGTTCTTCCTTTTCTTAGGCATCGCTTTGCCTGTTATACGACTCATTATTGGATAAAGAGCCTGGATAAAAACGGTGATTATAGTAATTATGTTGTAGATACGTGCAAGTGAATTCCAGACCAAGGTGTTTGCATTTATACACCAACTTCTGGATTCTTTATATGGTCCACAAAATTGATTGTGGAAATTTGGGTGCAAGCCCAATTTCCATGGACAATTTGAGTAACAAGCCAGGTAGCAATTGCTGGCGTTAATGGTCAGCAACTTGGATTTGTGCATTCAACTTGCTAAGCGCTATTCTATAAAGATGCACGCACAAAGGTATTAGTGCACAAGTGAAAAGGGGGCGTGGCCAGGGAAGGGACATGGGTGGTTTAGGGACATTGACTAAAGATACTGTATTATAGAATTTGTCTACCTTACATGTAAGTTACAAGTAAGTTAGCATTTCCCCAATAAATTGTTTGTCTCCCCAGTAGCATACCAAGGGGGGGTGGGAGGGTGGTCCACCCCGGGTGCAGCCTTAGGAGGGGTGCACAGCTGGACAGGTCCGGAAAATTCCTGGGCTGCGACGGCACTCAGCAGCATCAGCGCCCCCCCCCCCCCTCTGTGACAGCACTCAGTGGCATCGGTGCCCCCCCTGCCCCGTGACAGCACTCAAGTTTGGCCTCCTTCTCCCGGCATCAGCAGAACTTCAGATTGGCAACAGGTGCTCAGTCAAAAGCTTCCCCTGATTGAACTGCCTGGGCAGAAACAGGAAGCTGAGTCAGGAATTTTTCGGACCTGTCCGGCTGTGCACCCCCCCTAAGGCTGCACCCGGGGTGGACCGCACCCCCCCCCCCTTGGTACGTCATTGTGTCTCTCCCATTTTTTAATGTACATCACTTTGAAATTTTGAAAAAGTGATTTTATCAAATGTTAAATAAACTTGGAAAATTTATATCAGGCTTCAGTTGATGTAAATCTTCGCACCCAAAGTTGGGTACAGATGCCAACTTTGGTTAGACAGCGGTAAGATGCCTGCCGCCCTCTACAAGCAGGACGCCGTTTATAGAACACACCTCTAAGTGTTGGCACCTAGGAAGCAATTTTATTTTTAAAAAAAATTTTTGAACATATATACTCTGTTCTTTTTTTCACTTTTTCTTTATTGTTTTTTGTTGGTGAATACAGGCAATTTCAGTCAACATTAAGTAAAATAGTAACACTTTTTTTGTAATAATGTGGACTGAATCTGGCTTTATGCATACACTCTGTTGTATGCACATTGAAGGCCTCTCATAAAATTACTCCAAGCACACTTTTGCCCATGTTCAGGAGTGTATTTTGGGTAAAAACACGCATCATATCCTGTGCGGGTATAAATGTATGTGGTTGTCTTTTAGCTGTACCATCAGCAGCCTTTGTGATGCTTTTTTATGAACACAATGGTCAAAATCCTTTATGTGGGGAAAATTTGCCACTCTGGTTACAGGTAAAGGACGGCGCACATATTATCAATGTGTTAACTGTTGCTCTGGTATTTTAGGAGGCATTGCCAGGGTAAGTTTAGGTCAGGGGAGACAGCTAAGTGCTTTTTTCGGAAAAAATCAAAGCTACACACATTTTGTTGCCCTGGGGAAGTACTTAAGGCAGGGACTTTCTGGGTAACAGCCTCTTTAGAAATATTTTTATGCTTGGAGGGGGAAAAAAACAGGAAAATTAGCTGTAACAAATTCTCTTCTTTTATTTTTTTTAAATTTTTATTAATTTTCAAGCTTTGACAGTGTATTACAATTAATATAACTTTAACAGATTGCATAAAATACACCATATTACACACATTATTAAAGAAAACATCCATTTTCTCCCCTCCTCCCAATTATTAATATATTAAATTATATTATTTATTACAATATAATATTTAAATATTTTTGAACTCTTCCAAATACTTTCTCCTCCCCTCCCCCCACCCTGGATGTGTAAGGAAATCTAAGAAATAATGTAATGTAATGTAATGTAATTTATTTCTTATATACCGCTACATCCGTTAGGTTCTAAGCGGTTTACAGAAAATATACATTAAGATTAGAAATAAGAAAGGTACTTGAAAAATTCCCTTACTGTCCCGAAGGCTCACCATCTAACTAAAGTACCTGGAGGGTAATAGAGAAGTGAAAAGTAGAATTAGAGGAAAAATAAAAATAAAATAAACATTTTAACAAGACAGCACTGATCTAAATACTTTGGAAGGTAGAAGAGAGGAGAGAAAGGAATAGAAGCAGAAGGGGGAGCCGTTGAACAGTAGAATTCTGGAGAAATTTAAATGATAGAAATAGAACAAAACAAAGACAAAAGGCAAAACAATAGATAAGATTAAAGATAAATCATAAGCTGGAAAGAAAAATAAAATAAAACTTTGTCTTCAATCCACGGTTTCAGCGTCAGTGATGAAGTGGAGCAAGTAAGTTTAGGAGGAGCGATTGACGTTTCCAGAAAGGGCTTCTTCAGGGAAGAGACTTGGCAGACAGTCCCAGATATATCCCTATCATTATTGTATGTTAACAAATGCAGTCAATGGGCTCCATACTTTATTGCTAAGATCTAAGCATTCTGCATTCATTCTTTCATATTGATATGTATTACACACACTTGCCCACCAGAATGTGTAGTTAAGTCTGTCATAACATTCCCAGTTCCTTGTGATCATTGTGATCAGTAAAAGACGGCTCTTGTATTTAACCAAAACAGGCTTTACCTGTAACATCGTACCACAAATTATGGTTTCATCAGATAAAGGAATAGATGATTCAGGAATAATATTTTGTCCACTGATACTTAATTTCTGAAGGTCAATTTGGGAACAAATTCTCTTCTTTTAAGTACCCAACACTCTAAAACTGAACCATGTTGCCCTGTTTTTAAACACTGACGTTTCCCAAGGAAAAGTGCTTCTTTTCCTGCTGGGAATCAGCGCTCTGGACTAGCCCTATCCGATGTTCACGTTATAAGAGATTATAGACAGAGGATTTGTATTTGTTATTCTTCTTCTTATCCAATTTGCAATGTGCTTCTCCTTTATTATTGCTTCAAGTAGTAACTATTAAAAGCTGGAAATGCCTGTATTATGCGAGGTTGATTATTATTCCTTTGTCCACCCTCCCCATCTTTCCTGTGTAAATCAATCAGTATGCTTAGTTCTGAGCAGTCAAAGGGTCCTCTCCTAGGATAAGTGGAAACTGAAGTATCAGAGTTGTAGCAAACCTGTTTCTGTTTGTGAAGGGATTAACCTCTTTGATGTGCTCGGCTAGTACAGAACATGCAATGAAGAAAAGCAAAACCGAAAAAGGGGATGAGACTTCCGTTTTTAACACACCTTTAAGTTTTCTGTAATAGACTCCATATAAGACAGACACTGAGGGCTAAAATATTTGATGATGTTATAAGTAATGCTACGTTGTATTGAATATAAGAACAGCCTTACTGGGTCAGACCAATGGTCCATCAAGCCAAGTAGCCCATTCTCACAGTGGCCAATCCCCAAGGAGTTTCTCAATAACAGACTATGGACTTTTCCTCCAGGAACTTGTCCATATACCTTTCTTAAAACCAGCTACGCTATCCGCTCTTACCACAACCTCTGGCAACGCGTTCCAGAGCTTAACTATTCTCCGAGTGAAAAAAAAAATATTCCTCCTATTAGTTTTAAAAAGTATTTCCCTGTAATTTCATCGAGTGTCCCCCTAGTCTCTGTAATTTTTGACGGAGCGAAAAATTGATCCACTTGTACCCGTTCTACACCACTCAGGATTTTGTAGACTTCAATCCTATCTCTCCTCAGCCGCTTCTTTTCCAAGCTGAAGAGCCCTAAGCGTTTTAGTCTTTCCTCATACGAGAGGAGTTCCATCCCCTTTACCATCTTGGTCGCTCTTCTTTGAACCTTTTCTAGTGCCACTATTTGATATTTCGCTCAGGTGGTCTGTTGGGTACACAGGGTAATATGTAATAATGAATAAAACAGGATCCAGTCTTTGACCCATTATACTTGATCCCTATTTGCAAAGCGTGAACGCACTTTCCCCGACAGTGTGCGGGTCAGATGGACAGGACATGACAGGGTGGAGTCGGGTTGAACAAAGTTTTCCAATGGCTATTTTTTTGCCATAACAATTATCGTCATCTCAACCTCTCTCTCCTCCACCCTTTCAGTTCAGCCATCTACAACTTTCTCTGTCCGCACTTTCCAGTTCATTTATCTCCACTTGTCTTTGTCCCCTCTTCCAAGCCAGCCATCTTCACTTCCCCCACTTCCCAGTCCACCTCCCTCTGTCCCTTACCCTTTCCAGTCCAGCCGTCTCTACCTCTCTTCCCCATTCCGGCCCAGAATTTAATATCCTCCTCTACCTGTAAAGGGAAGGTTGAGGGGTGGAGTGGGAGGTGGAAAAGGACGCAGGCAGATATATGCACACTAATCTCCTCTTATACAAAGATGCGCTATGCCTTTTAGCACGCGATAATTATCGCGCACTAACGCATGCATATTATCCTATGGACACATTAGCAGTTAACACGCGTTGATTTAGCGCATGCTAACCACGCCCTAAAATGGTTAGCGCACCTTTGTAAAAGAGGGCCTAAGGCACCTCTGCCCTCATTGTTAAAATCAGGGACAGATGATTAGGAATCGAAAGGGGCAGGGGCCTGAAATCAAGGACAATCCCCCCCACATCAGGAACATCTGGTAAACCTAGTAGATATAAACTATATATAATCAACCCAAGTGGTCAAAATATCGCTTACTCATATACAAAAGAATCACCACTTAATATGAAAAATACACTGTGTAGATATCATAATCCTATTCAAGAAACCAGGCCTCAGATTCGGAGCATACGCAAAGTCCTATCATGGACTAGACGGTCAGCGTATTCTTACAGCTCCATACTCCAGTCATAGGCCAAATAGCTTAAATTTAGTTTTTTAATAATTTTCTTAAGTGTAGCTTAAATATTGTGATTAAAAGTCCAAAACTTTTAAAAGTGAAACTTAAATGTTATCCTAAAATTCAATCGTGTAAAGTTTAAGATTGAACCATCTATAAAGTGTATTATTTATTTGATAGGCAGCTGAGTTACTTATCTCAAGCAGTTTTTCTTTATGGCTTTCACGTCCGATTCTTTATTTAGCCTATTTAATGGCTAAGCCGACGCGGCCAGCTACACTTTGTAGATGGTTCAATCTTAAACTTTATACGATTGAATTTTAGGATAACATTTAAGTTTCACTTTTAAAAGTTTTGGACTTTTAATCACAATATTTAAGCTTCACTTAAGAAAATTATTAAAAAACTAAATTTAAGCTACTTGGCCTATGACTGGAGTATGGAGCTGTAAGAATACGCTGACCGTCTAGTCCATGATAGGACTTTGCGTATGCTCCGAATCTGAGGCCTGGTTTCTTGAATAGGATTATGATATCTACACAGTGTATTTTTCATATTAAGTGGTGATTCTTTTGTATATGAGAAACCTAGTAGGTACTCATTAATGACTGCTCCTATGATGACATAAAGAAAAAGAAAAAAAATGAACTGAACATCCCTGGAAACGGCAGTTTTCTGTCGGTGCACTGCTACTGTGAAAACTGTCTCTGCAGCAGTTCCAGCCCGCACAGATGTGAGGAGGAGAAGACCTGACCTGGGAATCAAACCCAGGTCCTCTGCGTGGCAGTGTGCAGCAAGAAAGCCAGCTTTGCAGAATAACTGGGAGGCTGAACTCAGCATAAATCAGGGGTGCCCAATAGGTCGATTGCGATCGACCGGTAGCTCGCCAAGGCAAAGTGAGTCGATCATCCAGGACTCCCTTTGCCTTGGCGATCTATCGGGCCGATCAATCTTCCTCTCCCCGACGTCAATTTTGCCGTCGGAGAGGAAGTTCGGGCCAGCCAATCGCTGCCTGGCTGAGCGGAACTTCCTCTCTGACGGCAGAATTGACGGGGAGAGGAAGATTGATTGGCCCGAAGCAGAGAGAGCATGGGGCGGCGGCGGCGGCGGCGGCTTTGGGGCCTGTTATCCGTTAGTGGCGTTTGGGTCCAGTTCCCCGATGGCAGCGGCAGTGGCAGTGGCAGTGGCTTGGGGAAGGGCAGGGAGAAAGAAAGAAAGGGCGCAGGCAGGGAGACAGAAGGAAAGAAGAGAAACAGGAAAAAAAGAAAGGGGGCATGAAGAGAGAAAGAAAGAAAGGGCAGGGAGAGAGGAAGAAAAAGTTGGGGGAGGAAATGAGGTTTGGAGGAGAGGAAGCATACAGGCTGAAAGAAAGATTGGATGTACAGTCAGAAGAAGAAAGTGCAACCAGAGACTCATGAAATCACCAGACAAGGTAGGAAAAATGATTTTATTTTAAATTTAGTGATCAAAATGTGTCTGAATTTATATCTGCTGTCTATATTTTACAATATGGTCCCCTTTTACTAAACCGCAATAGTGTTTTTTAGCGCAGGGAGCCTATGAGCATCGAGAGCAGCGCTGGGCATTCAGCGCAGCTCCCTGCGCTAAAAAATGCTATTGTAGTTTAGTAAAAAGGGAGGGGGTGGGTATTTGTCTATTTTTGTATGGTTGTTACTGAGGTGACAGTGCATAGAGTCATTTGCTTTGACCTCTTTGAAAAAACCCTGGAATAGGAATGATAATTAACAATTCTATGCATACAGTGTGCGTTGTGTTTTTTTAAAATTTTATTGTTGGTAAATCATTTTGATTTGGTCATTTTAAAAGTAGCTCGCGAGTCAAAAAAGTGTGGGCACCCCTGGCATAAATCATTCCTTCGCGGGTGCAGAGGAGTTTGTTTAACATTAGGAAGCGCTCAAGAGCCCACTGCGCCCCACAGAGTTGGCATCTACGGCCACTGGCTCAGCCGTTTAATATTCGGTTTTTACTGATTTATCTATCAACTTTCAGTTTCTCTCCTTAGATATTTTTCCAGCATATACTGTATATCCATGTTGGGGGTGGAGGGTAGAGGAGGAGATTCTCACCTCTCTCAGCTCTGCCTATAACTGGGGCCATTCATGTGAAACATTAAAACACACACACGGTAAAGTTTACTTTGGCAAAACTAATCAGAGCTTGCTTTTCCCTTCTGCAGCAGTTTTTCTTTTTCATCGTAAAGACCTTTAAAGAGTCATTACACCTCTTTCGGAGCACCATAAACTAATGAAACATCGGATGTAAATGTGCTTTGAGTGAAACAGAGGAAAAAAAAAAAAAAAAGTACCATCCAACGGATTCCAGGCCCCACAGTGTCAAAGCTGGCCAAGTGGCCAACAATGGCCGGCCTTTCAAGTTTCAAGTTTAATAGATTCTTTGATTTGATCGCAAAATCTTATTTCAATGCGATTTACAATAAAAAACAAATCAGATCAAATAATAAAATCCACATACATCACATAGAATACTATTAGTCATTAATACATTAGACCAGGGGTGTCAAAGTCCCTCCTCGAGGGCCGGAATCCAGTCGGGTTTTCTGGATTTCCCCAATGAATATGCATTGAAAGCAGTGCATGCAAATAGATCTCATGCAGATTCATTGGGGAAATCCTGAAAACCCGACTGGATTCTGGCCCTCGAGGACCGACTTTGACACCTGTGCATTAGACATTAATACATTAGGGAAAAGGGCAGTATAAAATACAATATTAAAAAATAAAACTGCAAATTAAATCGGGCATAGGTTTAATACACACAGGATGGGAAACAAGTACCAATATATTTCAGTGAACCTCCACGTCCCACCTTAAAGTATAATAGTACCAGTTTATTGAAAAGCATCTTTAAAAAGCCAGCTCTCTAAAAGACTTTTAAATTTATTCAATAATTTTTCCTCTCTTAGGTTAATTGGAAGTAGGGGTTCATAGACAACGGCGCGAAAGACAAAGGCGCGCCCGGACAATTGAGCGCAGCGCGGAGGCGCGCGCCGCTCAAAATTTCAGTTTTTAGGGGCTCCGACGGGGGGTTTTGTTGGGGAACCCCCCCCACTTTACTTAATAGACATTGTGCCGGCGTTATGGGGGGGTTTGGGGGGTTGTAACCCTCCACAATTTACAGTAAACTTAACTTTTTCCCTAAAAACAGGGAAAAAGTGAAGTTTTCAGTAAAATGTGGGGGGTTACAACCCCCCAAACCCCCCACAACGCGGCGCGATGTCTATTAAGTAAAGTGGGGGGGTTCCCCCCCACGCCCCCCCCCCCGTCGGAGCCCTACAAACAGTAATTCTGAGCGGTGCGCGCCTCCGCGCTGTGCTCAATTGTCTGGGCGCGCCTTTGTCCCGGCGCGCTTTTGACCTGACACCGGAAGTAGGTTCCAGATTTGGAGGGCCGAAACAGAAAAAAATCATGTCTCTCCGGGAGTAGATCATTTTTAAAGAAGGAACTATTAATAGGGCTTTATCCTCTGATCTTAAAGATTTAACTGGAGAGTAAGGTATGGCCCCTCTCCTTGATTCTGTCAGAACTCAACCAAGACAGTGGTGGGAGGGAGGGAGATGGGAAAACATTATAATTATTATTCATTATATCTATTTTATTGAAATTATACATGTGGTTTTATTTTCATTAGTTAAGGGGGGGGGGGGTGAAAATTGTTGTTGAAATACAGTAAAACCTTGGTTTGCCAGCATCATTCGTTCCAGAAGCATGCTTGTAATCCAAAGCATTCGTATATCAAAGCAAATTTCCCCATAGGAAATAATGGGAACTCAGACGATTCGTTCCACAACCCAAAAACCTCAATACAAATACTATTCGCCAAGCCCACCTTACCCCTCTCCTCAAGTCATTTCATTGGCTCCGTATCCGTTTCCACATACAGTTCAAATTCCTCTTTCTGACCTGCAAGTGTATTCTCTCCGCAGCTCCTCAGTATCTCGAACTTTATCTCAAACGCACTTTCTTACCAAATTTTTAGGAAGTCAATCAAAACTTATTCCTTTGACAAATTTCTCCGACTCCATTTCTACCATGATGTACTTCTAAAACACTTCAGGAAAATTTTGATTAATCTTACCATGTTAATGTAATTTTGAAAGTTTTTTGTAATATCGCTGTCTGTATACAGTCTCTTCCTCTGTAAACCGCTCTGAACTGTTTGTGGTATTGCAGTATATAAAAAAAAGTTGTTATTATTATGATGATGATACGTACTTGTATTGCAAGATCTCACTAATTTAGAACAGTCAGTACGCTCCCGCAGTGTCAGAGAGAGAAGAACCATCGGCTCAGTTGTGATGTGTGTATACTGTATGTGCTTGTATTGCAAGACATTGCTTGTATATCAAGTTAAAATTTAATAAAATGTTTTGCTTGTCTTGCAAAACACTTGCAAACCAAGTTACTTGCAATCCAAGGTTTTACTGTATTTGTATATTTAAATTCACTGTATTGCACTGTTAATAATTGAAAACTAATAAAGATTTACAAAAAAAAACCCCAAAAAACAAAGACACGTCCTCCACATGCACACCAGCTTTGTTGCTTGGTGTCTTGGATATGTCGCTGGGTGATAACACCAGTCAACCTCTCCATTTCACAGTTTGCTCAGAGGAAATTTCGGCTTTCTTTAGAGAGGTCCTGGGAGACTGTACCAGCACTGCTTCACAATGCCTCTGTAATTCTCAGGTCAATAATCAGCACAGAGACGGATCTTTTTCAGACGATGGGCACTATAGTAGACCACAGATGGATGCATAAATTAATTCATAAAGCATAAAAGGGCAGTATCAGAACACTCCTAGTGGATATGCATGACATAATTTGGCATCGCTGTTACCTCCTCTGTATTCCAGTCTATCTCATGCATGTTCTTGGAGGGGGGGAGGGTTCTGGAAGTCCGACTGGTTTGTGGCTCTCAAGGACTGAAATTGTGCACCCCTGCCCTGTTTTTATAATCCAGGTCCATCCTCTCTCCTTCTCCCTCTGCATACTTGGCTGAGCCCAATGAATGTTCTTGGCCAAAAACTGTAGACCACAGTTCTTTCTGCAACTCAACCTGTGTATCCTGAGTCTAGCCCGTAGGTGTTAGCACTGTGCAATGGCTGAGCTTCCCTCCCCATCAGAGCCTGTGAGAGAGGAGAGGAGCCTAATGCATCAGGCTCCGTCTCTGGCAGCATTTGAATCCAGACTCAAAGTCCACTTCTTGGAAGCTGCTTTCAATTCCAAACTCCAACCCACCTTCTACCATATTTCCCCATGTATAGGCTGCGAGTCCCGCGAGAACTGACGCAGGCATTGAGGAAGCAGGGCGGGGCCGGCTGGATGCTGAAGAGATCGCTCCTGCCTTGCACTGTGGCCGCAACATTGAAGGAGGCAGGAGGCAGCCAGCGAGGAATTTACCGGGGCAGGGAGGGATGTATACAGGGGGGGAAGGGATGTATAGGCCACCCCCATGTGGTTTTAAAACTCTTAGATAAACCACGGCTAGTAACATGGGGCAGCTTATCTAAGAGTTTTAAAACCTAAATCAGCATTTCCTGCGGCCTATCATGGGGCGGCTTATACATGGGGAAATACGGTAAGCACCAATATCTGTCTTATCATTCTCTCTGTAATCCCCCCATCTGAGCACAGTGTATTGATGCACTTTCTTGTCCAGTTTGTCTGTCTTGACTAGACTATAAGCTCTTTGGAGCAGGGACTGTATGCAGGGATCATACTCTGTGTTTTGATGTACAGATCTGCATATGTCTAGTAGTGCTAGGGGAATGAGTGCTGCGTCCATCAGTAAAATTAGGCAGTTGCCCAGAGTGGCAGCTTTTGAATACTGCAAAAATAGCTGTAGTCAAAGTAAAAGAATAGGTCTAAACCAGACATGGACAACTCCAATCCTCGAGGGACGAAATCCAGACGGGTTTTCAAGATTTCCCCAATGAAGATGCCTGAGATCTATTTGCATGCACTGCTTTCAATCTTCATTGGGGAAATCCCAAAAACCCGATTGGATTACGGCCCTCAAGGACCGGAGTTGCCCATGTCTGGTTTAGACCAGGGGTAGGCAATTCCGGTCCTCGAAAGCCAGAGCCAGGTCAGGTTTTCAGAATATCCACCATGAATATGTACGAGATGGATTTGCTTGCACTGCCTCCTTGAGATGCAAATCTATCTCATGCATATTTATTGTGGATATCCTGAAAACCTGACCTGGCTCCAGCTCTGGAGGACCGGAATTGCCTACCCCTGGTCTAGAACAGGGGTAGGGAACTCCGGGCCTCGAGAGCTGTATTCCAGTCGGGTTTTCAGGATTTCCCCAATGAATATGCATGAGATCTATTTGCATGCACTGCTTTCAATGCACATTTATTGGGGAAATCCTGAAACCCCAACTGTACGTTTGATATTTAAGTTGAAAAAGTCAGATCATGTTACTCCATATTACAGGAAGTTGCATTGGTTGTCAGTCGAGGTTAGAATTATATTTAAGTTTGCATGTTTATATTATAAGATGTTGGTTGGACTTATTCCTATTTATCTCTCTAAGCATTTTGTGTCTCGTCTTAAGCGGAGAATCTCTTTATTCTCATTTCCAACATTAAAAGGATCCATATGTTCAAAAACTTTCACCTAAAGCAAAAAGTTTAATTCTTAATGATTTACATTGAAGCTATGGTTTTCTTAATTGAATTCCAAAACTTGTCTGTTTTTGTCACCTTTCATCCTGGAAGGGGTATGGAGAATGGGTTGGAGGGTTTGAGGATTGGGTTGGAGGGTGGGGGAAGGGGAGGGAGGGAGAGGGAAAATGGAGAGGGGTAATAAAGGGGGATTATGGTTTATAACAGGGATCTCAAAGTCCCTCCTTGAGGGCCGCAATCCAGTCGGGTTTTCAGGATTTCCCCAATGAATATGCATTGAAAGCAGTGCCTGCACATAGATCTCATGCATATTCATTGGGGAAATCCTGAAAACCCGATTGGATTGCGGCCCTCAAGGAGGGACTTATAGACCCCTGGTTTATAATATAAAGTGTTTGGAGGAATGATAATATTTGATTATATGCAAGTGAATATATAGATTATATAGAGTGGAATTTTTAGATAAATGAATTTATTTGTAAAAATATTTTTATACATTATATGAATCTAATTTTGTTCCTTCAATAAAAAATGTTTGAATACATATAAAAAAAGGATGCATTTCAAAAAAAATTCTGGCCAGAACTTTACCTTATTCGGCTGGTGTTTGGAGTAAAATTATAAGTGGTTTATTTCTGAATTTAATCTCTTACAAATGTTTAGAAAATCTGTTTAACAAACTCTAGTTATTTGATGGATATATTTCTGTATGTACTTCATCTGCATTTGGCAGATCTTGATGTAAACCACTCTGAACTGTAAAGGTATAGCAGATTATAAATAAAATTTTATTATTATTTAGCCAGCGAATGTGGAGTATGATCTCAGTCTCTCAAATTTACTGCCAATGCTCACCCTAGAAGCTTCTAGTGGCAACACGCTCGGGCGTAGTATCTTGTGTCCACATACCCCTGAAGAGACCACACCGGGACCCCTGAGGAAGACTATTGGGTCAAAACATGGACCGTGTTGGGTCCTGTTTAATACCTCAACTGTGGGTGTTTTTATCGACTCTTTTTACATTTATAAAGTCTACTTTAGAAACATCGGCTTCCACAATTCTTTTGCTTTGGATTCTTGTTACATCTGTGGATTTCTACAGGTCAACTTCCTTGTGGAAATTTTCTCCCATCAGAACTTTGCAGCCCTTTCTTACAAAATCTACAGATTCTGTTGTAGCAGTGCTTCTATGCTTGCGTGTGAAGCATCTCATCCCTAATCTACTGTCCTGACTTGCAACTATCAATCTTTCATCCTTAGGTTTCAGTTCTCCTCATTTTAACTATTCCAGTGTCCAGTTTCATCAACGAACGGTCTTTGGAACGACACTTTGCATTTCCCATTCCACTTCTATACTGTACAGTATGTGCAACTAGTTCCTTATTTGCTGATTTAATTCTTTAAAGAGATTTTTCTCTTCCTTTATAAATTCTGCTGTTTCCTTCCCTTTTGGTACCAGTGGATTCTCAGATTCTGGACATTTTCTTTCATATTCCAACACCTTTTACTTATTTGGATCTGAAGGTGCTGCTATGTAAACCTGAAGACCTAATTGGGGAACTATATTCAGTCCCTCCCACGCTGCTCAAGAAATGGCATTCTTAATGATATCCAACATGGGGGAAGGGAAAGGTTGGGGGAGCGGGGATGCTTGCTCTCCTGCAGTTATAATTATTTAGGTTTGAGGTATGGGGAAGGGGTATGAGGACGAGTGAAATTAGATACCGTTTTGGAATGCTGTACCTTTGGGCAGTGTGTATGAAGAACAGGACACAGAATCAGCAAATGACACCTACAATTAGGAACTAGGCTTTTCACCCTTGAAGATCCTTTTCCCATTTGAACTACAAGGCATCGCCTATCACTTTCATGCCTTCTACAGTACTTCAGATGTCCAACATAGAATTCTCTCTGGGGAAGCTTCAGGAAGTTTGTGCTTTCACTCTTTGAACATGATCTGACAATGTCCCCCTCTCGTAAACTCCGAGTGCCTCTATACTCTATCTGCATTGCATTACTCTCTTACAAAAGCGAGTGTTCATCAGGCTAGGCAGTCTTATTGCCCTTGTGAAATGGAATTCTGAAACAAATGTTCAAGTAAGGCAGAGAAAAAAACAAAAGGAATTGACCCCAAAATATCCACAAAGAAGAAAATCCAGAGAAAACCAAAAAATCTCTGTGGGGTGACGATGTTCCTAAATGGAATTTATTTGAAAGTGTCAAAGTTCCAAAGGTACACTGAAATCATCCACATAAAATAATTCCATCCACATAAGAGCCTTAAAGGACCTAGTCCGCTAGGGATACAGGACCCAACACGGTCCGCGTTTCGACAAAAAGTCTTCTTCAGGGGTCCTTGGGGGTCCTATAAAGGTGGCAAGCAGTGTCTGACTTCCGGCTCACCACACAATTGTTTCCCACGTACTCACCTTTATAGGACCCCCAGGGACCCCTGAAGAAGACTTTTTGTCGAAACGCGGACCATGTTGGGTCCTGTATCCCTAGCGGACTAGGTCCTTTAAGGCTCTTATGTGGATGATTTACTTTTATGTGGATGGAATTATTTTATGTAGATGATTTCAGTGTACCTTTGGAACTTTGACACTTTCAAATAAAGTCCATTTGGGAACATCGTCACTCCACAGAGATTTTTTTTGGTTTTCTCAAGTAAGGCAGAGAGACTTTCTTTTACACTTCCTATATAATTCTGCAGGTTTTCGCCATATGTCAGTGAGCTTGATTCCTTTGGCTGGAGTCCTTCCCATTGGCTAGTGATGTTTAATCCGTTGTGAGAACAGATCAGACCATATCCTAAGTGTAAGAACCATAGTATAATATAAATGACGGCATATGAAAGCCTTGAACCTTCCGATCTGCCCTGTTGATATTTATCTATTTGGGACTTAGGGTTACCAAACGTCTGGATTTCCCCGGACATGTTCTCCTTTTCGAGGACTTGTCCGGGGGATCCGGACAGCTTTTCGAAATCTGGCACTTTGTCCGGGTTTTGAAAAGCTTCCTGTCAAAATCGCTTTAGAAACATAGAAAGATGACGGCAGATAAGGGCTATAGCCCATCAAGTCTGCCAACTCTATTGACCCACCCCTTTAAATCTACTGACCCCCTTAATCATACTGCCACTCTACTGACCCGCTCCTTCAAGTCTATACCCTAGCGACCCTATTCCTTGACTTGACCCTCGTAGGGATCCCACATAGGTATCCCATTTATTCTTAAAGTCTGGGATGCTGCTGGCCTCGATCACCTGCACTGGAAGCTTGTTCCAATGCTCAATCACTCTTTCCGTGAAGAAGTACTTCTTGGCGTCTCCACAAAACTTCCCTTCCCTGAGTTTGAGCGGATGCCCTCTTATGGTTGAGGGTCCTTTGAGAAGAAAGATATCATCTTCCACCTCGACACATCCCGTGATGTACTTAAATGTCTCAATCATGTCTCCCCTTTCCCTACGCTCTTCGAGAGTGTAGAGCTGCAATTTGTTCAGTCTTTCTTCATATGAGAGACCCTTGAGCCCCGAGACCATCCTGGTAGCCATCCGCTGAACCAATTCAATTCTGAGCACATCTTTACGGTAATGTGGCCTCCAGAATTGCACATAGTATTCCAGATGAGGTCTCACCATGGCTCTGTACAATGGCATTATGACTTCAGGCTTCCTGCTGATATAGTGAGAGCTCAATGTAGACTATGAAGAAATATCGAACAGAAGTATTGTTGCAGTTATACCAGTAAAATACAACTTATTTTCCTCATTCTCTAACTGGTCACTTAAATTTAGGCATCTCCAGCACACTTAAATTTACAGAATTACACTTTCATGCATAAATGGCAGTAGTACACCTAAGGAGATATTCTACTGTATGAATTAGCACATAATTGTTAGAGTGCACTCACAGAGGAGGGGCATGAGTGGAGTATGGGCAGAGCCAACCTTTAGTCACATAAATTATATAGAATACTTAAATTACATGCATATATAGCACATTTAGGCTCTAATATTTTTATCAGCCAGAGATCTGGTGTAAATGGCAGTGCCTAGATGTCGGTATAATGATGCTGACTTAGGCTGGTATTCTATAACAGCAATTACATGCACCAGTGATGTTATATATTAGATGCACTATCTGCTTAATTTTGGCACCTAAATGTAAAAGTATTCAGAAAAGCAAGAAAGGTAACACTCCAAACAAAGATCAGACTTGTCCACGCACTCATTTTCTCAGTGGTCAGTTACGGATGTGAAAGCTGGATGCTACGGAAACAAGGCAGAAAGAAGATTGACTCATTTGAGCTTTGATGCTGGAGAAGGATTTTAGGCATGCCGTAGACCGCCAGAAGAAAAAAAATCAATTCTGGAAGAGACCAATCCGGCTATTGTCACTCGAAGCCCAAATGATGACGTTACGATTATCTTATTTTGGTCACATCATCAGAAGAGAGAGATCACTGAAGAAAGACATCGTGTTTGGGAAGATCGAAGGAACCAGGTGAAGAGGGAAACCTGCAATCAGATGGCTGGACACATTGAAAGCAACTATGGGAGGACCTTTCCAGACTAGCACAAAACCAATTTCTTTTTAGATCCACAATTCATAAAGTCGCTAGGACTCAAGCACAAGTTGATGGCACCTAACAACAAATGGTAGTGCCCAGTTAAACAGTAGTTTTGCCCCAATATAGCTAGGTAGTTTTTTTTATGAAGACCAAAACTGAAGTGATCATATTGTCCTAGTTTCTCAGTTGTGTCCTCTTCATGGTCATATAAGAGGTAGAGTTCCACCAGTAACATTCATTAATTTGGGAGGGGTCATCCGCTCATGCGCGAATGCAGCGCCTGACATCATCACATTGCATCCTCGCATGCGTGGATGCCGTCTGGGGGGGCGGGGCTGGGAGTGGAATGGGGTGTGACGCAGGCGAAACAGGGTGGGCATGTGGGTGTGGCCAAGGGTCCGGATTTTCCTTCGGGAAAATCTGGTAACCCTAATTTGGGTAGATGCACATATAGATTTCTATGGGCAAACCAACACCAAAACTAAGTCTCCACTGCCCATTCCCCGGCCTCTCAACCCTCTTCCCATCTATCCCAAACATGCCCAGTTATGACCTCCACCATCTCTTTCTCTGTCTTACTGCAAAGTTTTGTTTAGTTTTGTTTTTTTAGTAATGCCAAGATTCAGTAAACCTGAGTAAGATGTTTCTCTGGTTACGCAAAGCCCACAAACTATGGAGCCTGCAATATTTATGCTTATTTGAGCTGGTGTACAACTATTACATTAAATTGCCAGTCTGAGTGTGTCTTTGTGAAGTCATTGCATGCTCTCAAAGCAACCTTGTTACTGGCGAGTGCCTAATGGATATGCAAATAAGCTTTCCATTGTTTACTGTAAAACACTTTCTGGTTATGTCAAAGAGGATTTCTCATGGGCGCAGTACGGAGCACAGGATTGCACAAGGTAGAAGTCAATATTTTTTTATTTGGAAATTGTTTAGAGAAAATATGTCCTCTCTGTTCATTTTAAACATGGGAGGGGGGGGGTCATAAGAACATAAGCACTGCCTCTGCTGGGTCAGACCCGAGGTCCATCGCCCCCAGCAGTCCGCTCACGCGGCAGCCCAACAGGTCTAGGACCTGCACAGTAATCTTCTATCTACACCCTTCTATACCCTTTTCCAGCAGGAAATTGTCCAATCCTTTCTTGAACCCCAGTACCGTACTCTGCCCTAGTACATCCTCTGGAAGCGCATTCCAGGTGTCTACCACACGTTGGGTAAAGAAGAACTTCCTAGCATTTGTTTTGAATCTGTCCCCTTTCAACTTCTCCGAATGCCCTCTTGTTCTTTTATTTTTCGAAAGTTTGAAGAATCTGTCCCTCTCCACTCTCTCTATGCCCTTCAAGATCTTGTAAGTCTCTATCATATCCCCTCTAAGTCTCCTCTTCTCCAGGGAAAAGAGTCCCAGTTTCTCCAATCTCTCAGCGTATGAAAGGTTTTCCATCCCTTTTATCAGACATGTCGCTCTCCTCTGAACCCTCTCTAGTAACGCCATGTCTTTCTTAAGGTACGGCGACCAATATTGGACGTAGTACTCCAGATGCGGGTCTTTTTACTTTGGGTTCTAAACTGGACTTGCAAAAGAACAAGATGAAAGGAGTGAAGTTCTTAGCAATGGGCCGAGAACCAGACAACCATCTTCTTTTTGCCTTAGAGACCATATATACACAAATATAAACCGAGATTTTGGGCCCAAAAATAGGGGTCTCGGGTTATATTCAAGACTGCGGCTCTGTGCTCTCTTCAGAGCACACCACTGTGCCGCGGCACACAGTTTGAGAGAAACTGCTTTATTCAAACAATTTCAAACAATCCACATAGGCATCGAAACGATGGAAAGAACCTAACTTAAGTGGCAAAACCATTTTAAAATTTAAAAATGTGGGCACATAAAAGCACCTAGATCTCATTTACGGGAGCACCCTAGAGTGCCAAAGGCACGGCTAACCCTGGAAACATCCTCAGGTGCCTCCGTAGACGCAATTCACGTCAAACATAGCATCGGGAAATGTAGGCCTCGAAAACCCTGGCCTACTTTCAAGCCCCTATGCTTGACATAGCCGGAACTGACATGCAATCGGTGGCCATTTTGCAGGCAGTCACCAATACGGCGCCATATGCAGAATCCAGCCCTAAGCATATTCTATAAATGGAGCCCGTTTATAAAATAGCACTTAAGGCCTCTTCTATTAAACTGCGCAAGTAGTTTTCTAGCGCTGGGAGCCACGCCGAATGGCCCGCACTGCTCCCGACACTCATAGAGCACCTATGAGCGTTGGAAGCAGCGCGGGTCCATTCGGCGCAGCTCTCTGCGCTAAAAACTCCAATCCTGGGCCTTCTCTATATAAATGAAGCAGAATGAGTCCAAAACAAAACTACTCTGGATTGGCCCAAAATTAGATCAGTTACCCCCGCTCATTCCACTACCTTCTGGTCCCTCACTGCAGATCGAATTCTCAAGCAAAGTTTTGGGCATCATTATTGACTCTACACTTTCCTTTAATGATCATCTAAAGTCTCTGGTAAAAAAAAATGTTTTTTTAGTCTTCACATGTTGAGGAAAGTGAGATCCTGCTTCCGCCAACATTTTGCTGTCCTTGTACAATCAATCATTCTTTCCAGACTGGACTATTGTAATTCCATCTATCTAAGTCTAACCAAGAAAAATCTTCAAAGACTTCAGCGGATCCAGAACACTGCAGCTTGGTTGATCTTCGCAAAAAGCAAATTTGATCATGTTTCCCCGCTTCTGTCAAAACTTCACTGGCTTCCGGTGATTTCTAGGATTCACATAAAATGGACCTGCCTAATTTTCAAGATCCTACATGGCATTCTTCCTTCCCTAATCCCACTATCCTGGAATTCTTCGAGACCCGACACTAACAGATCCGCCCACATACTCAAACTATCTTTCCCCTCATTAAAAGGCTCCATGTATGCAGGTAAATTAGGGAAATCCCTTTTCTTCAAATTCACTGAGCTTTGGAATAACCTCCCTGCCCCGCTGCGGAACCTAGGCTCATTCCAATTATTCCGAAAGCATCTGAAAACCTGGCTTTTCTCCAAAACGTAAAGCTATCTATTGATAATGTAAAGCTAGCTATCCACTTCATAACCTCTAATTTCTTATTATGTCCTTCCCTCATTTATTGAATTACCTGTAAACCGTGCCGAGCTCTATCTTTATGGAGATGATGCGGTATACAAACTTAAGGTTTAGTTTAGTTTAAAAAGAAAGAAAGAGAAAGTGAAGAAGAAAGAGAAAGAAAGAGAAAGTGAAGAAAGAGAAGAAAGAGAAAGAAAGAAAGAGAAGAAAGAGAAAGAGAAGAAAGAGAAAGAAAGAAAAAGAGAAAGAGAAGAAAGAGAAAGAAAGAAAGAGAAAGAAAGAGAAGAAAGAAAGAGAAGAAATAGAAAAAGAAAAAGCTTTGGAACAACCTCCCTTTCCCGCTGCTGAACCTAGGCTCATTCCAATTATTCCGAAAGCATCTGAAAACCTGGCTTTTCTCCAAAACGTAAAGCTATCTATTGATAATGTAAAGCTAGCTATCCTCTTCATAACCTCTAATTTCTTATTATGTCCTTCCCTCATTTATTGAATTACCTGTAAACCGTGCCGAGCTCTATCTTTATGGAGATGATGCGGTATCAGGGCAGGATTAACCAATAGGCCAAGTAGGCACGTGCCTAGGGCCGGGGGCCCGATGAAGGAGGGCATCAACATTGTTTTTTTCCAAACGGCGATGCCCCCCCCCCCCCCTAATCGACGGAAAGTATGACAAGCAAGCAACGCGGGTAAGAAAGGAAACGGGAACTGTAATTGCGCAAGCGGTGCTGCTTGCCCAAAGCTTCCCTCTGACGCAGCTTCCTAGGGGCCCTCGACAAATTAATCCTGCCCTGTGCGGTATACAAACTTAAGGTTTACTTTAGTTTGGTTTAACTGTTTAACAAGCAACTTACCATCCACTATCAAGGCACTGCATTATTTATTAAGAACATAAGACTAGCTTTATTGGGTCAGACCAATGGTCCCTCTAGCCCAGAATCCCATCTTCATGGAGGCTGGCAAAAACCCAAATAGTACAGCATTCCATGCCACCGATCCAGGGCAAGCAGTGGCTTCCCCCATGTCTGTCTCAACAGCAGACTATGGACTTTTCCTCCAGGAATTTGTCCAAACCTTTTTTTTTTAAACCAGCTACATTAACCACTCTCACCACATCCTCTGGCAATGCATTCCAGAGCTTAATTATGCCCGCATTGAATGCATCTTAGAATACAGGCTTCCTAGATTCCAAACTGTTTTGGAAGAGATTTATGCTGTATGCACCTGAATATTTAATCATTGCACTCTGCACAATGTGTCCAGCAGAGCTATAAAACTCATTTCTATTAGAGTACGACTAAAACACTTTTCTCAGACAGCGTAGTGTTGGTAATGCTACCGCCCGTTTAACCCTCTGCATTGGCAGAACTTGATGAGATTTCTGTCTACACACACACCTACTTATTACTAGAGGCATGCAAACTATACTGTACATATATTTTAATATATTACAAACCGCATGGTAGGCAAAAATTATTTTGATGTACCGGGATGCATAAAACAATGAAAGCTAATATATTTGTTTCTTTGGGGTGCTTTCTTGTGTAAATACGGTGTAATTTCTTCCGTAAACGAGGATCAGGTTGTCAGGCTGGAAGCACCAGTGCGTGGCAGTCACAGGCACTTTCCAGCTAGATTAAGCTCTGCTAGAAAGCCATGTGCGGGGGTGACATGTGCTATATCGCAGAGCTAATCAGCTTCAGATGCTCCCCACGCTCACTGACAAGGTGCATCAGAGGCAAGATGACAAGCGAGATGACCCGAGACCAGAATAATTTTTCTTAATTTTTGTTTTACCGCTACATCTTTTCTTTTTTTTTCCGGGGGGGGGGGGAGGGGAGGAGGTGCTGATTTTTGTTTTAACTGCTAGTAACAGTGCGTGCCACTAGAGCAGCTGATGCTGCCGAGTTTTAAAGGTGGGTAGGATGCAATCGGTGCGCAATGCCTATTTACATTCCACTGAATCATCAAACGTCTCACCTCCCTCCTAACTCAAGCCATTATTAGGTTCATACATAAAATCTCAGGCAGAGAATTAAATTAGAACTGTATTTACATTTATTGCACTTAAGACTGGAGATTAGTTGACCTTTGGGGGAAAAAAAAAAAAAAAGGAAGGGGGGCGGATTAAGGCAGATCTAGCATGAATGGAAAGCAGTCCGTGTTTTTAAGGTAATCAAATCAGGAGGTTAACTGCCTCTGGAAAATGAATGGAATGGAGCGCAGATTCGGGCTAATTTGCCTGGTTTTTATGTCACTGGAATGCAGATCTTGCTGTAGCTTCCGTTCCAGAGGATTGTCTTCACTGGTGCTGGCCTGGAAATGCTCTATCTGTGTTCATATCTACAACCTAATTTTACAAGAGATTAAACTTAGGAGAGGGTGTCAGTTAATATTAAAGAGGCTCCACCGCGTGCGGAGCTAGGGGAGCAGAACAGCCTTATTGAGAAGGAAATGTGCAGACTACCAAAAGTGCCGCTTCCGAGCCCATTGCTGATCAGATTAGATAGCACTTAGACGGTACAGATAGAAGAATGGAGAGAAACCCAGGCGAGAAGGAGCTTTTTTTCACTGTACACCACAGGTGTCAAAGTTGGTCCTCAAGGGCCTTAATCCAGTCGGCTTTTCAGGATTTCCCCAATGAATGTGTATGAGATCTACCGTAGTTTCACGCATATAATGCGCGCTTTATACACGATTTTACAAACCGTGCATAACCTTGCGCGTTGTACAAATTTTTTTTTACATAGTCCCCCCCCAGCATCCGATTCACCCCCCCCCCCGCAGGACCGCTCGCACCCCCACCCCGAAGGACCGCTCGCACGCACTCCCACCCGCACCACCACCCTGAAGGACCGCTCGCACCCGCACAGCCTCCCGACCCCCCCCCCATCATGTAGACGCTCCTATCGGTGTCCTGCTGCTTCCTCTTGGTGGTCCCGGCCCTTCTGTGAGCCCTGCGCTGCTTCCTCTTCCAGCGGTCCCGCCCTTTCTCTGACGTGGGGGGCATCAGGCTTTCAGGGTGGGGACAGGACTTCAAGGGGGAGAGGAGAGTCGGGGCGGGCGAAAGGAGAGTCGGGGTGGCCAGAGGAGAGTCGGGGCGGGCGACGGGAGAGTCGGGGCAGCATGCACGGTATACGGGTGTGCGCGATATACAAAATTTTTTTAACATATATTTCGGTTTCCCGCACGCTATACCCGTGTGCGCGTTTTACACGGGTGCACGTTATCTACATGAAAATACGGTATTAGCGTACAATGAAAGCGGTGCATGCAAATAGATCTTGTGCATATTAATTGGGATTGCAGCCCTGGAGGACCGACTTTCACACCCCTGCTGTACACAAATAAAAGCACAGACGAGACTGAAGAGTCTCAACGGAAAATTGAACACATCTGAAGGGATACCTCGAAACGAAGTGTAATAGCTGGAAATGAGAAAGATTTAGGAAGAGCTTCTAGATCAGTGTTTCGCAACGTGGTCCTGGAGTACCCCTTTGCCAGCCAGGTTTTCAGGATATCCACATTGAATTTGCATACACTTGATTTGCATACACTGCCTCCATTATATGCCAATTTCTTTCATGCATATTCATTGTGGATATCTTGAAAGCCTGACTGGCAAGGGGGTACTCCGGTGTCAGGTCAAAAGCGTGCCGGGACAAAGGCGCGCCCAGACAATTGAGCGCAGCGCGGAGGTGCGTGCCGCTCAAACAGTTTTTAGGGCTCCGACGGGGGGGGGCGTGGGGGGGAAATCCCCCACTTTACTTAATAGACATCGTGCCGCGTTGTGGGGGCATTGTGGGAGGTTGTAACCCCCCACATTTTACTGAAAACTTAACTTTTTCCCTGTTTTTAGGGGAAAAGTTAAGTTTACAGTAAAATGTGGAGGGTTACAACCCCCCAAACCCCCCATAATGCCGGCGCGATGTCTATTAAGTAAAGTGGGGGGTTCCTCAACAAAAACCCCCGTCGGAGCCCCTAAAAACTGTAATTTTCTTTGGCGCGCGCCTCCGTCTTGCGCTCAGTTGTCGGCGCGCGCCTTTGTCTTTCGCGCCGTTGTCTATGAACCGGGTACTCCAGGACCGAGTCGAGAAACACGGTTCTAGATGACACTCAGGGTTGTGCATTCATTTTCCAATGAAATGGAAAATATAATAGATAAATATTTTAAAAGCCCTCTGAATTTGGGGCCTTTATAAATTTCTTTTCATTTTGGAAATAAAGAAAGCCCCCGTACCCTACTTTCCCCAAGAATGGGGGTAACTTTACGAGGGGATGCTGAAAAGTTCTCAGCCCAACCAAAAAGGGAATGCCATGGAGCCACGAAACTTACAAATTATTCCACATATTCAACCCTTACGTTCAATACACTTGGTACATCATTCCAAAAAAAGCGACCCCACCCAATATGTTTTACCCCACTCCCACTTTCTCCTTCTCTTCTCAAAACATGTAACTCTTCCCTTCCTTTCCCTTTTACCCTCACTTTCATGTCTGTCCAGTTATGTTTGATGTCCACTTACCATCTTTAAATATTTATGACTTTTTTCTCTTTCTTAAAATTTTATTGTTAACCGGCCAGATACCTGTTGATGGTCGGTATATTAAAAAGATAATATACTTGAAACTTGATGTTTGGTCACTGCGATCCTTCTCCGCTGCTGCAATCACCTCTAAATCACTAAAAAAAAAGTGCTGAACTTTCAAACTCTTTTTAGGGTTTGGAAACAGTAGGATGGATGGTCTAAGAGCACTTAAACCCCTAACTGCATCAAAACATCCATCGTTTTGCCAGCCTTGTGAGCAGGTGAATTGTCTTGCAAAAAGAAAACTCCTTTCCACAGCTTTCCTCTCTCAATGCCTCCTTTAATTGGCACGGCAAGTTACAGTAGAATTCTGCGTTAATTGTTTGGCTCCTTGGAAGATAGTCAGTCATTACATCACCTGCCTGATCCCAAAACACTGTGGCCACGACCTTTCCTATTCAAGTTTATTAAGTTTTCAAGTTTATTAGGATTTTTATATACCGCCTATCATGGTTATCTAAGCGGTTTTTACAGTCAGGTACTCAAGCATTTTCCCTCTCTGTCCCGGTGGGCTCACAATCTATCTAACGTACCTGGGGCTATGGAGGACTGAGTGACCTGCCCAGGGTCACAAGGAGCAGCGCGGGGTTTGAACCCACAACCCCAGAGTGCTGAGGCTGTAGATCCAACCACTGCGCCACACACTCCTCCACAGACTTTTGGGTCTTGAATTTCCTTGGCCTTGGACAAACTGAGTGCTGCCATCGCATGGACTGGTTTTGTCTCAGGATCATACTGGTGTAACCATGTTTCATTAACGGCAACTAGTCATTCCAAAAGGTTGGCACCAGCTTATTGAAAATGCTGCAAAATCAACTTGATGTCATTTCTCATCAGCATTCAAACATTTGGCACCCATTGGCTGATAGTTTCTGCATACCCAGCTACACCCAGTCTCACGACCAGGACGAAGGAAGTCATTTTGCCGCTGTATCGGGCAATGGTGCGCCCACATCTGGAGTACTGTGTCCAGTACTGGTCGCCGTACCTCAAAAAGGACATGGCGGTACTCGAGGGAGTCCAGAGAAGAGCAACAAAACTGATAAAGGGTATGGAAAACTTCTCATACGCTGACAGATTGGAAATGCTGGGGTTATTCTCCCTGGAAAAGCGGAGACTTAGAGGAGACATGATAGAAACCTTCAAAATCATGAAGGGCATAGAGAAGGTGGACAGGGACAGATTCTTCAGGCTGTGGGGAGCCACAAGTACAAGGGGGCACTCGGAGAAATTGAAAAAGGACAGGTTTAGAACAAATGCTAGGAAGTTCTTTTTCACTCAGAGGGTGGTGGACACATGGAACGAGCTCCTGGAGGCTGTGATAGGCCAGAGCATGCTACAGGGGTTCAAGGAGGGTCTGGATAGGTTCCTGAAAGAAAAGGGGATTGAGGGGTACAGATAGAAGTGGAGGTAGGTTACAGAATAGTCAGAAACCACTTCATAGGTCGTGGACTTGATGGGCCTCCGCGGGAGCGGACCGCTGGGCACGATGGACCTCTGGTCTGACCCAGTGGAGGCAACTTCTTATGTTCTTATGTTCAGCACTTGTTTTAGCGGATATTTGCCAATCTGCCAAAATCAGGTCATATACATGGTCAACAATTTCAGGAGTTTACACCATTTGAGGTCTCCCAGACTTTGCTGCATCTTCGGTCTCGAAATCTCCACACTGAAAGTTTGCACACCACTTCTTCACTGTGGAGTATGATGGGCAGTTGTCATTTAATGTCTGCATCATACATTCTTGGATTTCCTTTGGAGTTTTCTTCTGCAAGAATAGGAACTTCATGATGGCTTGGAGTTCCACACTTGAAAATTCCATTGACGTGGTTCAATCAATGATCTGAAACAACGTCAAAACATAGCATTACGATTCTGAAAATTGTCACTTTGCAAAATAAAATAACACTCGTTTCGGCAAAATAGCGCTCAGAATTTAGAAAGTTGGTTGGGCTGAGCATTCCTTTCTAGTGGAAATGGGACAGGAGAGATCCCCTATCACTCTGGCTCCTGTATTCAAAATGGTGATGACCGGCCATGTAGCTAGCACCATTGTCTTGTATGGACATGAAGGGAGTGAGGAATGGGGATTGTGAGAGGAAGAAAGGGTGGAGGTTTAAGCGCACAAGGGGGAAAGGCATAGGCGAAGAAGCACCTGGCAGAAAACCTTTTCTGGAGCCAGGGTCCATGTAACATCCCTCCCTTCCCCCCTCCCCATTCCAATGCCTACCCTGTTTCCCTGAAAATAAGACCTATCCCCAAAATAGCTGATTTTTAAAGATGCTCCTAATATAAGCTCTACCCCAAAAATAAGCCATAGTTAAGATTGACCCCCAAAGTCCCCCCCCTCGAATGTCCCTGACGCCATCCCTGACATTAATGCTGCCTGATTTGCTGAAAAAATTGGACTTGTCAATTCAGCAACCCTTACCCCTGCTGCTTTAGGAAGCCTCGGAGTGGAGGTATGTCAGTCTGATGGTGGGAGGGTCGGTGGGGTTCTGCTGCACAAGGGGATGGGTGAGAGGGGAGGAATGATGCTGCACATGGGGGGGGAGAAAGGAAAGAGGAAGAATTGGGGTAGAGGAAAGGAAGGGAGAGATGACTGTTGTACATGAAAAAAACAAGATATCCCTGAAAATAAGCCCTAGTGTGTTTTTTGGACCCAAAATTAATATAAGATACCGTCTTATTTTCAGGGAAACACGGTATATATAAAATTACTCTCAAAAACTTTTGTTAGTTAAATTTCATGACTTAAGGCTCCTTCCCTCAAATCCAAAATGATCCTTTGACAGGAATAAAGTGTGAGTTCTTGAAACTAGACAAGAAATGCATTAAGTTAGCCCAAAAAAACCCAAATAGTACTATCAATCACTGCTTAAAAAAAATAAAAAAGCATATTTCATTTTTTTCCTAGGCAAAGAGTTTTGTCATTGAAGAGGTTTATCCAGTTGCCCAATTCAGACAGAAATCTCAGTCTAAACAGGTATAAAGTCATAAGCGCTAAACGGATTAATCTGATTAAATAAATCAGAGTTTGCCTGTTTGTAAAGCACCTCATAGCCTAGACTTGAAATCAGGTGGCAAATACATTGAACGGTATGACACAGCTGTGTGTCCTGGAAGTCAGCTTCATGACGAATAACTCCTTGACGTTTAAAACAAATCCTGGGTTCAGCAAAGGAGTCATTACAGCAAACTACAGAGAAGACACCGGGGGGCCTGTGTTACTGACCTCAGGAGCCCAATTTCCTGCGAGACTAATCCCTTTCTATTGAAGGTAGTCAGATGAGGGGTGTGGGGAGGGGGGGGACCACAGGAAGATGATGTGAAGAAGCAGAAACAGTAATTGAAAACAAGTCTGAATTCTCTCCTTTATGGAAAGATCAAATACTCTTTTTTTTTATTTTTTATTTTTTTTTTCGGAGAAAACTGAAATTCTACAGCCCTGATGCAAAGTTTGGTTGCAGCTGGGCAGTTTCCGAACCCCTGAGCCAAAAATGGCACATCCTATCTCAACTTTCACCTAAAGAGAGTCATAAAATCTCAAATTATCTGGATTAAAAGTATTTCTTTTGAAATAACAAATTAAGGGATCCTTATACTATGCTGCATTATATGCTAATGGATACCTAATGGAGCAAAAAAAAAATAAAAAACCTAGTTGCAGGAAACACTAATGTGTTCGGTGCTAGTTTTGCAATATGCTCTTCTTTTTTTTTACCTCCCATGACAACATACCGTATTTTCACGCATATAACGCGCATGCGTGTATAACACGCATACGCATATAGCGCGCGGGTCCAAAGCATGTCTGTAAAAAATTTTTTATATAGCACGCACACGCGTATACCGCGCATGCTGCTATAACCTCCTCCCACTCCCGCTTACTCTTCTGGCCTACGAACCGGCCTCCTCCCCCCCCCCGCTCGCGTCACCCCCCTCCCCCGCGATCCTACAACCCCCCCCAGCACCGCAAAACATCTCTTACCCGATTGGGCACCGGCACCGGCACCAGCACCAATGCACAGGACGTGCCAGTGCCCGAAGATCCTCCCTCGAAGATCCTCCCAGCTGGGCTGGGCTGTGCGGTGCAGGGAGATCCTCCTTCTTCCCTGTGCCGGGCTGGACTGGGCTTTGAGCATTTGCACATGCTCAAAGCCTTCTGGTCTCGCTGTCTCCGAGATGAGCATTTGCGCATGCTCAAAGCCTTCTGGTCTCGCTCTCTCCGAGATTCTCAATCTGAGAATCTCGGAGAAAGCGAGATCAGAAGGCTTTGAGCATGCGCAAATGCTCAAAGCCCAGTCCAGCCCGCCACAGGGAAGAAGGAGGATCTCCCTGCACCGCACAGCCCAGCCCAGCCCAATGAGGGAGGATCTTCGGGCACTGGCACTGGCACGTCCTGTGCATTGGTGCTGGTGCCGGTGCCCAATCGGGTAAGAGATGTTTTGCGGTGCTGAGGGGGTTGTAGGATCGCGGGGGAGGGGGGGGTGACGCAAGCGGGGGGGGAGGAGGCCGGTTCGCAGGGGGGATGCCGGATAAGAATGAAAAAAAAAAGTTGTAAAACGCGCTCACACCTATAACGCGCATGGTTTGTAAAAATCATGTATAACGCGCGCGTTATATGCGTGAAAATACAGTAGTCTATTCATGACTGATAATTCTCGGAACATTGCAGAACACAGCTTTTAGACTCCTCAGGAATGCACAAATTTGATCATGTAACTCCACTCCTTAAGAATGCACACTGGCTACCGGAATCTCACAGAATAACTTATAAATTATGCTTACTTACCTTCAAATCCCTACTTTATAAAACTCCTGCATTTATTTTCAAACTATTAATTCCTTATTCCTCTAATAGAACATTACGATCAAATGAACAACATCTATTGACAATTCCTTCTCTCAAGATCATTAATACAAGACGACAATTTATTTTTTTCTGTTATGGCCCCTCAAGTCTGGAACTCTCTTCCTATCTATTTGAGAGAAGAACGCAACTTTGATGAATTTAAGATTAATTTAAAAACTTTTCTTTTTATAGACGCTTTTGATAATTAATTATCTCTCTTTGTTTTATTTATCTTGTTGATTATGATTGTGGAATTTTATATCCCCTACCTTATGTTTTTTTCCTTGATTGTTCTACTTTTAATATTTTGTAGTTCACTTCCCTTTTTCCCCTCTTTTCTTGTTTGTTAAGTTTGTTAATAGTCCTGTTTGGACTTAAGTTTATGTTAAGTATTGTATTATTCCCTAAATACTGTAATTTTATTATTATGTCCATCGCTTTGAATTATGATTAAGCGATTAATCAAAAGCACTAATAAACTTGAAACTTGAAACTTGACAAGTGTTTGATCATGTAACCCCTCTGTTTGTATAGTATCATTGATTGCCTGTGCCTTATAGGAGCTGCACATAAATCATTATAGGAACAGCAGCCATTATACCTGAACAAGTGGACAACTTTGCATACGCCTGCGAGATGGCTGAGATCGTTGCAAGACTACAGAATGTTGATGCCACATTTCTCTAGGGACATCCCGGGGTACTATGTGAAAAAAAAAATCACTTTGCTATTGTGTCTGGGGAAAGAGCACGTATCACAATAAAGCAAACAAAAAAATCCCAGAACACTGAACCATATACTTAAAAAATGGCTCAAACAGGTATGAATATATACCACTTAATAAAGTCTATGCTCAGAAATGCAGAAACCATGCGGGAAACCCACATGTAAGGTCTCACCATATACCATTAGAAAGGTGTAATATATTGCTGTTCTCCTATCCAATTAACAAAGGGACCTGAACAAACTAGGGGAGTGGGCGATAAGAGGGCAGATGAAGTTCAATGTAAAGTCTTGCATGTAGGAAACAGAAACCCAAGATACAGCTACACGATGGGAGGGTTGTTATTGAGTGAGAGTACCCAAGAAAGGGACTTGAGAGTAATAGTCAACAAGACAATGAAGCCGTCGGCGCAGTGTGCAGCAGCCACCAAGAAAGCGAATAGAATGCTAGGTATAATCAAGAAGGGTATTACAACCAGAACAAAAGAAGTTATCCTGCCGTTGTATCGGGCGATGGTGCGCCCGCATCTGGAGTACTGCGTCCAATATTGGTCGTCATACCTAAAGAAGGATATGGCGATACTCGAGAGGGTTCAGAAGAGAGCGACACATTTGATAAAAGGTATGGAAAACCTTTCATACGCCAAAAGATTGGAGAAACTGGGGCTCTTTTCCCTGGAGAAGCGGAGACTTAGAGGGGACATGATAGAGACTTACAAGATCTTGAAGGGCATACAGAAAGTGGAGAGGGACAGATTCTTCAAACTTTTGAAAACTACAAGAACGAGAGGCCATTCAGAAAAATTAAGAGGGGACAGATTCAGAACCAATGCTAAGAAGTTCTTCTTCACCCAACAGGTGGTGGACACCTGGAATGCGCTTCCAGAGGGTGTGATAGGACAAGGTACGGTATTGGAGTTCAAGAAGGGTTTGGACAATTTTCTGAAGGAAAGAGGGATAGAAGGGTATAGATAGAGGGTTACTATTTAGGTCCTGGACCTGGTGGGCCCCCACGTGAGCGGACTGCTGGGCATGATGGACCTCTGGTCTGACCCAGCAGAGGCATTTCTTATGTTCAATAAGTGTTTATGATGTCTGAAAGCTCACTTATCTGAAAACTCATTGAAGGGTACTGACATGGACCATGTTTCACAGGGTGCTTCAGGGAACCCAACGGAGCATGGGAGTTCTACATACTAAACCACTCCACTGATAACAATGGCAGATGTACGCCCTCATAAACAACGTTTATAACACAGTTAGGACTCAACTGGTCTCTGAAAATTGAATCACGCTCTTTAACAGTGTTCTGGGTGACCACAAGAGAGAAAGCATTTTTTTGACCTGCCCCAACATTCTGAATGATTAGCCTAAAGAAATCTGTGTAGAAGTCAACTATAACAAGTTTAAAATCTTGCTGAAGACTTGTTTCTTTAACGAGGCTTTTAATCTAGGGTCATGGGTCCAAAGAGGTCTTGATTCTCCTTCAGAGAGCTATTTTACAGAATACATAGAGTATGACGGCAGAAAAGGGCCGACAGCCCAATAAGTCTGCCCACTCAAATAACCCTCCCCCTATAAGAACCCTCCCCTAAGCATTTCCCCGGAGTAAACCCACATGTTTATCCCATCGTTTCTGGAAGTCATTTCTTGATGTTTATCCCATCGTTTCTTGAATGTGAGATAGAGTGAAGCCTTGGGTTGTATGGGTGGGTCTATCCTATTTTTTTAATGGAGTTCCTTTCTTTTAAAAAAAAAAAAAAGTTGGTATATTTTAATTGTAAACCACTCTGGCCTGGAAAAGAGAGCGATGTATCAAATTTTTAAATAAACAAACTCTTTGTACATTTGTGCACTTTTTAAAAAGAGTATGCCCTTTTGGCACAGTACCTAAAAAATAGGCACTGAGGAACAGGGCAGGATTAACCAATAGGCTATGTAGGCACTTGCTTAGGGCCCAAAATGGTCAGGGGGGCCCGATGAAGAAGGGCATCAACATTGTTTTTTCCATACGGCGATGGGCTCCTCCAGCATTGATCAGCAACGCGGGGCCGCCCCATCGACGGAAAGTAAGACAAGCAAGCAACGCGAGTAAGAAAGGCAATGGGAACTGTAATTGTGCAAGCGGTGCTGCTTGCCCAAAGCTTCCCTCTGACGCAGCTTCCTGTTTCCGACTGGGCGCATGGTGGGATGGGGCGGGGCAGGAGGCTCAGTGTACTTGGGTGCCTAGGGGCCCTCGACAAATTAATCCTGCCCTGCTGAGGAACACGGCGCAGTTAGGTGCTGTTTTTAGAATCGCACCTAGCTGCATCTAACTTGGACTTAAGTACCAGTAGGCATCAAAATTTTAGGCGCTCTCTATTTATGCCGGGGTTTTCTTGGCCTAATTACTGGTCCCTACGTTAGGCGCCCGTTGGCGCTTAAGTCCAATTTAGGCACCTACGTGGAAACACGACCAAGATCAGCCCAGGATCTGCCCTTAACCACGCCTTTCCGAAATCGATAGGCGCTCACCAATTTAGGCACCTAATTAGCAATCCATTTTCATTTAAGCCAATTAAGCTTGCTATCAGCGCCAATTAAACTAATTAACCCCCCCCCCTTTTACCAAGCCATGGTAGAGGCTTCTACCATGGCCTGAAGGGCAAAATGCTCCAACGCTGCTCTGATGCTCATAGAATTCTCCCGAGTGTCGGTGCAGGGGCATCAGAGCATAGGCATCGGAACAGGGGAGGCCACAGGGGCCATGGCCTCCCCCAAAACCGGTGCCCACCCGCCAGCCCTCCCAGGGTTTAACTTAAAATGATCGAGCAGCTGCCGCCATGCAGCTTCAAGGAGCAGGCCTGCCCCCCGGAAGTAGAATGAAGACTTCTGGGGGCAGGCCTTCTTCTTGACGCTGCACGGCGGCTGCTCGATCATTTAAAATTGAAGCTGCCACATGATTTCGCCGGGGCTAGGGCGGAGCGCCTTGCCCCCCCCCCAAACAAGACAGCATTCCGCTGCCCCTGCTTCAGAGTATTTAGTGTTCTGGGACGCAGTAGAAACCTCTACCTCGGCTTAAAAAAAGGAGGAAGGAGTAAATAATTAACGCTGGTTTTTACTAAACCATAGTAGAGCTTCTTGGCCAGGTACTAGCGACCTGGATTGGCCACCATGAGAACGGGCTATGGACCTTGATGGACCATTGGTCTGACCCAGTAAGGCTATTCTTATGTTCTTACTGTGGGCTGGCAAGGCATATGCTTCGACGCTCATTACATTACATTACATTAGTGATTTCTATTCCGCCATTACCTTGCGGTTCAAGGCGGATTACATCCAAACTAAAACAAAAATTACATTCAAAATTTGAAGGAATAGAATAAGCGATGACATCGAATTTTTAAGGTAATATATGTTGGGTAAAGAGTTACCAAAGGGAAGTGGAGGTCTTTAGGAGGTAAGAATAGGGTGGAATTATGGGTTTTAGATAACGTTTGGTAGATAAAAGAGTATTAGAGAGATCTAAGGGTAAATAGAGCGTTGGATATTGGGTTGGGATTGGTATTGAATGAGCGTTAAAGCATTTACCTAACCAGCCCACTGAGGTTTAGTAAAAGCCGATCTAAGTTAAGCACCTAAATAGGTTAGGTGAACCAATTTTGGTGTCTTGTCTTTTGGCATCTTTTATAGAATTTGGGTCAGAGTGTGTTCTATTATTGACAAGCAACATTATATCACAAACCACAGTCCGTCCCTATCAGAAACTTCAAAATACCTTAGGACGGGGGGGGGGGTGGTGGTCTAAATTTTAAAGCACACATGGCTGAGCAGAAGGGAAAAGACATTCAACAACCCCTACCTCCTTCTACAATATTCTGCTGACTGGTCTAGAGAAGTGAGGCCCCCAGTGATCCACCACCCTTTCTGTAAAGAAATACTTCCTGGGAGATTTGGTGGTGACACCAGGAAGTATTTCTTTACAGAAAGGGTGGTGGATCACTGGAACAAACTACCGGTACAGGTGATCAAGGCCACCAGCGGGCTCGACTTTAAGAATAAATGGGACATCCACGTGGGATCCCTACATGGGTCATTGGTGAGGCCCCACTTGGAGTATTGTGTTCAGTTTTGGAGACCATATCTGGCGAAAGACGTAAGAAGACTTGAGGCGGTCCAGAGGAGGGCGACGAAAATGATAGGAGGCTTGCACCAGAAGACATATGAGGAGAGACTGGAAGCCCTGAATATGTATACCCTAGAGGAAAGGAGAGACAGGGGAGATATGATTCAGACGTTCAAATACTTAAAGGGTATTAACGTAGAACAAAATCTTTTCCAGAGAAAGGAAAATGGTAAAACCAGAGGACATAATTTGAGGTTGAGGGGTGGTAGATTCAGGGGCAATGTTAGGAAATTCTACTTTACGGAGAGGGTGGTGGATGCCTGGAATGCGCTCCCGAGAGAGGTGGTGGAGAGGAAAACTGTGACTGAGTTCAAAGAAGCGTGGGATGAACACAGAAGATTTAGAATCAGAAAATAATATTAAAGATTGAACTAGGCCAGTTACTGGGCAGATTTGTACGGTCTGTGTCTGTGCATGGCCGTTTGGAGGAGGATGGGCAGGGGAGGGCTTCAATGGCTGGGAGGGTGTAGATGGGCTGGAGTAAGTCTTAACAGAGATTTCGGCAGTTGGAACCCAAGCACAGTACCGGGTAAAGCTTTGGATTCTCACCCAGAAATAGCTAAGAAGAAAAAAAATAAAAATAAAAATTTAAATTGAATCAGGTTGGGCAGACTGGATGGACCATTCGGGTCTTTATCTGCTGTCATCTACTATGTTACTATGTTACTATGGGTCGAACAGCACTCTGACTTAATGGGGTGGGACAGTAGAGTGGGTAGACTTGATGGGCTTTAGCCCTTTTCTGCCGTCATCCTTCTATGTTTCTATGTACAGGATCTAATTCACATGCGCCGTGGAAAGCCTTTTCACACAGAAAACCCCTTAATGAAAAATCTCCGTTGACAGATTCTTTTCCTGCATTCCAGAACCAAATATTTATTATTTTTACAGAAAGGTTTGGCTGTTGGAGGGGGAGAGCTTCACATCCGTTTGTAGAGAGTTTGCTTTAAAAGGGGATGTTTGAATTATCTCAGGATGATAGTGCACTTATCCCAGCACTATCAATTTTACTCGGGGTGTAAAAAAAAATGCAACCTACGGCCTGTCTGAGGCTCTGCACATGAAAAATAACCCGAGCAGAATAGCAAGGTGTGTTTGTTTAAGGAAGTGGAAGGCGCATCGGCTTCCTGGTGCTCCGAGTATCTGATTTCTACGCTGCGCCGACACCGATGGTCACAGTCCCACCAGATGTGGGGGCTGAGGCTCTGAAACGGAAGCCCAGGTTGGAGGCAGACTGCTGTGACAGCCACACCGCTTGCCGGGCTGCATCCTCTGATAGAATGTTTTTCTTAGCTCGCTGCCCGGAAGCCCTCAACTGCCTGATTTGTATCACGAATCTATGAGGACCTTCTTAAGCCTGATGACAGCACAGCCTCAGAGTGTGTTACTTTTGCTGGGAGGGTAGAACAGGAGAGGGGGGAGCAAATTAGACATGAAATGCCCTTTTTGACGTGTTCTGGGCAGAATGAGGGGTGAGGGGGGTTGAGCGAACTGTACTACAAAATGATTGAGAAAATCTATTTTGGGCAACATTTTGTTTTTAATATTTGGTTGTCATTGAACATTGTTTTCCTAAATTAAGGAAAACAATAGCTATTCTTTAATTTTTCTTTCAACATTCACAATAGAAGTCCATGGAGGAGTGTTTCCTCATAGTAAGTCTAAGTATCACTGGGTAAACAATTTTGACTTCCAAAGGAACTTGCATATCTGAATAATATTTCCCTTGTCAAGAAAAAACAGTCTTTCAGACCCAGACAAACAAGCACCATCCCGAACACCTTCAGAAGTCTCCATTCTTGAGGCATTAATAGAGACCCTTTCTTCCTTCTATCTATCTATTCACCTCACTAACTCTCCGAATAGCAGTCATTTACTGACCTCCTGACAAGTCCCTTTCATACCAACCTTCATCTCCATCCCTCATCCTTGGTGACTTTAATATTCATACCAATGACCCCCTCCGACTCCTACGTTTCCAGGCTTCTAGCCATAGCATCTTCAGTCAATCTTCAGCTTCCTCCCAAGTCTATGGCTGAGTACTTCTATGACAAGGTTCACAAGATTAAACTTGAGCTCTCAACCTAGACACCTCCATCTCTCCTTCCCCCCAGCCCATTCTGTCAACCCTCCTTTGGCCCCACCACCTTCTCTTCCTTTCCTGATATTACTGACGATGAAACCACAGATTTTCTTTCCTCCTCCAAACTCAATTCCTGCTTCTCTGATCCGATCCCCAGCCATCTCCCACTGTCATCCCTTCCATCTGTCTTTGTAATAAGTTATTTTGTTTTATAGATTTCCCCTGATTTTATTATGTACAGTCGCCTAGAATTTAAGATAGGCGATTTATCAAATGCTCATTAAACTTGAAACTTGTTATCCTCAATCTATCCTTTTCCATTGTAACTGTCCCTGACATGTTCAAACACACGGTAATTATACTACACACCCCCAAAAAAACCTTCACTAGACCATACCAGCCCCTCCAACTATCTTCCCATCTCCCTCCTCCCTTCCTCCCCAAAATGCTTGAATGTGCCATCTACTGGCATTGTCTTGACGTTCTCTCATCCCTAAATACTATTGACCAACTCCTGTCGGTCTTTTGCCCCCTGCACTCTATGGAAATTGCCTTCACCAAAGTGTCCAATGGCCTGTTCCTAGCCAAATCCAAAGGCCTCTGTTCTATCCTTACCCTTTTTGACGTATCTGCTGCTTCTGACACTGTACACTACAACCTTGGCTGGATTTCTGACATCTTGTCCTCACAACTTCCTGATGTGTGGTAAACTAGTTATTTACACATGTAAGTGAAATGTGAACACATGTGTGTGTTAATGAGCAGTTTCTGGCTAATTAGTATTCTTAAGTACGTAATCTAGTTGTATTAGTGCATTAGTGGTGATGTTCACACGGACAGAGTTTAGGTGAAGTGTGGGTAGGGTGCATAATTACGCACACAGGGCCTGATATTCAAAGTAATTTAGCCAGCCGCTGACTGGTTAAATCGTTCAGCTGGAATTAGCCATTAATTTTCAGCCACTAAAATCCGTGGTTAATACCTAACTGAAAAGCAGCTATCTTGGGAGAATTAAGAACATAAAAATTTCCATACTGGGACAGACCGAAGTTCCATCAAGTCCAGTATCCTGTTTCCAACAGTGGCTAACCCAGGTCCCAAGTACCTAGCTAGTTCCCAAGTAGTAAAACAGATTTTATGCTGCTTATCCTAGGAATAAGCAGTGGATTTCCCCAAGCCATCTCAATAATGACCTATGGACTTCTCTTTTAGGAATTGATCCAAACCTTTTTTTAAACCCCGCTAAGCTAACTGATTTCACCACATCCTCCGGCAACAAACTCCAGGGTTTAATTGCACATTGTGTGAAGAAATATTTTCTCCAGTTTATTTTAAATCTACTATTTAGTAGCTTCATCGCATGCCCCCTAGTCCTAGTAATTTTTGAAAAGAGTAGACATGTGAATCAAATCTACTCTTTTCACTATACTTAGCTCAAAGGTTTAGTGCATAAATGAAAATACAGAAATGTCTTTCCCATCGTCACTTAAGGCTGAATATCAACTTTTGAAACTACTTGTTAGCCAGTTCAAAAATAACCAGATAACTCTGTCAGCGGTGAGCAAAATTCTGAGTGCCACCGGCAGATATCTTTTAACAATACCTTCAATATTCCATCAAGCCCAAATCTAGACAGAGTGATACCTAATATTTTATAGTAGATATATAAGAAAATCCTTGGATCTAAGTCCAACAATATATAGCGTGATTCATTAAAATTCCTCTTCAAATCAGTCATGGTTTTCCTTCTTCATGTAATTTAAGAAACTGTTCCAACAACAGTCGATTCCAAAACACAAGATCCTTATCTTGGAATTTCAATAAACATTTACAAGGAAATTTAAAAAAGAAAAAAAAAAAGGTGGCTTCCAAAACTATAACCCTAGATTTCAGCGCCAAAAAGGCCTTCCATCTCAGCTGTGTAGCTTTGGCCACGTAGGGAAGCATAAGAATTTTTGCTGTACAAAATAATTGTATAGCATTTTTACTTTTCAAAAAGGTTTTCATAATTAACACATTATCACTTTCAGTAGAACATACCAGCAAATCCTGAGAATCCTCCAAAAATCCTGTAAGATCAAAATCAAATCTGTTATTACTAATTGATCCACCCCTTACTCAATGGGAAGTTGGTTTGTTTCTCCCCCGGTTAGAGGATGCAAACTAAAAAAACACCATGAGCATCTTCTCTCACATCAGGCTGCTCTATGGGGTAAAGACCTAGAACAACTCCTATTGCCCACCACTTATGAGGTATTCAGGAAACGCCTCAAAACCCACCTATTCCTGAAATACCTAGACAGCTGACCCACTTCCCTCCTTCCCCTCTCTTGCCCTTTCTCCCCATTGTTCCCCACATCCCTTAAGTTAATTCAACTTGTACGTCAACTCAACTTGTACACCAATAATCTTTTGTAAACCGCATAGAACTTAACGGTATTGCGGTATATAAACTGTTATTATTATTATTATAATGAATCAGCAATTTGTAACAGAGATAAATATTTTTTCATCTGAAAGTGAACTTTTGCAATCTAAGCCTGAACATTCACTTCAGCTCTATGGCTGGTACGTTTGCATCTTAACACAAAAGAAGAAAACACCGTGGACTGCAATGATCTTGACAATGTAAACCACTTTGTTATCCTTCTTTTATCATTGAGTGAATACTGACCTGGACCCCCTGAAGAAGGCTTTTTGCCGAAACACGGACCGTGTAGAGTCCGTATTACATCATTCGCCAGTTTTTCATGAAGTGGAAATTCTTTTTTATTCGACTTGTCTCAAATAAACGCTTTGTCAAGATCATTGTATTCCAGTGAGTTTGGACTTCCATTCGCTGACTGTGGAATGCCTGGGCCCTTGCTTTGTTCATGTTTGCACCTTAAACACGCATGTGTTTTCAGCCACCTACGCTTGTATTCCATAATGAAAAGTAAGTGTTGGCATTTTGTTATAGAAAGATTTCAGATAGGTGCTTTCTTAGCACCTAAATCTTGGCATCCCTTATAAAATTACCCTCTAAATGAGTCCTCCCGCAAAATGTTTTCTTTCTTATTATCTTTTGATGAAATTTGGAGAGGGTTAAATTGCATCGCTGACTGTCAATATCATTTTTGCAATTATTACATTGTTGGCATTCCTTATGTAAGAACGAATGCAATTTATTACTAAAATTAAAGGGGGAAAAAAAAAGAAAAAATATTTTGAGGTCAATATTCAAAGGGGTTTAACTGGTACAAGCCGTTTACTGCCAAGGGCTACCTATCTCCAAGAATGAAGAAGTTTGCAGAAACCTTTAACCTTCTCTGTAGCAAACATGTACTGGTCCAAGCCTTCAGGAGCCTGGATTTAAACAGATCCACAGGCTCCTAAAAAGGAAAATAGTCTTGTTTATTGTGAGAGGGAGAAATAGCTTCCACTAAGGGTCCCAGAGGCACCAGACTACTCCTCACCACAGACTTGAAATTAAAAGGAGTGGAATAAAAAATTAAAAAGTGTATTTTTTTGATTACTCTAATTAGCTACAAGTTAAAAATTTTGTATTTGTCTTCATATTATATTTATATCTAGGGGCTCTGAGGATTCACTCAGCCACAGACAGGATTATATTTTTAGACTGGGAAGTTCTAGCCTTCATCGCTTTTATGTGGGTGTCTCACCACTATACTGCTTTCACTCTGAAAAATGTAGGGAGTAGCCACAGAGCCAGTGGATAATTGCAGAATTTTGAGCTCTTACAAAGAGCTTACAGATAGATGAATTCCTAATGATTCTAGTGAGAATTTAGCAGAATTAGCACAAGCTAAATCCACACACAATATTTTGCAAGCTGAACACTTTGTATGCATGTTGTGGTTCCAACACATAGACCTCTTCCTCATACAATGCTTGCACATTGTACACATTAGGGGTGCGCAGGCAAAAAAAAAAAATCATTTTGTATAGTTTCCTGTGTCGTCTGTAGGCTTTTTCAGTTTATTTTTATAAGGTTTCATTCTGTTTTGTTTTATTTTTTTTTTTTAGGGCACAACTGAACAAGAACAGCACTGAAGCAACAGGAAGCAAGCCCAGAGGTGGGGCAGAAATGATCAAGCCTGCTCTGAGCTTGTTATGAACGTAAGAACTGGGACAGACCGAAGGTTCATCAAGCCCAGGATCCTGTTTCCAATAGTGGCCTACCCAGGTCCCAAGTACCTAGCTGTAGCCCATAGAAACATAGAATATGACGGCAGAAAAGGGCCAACGGCCCAACTAGTCTGCCCAATCATGATCCCTTCCACCTTCGAGAAACTATCCTCTATTGTACTTCAATAGCGACTATCAAAACTATCCTCTATCATACTTCAGTATCCTCTATCATACCTCAATAGCGACCCCACATGTTTGTCCCATCGTTTCTTGAAGTCGAGAGTGCTACTAGCCTCGACTACCTGACGTGGAAGCCCATGTACTCCTCTGTGAATGTTTGCTTGTAGACCGTTCTGAGCTACTGGGAGGACGGGATACAAATATAAATAAATAAATAGTAAAGCAGATTTTATGCTGCTTATCCTAAGCATAAGCAGTTGATTTCCCCAAGCCCTCTCAACCCTATGGACTTCCCTTTTAGGAATTTATCCAAACCTTTTTTAAACCCTGTTAAGCTAACCGATTTCACCAAATTCTCCGACAACAAATTCCAGTCTTTAATTACATATTGTATGAAGAAATATTTGCTCCGGTTTGTTTATCTACTACGTACGGTAGGGAGTAGCTTCATCGCATGCCCCCTAGTCCAAGTATTTTTGGACAGAGTAATCAAGCGATTCACATCTACCCTTTCCACTCGGTTTTGGAACTGCCTCCCAACCTGCTTACGTCAGACTTCCTCCTATCTTGTTTTCATTATAGTCTTTCTACGATTCATAAGGTCTATATTGCTAACCTTATTAATCATTATGTAAGCCACAATGATTCCCAGTTGACATTGGCGGAGTATAAGAAACAACATGGTATGGTATGTTTGGGACTGCAGTTTGCAAAACTTATACCCAACTTGCTTGCATTCAAAGTTTGCTGGCAGTGTACAACATACAGAAGTCAAAAAATCAGACTGATTTTTTTTGACTTCTGTACGTTTCCCTTTAATCACTCTTCTTAGCAGAATACCAGTTTTTTGGTTTTCCCCATATATATTTGGCAGTGTACAACATGCAATTTTCACTTGTGCCTGTGAGAAACAGTGGATTGAAGTCTCCAGGAAAAAAAAGACAACACTCAAGAAATGGATTGCTTCCAAAGGTCGGAAATATTTTGTTATCGCCCTTTCTTCCCTGAAATATTTCCACTCACTCATACAATTACATTACACTATACTGGACACATATCCTGCATTGGCTTCAAATATTCAGTATGGCTGACAATCAAGAAAGACAGGTTTTCCCAGTAAACAAAACATTTTCAATTTCCTATTACATCACTTAATACTTAACAAACTTTTGGAATAGTGGGATTTTTAACATTTTCCAGAAAGTTTTATAATTAATTGCCTTAAGGTCATAGGTATTGAATTCCATCATCTCGCCAATTGATTTTTGCAAACAGTGATGAAAACACAAGTCTTACAAATTATTTTCCTAGAATTTGGACAGTGAAGATTTAAAAAATCTTGAAGAAATATAATTCCTTGATGGTAAGTTAATTAGATTGGACATATAGTTGGGAGCACAGCCATGAAGAATGAGAAAAGCTAAAGAGCATAGCTTAAAAATAGTGAGTCACTGATTCACTGATACAATCTCAAACAACAGCAATCATAAGAACATAAGAAGTTGCCTCCGCTGAGGCAGACCAGAGGTCCATCTCGCCCAGCGGTCCACTCCCGCGGCGGCCCATCAGGCCTATTGCCTGAGCAGTGGTCCCTGACTATTTCTATAACCTACCTCTACTCCTATCCCTATAACCTACCTCTACTCCTATCCCTATAACCTACCTCTACTCCTATCCCTATAACCTACCTCTACTCCTATCCCTATAACCTACCTCTACTCCTATCCCTATAACCTACCTCTACTCCTATCCCTATAACCTACCTCTACTCCTATCCCTACAACCTACCTCTACTCCTATCCCTATAACCTACCTCTACTCCTATCCCTACAACCTACCTCTACTCCTATCCCTATAACCTACCTCTACTCCTATCCCTATAACCTACCTCTACTCCTATCCCTACAACCTACCTCTACTCCTATCCCTATAACTTACCTCTACTCCTATCCCTATAACCTACCTCTACTCCTATCCCTATAACCTACCTCTACTCCTATCCCTATAACCTACCTCTACTCCTATCCCTACAACCTACCTCTACTCCTATCCCTATAACCTACCTCTACTCCTATCCCTATAACCTACCTCTATTCCTATCCCTATAACCTACCTCTACTCCTATCCCTATAACCTACCTCTACTCCTATCCCTATAACCTACCTCTACTCCTATCCCTATAACCTACCTCTATTCCTATCCCTATAACCTACCTCTACTCCTATCTGTACCCCTCAATCCCTTTGTCCTCTAGGAACCTATCCAAACCTTCTTTGAAGCCCTGTAATGTGCTCCTGCCTACCACAGCCTCCGGAAGCGCGTTCCATGTATCCACCACCCTCAAGGATTGGGGAGGGCGAGGAAACAGTTTTGCCAATCTCGGATGCGCATAGTTTTACAAACTTTGGGCTCCTTTTACTAAACTGCAGAAGAGCTTCTTACCGTGGGCCGGCGAGGGAAACGCCCCAACGCTCATTCAATTGCTATGCGTGTCGGAGCATTTGCCTCGCCTGCCCGCAGTAAGAAACTTTTCCACGGTTTAGTATAACCCAGTGATTATTGGTCCTAGACAGGGTTACCAGCTGTCCGGATTTCCCCGGACATGTCCGGGGGTCCGGACGACTTTTCAAAACCCTTAAAGCAGGGATCTCAAAGTCCCTCCTCGAGGGCCGCAATCCAGTCGGGTTTTCAGGATTTCCCCAATTGATATGCATTGAAAGCAGTGCGTGCACATAGATCTCATGCATATTCATTGGGGAAATCCTGAAAACCCGACTGGATTGCGGCCCTCAAGGAGGGACTTTGAGACTCCTGCCTTAAAGCTATGGGCTCCTTTTACAAAGCCACGGTAGGGGTTTCTACCAAGGGCCGGCAAGATAAGTACTCTGACGCTCATAGGAATTTTATGAGCATTGGAGCATTTACCTCGCTGGCCCGTGTGCCGCGGCTCTGTAAAAGCCAGTATGTATTCGCACCTAATTCCACCGCCTCCCTGTACAAGTTCCATTTACCTATTTTCTCCACAAGGATTACAAATCTGGAATTCTGCACCATTTAGTAGCTGAACATATGCAAATGAAGTAGCACCTTGCGATCATAAATGCCATGCTCATTTGTGTTCTCTAACTAATTAATATCTTAGACTTCCTGTGTGTGTATCGGAGTAACAGTACTGTAAATATAAATGAAAAATAAGTAATAATTTATGAAATCTGATTTGCATTTCCAAATATAAAATGTGTAAAACCCAACTAATTAGCAAGAGTGAGAGCTGAGGGGTTTCTATAGCAACTATAAAAAATGTTAAATTATTATTCCCCCTTTATCCCCCTACAAAGTGTTTTATACCAGCCTCATTAATGTTTGCTTCCCCTGCTTATTTTTTGTGAATATATCTTGAAGTCGAGATCTTTATAAAAAAATTAAAAAAAAAAAAAGGTCCCACTTTTTAATCTGTGGTTAAACCACCACAGAACAGGTTTATTTCTGAAAACTTTTCAAAAGTGACAAAAGCAAACCTCTCTTTATTCACCATCGATGGATCTACCGTAGATTCCTCTCTTCCAGTTTATCCTGTAGCAAAATTAGACACAGATAGGCTAGATTCCCATCTGTCACTGTTAGAGGGAAGGTTTCATGTAATATTTATTTACTGGGGGGTCCTTGTACTAAGGAGTACCTTGTTCAGTTCTGGTCAGATAAAGACCCGAATGGTCCATCCAGTCTGCCCAACCTGATTCAATTTAAATTTTTTCTTCTTAGCTATTTCTGGGCAAGAATCCAAAGCTCTACACGGTACTGTGCTTGGGTTCCAACTGCAGAAATCTCCGTCAAAACCTACTCCAGCTCATCTACACCCTTCTAGCCATTGAAGCCCTCTCCAGCCCATCCTCCCCCAAACGGCCATATACAGACACAGACCGTGCAAGTCTTCCCAGTACTGTTCTTAGTTCTTCAATATTTACTATTATTTTCTGATTCTAGATCTTCTGTGTCCATCCCACGCTTTTTTGAACTCAGTCACCGTTTTCCTCTCCACCACCTCTCTCGGGAGCGCATTCCAGGCATCTACCACCCTCTCCGTAAAGTAGAATTTCCCAACATTGCTCTTGAATCTACCACCCCTCAACCTCAAATTTTGTCCTCTGGTTTTACCATTTTCCTTTCTTTGGAAAAGATTTTGTTCTACGTTAATACCCTTCAAGTTTAATGGTCACATTGATTTGTACAAGAGTTCAAGAGGGCGCTCCAGCATGTGGACCCCGCCCAAAAACTGTTACTGCAATGAGTTGGAAGGTAATAGAAAATGGGAAAAGTGAGGTGGGGAACAGCTAGTGAGATCTGAATAAAAGGTTCATTGTGCTGGACCAGCTTCCTAAATTCTGAGCATTATTTTGCCACTGTAGCTGAAGGCTTATCTTATTTCATTAAGGGCTAATATGCAGAAACAAAATTCTATGTTTTTGACATGGAGTCAGATCATTCTCTTCTTGGTTAGACTGAGAACTAGAGAATGACACGGTGACAAAATTCATCACCGTTCCCGTCCCCGCGGATAACCACGGGAAACCATCTTCCATGTCATTCTTTAAGGAGAGAGGGAAGAATCGGAGTATAATTGGGCACAACCACTGACCCGCAAGCTTTGCTTTGAAGAATGCTGGTGTAGAAGGACCGAGGTTGAAATAGACACTAGAAAATGACATGGGATTATTTCTCGCGGTTATCCGCAGGGACGGGAACGGTGATGAATTTTGTCACCGTGTCATTCTCTACTGAGAACTTTTCAGCACCCCCTCACGGTGTGAAGACTTTCAGTCTCTGAGATTGTGATGTCATAATGCCTCATTCCACCAATAAGAGCCAACCTCATCAGTGATGTCACAGAGGCTCGACTGTCCTACACTTGGCTCCCTTTTATTACATAAAAGTTCTCAGCCCAACCAACAAACTTCTTAAGTTCTGAGTGTTATTTTGCCACTGTAGCTGAAAAGAGTGTTATCTTATTTCATTTGCAGAAACGAAATTCTATGTTTTGACAGTGTTTCCGTTGAACCATAGCCGCATTATTCTCTTCTTGGTTGGGCTGAGGACTTTTCAGCAGCCGCTCATTTAATTCTTTACTATCATTCTACCTAGAAACTCTAGTTTAAGTGGCCTTAATGGACTTGATAGCAGGTTCTCTTTTCCAGTGGCATACAGATGCACGAGGGTGTATTCCCGGCACATGTTGGTAGTAATTGTTAGGCTTTGCTCATCACACACTCCTGACTACTGCAATGTGTGTCAGTTCAGTTTAGAAAAAGATGCACGCAGGGAGTAAAAACAAGGGCAAATTCGATACCAAATTATCTCATCTGGTTAGGAAGCTAGTCTACACATCAGCAAGGTTTCATGTTTTGACATCGAGTAAAAAGCTGATCCGCTCTACGTTGTCTTCAAAGCACGGTTTCTTCTGAAGCTGCTAACAGCAGATCTTCTCAAAGGATTTATTTTGATAGCTCACGAAAGTGTTGTCATACAATATAATTAAAGCTCCTACAGCTGAAGCTGAACCCAACTCTGAAAAAATGCTGTCGTATCCTGCTGGCTAAGCAATGTCTGGCCAGGGCTGGGGAAGACAGGCCCTCAACCCACTTCCCAGTAGACGCACTGTGGCCAACCAGCTGGCTTCCTAACTTTCACACCAGGCATATAAAGTAAAGTCAGATCTGGGGGTAAAATGCAATCAATGACTGTCAACAGTTATCACTCGGGGAGATTATAAACGACTCTCCGTCAAACACAGACAGCCCTGCCACTTTCAGGATTGTCAGTTCAATTAGGCTGGAGTAGGGAGCCAACTCCAGAGACTCTTAAAAGTCAAACGAGTGCAAATAAATACTGTGATGGGGGCTAGAGAATTAGCACCTAAGGACAAGGAAATACTAACTCTAAAATGTATATTTCTACCTCTCCCTGAAGCCAATAATGTATTAAAGTGTGCTAACAAGTTTTGCAAGTGTTAATGCATGTCAAAAGTGCTGATAGCTCTTGCGGGTTCTGTTTCCATGCATCAGCGCTTTTTACACACCGTGGCTTGCAAGTGTTTTACTCCAAAGCACTTTCCTAATAAGGTAATGACATGCAAAATTATGCCAAACATCTCGGTACCCATTAGTGCACAGAAACGTAAAGCAGCTCGAATTTTGCAAAAGGTAACACAGGGCAGTGAAAGCAAAATTCTAACTCTGCTTGGCAAAGGTGTCAGCTCTGCAATAATGTCCACGCTAATGTGTTTATGAATTAAACTCAAAACTCATCTGCATGTCATTAGCATGGACTGTTAATATAACCTAATTAACATGCATTAATGGCTGATGCTATCCCTATAGCTGGTGTGCGACACCTTTTCTGTATGCAATGAAATAAAACCACTCTTCCTTCAGCAGGAGAACTAGGGGGGGGGGGTTTAGAAGTCAATAAAGATACTAAGATCATTTTTATTACTCTTTATAAAGGCGATATCAGCAAACCTTTCTGAAAAAAAGGAATGAAAGTGGAGCCTATTTATTTCTTTATTCAGCTCTGCACTTGTACAGTGAAGGTTCCTAGAATGAAAGTCTTCTTGATCTTCACAGAGAACGAGAATATTTGGTCTTCAGAAAGAGGTATATGCGTCTTTTAAAATTGTGATGATAAGTGCTGGCCTTTCATTGTAAACCGCTTTGATTGGTTTGTACAGGAAGGGCTTTACCGTATTTTCACGCATATAACGCGCGCGTTATACACGATTTTACAAACCGAGTATAACCATGCGCATTATATTCGTGAGCGCGTTGTACAAATTTTTTTTTACATAGTTCCCCCCCCCCCCCGACGTCCGATTCACCTCACAGGACCGCTCACACCCCCACCCTGAGGCACCGCTCGCACTCGCACCCGCATCCCCACCCCGAAGGACCGCTCGCACCCCCACAGCCTCCTGATGTCAGAGAAAGGGCGGGACCGCCAGACGAGGAAGCAGCGCAGACGCAGGGCTCAGAGAAGGGGCGGGACCGCCAGCAGAGGAAGCAGCAGGACAACGGTAGGCAGCTTCTCCATGATGGCGGGGAGGAGGCTGTGGGGGTGCGAGCGGTCCTTTGGGGTGGGGGTGCGAGTGCGAGCGGTCCTTCGGGGTGGGGGTGCGAGCGGTCCTGCGGTGGGGTGAATCGGATGTCGGGGGGAGGCCATCAGGCTTTCAGGGTGGGGACAGGACTTCAAGGGGGAGAGGAGAGTCGGGGCGGGCGAAAGGAGAGTCGGGGCGGCCAGAGGAGAGTCGGGGCGGGCGAAAGGAGAGTCGGGCGGCGACGGGAGAGTCGGGGCGGCATGCGCGGTATATGGGTGTGCACGCTATATAAAAATTTCTTTACATAAATTAGTTTCCCGTGCGCTATACCCGTGTGCGTGTTTTATACGGGTGCGCGGTATATGAGTGAAAATACGGTATATCAAATGATATCAATAAGTAAAATATATATTTGTCCTCGATGGAGACTGTCCCAACTTTGTTGGCTGGGCTGAGAACTTTTCGGCAGCCCCTCACATAAGTGCCTTTATAAAATAGGTTCCCAGAAGGGTACAGATGCTCCTGCACAAGGAACATTATACCTGCTCTAATGCAGGTGCAATTTGCTATGAATATTATAAGCGGTTATGTGTATATTTTACTGTATAAAGTACATACACACCTCCAACTACACCCTGATACAACTACACCAGGGATCTCAAAGTCCCTCCTTGAGGGCCGCAATCCAGTCGGGTTTTCAGGATTTTCCCAATGAATATGCATGAGATCTATGTGCATGCACTGCTTTCAATGCATATTCATTGGGGAAATCCTGAAAACCTGATTGGATTCCAGCCTGTCCGGAATTGCCCATATCTGTTCTAGACCAGGGGTCTCAAAGTCCCTCCTCGAGGGCCGCAATCCAGTCGGGTTTTCCCCAATGAATATGCATTGAAAGCAGTGCATGCACATAGATCTCATGCATATTCATGGAGGAAATCCTGAAAACCCGACTCGATTGCGACCCTCGAGGAGGGACTTTGAGACTCCTGAACTACACCCACCTCCAACATCACTTCTAGCAAAGCCTATTTGAGATCTGCTTAACAGTACATGCGTATATAGGAATGCAGGGGCATAGAAGGGTCTGAATGGACACAGACCCTCCCATTTTTGGCTCAGTCTGATGGTCAATCGGGCATTACTTTTCTCCTTAGATGCCACCCTCAGTCCCTTCACTGATGCCCTAGTGAAAAAAAACTGCATTACATTCAACATCTATCATTCTCCTCTCTTCCCCAGGTCTGGCATTTGCACTTTTTCCTTCTTCCTCCAAACTTGCATGGTTTTTCCACCAGCAGCAATGAAGCCAGGCTTCGGGTTACCATATTTTGTTTGATAAAATCCTGGATGCGTGGCCCCGCCCTGTTCCGTCCCTGTCCTCACTCCACCCCTGAGACCCGCCCTGTTCTGCCCTAAGCCACGCCCCCTGAAAGTCATGTTTTTTTCATTTCTGACCTCTGGGCCATGTCCGGGTGCCTCCGAGTATGCGCAGATACGTGTGACATCATCCACGCATGCTCAGAGGCCCTCCAGACAAGGCCAGAGCTTTCTAAAACCCGGACAACTACTGGGTTTTGGAAAGTCCGTACGGGCACCCGGACGGTCCTCTAAAAAGAGGACATGTCCAGGTTTTCCCAAATATCTGGTAACCCTAGCCAGGCTGCTTCCAGTGAGCCCAGGGTACTTTTCTCTGCTATGGCCCCTCTCCTCCGACACAACTTCCTGTTGCTGCATGGGTGGGATGTGGCAGAGGGAATGCCTCCGTATTGGCCAGAGGCTTCATCATTGCTAGTGAAAAACATGCAAGCTTGGAAGACCGAGGATGAGTGAGAGACACTGGACCCAGTAGGTGGGGAGGGAGAGAGAGATTCTGGAAGAGAGAGGGGGGAAGAGAAATGGCAGACCTGTTGAGGGGAGGGGGGGAGGTCAGGAGAAAGAGGTACAGACCTAGGGGAGAGAGGGAGAGAGATATTGACTCTGGGTCCACCCAAAACGTCAGGTCTGGCTTTGTTACTGCACCGTAATACTGTAACATCCACTTCCTGTGTGGAAAACAAGCTTCACACTTACAAAATGCTTTATAAAATGACCCCTATGGGTAAAGAAAGGCCTAAAATTTGTTCAAGGTTTATAAACAAAACTCATGTAGATGTTTAGGTCTTTCCTTCTCAGAGACGTTTTAATTTATTTCTTAGGAAAAAGAGAAGCATTGTATAAGCACGGAATATGAAGCTGGTTTCAGTCGTCATTGTTTTTCTTCGGTGGGTGTGAACAAAACATAATAAATTAAGCAAAACCAGATCCACACTTAAGGACAAACATATGTAGCTGGCAGAGAGAATCCTCGAACCATGCTGATTTCATCTGTCAACAAAAGACTCAAATTCCAGCTCTGCTGAGCTGCTCAGATCCTTAATTGCTATTCTGCCAGCTTTAAACCCCTGAAATGATCAGGCTTAGCATTTCATCTCATGTAATTCCTCCTGCAAGTACGATGCTTATACGTACTGTACCCACCCCCTTCTCCATCGTTTAAAAAACGCTTCATAAAACTCCCCTCCAAAACATCGCCCCCGCCCCACACACACGCACATACTCAGTCGACCAATGAAAGTTCAAAAATCTCCAAAAACTGAGGAAAATCCATCTCTTGCAAACAGGGCATCTTTCCATCGAATAAAAAGCACTGCATTGCCCCCAACAGTGGCGTACCTAGGGTATGTGGCACCCGGGGCCCATCATTTTTTGACACCCCCCCCCCCCCTCATGTAAAATTTTTTTTTTTTTTTTGCAATAACCATGAAATGGAATAAATGGTCAGAATAGAAACAGGCAGTGAAAATTTTCTTTTTTTTTTTTTTTTTTTTTTCCAAAGTATTTTTATTGAGAATGGCAAAAGGTCCAGACAAGCAACCATGGTCTGTACAGAAACTTATACATTATCAAAAAGAACACAGAATGAGAGTAACAGCAACAACAAGCATGAACAAGCCTCTCCCAAGAGAAAATTGCCAATGAGAGGCATAGCAATACACAACAAAAGGCCAAAACTTGGGGCAAGCAAACAAATCCCACCCCAGAACCCACAAGAATAATAAGCCGGACTAGACCCTCAGCCATATTTTATAATGAAAAAAACCCCCACAAGCAACAACACCCAGACCGCTCACCAGACACACCAATCCGCACAACAAGCACCCAAGAAACACCCAGCCACCACCCAGACAAAACTACCAGACACACCTACCCCACCAAGCCCAGACCCAACCCCCCCTCCCCAGAGAGTGCAAGCGCAAAGTGGACCGTGAAAAGGGCAGCTGCAGAAGTGGAAAGCCCCAGATAAGTAGGTTAGCTAAAGAAAGCCCACAGATAGAAGAAATCAGGATAACAGAAGTTCCAACAAATGCTCCCACAGAAAATTTTCTTTTATTGAACCTCATTTATGTAACCATTATTCCAAACATAACATAACATAAATTATGTCTGAATTGTCATGACATCAGAAGTACATATGGAGTAGTTGCAGGTGATGCTTGGGACAGTTCTGATTATGTTAGTTTGGTTTTATGTGTTTTTTTAATAGAAGGGTTTTTATTTCTTTTTTTAAGGTTTTGTAGTTTGTGGTCGAGGTCAATAGGTTGTAGAGTTGGGGGTCAAGTGTTGCAGCTCGAATGGCTAGGAGGTTGTCGAACAGTTTTTTTCTTTTGACGTTTTTGGTTGGAGGGTGTGTGAATGGTGCGTGAGTTCTCCTATGTCTGTTTGAAGTGGATTGAATTATTTAGCTGAAGAAATTAGTTACCCCCCCCCCCATTCCACACACATTAATTCTCTTCCATTTTTGTTCCCATTATAAAAAAACACTGATAAGTTCCCAGGAAAAAAATACATTAAAATAAGAAGTGAAAACAAAGGCCCCTACAGATGAGAACATAACATAAGAATAGCCTAACTGGGTCACACCAATGGTCCATCATGCCCAGTAGCCCATTCTCATGGTAGCCAATAGTGCTGCCCGATTCAGAGAAAAATATTTCATTCGATCCGATTCACCCTGTTGAATCGATTTTTCGATTAGATTCACTGTTAATGACACCGCTTTTTAAGTTTAAACAAAGTATAACAATAAATTTCACAACAACAATAAATTTCACAAAGTACTTAAAAAAAAAAAAAATCACATTTTTCCATTAAAGCAGTTCTGGAGACATTTGCTTGAACAGTCTTTTTTCCCAGTCCATAAGCAAGCAATATGAAAAAGATTTCCTTAATTATCTACTCAAACATTTTTGCTATTTACTTTCATTGTACCTATACTATTATTCAGTAGAAAAAATGGACTTAACTGTGCAGGAAATGAATCTCCTCATACACCCACCATATAGTGCAAAAATGTGCAAAGGTCTGTTTTTTTCTTTCGATCACTACATAGCCTAATGCCACACAAGCAGCGCTGTTACAAACATATTCTGAAGGTCAATGCTAAGGTTGACAAAGTTTCCTTCCTTGGACCAGAAGGAGATACTGACAAACCACTGGAAGAGATTCTAAAACAACTACCCAGAAATAACACCCAAAGACCCACTCAGTGTGTGAACCAGTTGAGTGGAGTGGACTAACTGGGGGTGGAAATGGGCCCAGAGTTTGCTCAGCAGAATTTCCCAGACTACCTCTTCCTCTCAACACACTGACATGCTACCACCACCACCAACACTAGGAACACCTCACCGAGTATGCCAGCAATGCTTATAAACTTTATAAAACACATTATTATATTTTCTTATAAAGCATATATTTTAACTGAACTCAGCCTTGCCATTCACAAAAATAGAAAAGTTCCCATTTCAAGCTGTCTCATGTACACTTTTCAAATCTAACATATTGTAATCACAAAACAGAAAATAAAATTATTTTTTCTACCTTTTGTTCTCTGATCAATATTCAAATCTTGTTGGTCCCAGGCTCTTGTTGTCTTGCTTGCCAGGGTCTCCTTTCTCCGTGCTAACCATCCGTCTGCCATCTCTGTTCTCCCCTTCCGTTTCCCTTCCCTCTCCCGGAGATCTGGCATCTTTCCTTTTTTTTGTCTCCATCCACAGATTCACCTTTTCTCAACTCCCCACCACCCCAGGATCCACCATCTCTCCCTTTCTGTTCCCAACTATCCTCCTATCCAGTATCTCTATCCCCCCTCCACACCATCCCCTGTTTCCAAGTTCTCTCCCTTTCTGTTCCTTCCCTCCTTAAATCCCATTATGCACCATCTCTCTCCCACTCCTCTGTTTTTAGACCCATTATTTCTAACCCCCAAAGTCTGGCATATGCATGTATCTTTGAACCCCCCCTTCCCTCTCTCCCTCTGTGTACTTTTACACCAGGACCCCCCTCCCCCGAAGGTCTGTCCCCCCTCCGAAGGGCTACACCCCACCCCTGAAGACCTGCACCCCCCGAAGGACTTTACCTCCCACCCGAAGGTCTGTCCCCCTCTGAAGGCCTAAACCCCACCCCTGAAGGACTGCACCCCCCCCCCGAAGGCCTGCACTCCCTTGAAGGTCTGCACCCCCCCGAAGGCCTGTCCCCCCCTTGAAGGCCTGTCCCACCCCCTTGTAGGCCTGTCCCCCCTTTAAGGCCTGCCTGCCTGCCTTTCCCCCCCCTTGAAGGCCTGTCTCCCCCTGGAAGGCCTGCACCCCCCTTGAAGGCCTGCACCCCCCCTTGAAGGCCTGCACCCCCCCTTGAAGGCCTGTCCCCCCCCTTGTAGGCCTGTCCCCCCCCCCTTGTAGGCCTGTCCCCCCCTTGAAGGCCTGCCTGCCTTTCCCCCCTTGAAGGCCTGCACCCCCCTTGAAGGTCTGCACCCCCCCTTGAAGGCCTGCACCCCCCCTTGAAGGCCTGTCCCCCCCCTTGTAGGCCTGTCCCCCCCCTTGTAGGCCTGTCCCCCCCCTTGTAGGCCTGTCCCCCCCTTGAAGGCCTGCCTGCCTTTCCCCCCTTGAAGGCCTGCACCCCCTTGAAGGTCTGCACCCCCCCAAAGGCCTACACCCCCCCCCGAAGGTCTGCACCCCCCTGAAGGCCTGCCTGCCCCCCTTGAAGGCCTGCACCCCTTGAATGTCTGCACCCCCCCCCCCGAAGGCCTGTCCCCCCTTGAAGGCCTGCCTGCCTGCCTGTCACCTCCTCCCCCTTGAAAGCCTGCTTGCCTGCCCGCCCGCCCCACCCTGAAGGCCTGATGCCCCGACCCACCCCGAAGGACCGCTCGCCCCCCTGGCCTCCCCGCACCACCTATGAACAGCCGCAGCAGGATCGCGAAGTCAGCGTCGGGTACCAGCCCTAAGGGGGTGTTCCCGGCCTTGCCGTTCAGTCCCCCGCCACCCCCGAAGGACCGCTCGCCCCCCTGGCCTCCCCGCACCACCTATGAACAGCCGCAGCAGGATCGCGAAGTCAGCGTCAGCGATCCCTGCTGCTTCCTGCGCCACGGTCCCGCCCCTCCTCTGACGTCAGAGGAGGGGCGGGATCGCGTCGTAGGAAGCAGCGCAGGGATGCTGACGCTGACTTCGCGATCCTGCTGCGGCTGTTCATAGGTGGTGCGGGGAGGCCAGGGGGGCGAGCGGTCCTTCGGGGGTGGCGGGGGACTGAACGGCAAGGCCGGGAACACCCCCTTAGGGCTGGTACCCGGGGCGGCCCGCCCCCCCCCCCCCCCCCCTAGGTACGCCACTGGCCCCCAATTCCAGTTCAACCTAGGGAATCCTTTTACGAAGACATAGAAACATAGAAGATGACGGCAGAAAAGGGCTACAGCCCATCAAGTCTGCCCACTCTGCTTACCCACCCCCTGTCTAGGCCCTAATGACCCAATTTCCTTATCTTGACCCTCGTAGGGATCCCACATGGGTATCTCATTTATTCTTAAAGTCTGGCACGCTGTCTGCCTCGATCACACGCGGCAGCTGTTTTTATCCAGGTGGCCGTGATATTCAAACCACTACCCAGAGAGCTACCTGGATAAAGTTAGGACAGAAAAACTAGACACACTAACGAGAGCTTATGATTTTTTGTGCAGTTTGGCACAGAGGTTCTACAAGGTATGGAAGTCATTTGAAAAACACACCGTCTCTTTACAAAGGAATAGTAATTCATGGTTCACAGCATGCTGTATAAACCTGCTGGTAGACACAATGCCTGCTTTCATATTTAATGTTTCTATTACTATGCGTATTTTAGCCCCTGGTTATTCTATGAATGTACCTCCCCCCCCCCCCCCAAGGTCTGTGGGTGCAGAGGGTGTTAAGCACACCCAATATTAAACAAGCTCATTCACTCTGTTCAGGAAGGGACAATCTGTTAAATCTATTTTTTGTACAGACAGCGTTTCACAGGCCTCCATTTAAGGCATCTGACTCCGGCTTTCATTTATAAATTACTAATTCCTTATTCTTCTAACAGAACTTTAAGATCAGAGAAACAGCGCTTATTAACAATTCCCTCATTAAAAATAATCAATACGCGTCAACAATATATCTTTTCAGTTACAGCGCCCCAAACCTGGAATTCTCTCCCCATCCACTTACGTGAAGAATCTAATTTGGACAAATTCAAAAGTAATCTTAAAACTTTTTTATTTAACGACGCTTTTATTATTTAATTTTATTCGGCTTCTTCTTCTATATTTTTACAAGTTTCGGAATCAAATCATTTTTTATTGCTAGAATATTTTTTCAATCTTCTCCCCTCTTATCCCACCCATATGTGTTTTCCTTAATTTGTTTCCCACTCTGCTCAAACATATTGTAATTTCTCCCCCTACTTATCCTAATGTTTCCAATTTGTCTCATAGTTAGTTTATGTTTTGTCGTGTTTTTTTTTTTTTAATAATTTAATATATTGTAACTTTTATATATTGTAATTTTAAACATTTGTTAATCGCTTTGAAATTGATAAAGCGATCAATCAAATACATATTAAACTTGGAAACTTGGAAACTTGGAAGTGCCTAAGCACACCTATAGAAACATAGAACATGACGGCAGAAAAGGGCCACTGCCCATCCAGTCTGCCCACACTAATGGCCCACCCCCCTAACTACCTCCATGAAGAGATCCCACATGCCAATCCCATCTTTTCTTAAAATCTGGCACGCTGCTGGCCTCGATTACCTGTTGTGGAAGATTATTCCAGCGGTCAACCACCCTTTCGGTGAAGAAATATTTTCTGGTGTCGCCATGACATTTCCCACCCCTGATTTTCAACGGATGCCCTCTTGTTGCCGTGGGTCCTTTAAGGAAAAAGAGATCCTCTTTCACCTCGATACGGCCTGTGACATATTTGAACGTCTCGATCATGTCTCCCCTCTCTCTGCGTTCCTCGAGTGAATGCCTAAGGCCACTTCTGGCACAAGCCACGCTTATGTCAGACTTAGGCGTCCACAGACATGCTTAGGTGCGAGTCAGACGCCTACGTTAGATAGATTGTGAGCCCGCCAGGACAGACAGAGCAAATGCTTGAGTTTCTGATTGTAAACCACTTAGATAACCTTGATAGGCAGTATATAAATACCTAAAATAATAGTAAATAACAGAATGATTTCCTGTTAGCAATGGCGTACCGGGGGGGGGGGGGGGAGGGGGTCCACCACAGGTGCAAGCCATGAGAGGGGTGTTCCCGGCCTGGGAGTCATGGTCTGGGAACTTCCCTTCTCACGGCCCGGTGCTAAGGCTCTGGATAGTCCCCGTGGCCCAGCCATGTTCCCAGCTTTCTCTCCTGTCCGATGGCCCTTTACCTTCCACGAAGCTGAAAAAACTGCCGGCCCCGGCAGTGATTCAGCTACGTCGTCCGCGGCTCCCCTTCCTGCTTTCCGCGTCTGCCAATGACACAACTTCCTGTTTCCGCCCGGGTGGATTGCGGCAGAGGCAGACACGGAAAGCAGGAAGGGGAGCCGAGGGTGACGTAGCTGCCGGGGCCGGCAGTTTTTTCAGCTTCACGGAAGGTAAAGGGCCTTCGGACAGGAGAGAAGGCTGGGAACATGCTGGGCCAAGGGGACTATCCAGAGCCTTGGCACCGGGCCGTGAGAAGGGAAGTTCCCGAACCATGACTCCCAGGCCGGGAACACCCCCCTCATGGCTTGCACCTGGGGGAAACATTACTAAATATATATATTTTTTTACATTGGAGGGGGGGGTGTCAAAAAACAATGGGCCCCAGGTGTCACATACCCTAGGTACGCCACTGCCTGTTAAGAAGTTTTGCAACTGCTCCAGCCAAAAGATATGCCAGCAGCTTTTGCATACAGGCTACTTATTTGTCAAGGCCAAGGAGTTACCTAGTTCAAGCTTATTTTATAAAGACACATAAAGCCCATTGGCTGCATTTATTGAGTCACAATAACTGTCATGTACCTTTCCTTTTATTTGACTTCCTTACACATCCAGGGTGGGTGGGTGGGGGAAGGGGGATGTAATATTGCTTGCTATACTTAATTATCTATATTATTGAAATTAAATATGTACTTCTTCTTCTATTAATTATGGGGAGGGGGAGAAAATGACTGTTTTTTTAAATTATTTGTGTATTTAAAGTGCGTTCTGTGTAGTGTTTATGTTTAAATTCATTGTATGGCACTGTTAACATTTGAAAATTAATAAAGATTTATAAATTTAAAATTAAAAAAAAAGACACACAGGAATTTATGCATCTTCATTTATTTACCCCCACCAAAACTGCAGCTAAAATGAAACTGCAGACATTTAGCAATGGAGGCTAACCTTTGGCTAAGACACTGGGTAAAAGATTCTCACCAATGTGGTACGCAAATCACGATGTTATTGCAACCACCAGTTGTATGTTGTTGTTGTGTGAACTCTAGATGAGACATACAGATGGTCCTGGGTTAGAAAAACACCGCCTGGCGTGATATACAGATATGAGCATTCCATGTGTAAAATATGAACCAGCTGTTAAGGTGGCACCTTTTTCGGTCTATTTCAGGGGTAGGGAACTCCGGTCCTCGAGAGCCGTATTCCAGTCGGGTTTTCAGGATTTCCCCAATGACTATGCATTGAAAGCAGTGCATGCAAATAGATCTCATGCACAGTCATTGGGGAGATCCTGAACACCCGACTGGAATACGGCTCTCGAGGACCGGAGTTCCCTAGCCCTGGTCTATTTCCTTTTCAACGCATTAGCCACTTCCTGACATCCTCTACCACGATTCGGAAATAGTTCAAAATTCATTTTTATAAATACAGGCACTGATTGGACATCTACATGAAAAAGAAGAGGTACACCAAAGACAGGCAACCCAGCAGCTTTCCATCCTCCGCACTGTTTTCCCCCTCCTCCCCCCCCCTTTTACGAAACCACGACAGTGATTATTAGCGCAGGAAGAAGTACCGAATGCTCCGCGCTTCTCCAGACGCGCTTAACCCCCTCTTTTATTAAGGTGCGCCATGCGTTTTAGCACACATTTAGTGCACGCTAACTATATGCGTGCGCTAACCGCTAACGCACGCATAGACTAATATGCACGTGTCAGCGTTTAGCACATGGTTAGCGTGCACTAAAACGCTTAGCGCATCTTGGTCAAAGGAGCCCATAGAGATTCTGTGAGCGTTGGGAGCAGCGCGGAGCATTCAGCATGGCTGCCTACACTAATAACCGCTATCGCGGTTTACTAAAAATGGGGGGAGAGGGGGATAGAGAGGTATAAGTTTAGCATAGCACTTCTGTCATGGACATAGCTGGTTAGCTGGAACTTTTCAACACATGGCATAATTGTCTCCTACTGCCCAAGAACCAATTTTGAGAGATATTCAGCTTTACCCTGAGGGAAATGTAACCCTCTACACACCTGTGCATTTTGCAGATTTAAAGCCAGGAACAATACCCAGGCTCTCTTCTAATTCCCCATTCCAACACTCGCATAGATGCACTGTTATACTATTCAGAAAGACTTTACATACTTATAGCACTATGTTACATTTCCAAAGTAAGACAATCTAGGATGTATAATCTTCTAGCCATGGTATTATCTAATATAATAAAACAGTAAGCCGCGCATGCGCACTTCCTATACGTGCATCCGTTTTCCGCGAGCTGTAGCGACCCATAGGAAGTGCGCATGCGCGGCTTACGGTCTGGCCTCACGCGAGGCAAGACAAGTGCGCATGAGCGCCCTTCCCTGCTCTCCACCTGCGGAGCGGCAGCTGCCAGCCGCTAGCACCCCCTGCCCTCTCCGTCGCCTCCCGGCTCCAGCGGCGTAGGCAGCACTATAAACACGCTGCTTCGCGCCCTTCTCTGCCGATTTCCTCTGCCGCGTCTCTGATGACATCATCGGAGACAGACGCGGCAGAGGAAATCGCCAGTAGAAGGCTGCGAAGCAGCGTGTTTAAAGTGCTGCCTACGCGGCTGGAGCCCCGAGGTTTGTCGGCGGTGGGAGGGTCAGGAGCAGGCCGGATCGACAACGGCAGTAAAAGAAGGGGGAGGGGCCGAATGGAGCAGGGAAGAGAAGGTAAGAGAAGGGAAAGGGGGAGTGGGGGAAAATGCTGCTACTGCTTCTACACAGGAAAGGGGGGGATAGGAGGGAAATGCTGTTGCTGCTGCATAGGGAAGTGGGATGGAAATGCTGCTGCACAGGGAAATGGGGAAAAATGACAGACAGACAGCGGGAGGGAGGAAGACGGAAAGAAAGAAAGACACAGGGGCAGGGAGAGGGACAGAAAGACAGACAGAGAAAGGGGGCCAGAGAGAGAGTCAGCGGGAGAGGGAAAGGGGGCTGCTTTGGGGGGAGGAGTGTGCTTGGGGCAAACAGCTTTGCTCTGGGGGAGAAGACAGAAGGGGCCATGGAGAGACAGGGAGAGGGATAGGGGGCTGCTTTGGGGGGAGGGGTGTGCTGGGGGGAGACAGAAGGGGCCATGGAGAGATAGGGAAAGGGGATAGACAGCTTTGCTCTGGGGGGGAAGACAGAAGAGGGCCATGGAGAGACATTTGGGGGGGAGGTGGGTGCTGGGGGCAGCCAGCTTTGCTCGGGGTGGAGGGGGAGACAGAAGGATACAGACAGCGGCCAAGGAGAGAGAGATAAAGAAACACAGACAGACAGACACATCTATTCTAGCACCCGTTAATGTAACGGGCTTAAAGACTAGTTTTTTTATAATACACTATTCCAGTCTCAAATATATTGGCACCTATAAAAATCCAGGCTACGTAAAATATACACACACCTCATAAGAACATAAAAGCATAAAATAGCCTTACTGGATCAAATCAATGGTCCATCTCGCCCAGTGTCCCATCTTCACGGATGTCAATCCAGGTCACTAGTACCTGGCAAAAACCCAAATAGTAGCAGCATTCCATGCCACTGATCCAGGGCAAGCAACGGCTTTTCCCATGTCTGCCTCAACAGCAGTTTATGGACTTTTCCTCCAGCAACTTGTCCAAACTTTTTTTTTAAAACCAGCTACATTAACCGCTCTCACCACATCCTTTGACAATGCACTCCAGAGCTTAACTATTCTTTGAGTGAAAAAATATTTCCTCCTATAGGTTACATAAGATCATAAGAATAGCCTTACTGGGTCAGACCAATGGTCCATTAAGCCCAATAGCCCGTTCTCACAGTGGCCAATCCAGGTCACTAGTACCTGGCCAAAACCCAAAGAGTAGAAACATTCCATGCTACCGATCCAGGTTTTAAAAGTATTACTCTGTAAATTCATTGAGTTTCCCTTAGTCCTTGTAAATCTTGATGCAGTAAAACATCAATGCACTTGTACCCGTTCTACACCACTCAGGATTTCATAGACTTCAATCATATCTCCCCTCAGCCGTCTCTTTTCCAAGATGAAGAGCCCAACATTTTCAGTCTTTCCTCATACGAGAGGAGTTCCATCCCCTTTATCATCTTGGTCGCTCTTCTTTGAACCTTTTCCAGTACCGCTTTATCTTTTTTGAGATAAGGAGACCAGAACTGAACGCAATACTCAAGGTGAGGTCACACCATTGAGCGATACAGGCCTTATATCATTCTTAGTCTTGTTTGCCATCCCTTTTCTAATAATTCCTAACATCTCGTTTGCTTTCTTGGCCGCCGCTGCACATCGGGCGGTAGGTTTCAGCATATTGTTCACGATGACACCCAGATCTGTTTCTTGAGCGCTGCTCCCCAAGGTGGACCCTAGCAACCGGTAACTATGATTTGGATTATTCTTCTCAATATGTTATCACTTTGCATTTGTCCACATTAAATTTCATCCGCCGTAATCCATAATCACAGAGTGGTTCTGCCAACACCTTGTATATGTACTGCGACCTTGGCAACATATCCATTTCCAAAAAAAAAAAAAAATCTATACCATGCTTTTCCCTAGCCAACTTGTTATACCACATTTCATGCAGTGTAGAAAAGAAAGATGGATATAAGAAAAAAAGAAATATTCCCAAGTATTACACATTAAATATAAAGGGATAAAGAACTGCTAAACTGAAGGGATGGGGAACTTTCTTCTACTTTGCACTATATACACTCCAGTAATGCTTGGAATTTAATGGAATGTAGAAGCCACAACACAGCATGGATCCTGCCCCATTGCTGGCAACATTACTGTTTTCCCACACAGCGCCTATGACTGACCCCACCGTCAAAATGTTGTCATTTGTATAAATAGAACCCTTGGAAACTATCGGGGCCATCTTAGTTTGAAAACATACTTACGCAACTGGGCCCTGTTCACGTTCAACAATTCACATGCAATGCTGCCCGACTAGTCTGCTCCTAAAGAGAATTGTTCTCTTCCAGCCACATAATGTGCGATACCCAAGGAAGTCGAAGGAGAGGCTCTCTCGTGAAATTCACAACTGTTCTGAAGAGAGAATGATGATTGCAGCGGCTCTTTGTTTCTGAACAAATGGCACTCTGTATTGTTGTCCCATGATTTGACCGCAGTTTGAGTATTGTGAGCAGTTCTGCTCTAGAGAGTTGCGCGGGGACAGAAATCCCACCTATCCCCGCCCGTCCCCACCAGAATCCTCTCCGTCCCCGCCAGGATCCTCTCCGTCCCCACTCGTCCGTATGGATATGTTATCACACTTATTATAAGTTTAAAAATGAACAAAGATTAAAAAAAAAAAAAAAAAAAAAAAAGGATCCTCTCCGTCCCCACCCATCCCCGCAAGGAATTACCTCTATCCCCGCCCGTCCCCATAAAAAGCAGCAATTTCTTCTGACAGGATCATCAATTCCACAGTTTCTTTTGTGTTTGCGCTGCTGTTTTCCTTGTGGAATCTCTTTGGTGGAACCCTTTTTTTATTTTCTGTTCAGGTAATTAACTTATAAACCCCCTCTTTTACTAAGGCTGACGTGTCCATTATATTATATGGACGAACCCTGCTTCCAAAGCCTTCCGTCCCTGTGGGAGTCCCGTGGGCTAGAGGGGGGTCCCCATGGGAGTCCTGTTGGCTAGAGGGGGGTCCCCGTGGGAGTTCCGTGGGCCAGAGGGGGGTCCCCGTGGGAGTCCCGTGGGTTAGGGGGGATTCCCGCGGGACCCCCGCAGGACCCGCGGGATTCCCGCGATCCCCGTATCTGTGCAGACCTCTATTCTGCTCACCTCATTTCAGAAAGGATATAGCAGAACTAGAAAAGATTCGGAGAAGGGTAATGAAAATTATGAAGCGGCAAGACCACCTTTCTTATGAAGACAGACTAAACGGGTTAGGGATTTTCAGTACGGAAGAGAGACAACTGAACAAGGAGATATGATAGAAATTAATAAAGTCACGAGTGGGGTGGAAGGATTAAATAGGAAGCACTTATTTAACTCCATGAAACGATCAACCAGCAAATGAAAATTAACCCCTTCTTCTACGAAACCGCGCTAGCGGTTTTTAGCATGGGGAGCTGCGCTGAATGGCCCGCGTTGCTCCCGACACTCATAGGAATTCAATGAGCATCAGGAGCAGTGCAAGCCATTCAGCGCGGCTCTCTGCGCTAAAAACCACTAGCGCGGTATTGTAGAAGACGGGGTAAATCTAGAAAGTGTTTGGGGGTTTTCCATGCAGCATATAATTAAATTGGGTTATCTGCTACTGGAAAATGTGGTGAGAGCTCCAAAGAGATTTGGACAAGTTTTTGGAGGAAAAGTTCGTTAAAAAAAAATATTAGCCAGATAGTCTTGGGAGAGCCATTGCTCACCCATGGAAATTATCTATGAGGAACAGATCTATATTTTGAGAACTACTGGGTTCTTGTGATCGGACAGGAGACAGGATGCTTGGCTTAACCTTTTCCTATCGTGTGTCCCGATGACGGGACATTCCAAAAATGTCATTACTATCGTGGATAAACAGTCTGTGTGGACTAATAAAGAGCCAGGAACACAAAATATTTGAATTTACAAACTTATGAGTTATTTACATTATGTTTACAATAGCCGTAAATGATAATGGTGAATAATACAAAACTTTGCTAAAATAATTACGATTGGAACCAAAGTAACGTAAAATTTTATTACGATAGGAAAAGGTTAATGGAACTTGGTCTGACCCAGCATGGCTTTTCTTAGGATCTTAATTCAGTGTATATTGGGGTGGGAGCCTCGAACATTTCTTCACGGCATGCACCACCAGAAGACCTCACTGAAGTATTTTGCTCACTAGCTAAAGTCAATTCACCATGAAATGGAGAAAAAAGAGCCCATCTTCCAGTAAGCCTCAGGTCAGAAGCAACTTCCTTCCCAAAGCCTCTATGTTGTTAGAAGTCATTAACATCAAAGCTACTTACTTGTTTTATTTTTTTAAATCAGGACAGTATCATTTTCTTAATTAAAAAAAAAAAATAGACTATTTGTGCACAGATTGTTTTGACTTCTTGCAATTAAAATTTAATTGAACCCTTGTGTGACTTGTTGCTTTTCTTTTCGTTGTTTTGCTTAGGGAACAAACCAATGCTCCTACCACCACCACCACCACCACCACCATCTCTACCACCATGCCACTCTAATTATATGTCATGAAATTGGTTTCCTTTTTGGGACATCTCCTCAGTTATTTTTTTTTTTAATCCATCGTATTGCCATCTATCATAACAAGAGTTCTACAAATTCCTCACACATCTTCATTGTAAACCCTGCCCCACCCTAGTTTGACAGTCTCAGAATCTTTTAGCCTAAACCATATAAACAGTTGAAGATCATTACTCCTTGCCCAACCTCAGGAACAATAAAAGAGAGAGTTTTCTCTTTTGATTGTGATGGACAGGGCATGGAGTAAATATTTCACTTGCTATACATCCTGATTGATAACTAGTGGAGCAAACTCTTTCCTTAATCCCTTCATTTCTATATTTACGGTATTCAATTTTCTATACTGTTCTCCCAGCTCAGAACAGTTTACCTGAATGTATTCAGGTACTCATGAATTTTTCCCTTTCTGTCCTGGTGGGTTCACAATCTATCTAATGTACCTGGGATAATGGGAGGATTAAGTGACTTGCCCAGGGTCACAAGGAGCAGTGTGGGTTTGAACCCTCAACCTCAGGGTGCTGAAGTTGTAGCTTTAACCAGTGCGCCACTCTAGAAATCCAAATATAGGAAAAGTGAGCCAAGTGTAGGACAATCAAGTCATTGTGACATCACTGACGAGGTTGGCTCTTAGGCATTGGTGGAATGAGGTATTATGATGTCACAATACCAGCTCTGGTGATCAGAGGCTGAAGCTTTTCACACTATTTATTCAGTTTTCTATACTGTCCTCCCAGGGAAGCTCAGAATGGTTTTACATGAATTTATTCAGGTACTTGGGCATTTTTCCCCTTCTCACAAGTCTATAACCTTAAACTTGAAAATCATACACACACACAGCTTCAAAACAGTTTTGTGTCCATATCCATTTCTGTGCATCACTTTGTAAGTGTACAGTGTATGTAAGTTCTTTAGGTATTAGGGACAAAAACATAATAATGGTATGAAACCTAAAACGCACATAATTCAACTTTGGAATTTATTGCTTCAGAATGTGCTAAAAGCTGGGTTTAAAAGAGTCCTTGGAGGGTAAGAGGCTCATAATCAAAAGTTAAATATGTCTTAAATCCCACCCAAGTTGGCACTTGGTCGTCCTAAAAGAATCGAACTTGATAAACCACTTTTCTGTTGTTACAGTCAAAGCTGTTTACATATTATATACAGGTACTTATTTTGTATATGTTTCATCAGGGTACTATACAGCCTCCAGAGAGTTGCCATATTAATCTACAGTATCAAAAATAACACAGAGGCTGAAGGCACCTTATGCAATAACTAATTTATTATTGAGGCATGAGCTTCAAGGACAAGATTCTACTTTGTTCATGCTCATGTTCTTTTCATCTGTTATACCACTTATGTATCCTTGACAATCTAAGTAGTTTACAAAACTAAAACTAACGTAAAAAGGGGTTTATGAATACATTACAATATAGTACAGTACAATATAGACGTATAGAGCAGGAAAAAAGGATGGAAAATTACAATATAACATAGGGAGAACTGGGTAAGGAAAAATAAACCACAAAAGGAATGGCCAATCAACTGTCATTATTGCAGTGAAGAACCAGTGGGGCCAATTTGCTTATCAAGAACTATTCATTAGTTGTAGGTGGAAAGGCAATAGATAAATAAAACAGCCTTAAATTTGTCTTCAGAATGTTCCAAGTCTAAGGCCCTCTTTTCCTAAGCTGCGCTAACCGATTAGCGCCCACTAATCAATTTAACACGTGCTAAACGCTAACGCATGCATGTTAGTCTATGGACACGTTAGCCTTTAGTACGCGCTAATTTGATTAGCGTACCTTAGTAGAAGAGGGGGTAAGAGATCAGATGTTTCTCCTATCCATATCTTCTAGAGCAGTGGTTCCCAACCCTGTCCTGGAGGACCACCAGCCAGTCAGGTTTTCGGGATAGCCCTAATGAATTTGCATGGGGCAGATCTGCATGCCTGTCACCTCCATTATATGCAAATCTATTTCTTGCATATTCATTAGGGCTATCCCGAAAACCCGACTGGCTGGTGGTCCTCCAGGACAGGGTTGGGAACCACTGCTCTAGAAGACATGGATAGGAGAAACATCTGATCTCTTACCCCCTCTTCTACTAAGGTACGCTAATCAAATTAGTGCGTACTAAAGGCTAACGTGTCCATAGACTAACATGCATGCGTTAGCGTTTAGCACGTGTTAAATTGATTAGTGGGCGCTAATCGGTTAGCGCAGCTTAGGAAAAGAGGGCCTTAGACTTGGAACAAAGTCAAATTTTCTGAAGACAAATTTAAGGCTGTTTTATTTATCTATTGCTTTTCCACCTACAATTAATGAATAGTTCTTGATAAGCAAATTGGCCCAACTGGTTCTTCACTGCAGGGTTGGGAACCACTGTTCTAGAGAATCTAATGATGTGAGCTCTTGCTTCTGAAAATCTGGTAAGAGCGGATAGCGTAGCTGGTTTCACGACAGGTTTGGACAAGTTCCTGGAAGAAAAGTCCATAGTCTGTTATTGAGAAAGACTGCTTGCCCTGGCTCGGCAACATGGAATGTTGCTACTCCTAGGGGTTCTGGAATCTTTTGTTACTCTTTGGGATTCCAGAATCTTGCTATTCTTTGGGATTCTGAATGGAATGTTGTTACTCTTTGAGTTTGGCCAGGTACTAGGGACCTGGATTGGCCACTGTGAGAACGGGCTACTGGGCTTGATGGACCATGGGTCTGACCCAGTAAGGCTATTCTTATGTTCTTATGAGTCTCTAAGGTGCCACCAATGTCTGGAGTGCAATCTTCAAAGGCATTTCTGTGCATAAAATGGAGCTTTATGTGCAGAAATAGAGTATTTGAACGCTGTCCACCTTTAAGAGATTTAGTTATTCTTTTGCTTTTAAATTAACCAAATTCTAGAATGCTTTACCGCTTACTTTAAGAAGTTTAGATTCTTTTGCTTTATTCCGGAAAGTTCTGAAAACTTTTTTGTTCGCTAAACGTTTCGGAAATTAACTATTTCAGTCTACTCTTCCTTGTCAAATTTATGGATTATGTTTTACATTATTGTACACCGAGTCGAGCTCGTCTTGGTTGCCGGCTCGGTCTATAAAAATAAGGGCTCCGTTTAACAAGCTGCGTTACTTTGCCACGCATGCTACACGCTAACACCTCCACAGAGCTGGCGTTGGTATTTTCCATGTAGCGCGAGGGTTAGCGGCGCACTAAAAACAATAGCGCGCTTTAGTAAAAGGAGCCCTAAGTTTTAGTTTATTTTAGGTTATATACGGGCGCAGTTATGAATGTATAGCAAATAAAGACACAATTGTTCCTACACATCAATCCTGAGGATGGCGTTGGGGGGGGCAGAAAATACACTCATACACATGCCTGTGTATTCTGTAAATATGGCTCTTTTCTAAATTGTGATCTTCATTTCCCTCTATATTATCCCTATCCCTATTGTATTTTTTTCTTTAATTTTCTGTAAACCGTGTCAAGCCCTATTTTTATAGAGAAGATGAGGTATATAAGCTTAAGGTTTAGTTTAGTTTAAAAGTACCTACACAGTAAGCACAGATTTATGTGCATCTTTTTTCCCATCCAGTTGTCAAAAGGACTTTTATCCCTTCGAAAATTAATATAACATCCATTAGCATTATCATATGATATAATATTGTTTGGAACGATATTATTACCCAAGAAACCAATCAATGCTGAAAGGAATCGACAAAATAGAGCAGGAAAAAAAATTATTTACAATGTCCAATGTGGACATGGACTGAAGCTAAGGGGGGGACAAGTCCAGGACAAATATCAGGAAGTTCTGCTTCACGCAACGAGTGGTGGACACCTGGAATGCTCTCCCAGAGGAGGGTACAATGTCCAATGTGACACGGACAAGAGGACATGGACTGAAGCTAAGGGGGGGACAAGTCCAGGACAAATATCAGGAAGTTCTGCTTCACGCAACGAGTGGTGGACACCTGGAATGCTCTCCCAGAGGAGGGTACAATGTCCAATGTGACACGGACAAGAGGACATGGACTGAAGCTAAGGGGGGGACAAGTCCAGGACAAATATCAGGAAGTTCTGCTTCACGCAACAAGTGGTGGACACCTGGAATGCTCTCCCAGAGGAGGGTACAATGTCCAATGTGACACGGACAAGAGGACATGGACTGAAGCTAAGGGGGGGACAAGTCCAGGACAAATATCAGGAAGTTCTGCTTCACGCAACGAGTGGTGGACACTTGGAATGCTCTCCCAGAGGAGGTTATTGCGCAATCCACCATTCTAGGATTTAAAAGCAAACTAGACACACATCTCCTTACGAGAGGCATAGAGGGATATGGGTGACTAAAATTACGCCAGGTGTACACCTGGCTGGGCCTCCGCGTGTGCGGATCGCCGGACTTGATGGACCGAAGGTCTGATCCGGAGATGGCAGTTCTTATGTTCTTAATGCAAATCAGAACAAATTGCTCCTCATCATGACAGGAGTCGCCATGCAGCTGATAATGAAAAACTGGAAAAGTTGAGATAACTTAAATTACAGTTTCTGGTGGGAATCCCTTTGCCGGATTTATAAGTTTGAAAACATTAACTCTTTACAGTTGGGACACCATAGCAAATTCAAGTTATGAATATGAATTAACACAATTAGTACTATGATTATTTCCCTTTGATTCTTGAAAGATTGTTATACACATCCAGGAGGGGTGGGGGAGGGTTTATATTATTTGTTGGAATAGAGTGTTGGAGTTTATATTACTTGATTGTTCATGTGGTTGCACTTTGTATTTGATGTCAAAAACGAATAAGGAATTTATAAAAGAAAAGAAAAATTAATATAATTTATTTACAGATCATCCCACAGCAGTCAGTTTCAAAAGCTGCCGACTGCCTTGGGCTGAATACATTGCCTGATGTGGACAGTAACTGTGTTTATGGCCTATAAATCTATAAGGACATCCTCTCCCTCTCTTAGTTAAACATCTGTTTGTTTCTCTTGGATTTAAGGGCTCACACGGAATGGGATATAAAATAAAAGGGAAGTGGATGTAGAGCAGGGGTGTCAAAGTCCTCCTTGAGGGCCGCAATCCAGTGGGGTTTTCAGGAGATCTATTTGCGTGCACTGCTTTCATTGTATGCTAATAGATCTCATGCATATTTATTGGGGAAATCCTGAAAACCTGACTGGATTGCGGCCCTCGAGGAGGGACTTTGACACCGCCTGATGTAGAACAAACAGCGTGATCTAGCCGAAGTCAGTGGCATAGTAAGGGGGAGGTGAGGGGGAGCCCACCGCCTTGGGCGCTGTCTTGGTGGGGGCACCAACACCCCTCTGCTCTCCCATGCCATGCTCATGCCCTCCCTTCCCCTTCCCCTGTACTAGAGAATGACACGGTGGTTTTTACCCGTGGCTAGCTGTGGGTAACCCGCCAAAACGGTGACCAAAAAAAAGGTCACTGCGAGATCGGGGACAAGGCCATTCACTGCCCCGTGGAGCGGTAAATGGTTAGCACGCGTGGTGAATGAGCGTTCGATCCGGTAGCTCCCTCTCTCCCACCAGCCATGCATCTCCCTCCCTCCTTCCTTTTCCCTTACCTTTTCTTGTTGAAACTGGCGATTTCTATAAGGCTATGAGCCGTATTACAGCCGGAGCCTTGAAGTTGCATCGCGTTGCCTGCTGGGAAAATCTCCTCTGATGCAACTTCCTGTTTCCGGTTGCATCGGAGGAGACTTTTCTAGCAGGCAACCCGACGCGACTTCAAGGCTTCGACTGTAATACAGCGCATAGCCTTATACAAATTGCCAGTTTCGTCACAAGAGAAGGTAAGAGGGAGGGAGGGAGAGAAATGCACGGCTGGCTGGCGGGAGGGAGCTGCTGGACCGCGTGAAGGGTGCTGGGGAAGGGGGGATGGAGAGGAGAAGACGCTGAAGACAGGGACAGGGTGGTGAAAGGGAGAGCGGGGATGGGGCAGTGAAGGGGATGGCAGAGACGGGGACGGGGCGGTGAAGGGGATGGTGGTCCGGGGACGGGGCAGTGAAGGGGACAGAAATTTTCCCCATGGCATTCTCTACCCTGTACCTCTTTAAATCTTCACCAGCACGAGCAACTACTCTGGTCTGATGCTCACACCAGCCTGGCTCCCTCTGAAATCACTTCCGGGTCACGGGGCCAGGGAGTGACATCAGAGGGAAAGTCAACACCAGCGTGAACAGCAGACTGGAGAAGCTGCTCATGCTGGTGGATACTTAAAGCGGTACGGGGTGGGAAGAGAGGGTGAAAGCGTGGCGTGGGGGGTGAGGAAAGAATGGGGGGGAGTGGTGCAGAAGAAAGAGGGGGTGGGGAGGAGGGTGCTACCGCCCCAGGTGCCTCCTACCCTCGCTCAACCATTGGCCAAAGTCACCTGATTTGAGAAGAAACTTGGTAGACTTTAGCCCTAGACTGTTGCTCTGAGCCTGAAGGTTGTACTTTTATAACTATCCTGGTCAGACATTTGAGCTTATTTCTCATAGTTAGATGAGGGTATTTGTCGTTTGCTTATGCCGTATCCAAGATGAAGAGCACTAAGGTGAAGCTGAGTGGGAAACAAGAGGAGGAAAAGAAATTACAACCTTATCCAAGGAAAGAAAGAAAGAAGGAGCAGCAAAGGAAATAGAGCAGGTGAGCACGAAAAAAGCAAGGAGAAAAAGACGGTGTGGGGTGGAAAGGGATAAGAACATAAGAATAGCCTCACTAGGTCAGACCAATGGTCCATCATGCCCAGTAGCCCGTTCGCACGGTGGCCAATCCAGGTCCCTAGTACCTGGCCAAAACCCAAGGAGTAGCAACATTCCATGCTACCGATCCAGGGCAAGCAGTGGCTTCCCTCCTGTCTTTCTATGGACTTTTCCTCCAGGAACTTGTCCAAACCTTTCTTAAAACCAGCTACGCTATCCGCTCTTACCACAACCTCTGGCAACGCGTTCCAGAGCTTAACTATTCTCTGAGCACAAAAAAAAAAAAAAAATTCCTCCTATTGGTTTTAAAAGTAATTCTCTGTAGTTTCCCCGAGTGTCCCCTAGTCTTTGTCATTTTCGACAGAGTGAAAAATCGATCCACTGGTACCTGTTCTACTCTGGCTAGGGATGCTGTGAGCAAGAGCCAAGAAAATTTGGGAGAAAAACATATAAGAAGTCATTTAAATGCAAGCTACAACCACCAAGTTTTGAGCAGGATCATAAATTCTTGGAAATTGGGCTCAACTTGGACGTACACCGGAAGGCAATGTCCAAAACTACACAGAGATGACTCGAATTTACTCTTTCCCAAGCATCACACAGTAGTCTTATAAGTCTAGAGCTCTCAAGGAATGCCAAATCCAAAATATTTGAAGTAAATTGCCACGTAGTAAAACAGTCTTTTTTTTAATAAGCTAAAAATCCCAATAGTACTGACATTTTTCTTTCATTATCATTTCGTTACTTTATTTAGGAAAAGAGAATGTGAGATGGGCCATAAAAGAATGAATGCCACTTTCAAAAACATATGAGGCAAAAGTGATATCTATAAATATATCAGCTGATCCTCTGATTTATCTAGACTAGAGGATATAAACATGACAAGTTTAAAAACATTTGTCGCCATTTCTGTATGTTTTGGTACACCTAAACCAAATGTGTTTTCAGAAAGACATTTGTCTTTCAAGAATGCAGCTCCGGAAATGCAGGACTCCGTGCGTTTGCCACCCAAGTCCAGGCTTCTACCCTACCAGCAAATGACCTCCTAACCCTAGATCCTGGATACAGAGTGACAGCCAGCAACAAACAGAAGGCAACACTGGGATCGGGGCTGTGTCCTCTCTCCATTCACTATGCCAGCTTCGCATAGCTTCCTCCTCTTGACCTAACAGAAATGCCATCAAACTTTCAAAAACAATACTTTGATATTTCAAGAGGATGCAGCCAGGAAACCAAGGAAAGACTCTGTACAAAGTTAGGAAATCTTTTTTTTTTTTTTGTAAGTGAATATTCCAAGCTGCTTGGCGGCAGCGCTAAGCTGTTCTGAGGCTGGAGCCATAAGATTGCTTCCTGTCGGTTGTATAAAGAGCGCCATGGAAAGAGTATAAGCATCCCATCGATGCATGACAAGAAGGCAGGGGGAAAAAACTTGGCGTGAAGATGCTCAAATCCATTGGCAATGGGATGGGGTTGGCCACAGAACTATGGCCAAACCGATACCTTGCTCAACACAACATTAGCAACTGAAGAGTCTGGGGGTGGGAACTGAGATTGGTTTTGGTTGGACCCATCCAACTAAAAAGGAGGACCTGATCCTGGGCACCATTAGATTGCAAAACAAGATGCTAGGAATGATTAAAAAAGGGATGGTTAACAAGACTAAGAATGTTATAATGCCCCTGTATCGCTCCATGGTGCGACCTCATTTAGAGTATTGCTTTTAATTCTGGTCTCCTTATCTCAAGCAAGATATAGTGGCACTAGAAAAGGTTCAAAGAAGAGCAACCAAGATGGTAAAGGGGATGGAACCCCTCTCGTATGAGGAAAGACTAAAATGGTTAGGGCTCTTTAGCTTAGAAAAGAGATGGCTGAGGGGAGATAGGATTGAAATCTACAAAATCCTGAGTGGAGTAGAACGGGTACAAGTGGATCGATTTTTCACTCTGTCAGAAATTACAAAGATGAAGTTACAGGAAAATACTTTTAAAACTAATAGGAGGAAATGTTTTTTCATTCAGAGAATAGTTAAGCTCTGGAACGTGTTGCCAGAGGATGTGGCTTTAAGAAAGGTTTGGAAAAGTCCATAGTCTGTTATTGAGAAAGACATGGGGGAAGCCATTGCTTGTCCTGTATCGATGACATGGAATATTGCTATTCCTTGAGTTTTGGCCAGGTACTGGTGACCTTGATTGGCCACCGTGAGAACAGGCTATTGGGATTGATGAACAATTGGTTTGACCCAGTAAAGCTATTTTTATGTTCTTATGAAATATCCGTTCTGAGCTCCCCTGGGAGAACAGTATAGAAAATTGAATAAATAAATATTTGTATTTATACCATACCTTTCCCAAGGCGGGTCACAATAGAGTACATACACAAACAAAATCACGTACATTAAAACAAATAGAGTATAATAATGCTAAATTGACAAAGAGGCTACCAGCGCCTCGCATCAAAAAACTATAGATCAAGTCCCATATTTCATCTTACAGAAGAGGTATTTCGTCAACATTTTCTTAAAACTACTCAAACTTGTTTGCTGTCGTAAATATCCTGGAAATTAAAAATATATAATCTATCTAATGTATAATATATAATCTATATGTATAATATCTAATATCTATATGTAATATCTATGGGCTCCTTTTACGAAGCCGCATTAGTGGCTTTAGCGTGCGACTTTTAATCACGCGCTAACCCCTGCGCTAGCCGAAAAACTACCGCCTGCTAAAGAGGAGGCGGGAGTGGCTAGTGTGTCCGGCAGTTTAGCGCAAGCTATTACGCGCATTAAACCGTTACCGCAGCTTCGTAAAAGGAGCCCTATATGTAATATCTATATGTATAATATCTAACCTAATGTATAATATCTAATCTAATGCATACTATATAAGCTATATAATGTATAGCTTTACTATATAATCTATCTACCTGTGATTGCAAGATAAAATGAGGTCTTTATATACTTGCTTATTTGGAAAATCTAATGAAGAATATAGGGGAGCAAAGTATTTGTGCCTTGCTTAGGCAAATTCCGCCACGCTAAAAGTGAGCATCAGTCCCTGACAGGTCCGCTAACCGGTGTCAGGTCAAAAGCGCGCCGAGACAAAGGTGCGCCCAGACAATTGAGCGCAGCGCAGAGGCGCACGCCGCTCTAAATTACTGTTTTTAGGGCTCCGACGAGGGTGTGTGGGGGGGAACCCCCCCACTTTACTTAATAGACATCGCGCCACGCTGTGGGGGCATTGTGGAGGGTTGTAACCCCCCACATTTTACTGAAAACTTCACTTTTTCCCTGTTTTTAGGGAAAAAGTTAAGTTTACAGTAAAATGTGGAGGGTTACAACCCCTCAAACCCCCCATAACACCGGCGCGATGTCTATTAAGTAAAGTGGCGGGGTTCCCCCCCCCATTGGAGCCCTAAAAAAAGTAATTTAGAGCGGCGCGCGCCTCCACGCTGTACTCAATTGTCCGGGCGCGCCTTTGTCTTTCGCGCCGTTGTCTATGAACCCCGCTAACCAATTTAGCCCACACTAAATGCTAAGGCTCCCATAGAATATAATGGAAGCCTTAGCATTTAGCGCAGGGGTAGGGAACTCCGGTCCTCGAGAGCCATATTCCAGTCGGGTTTTCAGGATTTCCTCAATGAATATGCGTTGAAAGCTGTGCATGCAAATAGATCTCATGCATATTCATTGGGGAAATCCTGAAAACCCGACTGGAATACAGTTCTCAAGGACCGGAGTTCCCTACCCCATACAAAACCGCAGGATACCAGGCAAGGCATTCCATAGTTCTACGCCAGCCACATATATCATTGATGCTCCGATCCTAGCATGCATAGTTGACATTCTACCCTCCAAACTTAGGCCCTCTTTAACTAAGGTGAACTAACCAATTAGCGCCCGCGCTAAAAGCTAACGCATGCATGTTAGTCTATGGACGCATTAGCGTTTAGCGCATGCTAATTCAATTAGCGCACCTTAGTAAAAGAGGGGGTTAATTTCATTCCATTTACATCTCTAAGCTCTCTTCTCATTCAATTGTATTTTACATAACATTCCTGACTAGAATTATTTTCATGTTTCTATTCACTATCTCCCCCTTTTACAAAACCGTAGCGCGGTTTTTAGCGCCTGCCACAGCGGTCACAGCTCCGACGCTCATAGATTTCCTATGAGCACCGGGAGCTGTTACCGCTACCACCGGTGCTTATAAACCATGCTACGGTTTTATAAAAAAAAAAAGGGGGAGGGTATATGTCTCAAAAATTTCAATAAATAAATTAAACTAAAAATACATTAAATAGCAAGCAGAAATTTAATAAACCCATGGACAAGAGAAGCAATGAAAAAAAGAGTGGCACTGGCCATTCTGAATCATAAAAAGGAAATAAAACCACTGCAATGCAAACCATGACAGAACCTTTCTTGGCTTTGTTTCCTTGCGTTTCACAAAGCATGGGCCTTTGGAGCCACTTCCTGAGCTTGCAAATCGGTCCTCATTTTAATAAAGAAGTAATATTTTTCACAAGGCCGAGTTAGCGGATTTATTTAACCTCTTGGGGTCAGGTAATAAATACTAAGTGAATTATTCAACCCAATGGCTAATCGATAGGATTCAGTGATATATTTTGGGTGTTTCATAAAAGGTTGTACACAAAAGGCAGTGAGCAATTATGGAGATTGGGCCCGAACGGCACTCAATTCTTCTCTCACTTGAGGCCCCGGCTCCACCTTGACAGCTAATCGATTAGTGCTCTCCTAGAGCAGCACAGTAACCTTTGACCCCCCTTCTAGCCCAAGAGGATATTTTTATATTTATTTTATTGCATTAACTCTTTCTTGCCTGCCTGGTGCATTCCACTTAGATGCTAACGGAAATGCCACACTCTTAAGGCCCAGCTACAACAGGCATGCCTAAATGCCCGGACCGAGCAGGGTCCAGACAGGCAGATGGTCTTGGTTCTGTTATTAACACATCCAGGACTCTGTAAAGAGCTTCCATATTTTAAAAAGTCAGCTTGCAGTGGTGTGGGTGCAAGGTATTAAAGGGCGGTTTATTATTAATGTCCCCAAAGAAGAGAACAGTGAATAAACATGGATTAAATCTGTTATACTTTGGGGAGTTTTCCTGGATCGTTTCACTACTGGTTTTTAATTTAAAGAGCACAATTAGTCCAATTTCATCTTTCTAATGCAGCTGTGTCTGACATTTCTGCCCCATAGAGGCTCCAGATAAACAAAGTATGGAAATTCTAGGATGCCCAAAGTCTAAATACTATCAAGGAAAAGTTCAGTTGGGCCCGAATTGCTTTGATTTCCAAACGATTTCTAAATTTGGATGCGAGGAATACATGGGAATGGTCCCAAAAAAAGCTAATCGGACTCCTGCCATTGACAACATGAATCACTTGTTAAAACCTTTTTTTTTTATATAATCTTTTTTGATTTTCAAACTTTGAAAGTGCAATACAACTGATTTAACATAAAATACAGCAAAAAACCCCGCACTATTAATTACACAAGTAATGCATAAGAACAATCATTTTCTCCCACCCTCCTCCCAATTATTAATACATTAATAATAATAATAATAACAACTTTATTCTTGTATACCGCCATACCCAGGGAGTTCTAGGCGGTTCACAGCAATTTATCAAAGTTATAAACATATCAGAGATTAAAATAGTGCACAAACAATAATGAACAATTGACAAAGAATGATGTCGTTAAGGTTAGCTGGAGGAGGGAAGTATAGGTTATTGAGGGTAGTGGGAAGGGATATTACAGTAAGAAGGAGAAAGAGGGGATTTCAGTGCATTGAAGAGGGGGGGAGTACCGTATTTTCGCGGATATAACGCGCACCATTGTAAAACGCGCACAGGGGTATAGCGCGCAGAAATCACGATGATATGTACAAAAACTTTTCTATACCGCGCTCAGGCATATAACGCGCATGCTGCCCGACTCTCCTTTCGCCCGCCCTGACTTTCCGTGCGCTGTCCCGACTCTCCGTTCACCCCCCCTGACTTCCGTGCACTGTCCTCCCTTGAAGTCCTGTCCCCCCTTGAAGGTCTGTCCCCATCCTGAAAGCCTGATGCCCCCCCCGACGTCCGATACATCCCCCCCCCCGGCAGGACCACTCGCACCCTCACCCCGAAGGACCGCCGACTCCCCAACAATATCGGGCCAGGAGGGAGCCCAAACCCTCCTGGCCACGGCGACCCCCTAACCCCACCCCGCACTACATTACGGGCAGGAGGGATCCCAGGCCCTCCTGCCCTCGACGCAAACCCCCTCCCCCCAACGACCGCCCCCCCCCAAGAACCTCCGCCCGTCCCCCAGCCGACCCGCGACCCCCCTGGCCGACCCCCACGACACCCCCACCCGCCTTCCCCGTACCTTTGTGTAGTTGGGCCAGAAGGGAGCCCAAACCCTCCTGGCCACGGCGACCCCCTAACCCCACCCCGCACTACATTACGGGCAGGAGGGATCCCAGGCCCTCCTGCCCTCGACGCAAACCCCCCTCCCCCCCAGCCGACCCGCGACCCCCCTGGCCGACCCCCACGACCCCCCCACCCCCCTTCCCCGTACCTTTGGAAGTTGGCCGGACAGACGGGAGCCAAACCCGCCTGTCCGGCAGGCAGCCAACGAAGGAATGAGGCCGGATTGGCCCATCCGTCCTAAAGCTCCGCCTACTGGTGGGGCCTAAGGCGCGTGGGCCAATCAGAATAGGCCCTGGAGCCTTAGGTCCCACCTGGGGGCGCGGCCTGAGGCACATGGGCCAAACCCGACCATGTGTCTCAGGCCCCGCCCCCAGGTGGGACCTAAGGCTCCAGGGCCTATTCTGATTGGCCCACGCGCCTTAGGCCCCACCAGTAGGCGGAGCTTTAGGACGGATGGGCCAATCCGGCCTCATTCCTTCGTTGGCTGCCTGCCGGACAGGCGGGTTTGGCTCCTGTCTGTCCGGCCAACTTCCAAAGGTACGGGGAAGGGGGGTGGGGGGGTCGTGGGGGTCGGCCAGGGGGGTCGCGGGTCGGCTGGGGGGGAGGGGGGTTTGCGTCGAGGGCAGGAGGGCCTGGGATCCCTCCTGCCCGTAATGTAGTGCGGGGTGGGGTTAGGGGGTCGCCGTGGCCAGGAGGGTTTGGGCTCCCTTCTGGCCCAACTACACAAAGGTACGGGGAAGGCGGGTGGGGGTGTCGTGGGGGTCGGCCAGGGGGGTCGCGGGGCGGCTGGGGGACGGGCGGAGGTTCTTGGGGGGGGGCGGGCGGTGGAGGGAGGGGGGTTTGCGTCGAGGGCAGGAGGGCCTGGGATCCCTCCTGCCCGTAATGTAGTGCGGGGTGGGGTTAGGGGGTCGCCGTGGCCAGGAGGGTTTGGGCTCCCTCCTGGCCCGATATTGTTGGGGAGTCGGCGGTCCTTCGGGGTGAGGGTGCGAGTGGTCCTGCCGGGGGGGGGGATGTATCGGACGTCGGGGAGTCGGCCGGGCAAGAGGGCTTGGGCTCCCTCTTGCTCCGATCGTGGATGCGGGTGCGGGTGGGAGCGCGTGCGAGCGGTCGTTCGGGGTGGGGGTGTGAGCGGTCCTGCTGGGGAGGTGAATCGGGCGTCGGGCGGGGTGGGAACTATGTTTAAAAACTTTTGTATACCGCGCTCAGGCATATAACGCGCGAGGGGTATGCGCGGTACGTAAAATCACGTATAACGCGCGCGTTATATCCGCGAAAATACGGTAGTGAGGGACGGGATATCAGGGGTTGTGTCCGTGGAATAGGTGAGTTTTGAGTAGCTTTCTGAAGTCTAGGTAGGTGGGGGCCTCGAGCACCATTTGGGCTAGCCATGGGTTCAGTTTAGCCGCTTGAAAAGCAAAGGTTTTGTCGAAGAACCTTTTGAGGTGACATAGTTTTAGTGAGAGGAAGGTGAACAGATGAATTCTGCGGGAGTTCTTAGTGTTGCAATTCAGGTTGAAGTATGGGTTGAGGTAGGTTGGGGATAAACCGAGAAACTGTTTTGTAGCAGAAGCATATTGTGTGATTACATTATTATAATTATTATAATTAAGTAATTTTAATCTTCAAAATACATTTCCCTCCCCCCACCCTCCCACCCTGGATGTGTAAGGAAGTCTATGAAAAGGAGATTTACATAACCATTAATGTGAGGTAACAAATGTTTTCAAAGGGCTCCGCACTTTATTAAATGAATTACTAAAACCCAAACATTCCGCATTCATTCTCTCATATTTATATGTGGTATACACATTTGCCCACCAAAATGTGTAATTAAGTCTGTCATGGCTCTTCCAGTTATGTGTGACCATTTGGACAGCTATTCCAGTCATAATCAAGAAAAGACGGCTTTTATATTTATCCAAAGTAGGCTTAGCGTGTAGTAACATACCACAAATTATGGCTTCTTAGGTTAAGGGAATAGATGACTCAAGAATAAGATTTATTTGTCCCCAAATTGACCTCCAGAAACTAAGTATCAGTGGACAAAAAAATAACAGATGATCCAGAGTCCCTATATTAATATGACAAATGGCAGCATCTATTAGATTTAGAATTGTCTAGTTTTTATAATCGAACTGGGGTCAAAAAAATCCTATGCAACTTTGATCAACTCATTTTGGTCTGCCATCCTATTATTTTTGGGTTCTTTATGGGGTAATTCGATAGTGGGTTGTCCTAGGGGAATAATTTTTGGTAAAGCATCAGCTTGTGGGGTTTTTGGCCAACCAAAATGTCTTTTATTTCAGAAAGCCTGTATGATTGGGCATAAATGTATGATGCAATTTGGGTTGCAGAAAGAATCTCCAAGTTTTTGGCATTGGAGGAATCAATTACATCGCTTATTTTTATCTGAGAGTTGGGAGGTTCGAGGTTCGCCTAAAAAAACTCGTCTTTTTATGGACGTTTGGGATCCTTATATTCAGAATCTTTCACCAAAAATACGAAGTTTGGTTATCAATGATTTATTATGAAAATTAGGTTTACTAATTACATTCCAGTTATTTATTTTAATTCTTTATTTTTGTCAACTTTCATCCAGGGTGAGGGATTTCATTTAGGGGACGATAGTGGGTAGGGGATGGAATTCAGGGGCGTGTAGATAAGATTGAATTAATTCATATGAAAATTAAATTTGAAAGAATGATTTAAATTTGTATGAAATATTATTGTGATTCTTATTGTATTGAATGTATTTTTGTATTATCCTATTGTACTGATTATTTGATTCTTTCAATAAAAATTGTTATACATAAAAATAATTGTTGTGGACTTGAAAAGGATTTTTTGTGTTGTATATTATTGTTAAATTTGGTGTTAGAAACCTTTTTTTCCTTGGTATCATTTCATATTGTTAACTAGTAAATTCATAAATAAAAACCTAACGGTTAGTTGCTGAAGGGAGCTCACAAAACTTTGCTTTGTACAATAAGCAAGTTCTGTTCACTAGCATTTGCCCTGCCCCCAATCATCTGCCCCGTTTGGTTCATGTGGGAGTATAGGGTTACCATATGGCTCCGGAAAAAGGAGGACGGATTGAGACGGCCGGGCTTTACGTCTACTGAAAGAAATGGAAGTAAAACCCGGACGTCTCAATCCGTCCTCCTTTTTCCGGAGCCATAGGGTGACCCTGTGTAAGTATACCAGGCACCCAGTACTACCAACAGCAGTCTCTAAAGGGAGCTCAGTACAGTTTCACTGACGCAGGGCCCCGGGTGCTTTTATCAAGCTTTGCCCAGCAGTTTGACCTTTGCCATCACGGAGCGCTTGGAAGAGATGCAGCACAGCAGGGTCTTTCCTCCCCCCCCCCCACACACACACACTTTTTTTTGTAGTTATTGAGTTATATTCAGTCACAGACCTGCAGAACTGAACCGAGACCACACAAAATTGCTTCCATGTGCTGCACGATGGCCACCAAGCCAACAGGAAATTCCCAGGGATGTGAATTCCTCAGCATGCATTTGGTCCATTAGGGTGCCTTAAACACTTCAGCACATGCTAAAGCTGTTTAACACTTTGATAAATCCTATGTCTTACTGGTATTACTCTAGAAATTCTTATGTCAACAAACCAGTGCATGTGTGTCAAAAAAATACGAAGAAAAATAGTGCAAGGAGCAACCCTCAAATAAATATTTTGCTTCTCCCCGATGAGTTAAGGCAAAAAGCATCACCTATGAGCTTGTAAGCGCTTTAAGGAGGACCATTAAAGTTTCTTTCATCAGATAAGCTCCAAACAAACATGCCAACATTGCCAATTAGTGCACACCGATAGTGCAGAATAAAGTTCTCTCAAAAATATGCATGTAGAGTAAAACCTTGGTTAGTGAGCATAATTCGTTCCAAAACCATGCTTGTAATCCAAAACACTCGTATATCAAAGCGAATTTCCCCATAAGAAATAATGGAAATTCAGACGATTCGTTCCACAACCCAAAAACTTTAATATGAAATACTAAACGTACTCGTATTTGAAGACCTCGCTCATTTAGAACAGTCACTACACTCCTGCAGAGTCAGAGAGAGAAGAACCATCAGCTCAGTTGTGATGATGTGACGCCTGTATACTGTATGTACTCATATTGCAAGACCTCGCTCGTTTAGAATAGTCAGTACACTTCCGCAGTGTCAGAGAGAGAAGAACCATCGGCTCAGTTGTGATGATGTGACGCGTGTATACTGCATGTACTCGTATTGCAAGACTTTGCTCGTTTAGAACAGTCACTGCACTCCTGTAGCGTCAGAGAGAGAAGAACCATCGGCTCAGTTTGGATGATGTGACGCGTGTATACTGCGTGTACTCGTATTGCAAGACTTTGCTCATTTAGAACAGTCACTCCACTCCCGCAGCGTCAGAGAGAGAAGAACCATCGGCTCAGTTGTGATGATGTGACGCGTGTATACTGTATGTACTCGTATTGCAAGACCTCGCTCGTTTAGAATAGTCAGTACACTTCCGCAGTGTCAGAGAGAGAAGAACCATCGGCTCAGTGTAGTGACTGTTCTAAACGAGCAAAGTCTTGCAATACAAGTACGTATCGTATTTTGTATTAACGTTTTTGGGTTGTGGAACAAATCGTCCTATGGAGAAATTCGCTTTGGATTCCATATTATTGCTTGACCTAAGGGCCGCCGTGTGAGCGGACTGCTGGGCACGATGGACTTCTGGTCTGACCCAGCAGCAGCAATTCTTATGTTAACCAAGGTTTTACTGCACTGTATATATTAAGCTTGAGCCGCATGGTTTGGGACATTGTCACATAGACCCACCAAGATTTCTATCGATGAATTATAAAAGCCAAGTTATGAGCGATATATATTGTAGATTTGAAAGTTGAAGATTGAATGGACTTTACTCTCCACTCCCTTTTACAAAACCGCGGAAGCGGTTTTTAGCCCAGGCCAGCACGCTGAAGCTCACAGGAACTCTAAGAGTGTCGGGAGCAGCACAGAGTGTTCTGCGCACCAGCTAGCGCTAAAAAAACACTTTTGCGGTTTTGTGAAGGGGGGGGGAGTTATTTGTTAAGTGGAGTTTTTTCCACAGACCTATGATTTTGCATGAATCAAAGAGCCTAATATATTGAGGTCTGTTTCTCTCTACTTATTATGATTATTGTCTAGTTTTTGGACTCTGTGGTGGTTTGGATGCATGCTGACCCAACAGTGCGTTTATGCAGTTTGAACAGTTCAGAAGACCCAGAAATTTAATCAAAATGCAGGCCACTCCCTTTCAAAGTCTAAGGGCTCCTTTTACTAAGCTGCATTAAGAACATAAGAACATAAGCAATGCCCCTGCCAGGTCAGACCAGGGGTCCATCGTGCCCGGCAGTCCGCTCCCACGGCGGCCCCCCAGGTCCATGACCTGTAAGTGCTCCTAACCTACAACTTCCATACCCTGTTCGCCTAATGTCCACTTATTTTGTTTTATTTTATCATTCAAATTTCATTTAAATTTCCCCAGAATTCTATTGCTTCATCGGTTCTCCCTCTGCATCTATTCTTATCTCCCCTCTTTTTAACCTTTCAAATTCCTTTAGATCATTGTAATCTTATTAGTATGTTTATTTTCTTATTTTTCTCCTCTATCTCTATTTTTCTTTCTTTATTACTCTTCTAATTGTCATTTTTCCTGGTACTTTAGTTAGATTGTGAGCCTTCGGGACAGTAAGAGAATTTCTAAGTACCTATCTTACTTATAATTTTAATGCACCAATATATTCATTGTAACCCGTTCTGGGCTCTTTTGAGAGGACGGGCTAAAAAATCGAATAAATAAATAAAGTAACCTTCTATCTGTACCCTGCAATCCCCTTCGCTTCCAGGAAGTCATCCAGTCCCTTTTTGAACCCCGTTATTGTACTCTGTCTTATCACCTCTCCTGGAAGTGAGTTCCAGGTGTCCACCACTCGCTGAGTGAAGAAGAACTTCCTTGCACTCGTTTTGAATCTGTCCCCTCTTTATGTATAAGATGGAAAGAGTTCTTGCTTTACAGAATGGGAATTATGATAGGTTTAAAAAGATGGGGGCCATTGATTGAATATTCAAATGATTAGACACCTTTAAATACTTGAAATTTTATAATAAGAAGGGATATAATACATATATGAATGAATTTTATTGATATAGGGAGGGCTGGGAGGATGGAATGGGGGGGATAACTTACAGTATTTAAGATTTATGGTTAAGAATGTACAAGTGATTTTGTATAGTATAAGATATCATATTGTATACTTGTTAATTGAAGTTAAAATGAATAAAGAATTAAAAAAAAAAAAAGAATCTGTCCCCTCTCAGTTTTTCTGAATGCCCTTTTGTTTTTGTTGTCCCCGCTAGTCTAAAGAATCTGTCCCGCTCCACGTTCTCTACGCCTTTCATGATTTTATAAGTCTCCGTCATGTCCCCTCTCGGTCTCCGCTTTTCCAGGGCAAAGAGTCCCAGCTTGTCCAACCGTTCGGCGTATGAAAGCTTTAACGTGCTAAATTGCAGCCCGCGCTAGACCTTAACATTGAGCTGGCCTTAGTTCTAGAAGCGTAGCGAGGGTTTAGCACGCGCTAAAATCCTGCATGCGCTAAAAAAATGCTAGCGCACCTTAGTACAAGGAGCCCCAAGGAATCGTTCAGTCTGTGCACCAAACCACCATTCGTGGCCTCCCATGTGACCTGCGTTTATGTTTTAAAGGGGTGCTACAAACTGCGTTTCTTTCAACACTTTACAAAATCCCAGGGGGAGCCTAAAGGACTGCGCAGAGGCTCGGGGCATATCCCTCTTCTGAAGATTTCGTCGTCTTTAATGACACCATAAGTGTGGGATCTCCTGGGCCCATACCTCAGAAAACAGAAACGTGGACCCAGGAATTAAACAGCACTTAGGATCTGCTTTTCATTACTGGAGAATTAACAGGCAATTTGACCTACTTTCTTTTAAAATGCATTAGAAGACCAATAAATGCCTTCATTTTTAATTAATGTTTGTACAAGATGCGGGAAATAACAACAACAGGGGGAAAAAAAATGAATCAAGTGTAACATTAGAAAAGCTGAATTTAATACAAAGCTTAAATGTGTTGGTTCAGTCTGTTCTGCAAAACAGTGTATTAACTTAGCAAACACATCTATTGAATTAGGATTCCTAAATGAATGGGGAGCAGCTTTAGAGTAAAGAGTGTGGGCTTTTATTTCGCCGATGTGCGAAATATAAAATTGAATGGCAGACAATATTCTTCTCATCCTGGGCTTCTTTTACTAAGCTGCAGTAAGCACTAGTGCAGTGGTTCCCAGGCCACCTCCATGATATGCAAATTTCTCATGCATATTTATTAGGGCTATCCTGAAAACCTGACTGGCTGGTGGTCCTCCAGGACAGGGTTGGGAACCACTGCACTAGTGCATGCTTAACATGGCTGGAAAAGGCTTACCACGGGATGCACTGAGGCATCCCACGGAAATCTTGCAATGTGCATGCACAAACCACGCAATAAAAAATCATTTTTTAATTTTTCCACAGAGGGGGGCATCGTAGAGATGGAGTGGGAGCATTTCTGTGCCAGTCAGTTAGCGCGTCTGCATTACTGTGCGCTGATTAGTGCAGGATTAGCCTGCGAGCCTTTCATTCCATATTATTGCTTGTATTCTGCACTTTCTCAGATGTTATATATTGTTTCTTGTTGCATGATTGCCTTTGACTCCTTAATAAACATGATTTAAAAAAAAAAAAAGCATGTGAGCCTTTACCCAGTGGTGTAGTAAGGTGGGGTGGGAGCGGTCCACCCCAGGCGCCATCTCCCACTGGGGAATTCCCTCTGCCGGATCACTGATGATGTCATCAGTAACGCGACACACGGAAGGCCCCGGCGGGAGAAAGCCGTGAAGCAGCCTGTTAAGAGTGCTGCCGGCCCGACGCTGCTCTGCAGGGAGGAATGTAGGGCTCGGGGTGGGCGGGGTTCAGATGAGAGGGAAGGATAGAGGGTTAGCGGGGGGAAGCGCTGCTGCTGGTGAATCCAGGGACTAGAGCTTAATTTGGGGGTAGGGCTTATATTAAGACATAGCCCAAAAACCATGCTAGGGCTTATTTTCAAGGTAGGTCTTATTTTCAGGGAAACACTCAACCAGCTCTGAAAAACCACATAAAGATAGGACACCCCCCCCCCCCCCCAACATCTGAAACAGACGCGGCTATGCCAGGTGAAAGAAACATAGAAATATGATGGCAGATAAAGGCTAAATGGCCCGTCCACAGCATCCACTAATCTCCTCCTCTCCCCAAGAGAAAACACGATTTAAAAAAAACACATTATAACGCCATGCCGTCCCTTCTGGCAGAATCTTTCACCTCATCCAATGCTGTGGGTCCTGGTTTTCTTGTCAGAAAAAGGGAAAGCTGTTTCTGCCTGGTTTCGAAGGAGGGACCTTTTGCGTACAAGGCAAACGCGATAACCGCTACACTACAGAAATCTAGCTGATTGAATCATATATCCAAAGGGCTTACATTGAGTGACAGTGGATTATCAACTGGATGAAATCTCATATTTGATGCAATGTCATCAGAACAAAGGCCGGTGAGAGCATGTGGGTGATGCCTCAGCTCTTGGCTGAGAAATATGAATAGAGCCCAAACAAAGAGAACAAGAGAGACAGAAAAGAGAACTCTACTGCTCTGCCTTGGAATGGAAAAGACTTCACCATGTGCCTACAATGGCTTAAGCCAGTGGTTCACCAACCTGGTCCTTGAGGCGCCTTAGCCAGTCAGGTTTTCAAGATATCCACAATGAATATTCATGAGAGAGATTTGATCACGTAACTCCCCTTTTAAAAGAAGCACATTGGCTTCCTATCACCCACAGAATTTCCTTCAAGATCATATTAACGTCCAAAACCCAATTATCTAAAGAGCCCCAATGTGTACATAATCTTCTAATGCCTTACACCCCAGCACGTGCACGGCACTCAATGGACTAACATTTATTGACTGCGCAAGGCATGTCCTGTAGGCAGTCAGCTGGTGCCTGTGCCTCTCCTCCCCCCAGCGTCTTGTGGCACACCTCAAATCTCAGGAGGCACACAGTTTGCGATACACCGGCCTAGAGTCACCATTGTAGCTCTTCCAATTTCCCCCGATCTAAAACTATTTCAAGTTGTGTCATTTTAGACTCCTCTTAGTAATAACGATGGCAAAACTCTTGATGGTAGAGGAGTAAACATACAGAAGTGGTTAGGGCAGCAATATACAAGCCAGAAAAATCAGAGGTCAAATCCCACTGGTGCTCTTTGTGACCTTAGCAAATTCCTTCACTCTCCATTACTTCAGGTATAACATAGAGCCCTTGGGCAGGGAAATAAACACAATACCACATAAATCTAAACATCGGTATATAACTTGTAATCTACTAACCACAAAAATATTACTGGAGGAAGAGGGGGGGAGACAGACTGCCGCTTTTTTAATGAGGCATGAGGTAGTAATGTTTACTCTTCAATGGACATTGGTGCTAGAGGGTCATTTTAGCACTTTCATAGCAAACACATTTTGGGAGAGAGTACAAATATCCCAGTGCTTTTGTTTCCTCGTTTCAGCAGTCCTGCTCCTAAATATCCCGACTGGAACTTGAAAATTAAAAAAGAAAAATAGTAGTTCAAAACATGAGCCATGACGTGAGATAAGTGGTTCTATTGTAGACAACAAAAACCTAAGTCAACAACTGAACGTCATCAATCTTTGTTGCAATAGGAATTGACCGGACTCCATATTTTGAAATAGGAACTCATAGAGTCGTGTTTTACCGCTATCACACTTTCATATTTCGCTGTAAGGCATATCGCATTCCACCATGTGGCAGAGTCTACCTTGGATAGATCTTTCCAACAATGCAGACTATTATATTTTGTTGTATTGTATAGATAATATTTTTATGATTCCTTTTACTTGAGCAACTTGTCTGTATCTTGCCCTGTTAACATATTTTGTACTTTTATATGTTAAAATCAATAAAAATCTTTGAACTGGAAAAAAAAAAAAAAAAAGAAATAGGATCATGTTGGTTTTAGCTGAGCTGGCTTTGTTGGTTTTAGCTCAAATCTAACATTCCCCCATTCGGGGATTTGTGGAAAAAGTCATCGTGCTTAGTCCTTTGAATATTACGTAGCTGATGTTGGACAATTCTATCAATCTTTATAATTGTTTTGTGGTTTAAGGAATTTATGATTTCAGAGTTCTTGATGTTCATTTCTGAGGCAGTGGCTTAGTAAAGGGGAGGGGCGGGGGGAGGCAAACTGCCCCAGGCGCCGTCTTGGTGGGGGCACCAGCATCTACCTCTCTGCCTCCCACGCCATGCTCGCGCCCTCCCTTCCCCACCCCCGCACTTCTTTAAAATCTTCACCAGCGTGAACAACTACTCTAGCCTGTTGTTCGCACAGGCCTGGCGCGGCGCGGCTAATGGCGCCTGCCACAAAACTTAGGCGTCTGCAATGTAGGTCAGGATTTTACTGGCCTACATTGCAGATGCCTATGTTTTTTTGACAATCACGGCTAACGGCAACTATGGTCATTTCCGCCCCTAACCACCCCTATTTTGATCCTAGGCCCCATTCGATGCCTCCTTAGACACTATTACAACATCTACCTTCATAAGCGTCTACCGGTGCATACTTTTTAAAATCAGTTTTTAGCAGCGCAATTATCGTGCCAATTAAAACCAATTAAGTTAGGTAGCAGTAAGGCATAGAAACATAGAATATGACGGCAGAAAAGGGCCGACCGCCCAAAAAGTCTGCCCAATCATGATCCCTTCCACCCTCGAGAAACTATTCTCTACCATACCTCTGTAGCGACCCCACATGTTTGTCCCATCGTCTCTTGAAGTCGAGCGTGCTACTAGCCTCGACTACCTGACGTGGAAGACCATCCCATCTATCAATCACCCTCTCGGTAAAGAAGTATTTCCTGGTGTCCCCATGAAATCTTCCTCCCCTAAGTTTTAGCGGATGTCCCCTTGTCACCTTGGGACCCGTAAGAGTGAAGATTTCCTCCTTCCCCTCGATGCGGCCCGTTATGTACTTGAAAGTTTCTATCATGTCCCCCCTTTCTCTGCGCTCCTCGAGCGAGTATAAGCGCAGACTGCTCAGACGATCTTCATATGAAAGATCTTTAAGTCCTGAGACCATCTTTGTGGCCATTCTCTTCACATCCTTTTGGTAATGTGGCCTCCAAAACTGGACACAGTACTCCAGGTGCTGTCTCACCGTGGATCTGTATAATGGCATTATAACTTCGGCATTATAACTTATGGCATTATCTCTAGAATCAGGCCCTTCGTGTTTTGCTCTGGATACCAGAATTTGTGCATGTCTAAGACCACCAAAATATATGATGCACTTGGGGGGAGGGGCTTAAGACAATTATTAATGTTTCCTGAACTAGTTAAGAGATGTTATTGGTGCCTAGTTCCCCTCTAACCCAGAGTAAAATCCAATGAGATGACAGTCGCAGGAGAGTTATTTATTTATTTTAAATTATGCATCCTTCGAGGCTCACGGGTAAAGGTTACATGAAATCAAAGAAGCCAGTTCTGTGGGTGCTTGAGTACCCCTAATATTTGAGCTGTATCCAGGGAGGGGTAATTTCCTTTGGGCTTAGCACTCCCCCCCTCCCCAATCATTTTGAAAAGTTGGCTCCTATGCATGGAATTCTACAGTCAGACAAGAATGGAATCAGTATAATGGTGTTTTGCATTCCTGAGCACTGCATTAAGCCTGCTATTGCCACTTTTTCCCATATGTTTTTCCAACTGTTACACTGTAACTAGGTGGAGACAGCATGTTTTGCTTTAGCATCACACAGTTCCTCGCTGGCTGGCCGGCCAAGAGAGCTTGATCCAAATTCCTATCAGAATACAAAGGCCACCTGTGCTGTCAATCAGCTTCTTTTCCCTCGAGACTGAAAAACCTGGTCAGGGACTCTTAACGCCGGGCTTCTACTTTTCGAATCTGGCAGAAGCCTGGCGGCACCTGAACATTTTGGCTCCAGTACAATTTTATACTCTTGCACAATATTTGGGTTGCATCAGAATCTCCTCTGCCTTGGCTAAAAAGTGCAAGATTTCAAAGTTCATCTGGCTAAGGGATTTGTGGCAGTTTTTTTGCACTGATGGGTTGGTTTGTTATGCAGCTGTGAAAAGTACAGGAAGTTTTGCCAAAATAGAAGTCTGATACAAATGAAATTTTGCTGCCAAACAAAATATTTCTAATTTGAAAGAGGGGGTTGCTTTTTTAAAAACTTTTGTTTGATCCCACATTGCTATTGATTACAAAACCCATGTAAAGTTTCATAAAAGCAGTGCAGGCAGTCCCCGAGTTACAGATGCTCGACTTAAGTACAACTTATACTTAAGAATGTGATTGTGGCTTCATTTGATTTCACTGAGCAGTATTTCCAGTGGCATAGAGTCCTACCCGTCTCCTGTAGCAGATTCAGGAATAATGCATGGCCACATTAAGAACAGTGTGTGGTTGTGCATGGTGTACCTTAGAGGGAATACTGGTAGGGACAGTTGGTCCTTTTGTCAGCTGGAAGCAGAGGGAAGCATCAAGAATCTTAAAATCTATAAGTTCTGAGTTACATACAGATCCAACTTAAGAACAGCTTTAAAAACGTAACTTGTTCTTAATCTGGGACTGTCTGTACTCTATTTGGAAAGATGGATCTTGTAGGGATACAGGTTTTGAGATCAGGCTGTTTGTTTGCAGAATAGTACTGGTAGAGAAAAATGCATCCTTCTTCACTGGGTACAAGTAACATTTGTATATCATATTGGTTCTGGAGAAATAACATACACTGATTTTCCTAGAGCTACGACAGTCTAAGCAAAAACTTAGGAGAATAAAGGGTTTATGCTTATTAGGATTTATAGACTGCACTTTGCTATAACATCAATGTGGTTTACAAAAATGTATAGAAAGAGAAAACCATTATAATAAGTAAAAAGATGAAAAACTAAAATAAAACATCCAATAAAATAAAAGTCAAATAACCAAATAGTTATTCTCATGTGCTGCATGAGGTCTGAAACCACAACGTCGGGGTGCTGAGTCTGTGGCTCTAACCATTATGCCACACTCTCCTGTTAACCCCAAGTTATCGGAACCACGTCTCACTTCATAAAATGGGACTTGTGCTAAAATAGCATAAGTTAACGGTAAAAACAACCCATCTTTAATGGTAGCCCATGTTGATAATTAGTTCCTGAATTCTTTACATCTGTTTTAAGGGAAAAGGGCTTATAAACCACATTCAAAGCGGTTTACATACAGGTACTTCAAGCATTTTCCTGAGCTGTCCTAGTGGCCTCACAATCTGTCTAATGCACCAAGTATAGAACAATGAAGCCATTGTGACATCACTGATGAGGTTGGCTCTTAGGTATTGATGGAATGAGGCATTATGACATCAGAGAAAGGGATTGAGACTTGTATACCGCCTTTTTATAGTTTTACATCCACACTCAAAGCAGTTTGCATACAGGTACTTCAAGCATTTTCCCTATGTGTCCGATGGGCTCACAATCTATCTAATGAACCTGGGGCAGTGGAGAATTAAGTGACTTGCCCGGGGAGCAGTGTGGGATTTGAACCCACAACCTGAGGGCACCGAGACCATAGATCTAACCACTGCACCACACTCTCCTCCAAACGCAGCCTCGTTCATTCCAGTTAGATTTACACCAGAAGTTCTCAACCCAAACCTCAGGACTTTATGAATAGCACTTTCCAAAAAAACTTAAATGAACTTACATGCAAAAGGCGACATTTCTGAATAATGGTTTTATGAAGACTTAGATGACTGCCGGTATTTAACTACTCATTTTTGCCAGTATGATTGTGGTAGATGTGGCCGGCTGAAGAGAAAAATTACACAGTCGGATTTGTGAACGTGATATCTTTGGCTGCAAAGCAATCCTATTATAGCACTCAACCACCCAAGAACGGCTGTGGTATTTGAAGGCAAGTTGCTTTTTTCCCATGTCCTGAAGTTGCTTAACAATGCAAGGGCCTGTGTGAATTAAGCTTCTCATTATACCTGGGTTTTCCCTGCCCCCCCCCCTCCTCCATTCCCATCCCTCCCTCCCTGCAAAAAGTGCATGCAAGTCCCAAAGGAGGAAAACAGACTGTTCAAGCAGCCCATTTCTAAACATGTTGCTTCTCATAATTAGCAACAAGAACTCCCTTCCTTTTACTCGACTTTTAGGAGATCAAGAGGAGGCCAGAATATCTGATTGCCATAACTTTGTGCTAAGGAGGATATAGCGGTTTCTGGAAGCATGCAAGAAAACCTTTTTCATTTTGCCATTTGTTTCATTCAGGGATTTTGGGGGTTGTTGTTTTTTTCCCATTTTAGCACATACTTAGCATACAATTTTAAAAAAAAATCCTTTGGGGTTTGTTTGGTTTTTTTTTTTGAGAATGAAATGAAACAACAGATCTTGTTGATGTTTGTCTCACTGCAGAGTGAAAATATATCTTCATTAACTTCTTTTACCATATATAGAAAAAGAAACTATGATAGCAGATAAAAGCTCACGGGGCGTTCGAGTCTGCACAATTTTCCCCAAATTCTATATATGGCTCTAAAGATTGTGCACACAAATCTGGGGGCATACTAGAGAGTTGCACGGGGACAGAAATCCCACCCATCCCCGCCCGTCCCCGCCAGGATCCTCTCCGTCCCCACACATCCCCGTCAGGATCCTCTCTGTCCCCACCCGTCCCCGCCAGGATCCTCTCCGTCCCCACACATCCCCGTCAGGATCCTCTCCGTCCCCACCCGTCCCCGCCAGGATCCTCTCCGTCCCCACCCATCCCCGCAAGGAATTACCTCCATCCCCACCCATCCCCATAAAAAGCAGCAATTACTTCTGACAGGATCATCAATTCCACAGTTTCTTTTGTGTTTGCGCTGCTGTTTTCCTTGTGGAATCTCTTTGGTGGAACCCTTTTTTGTGGGAAGGGGTAAAACGCGGACCTCACAGACCTGACGGACCTCGCGGATCTAAACCCGTACGGCCTTAAAAATCTGAGGTCCGTGTCGGTCCGGTGTCCGTGCCGCTTGTAGTTTCTGTTGCTGACAGACCTTGATGAGATTTGAGCGCTGACGGATAAGTCTCAGCATAGGGAGGGAAAAGTGGTAGGATCCGTCAGTGCTAAAATCTCTTCGAGGTCTGTCAGAGCCAGAGACTAGTGCTGGAGCGGCAGAGCAGAAGCCAAGAGAGCGGGGACATAGGTTTTGGACGTGGGTTATGGAAAAGAAGTCTCCAAACTCCAGCACTAGTCTCTGGCTCTGACAGACCTCGAAGAGATTTTTAGCGCTGATGGATCCTAATACTTTTCCCTCCCTATGCTGAGATGGATCCGTCAGCGCTAAAATCTCATCAAGGTCTGTCAGCGACAGAAACTACAAGCGGCAGGGACACGGACCGACACGGACCTCAGATTTTTAAGGCCATACGGGTTTAGATCCGCGAGGTCCGTCAGGTCCGTGAGGTCCGCGTTTTACCCCTTCCCCTTTTTTGTTTTCTGTTCAGGTAATTCACTTATAAACCCCCTCTTTTACTAAGGCTGACGTGTCCATTATATTATATGGACGAACCCTGCTTCCAAAGCCTTCCATCCCCGTGGGAGTCCCGTTGGGTAGAGGGGTTCCCCGTGGGAGTTCCGTGGGCAAGAGGGGGGTATATCTATTACAAAAATTTACATTTAACCATAACAGTATTGTGTTCAATTCTGGAGACCACACTACCGGAAAGATGTGTTGAGAATTGAGTCGGTTCAGTGAATGGCTACCAGGATGGTCTTGGGGCTCAGGGATCTCACGTATGAAGAAAGGCTAAATAAACTGCGGATGTACTCGCTGGAAGAACGAAGAGAGAGGGGAGACATGATTGAGACCTTTAAGTATATCATGGGGCGTATAGAGGTGAAAGATGATATCTTCAGTCTTACAGGGCCCTCGGTAACCAGAGGACACTCGCTGAAAATCAGGGGAGGGAAATTTCAAGGTGATGCTAGGAAGATTCCATCTCCCCGGCACTCCATGCTGAACACTGGCTCCCAATTAGCCAACGCTGTACCTTCAAAGCCCTGGCAATTGCCCACAAGAGAATCTATTCCACCACCCCCTCCTACATAAAATCCAAGCTTCCCATCTACAACCCCACTCGCACCCTTCGCTCAAAGTCAGAGATACGCCTATGCACCCCCCCCCCCCCCCCCCCCGGAAGATCCCTGCTCACAGAAACTGCCCACAAACGATCCTACAGCCACTTCATTCCACACCTCTGGAACCAACTCCCCCCTCAACTTAGACAACAGAACTCATTATTAACATTCCGTAAATCGGTAAAGACCCTCCTCTTCAACTAAAGATCTCCTCTGTCCTCTCCCCACCTTACGCCCCACCCCTCCTCTCTCCTATCACCTTCCCAAACTCCAGTATAACCCTCTCTTACTCTCTCCACTAACAAATTGTACCTAAACGCATATAACTTTCCTTAAACTAAACTACTGTATTTCCCCCCTCTCTCTTTCTGCTATACTCTCCCTGTATTTAATTCTCTCCAAAATCTATAAATCAAATCACTAAACCTGTTGTATTACTTATATGTCTAGTTACTCTCCACTGTGTATGTTCATTTGTAGACCGTTCTGAGCTACTGGGAGGACGGGATAAAAATCCAAATAAATAAATAAATAAAATAAAAATAAATACTTCTTCACCGAAAGGGTGGTTGATCATTGGAACGAGCTGCCTCAGCAGGTGATTGAGGCCAACAGCGTGTCAGATTTTAAGAGAAAATGGGATATTCACGTGGGATCTATAGGGGAGTAAAAGTCGGGGAGTGGGTCATTGGTATGGGCAGACTCGATGGGCTATGGCCCTTTTCTGCCGTCAATTTCTATGTTTCTATGTTTCTATACAAGAAACAAGAAAAGGGAATGAAATATTGGAAGCTCTCCGCTTTGTGATTCATCTACTCTGACAGATGTAGGAAAAATGGATAATGGAAAGCAGAACGCTAATACCCAACATACATTCCAAATAGTAATATAGTAGTTTTACTGTGTATCTATTTCAAAACGGCAATGAGAAATATACACAATGCCAATTATGGAAACTAAGGGGTCCTGAGAAAAAGTGGCCTAAGCGCAAAAGAAAAACCCACGGAAAAGCACACTAAGGCCATTTTTAACCATAAGAGAATAAATGGACTTCTTGTATTTCTTTGTATTAATGGCCATACACTAAGAGCTCCTTCTACGAAGCCGCGTTAGCGGCTTTAGCGCGCGACTTTTAATCACGTGCTACCACTGCGCTAGCTGAAAAACTACCGCCTGCTCAAGAGGAGGCAGTAGCGGCTAGCGCCTCCAGCGTTTTAGCGTGCGCCATTACGCATGTTAAACCGCTAACGCGCCTTCGTAAAAGGAGCCCCAAGGGCCAAAGAAAAATACTGCAGGCAAATGTAGAGAATACAGGCAAATTTTATTTTGAACTAACAGACAGATTGTTGCGTACAAATGAACCATTTTTTTGCAGAATACGGGACCCGACATGGTCCATGTTTCGATCAACACCTCTTCCTCAGGGGTCCCCCCATTGGATGGTGGTTCCCAAACGCACACAATGCCTGATCTGCATGCTGTGTGCTATATCGATGAAAACATGCTGCCATAAATGCTTCCGTTTTTTGGCGGTATATTTTCATTGATATAGCACACAGCATACAGATGAGGCATTTTTGTTGCGTGCGTTTGGCAACCACCATCCTATGGGACGGTACACAATCTGAGCTCTAGAATGTCGCTACTTAGGATTTTAAAGCGTTTGAGGCTTGTGCAGATGAGGACGGAGCTTAGGCATTGATGGAATGAGGCATTATGACATCACAATCTGAGCTCTAGAATGTCGCTACTTAGGATTTTAAAGCATTTGAGGCTTGTGCAGATGAGGACGAAGCTTAGGCATTGGTGGAATGGGGCATTATGACATCACAATCTGAACTCTAGAACATTGATACTTAGGATTTTAAAGTGTCTGAGGCTTGTGCAGAGGAGGACGGAGCTTAGGCATTGGTGGTATGACGCATTATGACATCACAATCTGAGCTCTAGAATGTTGCTACTTAGGATTTTAAAATGTTTGAGGCTTGTGCAGATGAGGACGGAGCTTAGGCATTGGTGGAATGAGGCATTATGACATCACAATCTGAGCTCTAGAATGTCGCTATTTATGATTTTAAAGTGTTTGAGGCTTGTGCAGATGATGATGGAGCTTGCAGGAATGGGGAGGGAAAAGAACTCGACAGGATGGGAAAATGAGTTCCCATAAATATATATATTTTTTATTTATTTATTTATTTTTCTTGTGCTAAGTTAGAGCACCTTCTTGCGCAGTTACTGCAGGATGCTCAAGCGCCTCCCACAGTACTCCATTTTAAGCTGCATTAGGCATGCATGCGTTAGTGCCTAACACAGCTTAGTGAAAGGGCCTCTGAAGAAATTACAATTACTTGTCAGCATTGCTTATTTTTAGAATTACTGATTCACATGACAAAAATGACCACCATTATAACAAGCCTTAGAACACGAGAAGGACAAATGCAACAACGTCAGATCATTTGTCCAAACCCCATCGTTCTATTCAGTTTGGGGGGATTGGAGAGATGATGAATTTTCACAATACTGAGGAGAAAATCTGCCAGTAATTATATCCAAATCACATCAGAGTGCCCAAGTTCCTCGACCACATCTAGCTGCGTACTTAACTACTGCATCTGATCTGCTCTGATCAGATCTGAAACACATAGGCGTGGAATAAGAAAAAAACAAAATAAAACTTTACATTGCCCCCCCCAACAGCTGTTTGCCATTAAAGGATCCGAGGTGCCTAAAGCAACAGCATTGGCATAAAGAAACTTTAAATAATTGAACTGGTAATTAGAATAAATGAAAATCATTAAAATTGCCCATTACTGCTGTGCTTCTCATTCTGAAGGCGATATTAGGGTCTAATGTTTTTAAACCAACTCAACTCACTTAGCCACACCCACCATTCCAAATTTGAATCATCCAGGTTGCTCAGACCTCATCAGAAGCTAATGTAGAATTGCGCTTAACCATGTAAAGCAAAAGCATGAAGAAACGAAGAGGAGTCAGATTGGGATCTGAAGCTAGGAGCTTCCACCTCCACAAATACTCAATCGAGTCATGCAATAACCATCCTGGGCTAAGTTTAATGTAGGTTAGCTGAAAGGAGGGACAGGGGAGATATGATTCAGACGTTCAAATACTTGAAGGGTATTAACGTAGAACAAAATATTGTCCAGAGAAAGGAAAATGGTCAAACCAGAGGACATAATTTGAGGTTGAGGGGTGGTAGATTCAGGGGCAATGTTAGGAAATTCTACTTTACAGAGAGGGTGGTGGATGCCTGGAATGCGCTCCCGAGAGAGGTGGTGGAGAGAACGGTGACGGAGTTCAAAGAAGCGTGGGATGAACACAGAGGATCTAGAATCAGAAAATAATATTAAAAATTGAACTAAGGCCAGTACTGGGCAGACTTGCACGGTCTATGTCTGTATATGGCCGTTTGGTGGAGGATGGGCAGGGGAGGGCTTCAATGGCTGGGAGGGTGTAGATGGGCTGGAGTAAGTCTTAACAGAGATTTCGGCAGTTGGAACCCAAACACAGTACCGGGTAAAGCTTTGGATTCTTGCCCAGAAATAGCTAAGAAGAAAAAATTAAAAAATTTAAATTGAATCAGGTTGGGCAGACTGGATGGACCATTCGGGGTCTTTATCTGCCGTCATCTACTACTATGTTACTATGAGCCCTGACTAGGGTTACCAGACATCCGGATTTCTCCGGACATGTCGTCCTTTTGAGGACACGTCCAGGGGCCCGGACAGCTTTTCAAAACCTGACACTTTTTCCGGGTTTTGAAAAGCTCCCAACAACTGCAGAGAAATGTACAGGATAGAGGCAAAGTTTATTTTGAACTAACAAAGCAGATTGTTGCGTACCAATGAACCATTTTTTTGCAGAATATGGGACCCAACACGGTCCATGTTTCGCCGGGACAGATAGGGAAAAATGCTCGAGTACCTGAACAATCTGTAATCCACATAGAATTGTAAGATATGCAGAATAAAAATAAATTAACTATTGGAAATCTGGGGAGTAGTACTGAGTTGCTGGTAGTCACCATTTTTAAAATGGCTGGAGCCAGACCTGGAATGCAAGCGCACAGACGGCCACTTTTGGTCTACTTTTGGTCTCTTTAAGAGGGGCTAGGTGCGCCTGTATTAACTCAATATCAGGAACAAACAAACCAAAACTGCAGATATGTACAACGATGTAGGCAAAATTTATTGTGATAACAAAAGTATATTTAAAAACCTTTTTACCAAACAAGGGACCCAACACGGTCCGTGTTTCGGACAACCTTCATCAGGGGTCCATGGTAGAAAAGGAAAAAGACATATGTCACAAAAAATTTAAAATATCTAGTGACTCTCGGCGTGACACATTATCTGTTTGTTTTTACTGTATTTTTCACTACAATTTTTTGTGACATATGTCTTTTTCCTTTTCTACCATGGACCCCTGATGAAGGTTGTCCGAAACATGGACCATGTTGGGTCCCTTGTTTGATAAAAAGATTTTTAAATATACTTTTGCTGTCACAATAAATTTTGCCTACATCGTTGTACATATCTGCAGTTTTGGTTTGTTTGTTCCTGGTTGTTTTTTTCACTGCAGACAAGGTTGGACCCCCTTTTGTCCCTTGGTTCTGTTAACTCAATATCAGCCAGTTAGGGTCTGATTCTATAAACGTCTCCTAAATCGGCTGGTACCTTAAAAAAAAAAAAAAAAAAGGCGCCAGCCACATGTCACTCACACTTAGGCACCATTTACAGAATTGCGGCTAGCGGCACTTATGTAAAAACTTAAGACGCCTGAAATTTAGGCGAGGGTTTTAGAGGCCTACATTTCAGGTGTCTATGTTTTTAGAGAATCACACTCAGCAGCACCAAACTCACGCTCCACCCACAAAAACGCCCACTTAGGCATGATGCGCCGCTAAGCGCATTGCGATAGGCACCTATCTTTTAGAGAATTGGTTAGGTGCCAGTTAAATTTTTTTAAACCAATTATTGAGGCTCTTAAGGGTATTTTGCCAATTAAGTTAGGCACCTAAGAGGCACCTAATTTTAGGCTCCTTTTACGAAGCCGCATTAGCGGCTTTATCGCACGTACTTTTTTAGCGTGCGCTAACCCCCGAACTAGCTGAAAAACTACCGCCTCCTTAAGAGGAGGCGGTAGCGGTTAACATGGCCGGAAAATTAGCACGTGCTATTACGTGTGTTAAACCGCTAACACGGCTTCGTAAAAGCCGTGCAATGCACTAAAAGGTTAACACTTCCATGCCTGTTCTCCACCCGTAACACACCTCTCCCCAAAAAATAACCCGCAGTTTAGCATTTGGAAAAGCGGTTATTACGGCAAAGTGTTTTCTCGCTCTTTAAACATGTGTTAGGGCTTATTGGCCTTTCGTATAAGGGACCCTTTGATTTTTGTTTAATAAAATCCCCCCCCCCAATGACTTAAAGCCAGTTTGTTGATCTTCATTTCTATTTGAAATAATATTTGGAATTCTCCTTCCATAATTTGTTTAAATTCTTTATTGATTTTCAAGTAATAACAGTGCAATACAATGAATCTGAACATAAACAAATCAAAAAAAGCACTTTGAACATACAAATATTTCAAAAACAATCATTTTTCTCCCCCCCTTACTTAATCGAAAACAGAAATGCAAATATGCTTTAAATAATCTAGTTATAATAAGTGGTAGTGTTTCACTCCCCCAGCCTCCCTCCCACCCTGGATGCATAAGGAAATCAAACAAAAAGAAAAGGTAAATAACTATATCAAAGCAATAAAAGATGCCGATGGGCCCCAAACCAAGTTAAATGCATTACTATGCCCTTCGATTTCAGCCTTCATTCTTTCATATTTGTAGCTGGAGCATAAGTTTGCCCACCAGAAAGTAAAGTTAAGTCGATCATAACTCTTCCAATTGCGTGTTATCATCTGCATTAGAGAATGACACGGTGACAAAATTCATCACCGTCCCTGTCCCCGCGGATAACCATCTTCATGTCATTCTTTACAGAGAGAGGGAAGAATCAGGGTATGAATGGCCACAACCACTGACCCGCAAGCTTTGCTTTGAAGAATGCTGGTGTAGAAGGACCGAGGTTGAAATAGACACTAGAAAATGACATGGGATTATTTCCCGCGGTTATCCGCGGGGACGGGAACGGTGCTGAATTTTGTCACCGTGTCATTCTCTAATCTGCATGGCTATTCCCGTCATAATTAAGAAAAAGCCGGCTTTTATAACAATTCATAGGGGGTTTAACACGTAATAGTTTGACATTCCAGAGAATTATTTTTTAAAAAACAAACAAAACAACCCTCCAGTTTCTTCAAATACACACCAATGATGCAAGGTCTAGAAACACACGAGACAAACTCTGAACACAGCCTTTTCCGACTGGAAGGCTTTGCTATCTTTAGCGAGGAATCCGTGTTTGACAGCTGTTCATTTATCAGGTCACAAAATTAAAGGTTTCTGTGAAAGTCAAAGAGGAGCTAGTTTTCAAGTTGAGACGCTTTCATTCTATACCACCATGATGCAAGATCACCTGAAGAACTGGAATCTCATTGAGAACAAGCTGGCTTATGCACTTTGCTGAATGAGGCATCACAGGCCGTCACTCTTTGTACTGTGCAAACCCTTTTCTCTGTTGCAAAATGTCTACTATTCAGAGCCAGTCCAATGTATTCTTATTCTTTGGGAGTCTCTAGTCTTACCAGGGCCGGATTTTCCTATAGGCTAACTAGGCTTCAGCCCAGGGCCTCAAGATCAAGAGGGGCCTACATTCAAATTGTTAGCAAAATTAAAATTACACTATTCTAAAAACAGTGAACACTAAAACACTGAACCGAAAATAAGGAGAAATTCTATGCTTCGGGATCGGAACTGACTTCGGCCACAACTGGGCGCCGACTCGGCTTCTCCCTTTCTTTTTCTCACCCTGGGAGGAGGATCGGGGAGGGAAAGATGTCAGTCCGGAAACAGCTGGGCAAAGCCCAGCCCCGCCGGGAGAGAGGCAAAACGTTGATCCGTCAGGACAGGGTGGCCCAGACTGGCATCGGGGGGAGGGAGGGGATGGGAGGCGGCAGGCTGGCATCGGAGGGGGTGGGGGGGTTTAATGGAAGGCAGTCAGGCAGGATGGCATGGGGGGGGTGTTCAATGGAAGGGGGATGGGAGGCAGGCAGGCATCAGAGGGGGGGTGAGGTGAGGAAGGACACACTGGGGGCACTATGGACATAGGAAGGGGCAATGTTGTGTGTTATGTTTGATTAGTTATTGTTACAAGTACTATATATGTCCAAATAAGTGTTCTCGACTTTTTTTTATTTATTTATTATCCGTGTCACATTTTTTATAAAGGTTAGTACCAATAACAACATGTTTCATTTAACATATTGATATATATCACAGTAATGATGTATTTTATTATCTCTCATGTAATTTACAAACTTAAAAATGGGGAGGTGAAAGGGCCTCATAAGTGGAATAGCCTAGGGCCTCTTTTCATCTAAATCCAGCCCTGAGTCTTACCCCCACTTCAAGTTAACCTGTAGGTCCCTAGTCACCCTCTCTCCAAAAGCATCTCTGAGACCAATCTTCTAAGCTACACAATTGTTTATCATACTTTCAGATAGTTTCAAACTAAGAAACCAGCCCCTAAATTGTTATAATTCTATAACCGGCCAGTTGTCTCCTGATTTCTACTCGTATTGTAATTTCTCCTCTGCTCGCTATCCATCTTGTAACCTCTCCTCTAAGACTCAACTATGTAACCAGCCCCTAGTGTGTAATTTTTCCTGGAAATGTCCAGTTTTCTTCTGTTGTAATCCGCCTAGAACCGCAAGGTACAGGCGGAATAGAAGTCACTAATGTAATGTAATGTAAACATTGTTTGATTTGAAGGTATTTAGGCAGGGTTATTTTTAGGAGGACTTACTGGAATTAATAGTGTGCCTACATGCATTTAACTTTGCATGAATTTTATTGTGTGGTTTTAATTTTATTTAGTTTTGTATATATGAGTTTTATTTGTGGCTTTTATGTCCTTTTATTTAACTGTTTTAGTTTCAATATACACGTCGTCGTAGAGGGTCTTCTCTGAAATGTGGTTTGCAAATGTCAATAAACAAATTATAATCAACCTATGAGCTCTGCCTATTATTTAGGTTGATATAATTTATTTATTAACATGTATACATACACACACATCAACTTGACTAAGGCAATTTTGTAAGCCTTATTTGCATGTTAAATCACATTTTATACAGAGAAGCAGGCACTTGGTGGTATATCGACATAAATGTAGGCCTAACTACCGCAGAGCAAGAGCAGAATTTGGGGGAGCTGAGAGCAATGCTACGGAGGCGCAGCCATACAAGTTTCAGTAGGCCATTTGCTCAGTCTCCAAGCAGCCGTAAATGTATGCACTTCCTTTGAGGTAGGACAGATTTCTAACAGCACCTACGAGTATGCTGCCTTTATAAAACAGATATAATATGTTCATTTATTTATTATTAGATTTCTATGCCATCTTATTCATCAAAGGACATATGCACCTGTTATAAAATTATCCATAGTAACATAGTAGATGACAGCAGATAAAGACCCGAATGGTCCATCCAGTCTGCTCAACCTGATTCAATTTAAATTTTTTTTTTTTTTTTTTTTTCTTCTTAGTTATTTCTGGGCAAGAATCCAAAGCTTTACCCAGTACTGTGCTTGGGTTCCAACTCCGAAATCTCTGTTAAGACTTACTCCAGCCCATCTACACCCTCCCAGCCATTGAAGCCCTCCCCTGCCCATCCTCCTCCAAACGGCCATACATAGACACAGACCATGCAAGTCTGCCCAGTAAATGGCCTTAGTTCAATCTTTAATATTATTTTCTGATTCTAAATCTTCTGTGTTCATCCCACACTTCTTTTGTTGTGGTTGACGAGGTCTGCGAGGCTGCTGTTGAGACGGGTTGAGAGGCCTGGCCAGGGAGAGCATTCTGAACTTTTCCTTGACCAGACACTTGTTGAGATCCTGGAGATCGAGGATGGGACGAAGGTCTCCTGTCTTCTTGGGAACCAGGAAGTAGCAGGAGTAGAATCCCTGGCCCCTTTGGTCTGTGGGAACCTCTTCGATGGCATTGAGGAGAAGGAGGGATTGGACCTCCCTTAGGAGGAGAAGGGACTGGGAGGAGTGGGCCGCAGACTCTATAGGAGGGTTGTCTGGTGGGAGAGTCTGGAAGTTGAGAGAGTAGCCGTGGCGGATGATGTTGAGGACCCACAGGTCTGATGTGATGACCTCCCAACGGTTGAGGAAGAGTTGGAGACGTCCTCCGATTGGCTGAGGAAGAGGTAATGATGGTGGAAGACTGGCTATGCCCTGGAGAAAGGAGTCAAAAGGGCTGAGATGGTTTTGACGGAGGAAGAGGCTTGGCAGGTTGGTGAGATTGAGAGCGAGCCTGAGTGTGTTGTGGTTGACGAGGTCTGCGAGGCTGCTGTTGAGGCGGGTTGAGAGGCCTGGCCGAGAACCTGCGCTGGTAAGAGGATTGTTGTCTATAAGGACGAGCAGGTGGAGCTTTCTTTTTAGGTTTTATCAGAGTGTCCCATCTGGTCTCATGTGCTGAGAGCTTCTGGGTGGTTGAATCCAGGGATTCCCCAAAAAGTTTGTCCCCAAGACAGGGTGCGTTAGCTAGGCGGTCTTGGTGGTTGATGTCAAGATCAGATACCCTCAACCAGGCCAGACGCCGCATGGCAACAGCTATGGCGGACGCTCGGGAGGTCAGCTCAAATGAATCATAAATAGAGCGCACCATGAATTTCAGCAGTTGAAGGAGGCTGGAAATTTGTTGTTGAAAGGCTGGAACTTTGCAGTCAGGTATGTATTTTTGTAGGGCGGATAGTTGTTGTACGAGATGCTTCATATAAAATGAGAAGTGAAATGTGTAATTATTCGCCCTGTTGGCTAGCATGGCATTTTGATAGAGGCGTTTGCCAAACTTATCCATCGTTTTGCCTTCTCTGCCAGGAGGGGTGGAGGCATAAACACTGGAGCCCTGAGTTTTCTTTAATGTAGACTCAACTAGGAGAGACTCATGGGACAATTGAGGTTTGTCAAAGCCCGGAATTGGGATGACCCTGTATAGGCTGTCAAGTTTACAAGGAGCTCCGGGTGAGTGGATTTTCCCAATTTTTATAAAAAGTTTCCCGCAGTATGTCATGGACGGGTAACTTGAGGAACTCTTTGGGAGGTTGTTCAAAGTCTAAGGCATCCAGAAAGGCGTGGGACTTTTTGGAGTCGGACTCTAAGGGCCGCCGACCTCTCCCTGAGGAATTTGGTGAAAGAGGATTGCTCAGGCTTGGAAGCGGTATCGGTCACTGAGGGTTCCTCGTCTGTGTATGATGCGTCCTCCTCGGTACCGGGTGGGGATTCTTCCCATAAGTCCGGGTCCCTGATATCAGTGTGCGCACGCCGAGATGTCTTAGAAAGAGACTTGCCAGAGCGCATGGAGACGGTACCGGGAGAGGAAGACCGGTGCTGATCCCGGTCCCGGAAAGAGCTGTGCCGTTCAGGGTCCCGGGGAGACCGGTGCCCTTCCTGGTCCCGAGGGGGATCGACCTCAGAGCGGGTCTGTACCACAGGATGAGAACGGGGTGGTTGAGCCGAGAGGACTGGCATGGAAGTGTTGAGTGGCACCGATGGGGTGGACACCGGTGGGATGGTGCGAGGCTCGGGCCGGTCTGGTACCGAAAGAAGTGGAGCCAAGAGGGTTGGTAACAGGTGCTGGAGTTGTTGCTGCAGCTGTTCCTGCAATTTGTCATGGAGTATGGCCGCGATGCGGTCATCCAGGGGTGGCACTGGGACCGCTTTTTTCTTTTTCGGTTCCATAGGTGCTGCTCCACGCCCCGGCGATGAGGAGGCCGATGACGAGGCACTCACCGAGATCGGGGCGGAGCGTTTGCGGGGTCGGCGTGAGGCCGGGAGGACCGGCGTCGCCACTGTGGCAGGCGGGCGCTCAAGGGAGGTGGAAGGCTTCTTAGCCGGCTTACCTGGTGCCAGCGACCCCGAGGAAGGATCGGGCGTCGTCGAAGTGGTCGGTGCCGTCTTTTGCGGTACCGTTGACGTCGCGGCAGTTCCATAGTAGATCCGAAAAGGATGTTCTGCTGGATCTGCCGATTTTTTAAGGTGCGTTTCTTAAGAATGGCACAGCGGGTGCAGGTGTCAGCCCGATGCTCTGGACCCAAACACTGCAGGCACCAATTGTGTGGGTCAGTGAGGGAGATCGGGCGTGCACACCGCTGGCACTTCTTAAAGCCCGGTTGAGGGGGCATGAAGGGAAACACGACCTCCGCAAAATCAAAACCGGAGGCCTGTATGGTGACAACAGGCCCCGCTTGGGCCGGATTCAAAAAAATAGAGAAAATCGAGAGATTTTTTTTTTTTTTTGAATCGAATAAAAAAGAGAACCCGAAGTGGGAAAAAGAGAAAAAACGAGAAAAAAGCGCGAGCGGGAAGGCAAAAAGGATGTTTTCAACGGCCGTTGAAACCACATGCGTCTTCTTCGCTCCGCGGAAACGAAGAAACTGGGGACCATGCACTCCTCCGTCGGGCGGGTAGGCACTCGCGCATGCGCAGTGCGGCCAACTAGAACTTTCTAGTGAAAAATGTCCATACCGGGCCTCCGTCGGTGACGTCACCCATGCGTTAAGAATATGCTGCCTGCTTGTCCTGGGATAACAAATTTATCACTTCCCCATAAAACACAATTCTTATGTGTGTGCGTGTGAGTGCACGCATGTGTGCACTATTGAAAAAGACTGTGGTCTTGTGAATAGTGTACACTCTTTATGAAAAGTGTATACTTTTTCTGAAAAAAAGACAGCATGCTACCAATGAAACTCCTCCAATAATGGAAAAATTGGGGGAAAGAATGAACAAGGGTTCCCATACATGACGAGCAACGATACGAAACAAAACGTTTGGGGATGTTTGTCAATAAGATCAAAGCATAAAAGTTGACCCCTCCCCCACCCTCTCCGTATCATATAAAGCCCCTTGCTTGTCTAGATTTACATTTTATGAGGACTTATCTAAGCTTTCAGGACTTTGATTTGAAAGCACTAAAAAAAAAATAATAATAATTTTAGTGGTTAAAATCAACTGGGTTATCACTATAGTTACCAGATGGCTCATCAAAAAAAGGCTGGTTCAGCCCTGCTTTTGCCCTAATTAATGTCCTTCTCTTGGAGAAATCCGAACTGCTCCTATTGCTAAAATTAATCAATAGATTTAATTGGGCCACTCCTGTTGACCTTCAGCCATCTGGTATCTCTGTCAAATTACTTCTATCCCATCTTCTGGCTGCTTGTGTTTCATTTACAGACAGGCTAATCCAGTCCTGGTTTTCTCCACTACCTGCCCATACTTGTAGAAGAAGCAAAGGTCCGTGAACACGATGGAGCAAAACAGGACCAGCTCAACCTGTTGTAAGAAGTGGAGCTAGAGACGGGCAGCCACAAAATACGTGTCATAATTTTCTACGTTAGTTGTGTTTGTTTTATTTATAATCTGCTTTTCCCTAAGCGGCTCACAAGCATAAGCACACATAATAATAAAAAAAAATACATAAAAAACAATCGTAAGCGTTCACACCTAAACAGCTATCTTAATGCCCACTTCATATGACAAAATTAATGCCTCTTCAATAGTTTCTTTTTCGTTCCAAAATGAAAGTTGTCAAGAGTGTTCAAAGAATTAACATATATAGTAACATAGTAGATGACGGCAGATAAAGACCCGAATGGTCCATCCAGTCTGCCCAACCTGATTCAATTTAAATTTTTTAATTTTTAAATTTTTTCTTCTTAGCTATTTCTGGGCAAGAATCCAAAGCTTTACCCGGTACTGTGCTTGGGTTCCAACTGCCAAAATCTCTGTTAAGACTTACTCCAGCCCATCTACACCTTCCCAGCCATTGAAGCCCTCCCCAGCCCACCCCCCACCAAACGGCCATTTATAGACACAGACCATGCAAGTCTGCCCAGTACTGGCCTTAGTTCAATATTTAATATTATTTTCTGATTCTAGATCCTCTGTGTTCATCCCACGCTTCTTTGAACTCCGTCACCGTTCTCTCCACCACCTCTCTTGGGAGCACATTCCAGGCATCCACCACCCTCTCTGTAAAGTAGAATTTCCTAACATTGCCCCTGAATCTACCACCCCTCAACCTCAAATTATGTCCTCTGGTTTTACCATTTTCCTTTCTCTGAAAAAGATTTTGTTCTACGTTAATACCCTTCAAGTATTTGAACGTCTGAATCATATCTCCCCTGTCTCTCCTTTCCTCTAGGGTATACATATTCAGGACATGAGACACTGAAGAAGACTTTTTGTCGAAACGCGGACTGTGTTGGGTCCTGTATCCCTAGCAGACTAGGTCCTTTAAGGGTCTTATGTGGATGATTTATTTTTATGTGGATGGAATTATTTTATGTGGATGATTTCGGTGTACCTTTAGAACTTTGACACTTTCAAATAAAGTCCATTTAGGAACATCGTCACTCCACAGAGTTTTTTTTTTGGTTTTTTCAACTACATGCAAAACCACATTTAAAAACCATTAATCATGTATTTAAATTTATGACGAACCTGTCTATAAAAATATGTCATGTATCTTTTCTTTAGCAAAGGCCCTGTTAGACATGACAACAACATTAACAAATTTTTAACAATATTCATATCTGTACTGTGTCACCTTAAAATATTTCCTTTGAATCTTTTCCCCCATCGCACCCCATGCCGCTTTCCCTTCCCCCAACACATCCACAGTGCTTCAACTCATGCAGCATGAAATGAAGAAGCCCATCTCCCAGGTCGGCAAATGCTCCTGCTCTCTCCTAGCACATAAGCAACTCCTGTTTCTGTTTTCTCTGGCGACAATCTGGAGCCAGAGTCTTTCCGTCCCAGTGGGAATGCCTGCTCCGTGTCGCTCCTGACAACACAAACAGTGCCTGCCCCTTTCTCTGAGGCTTCCCCCCCCCCCCTTGCTCACCATGTGTGTAGGGCTGAAATTTAGAACAAGGAAAGGCTACCTACAATGTCGTTACCGAGGGAAAAAGGAGACTCCCTGTTTCTGCAGTTTGACTGAATTCCAAGTCTTGATGTCTCCTTTACAAAATTACCCTTTCTGACCAGAGATAATTTAGCCTGGTTAAGGTTTCAAGGTTTATTAAAAATTTGTTATACCGCTTAATCTGAAATTTAAAATTCATTAACAGCATACAATGACACAAAAACAATACACTTCCCCCTCCCCATTCGCGGTTTCGACAATCACGATTTCACATATTCACAATTTTTTGGGGAAGGGGAAAAAAGAAAAAAAACAGTTTAGCCTTTCCCCCGGCGTCCCGGCCTTACCTGGTGGTCTAGCGGGCTTTCGGGGCAGGAGCGATCTTCCTACATTCCTGCCCCGTGTAGATCGCCAATAGGAAATGGCTGTGGGGAGTTCCCGTCGTAGTCTCGAGAGACTACGGGAACTCACGGCAGCTATTTCCTATTGGCGATCTACATGGAGCAGGAGCGTAGGAAGATCGCTCCTGCCCCAAGTTTTCAAGTTTAAGTTCAAGTTTTATTGATTTTGATAAATCGCCTATTTTGTACTAAGCGAGCAACAATTAAAAAGAAATGCTATACATAGTTTTAAAAGAGGTACATAAAAATTTCGGACAGACAATATTGACAAACTTGAGAAAACAATGGGAAGGGATAAAGTAGGTTAAAGTTACATATTGCGTTTCTCAGAGGAGAAGAAAGTGAAAATATGAAAGAGGAAAAAACATTAGGGTTGGGGGTTTAGAAAGTCATATTGAGAGAAGTTGAGAAAAAAAGAAATAGGAATTATTTAAAATTGCTGATTAAAAAAAATTAAGAAATAATAGTAAGTGAGAAGGTTTTAAATATTAAAAGAAGTTTTAAAAAAGAAAGTTTTTAGGTTAGATTTAAATAAGTTCAGGTCTTTGGTTTCTCTAATGTATAAAGGAAGGGCATTCCAAGTAAGGGGAGCCATGACTGAGAATATGTCGTGACGTCTGGTTCCGATGATCTTTAGAGAAGCCCGCTACACCACCAGGTAAGGTCGGGATGCCGGGGGGAAAGCAGGAGGGAGGCGGGGGTGGGTCAGAGCCTGAACAGAAGATATTCGCAGTATTTCACCATTCGTGGTCCGGCTCTGCCCCTATCCTCCGTGAATCCGGAGGGAGAAGTATAGATTAAAAACAAACACATATCATTACAGGGGATTTGTCAGAAATAACAAACATACATACACTAGACAAACAGACATAACAAGAGGAAGAAGGGGAGAATTACAATCAGTAAAGAAAAGAACAAATAAGGGAAGATTAAGGAGAGGGTAGACCTGAAAAACAACGAAGAGATTGTTGCCCTAACGAGGCAAAAGCGTCTATGAATAGGAAAGTCTTCAACTTAGGGCTCCTTTTACTAAGCCGCGTTAGGGTTTTAACGCGCGGAACAGCGCGCACTACATTGCCCCGCGCGCTAGACCTTAACGCCAGCATTGAGCCGGCGTTAGTTCTAGAAGCGTAGCGCGCAGTAATTTCCTGCATGCGCTAAAAATGCTAGCGCACCTTAGTAAAAGGAGCCCTTAATCTTGAAAGGGCCTACGGAAGTTTCTTCCCTTATATAATTGGGAATGGAATGCCGTCACGGCAAAATTCTTGGATCTTAAAAGTGTTAATATATTTTAAAGATGGAATGTTAAGGAGATTGTGAGTAGAGAATGACACGGTGACAAAATTCATCACCGTTCCCGTCCCCGCGGATAACCGCGGGAAACCATCTTCATGTCATTCTTTAAGGAGAGGGGAAAGAATCAGAGTATAATTGGGCACAACCACTGACCCGCAAGCTTTGCTTTGAAGAATGCTGGTGTAGAAGGACTGAGGTTGAAACAGACACTACAGAATGACAGTCTCTGGTATCCAGAGCAGATATTGTGATGTCATAATGCCTCATTCCACCAGTGCCTAAGAGCCAATCACATCAGTGATGTCACAATGGCTTCATTATCCTTGGCTCCCATAAGAATCAGAGTATGAATGGCCACAACCACTGACCCGCAAGCTTTGCTTTGAAGAATGCTGGTGTAAAGGACCGAGGTTGAAATAGACACTAGAAAATGACATGGGATTATTTCCCGCGGTTATCCGTGGGGACGGGAACGGTGATGAATTTTGTCACCGTGTCATTCTCTAATTGTGAGCTGCAGAACAGATAGATCTGGATGGGCCGTATGGAATAAGCAGTTTATTAATAAATTCTGGTTGGATTGTATAATCTGGTTTTGAAAGTTAAAAGGAGAAGTTTGGAATTAATTCGGTGCTTGATAGGTAGCCAATGCGCCTTGTGCAGAAGGGGGGGAAACGTGATCATATTTCTTTGCATTATAAATGATTTTTACTGATGTATTCTGCACAATCTGAAGTCTTCTATGTTCTTTTTTTTTTTGTATTCCTTTAAAGAGGGCGTTGCAGTAATCTATACATGAAAAAACAAGGGAACGGATTAGGATGTTCAAAGATGCAGTATCCAAAAGTTTAGAAATTGATCTCATCATTCTTAGCCGATGAAAACATCGCTGAACTCATAAGCCTTCAAAAAAAATTTTTTAAAACCTATGTTACTTCATTTTACTATCCATTACAGCGCCTTTCTATTTCATACCATCCGTATTCGGTTCCCTTTCTCTGCATACGGTTAGTAAACATGAACTCACAGACCACTAGCTCCTTTTGAAAGGATGGGAGAACGTGGAGAAAACCCTACACACTACGGAGTCCAATTTCAAACACCCTGATCAGCTAAAGTACCCGAGGACATTGGATCTAACTTTCCATATGAAATTTACCCACGGGAACAAAGGACTTCGTAACAGCTTTTTCTGCAGGCAAATTTTTGCTGGAAGGCACATGCATATGCATTTGAAAATCCAGTGTATGTATAGCAGTGTATTGCAAACTGTGTGCCTCCTGAGATTTTAGGTGTGCCGTGGCACACTGGCGAGGAGGAGAGTCGTCCATGCCGGCTGACAGCCTACAGGAAGTGCCTCTCGCGGCGAGAGGCACATCCTGTAAAAGTCAGCCAGCGCAAATGACTCTCCTTCTCTCCCCGCACCTCCCGGATCCCTCTACCGAAGCGGGTCGAGCCGCAGCCAGATGGGCCTCTGCGCATGCACGTTACATCATCATGTTGACGTTCCGAGCATTTCCGGGTGCCTTCCGGCCAGGGTACTGGATTTAGTGTACCTCGGCCGGAAAGTTTGCAAGACACTAAAGTATAGTGTTAGACCGCAATTCTCAACCCAGTCTTCAGGGCACACCTCCATTCAGGTTTTCAAGATATCCTCAATGACCATGCACGAGGTAGATTTGCAGGCACTCCTTCCATTGTATGCAAATCTATCTTATGCATATTCACTGCAGATATCCTGAAAAACTGACTGGGGCCCAGATGCACTAAACTTTCCAATCGTCCAACGATCATCGCTAAACTGGTTTGACTGGTTTAGCAACGGACCGAATTTGTCGACTGAATGTACAAAACGGCTCACCACGCGGTTTTTCATACCGACTCTGCCATGCAAACGAGGTCATTAACATAAAAATGTCATGCAAATTAGGTCATTAATATTAAAACTAGTCGACCGATTGATGCCCTAACATCACTATGCCATGCATAAAATATAGCGATCACTTCTAGTGACCCGAAAAAAATGACAGGTCAAGACCAATCGCTTACATGTCTTATCAACAATAGTTCATACTCAGCCCTCAACAATACTAATTCATCTCAAAGGACCTTCAGAGGTTTATCTGTTAGTGAAGAGCAATGACTTTCAGCCAAATCACCAGATCATCTTCATAAGTCCTCAGAGTTACTCGTTCACTTATCCACTATATCTCTTCTTAGTAACAAATTTGTCAGTTAAATCTTTACGTTAATAGTTAAACTTATTAAGAGTCGAACACTTTTCTGGGGGTGTTTTACATCGCCGACATGAAGAGAGTCATATAAACGGGGGATTTGCCTCGAGACAGCCCCAGTGGGGCGAAACATGAATTTGTGTCGACGTATAAAACATCCCCCGATACAATTCAGAAAAGTGTTTGACTCTTAATAAGTTTAACTATTAACGTAAAGATTTAACTGACAAATTTGTTACTAAGAAGAGATATAGTGGGATGAGTGAATGAATAGCTCTCAGGACTTTTGAAGATGATCTGGTGATTTGGCTGAAAAGCTATTGCCGTTCACTAACAGATAAATACCTCTGAAGGCCCTTTGAGATGCAGTAGTATTGGTGAGGGATAACTATGAACTGTTGTTGATTTATGATACATGTTACACATCCCTGCATTGATTGAAGGTTTGGTGCATCTGTGATTATCAATAGTTCAGCCATGAAATCAATATAACGTTTATAACATTTTTACCGTAATACTGGTGGAAGGACGTATACATGTGTTATAGACACGTTGTGAGCATGTGTGTTGAAGGTGCGTCTTATGCGCGCCCATTAACAGCGTAAAGTATACGAGGGGGCAGCGAAAAAATGGGGGCCAATGAGAGAAGTGGAAAATTTTTTGTTCCTCATGAATAAATATGAACGAGTTGGGCCAAGAACTTACAGCACCACTCTCGTTTATGTCCCGCATTTGCGTAGGCTGCTGCTACCCCTCCGCCCCCCCCCCCTCCCAATGGCACACCTATGACTGGCGTGTTTAGTGCATGTATACATTTGTGCCTGTATCAAGTGGGCTATTCTGCGCATGTGTCAAAGTTGCCTTCACAACGACTTATCGGACGGGATTACAGCGAACCTCCGCAAAACTCATTTGCACGCAAACTTGTTGGAACATCAATCGCCGTTTCCGAATCAGCCCAAAGGCGGCCCATAACAACCTGCATGGTCTTTTACTGCATCTAGCTCTGTGTATGCCTTGAGGGCTGGGTTGAAAACCACTACTCTCTTGGTTACCCCTCCCCCTCAATCCCATTTAAATGTGGGTGCCCTATTCCTCCCTCCCTTCCCTGGCATAACCACCCAGACTGACAGGGGAAAAGTTTTCCAACAATTTACCTTGGTAAAAGGCTTTGAAAAGTGCCCTTGATAATTTCAGAATCGGCAAATATTTAATTTCTGGAAACATCTTTTTCTTCCAAATTGTTGAGCAGAAATCAAATTGTACTGATCCTGTCCATGTAGGACCACTTGCCAAAATAAATACCTGTCATCGATGACACTCATGCCCATAATTCTGGAATCGATCAGTCAATTCAATGTGGCAATTCAGAGTTTTCAACCACAAACCATGTCCTTTACAGCTGGATATTTGTTTTAAAATGAATCCTAAGGCCTTTCATCACAGTTATTGCTAGAAAATGGTCTCATATTATCTTGATCAAAGCTAGTTACCATATTTGCCAAGTCAAAAAAGAGGACACCTGATCTCACCCATGCTCCACCCCATTCCACCCCCTATCCCTGATCTCACCCTGCCCCACCCCTGCATCCCAGCAGTCTCACCCCCAAACTGCCCCACCCACCCACCCACCCCCAACACAGCCTCTCCTTCTCCAGCCCCCACCCAGGCCACCCCAGAGTCGGGTATGGCTTTTGTGAGTTGCCCTGTCTCCAATATTTTCTCCGGTGCTACAATTTTAAAAACTTTGGGCAGTTGGCAGCCGGCAGTGTTAGTGACATGACTCTTCTGTCGTCAGCCTATCCTGGAAGTCTTTACTCTGCAGTATCCCGCCTACACAGGAACAGGAAGTCAGAAGAATCATGTTGCTAACGGCACTGGTTGCCCAAAGTTTTTAAATTGCAGTACCGGAGAAGGTACTGGAGACAGGGGAGACTCACAGAAGCCATACCAGACTCCGGGGTGGGGGGGCTGGACTGGAGAGAACGAGTCCAAAACCTAGACAAACTCTCTCCAGTCCCGTCCTCTAAAAAGCTCCTAAGAATCATCTGTTTGAAGACTGAATTTCCCCTCCTCTCCACATCATCAATATTCCTCATCACCTCTTGCTTTCCACTCTCCGAAACAAAACTGACAAAGTACACTACTAGGCCTTAGTGGAAGGCCTGAAATTTGTGCACAAGCCTGAAAAAACTGAAGCAAAAAGTGAATTTCTCCTGTGTTTTCAGCTCTTTGCCTAGCTTGAAAAAAAAAAAAAAACACTGGAATTTATACAGTGGTTTCAGCAATTATATGTGACTGATTATATTTAAACTCTGGCATAACTTACATTATTCTCTTTTGTAGAAGTTTCCAACAAAGCAGTTCCACATATTGCATTCTGTAAACATTTGTTTTGCTTTTTACACACTAATCAAATACAAAGAAACGTTCACAAACTGACCTCTTTGTTAAAGGCAACCAGGCCTGCGTTTAGGCCCAGGCCATGGAGGCAACTGCCTCAGCTGGCAAATTTCAACAGGCCCTGGAGAATCACCACTGCAGCTACGCTTCCAGCTGTGACCATAAGAACAGCCATACTGGGTAAGACCAATGACCCATCCAGACCAGCATCCTGTTTCCAATAGAATTCAATCCAGGTCACAAGTATCTGGCAGAAACCCAAATAGTAGCAATATTCCATGCTACCAATTGCAGACTATGGACTTTTCCTCTAGAAACTTGTCCAAATCTTTTTTTTAAACCAAGCTACACTAACCACAGTGAGTTCCAGAGCTACCTATAACTTAGCAGGGTTTAAAAAAAGGTGTGTGTGTGTGTGGGGGGGGGGGTTTGTTTGTTTTTAAATGTTTTATTGTAAACCGCTTAGATTTGCCATCTGGTTTTATATTTGAGGTATATTAAATAAATTGTATTTGAACTTAGTTTGGCTAATTTTCTAAAAGAAAAGTCCATAAACTATTATTAAGATGGACTTGGGAAAATCCACTGCTTATTTCTAGGATAAGCAGCATAAAATCGGTGTTACTCTTTTGGGATCTTTTTGGCCACTGTTGGAAACAAAATACTTCGCTTCATGGACCTTTGGTCTGTCTCAGCACAGCAACAATTAAGTTCGTAGGGATGGGTGACCAAAATATTTCAAGTCATTTTTTCAGGGGGAAGGGGGTTCATTCTGAATGAATGTTGTCTTTGCAAAAAAGTGTACATACTATGTGTAAAAAGGATGCGATATTCTTAAGAGTGTTTACCATGTGAAAGAGCGCGCACTCTTCTTAAAGAGACCGCACTCTTTTCTTGACAGCAGTGGCGTACCTAGGGGGGGGCGGGGGGGGGCGGGCCGCCCCGGGTACCAGCCCTAAGGGGGTGTTCCCGGCCTTGCCGTTCAGTCCCCCGCCCCCCCCGAAGGACCGCTCGCCCCCCTGGCCTCCCCGCACCACCTATGAACAGCCGCAGCAGGATCGCGAAGTCAGCGTCAGCATCCCTGCGCTGCTTCCTACGACGCGATCCCGCCCCTCCTCTGACGTCAGAGGAGGGGCGGGACCGTGGCGCAGGAAGCAGCAGGGATCGCTGACGCTGACTTCGCGATCCTGCTGCGGCTGTTCATAGGTGGTGCGGGGAGGCCAGGGGGGCGAGCGGTCCTTCGGGGGTGGCGGGGGACTGAACGGCAAGGCCGGGAACACCCCCTTAGGGCTGGTACCCGACGCTGACTTCGCGATCCTGCTGCGGCTGTTCATAGGTGGTGCGGGGAGGCCAGGGGGGCGAGCGGTCCTTCGGGGTGGGTCGGGGCATCAGGCCTTCAGGGTGGGGCGGGCGGGCAGGCAAGCAGGCTTTCAAGGGGGAGGGGGTGACAGGCAGGCAGGCAGGCCTTCAAGGGGGGACAGGCCTTCGGGGGGGGGTGCAGACATTCAAGGGGTGCAGGCCTTCAAGGGGGGCAGGCAGGCCTTCAGGGGGGTGCAGACCTTCGGGGGGGGGTGTAGGCCTTTGGGGGGGTGCAGACCTTCAAGGGGGGAAAGGCAGGCAGGCCTTCAAGGGGGGGACAGGCCCACAAGGGGGGGGGCAGGCCTACAAGGGGGGGGGCAGGCCTACAAGGGGGGGGGACAGGCCTTCAAGGGGGGGTGCAGGCCTTCAAGGGGGGGTGCAGGCCTTCAAGGGGGGTGCAGGCCTTCAAGGGGGGAAAGGCAGGCAGGCCTTCAAGGGGGGGGACAGGCCTACAAGGGGGGGGGGACAGGCCTACAAGGGGGGGGACAGGCCTACAAGGGGGGGGACAGGCCTTCAAGGGGGGGTGCAGGCCTTCAAGGGGGGGTGCAGGCCTTCAAGGGGGGTGCAGGCCTTCAAGGGGGGAAAGGCAGGCAGGCCTTCAAGGGGGGGACAGGCCTACAAGGGGGGGGGACAGGCCTACAAGGGGGGGGACAGGCCTACAAGGGGGGGACAGGCCTTCAAGGGGGGGTGCAGGCCTTCAAGGGGGGGTGCAGGCCTTCAAGGGGGGTGCAGACCTTCGGGGGGGGGGGGAGGCCTTTGGGGGGGTGCAGACCTTCAAGGGGGTGCAGGCCTTCAAGGGGGGAAAGGCAGGCAGGCCTTCAAGGGGGGGACAGGCCTACAAGGGGGGGGGACAGGCCTACAAGGGGGGGGACAGGCCTACAAGGGGGGGGACAGGCCTTCAAGGGGGGGTGCAGGCCTTCAAGGGGGGTGCAGGCCTTCAAGGGGGAGACAGGCCTTCAAGGGGGAGACAGGCCTTCAAGGGGGGGAAAGGCAGGCAGGCAGGCCTTAAAGGGGGGACAGGCCTACAAGGGGGTGGGACAGGCCTTCAAGGGGGGGACAGGCCTTCGGGGGGGTGCAGACCTTCAAGGGAGTGCAGGCCTTCGGGGGGGGGTGCAGTCCTTCAGGGGTGGGGTTTAGGCCTTCAGAGGGGGACAGACCTTCGGGTGGGAGGTAAAGTCCTTCGGGGGGTGCAGGTCTTCAGGGGTGGGGTGTAGCCCTTCGGAGGGGGGACAGACCTTCGGGGGAGGGGGGTCCTGGTGTAAAAGTACACAGAGGGAGAGAGGGAAGGGGGGGTTCAAAGATACATGCATATGCCAGACTTTGGGGGTTAGAAATAATGGGTCTAAAAACAGAGGAGTGGGAGAGAGATGGTGCATAATGGGATTTAGGGAGGGAAGGAACAGAAAGGGAGAGAACTTGGAAACAGGGGATGGTGTGGAGGGGGGATAGAGATACTGGATAGGAGGATAGTTGGGAACAGAAAGGGAGAGATGGTGGATCCTGGGGTGGTGGGGAGTTGAGAAAAGGTGAATCTGTGGATGGAGACAAAAAAAAGGAAAGATGCCAGATCTCCGGGAGAGGGAAGGGAAACGGAAGGGGAGAACAGAGATGGCAGACGGATGGTTAGCACGGAGAAAGGAGACCCTGGCAAGCAAGACAACAAGAGCCTGGGACCAACAAGATTTGAATATTGATCAGAGAACAAAAGGTAGAAAAAATAATTTTATTTTCTGTTTTGTGATTACAATATGTTAGATTTGAAAAGTGTACATGAGACAGCTTGAAATGGGAACTTTTCTATTTTTGTGAATGGCAAGGCTGAGTTCAGTTAAAATATATGCTTTATAAGAAAATATAATAATGTGTTTTATAAAGTTTATAAGCATTGCTGGCATACTCGGTGAGGTGTTCCTAGTGTTGGTGGTGGTGGTAGCATGTCAGTGTGTTGAGAGGAAGAGGTAGTCTGGGAAATTCTGCTGAGCAAACTCTGGGCCCATTTCCACCCCCAGTTAGTCCACTCCACTCAACTGGTTCACACACTGAGTGGGTCTTTGGGTGTTATTTCTGGGTAGTTGTTTTAGAATCTCTTCCAGTGGTTTGTCAGTATCTCCTTCTGGTCCAAGGAAGGAAACTTTGTCAACCTTAGCATTGACCTTCAGAATATGTTTGTAACAGCGCTGCTTGTGTGGCATTAGGCTATGTAGTGATCGAAAGAAAAAAACAGACCTTTGCACATTTTTGCACTATATGGTGGGTGTATGAGGAGATTCATTTCCTGCACAGTTAAGTCCATTTTTTCTACTGAATAATAGTATAGGTACAATGAAAGTAAATAGCAAAAATGTTTGAGTAGATAATTAAGGAAATCTTTTTCATATTGCTTGCTTATGGACTGGGAAAAAAGACTGTTCAAGCAAATGTCTCCAGAACTGCTTTAATGGAAAAATGTGATTTTTTTTTTTTTAAGTACTTTGTGAAATTTATTGTTGTTGTGAAATTTATTGTTATACTTTGTTTAAACTTAAAAAGCGGTGTCATTAACAGTGAATCTAATCGAAAAATCGATTCAACAGGGTGAATCGGATCGAATGAAATATTTTTCTCTGAATCGGGCAGCACTATTGGCTACCATGAGAATGGGCTACTGGGCATGATGGACCATTGGTGTGACCCAGTTAGGCTATTCTTATGTTATGTTCTCATCTGTAGGGGCCTTTGTTTTCACTTCTTATTTTAATGTATTTTTTTCCTGGGAACTTATCAGTGTTTTTTTATAATGGGAACAAAAATGGAAGAGAATTAATGTGTGTGGAATGGGGGGGTAACTAATTTCTTCAGCTAAATAATTCAATCCACTTCAAACAGACATAGGAGAACTCACGCACCATTCACACACCCTCCAACCAAAAACGTCAAAAGAAAAAAACTGTTCGACAACCTCCTAGCCATTCGAGCTGCAACACTTGACCCCCAACTCTACAACCTATTGACCTCGACCACAAACTACAAAACCTTAAAAAAAGAAATAAAAACCCTTCTATTAAAAAAACACATAAAACCAAACTAACATAATCAGAACTGTCCCAAGCATCACCTGCAACTACTCCATATGTACTTCTGATGTCATGACAATTCAGACATAATTTATGTTATGTTATGTTTGGAATAATGGTTACATAAATGAGGTTCAATAAAAGAAAATTTTCTGTGGGAGCATTTGTTGGAACTTCTGTTATCCTGATTTCTTCTATCTGTGGGCTTTCTTTAGCTAACCTACTTATCTGGGGCTTTCCACTTCTGCAGCTGCCCTTTTCACGGTCCACTTTGCGCTTGCACTCTCTGGGGAGGGGGGGTTGGGTCTGGGCTTGGTGGGGTAGGTGTGTCTGGTAGTTTTGTCTGGGTGGTGGCTGGGTGTTTCTTGGGTGCTTGTTGTGCGGATTGGTGTGTCTGGTGAGCGGTCTGGGTGTTGTTGCTTGTGGGGGTTTTTTTCATTATAAAATATGGCTGAGGGTCTAGTCCGGCTTATTATTCTTGTGGGTTCTGGGGTGGGATTTGTTTGCTTGCCCCAAGTTTTGGCCTTTTGTTGTGTATTGCTATGCCTCTCATTGGCAATTTTCTCTTGGGAGAGGCTTGTTCATGCTTGTTGTTGCTGTTACTCTCATTCTGTGTTCTTTTTGATAATGTATAAGTTTCTGTACAGACCATGGTTGCTTGTCTGGACCTTTTGCCATTCTCAATAAAAATACTTTGGGAAAAAAAAAAAAAAAAAAAAGAAAATTTTCACTGCCTGTTTCTATTCTGACCATTTATTCCATTTCATGGTTATTGCAAAAAAAAAAAAAAAAAAAATTTTACATGAGGGGGGGGGGGGGTGTCAAAAAATGATGGGCCCCGGGTGCCACATACCCTAGGTACGCCACTGCTTGACAGTGTGCACATGTGCAAGCCATTGGAATGTGTGCACTATCAGTGAACATTTCATTGCATTCCTACTATGTATCCCATGCCTTTTTGATTTTTCGATGCGTTCTTTGTGGAATAAAGTTCATTATAGGGCGACTATATCTGTACCCTCCCCCCCAAGAAAAAGCCGCTAATTATTATTTTTTCAAATATAAGTTTTTCTTTAATTATTTAAACTTTATTATTTCTGTACCTGTATTTTTAAGATTTCTATTGGTTTTGTTTGGGATGTGTTCACAGTGGTGTCAGGTCAAAAGCGCACCGGGACAAAGGCGCGCGCAGACGCCGGCGCGATCTCTATTAAGTAAACTGGGGGGGGATCCCCAACAAAACCCCCCCGTCGGAGCCCCTAAAAACTGTCATTTTCTTCAGCGCGCGCCTCCGTCTTGCGCTCAGTTGTTGGCGCGCGCCTTTGTCTTTCGCGGGGTTGTCTATGAACCACAGTGGTGTCAGGTCAAAAGCACGCCGGGACAAAGATGCGCGCAGACAATTGAGCGCAGCGCGGAGGCACGCGCCGAAGAAAATTACTGTTTTTAGGGTCCGACGGGGGGGGTGTGGGGGGGAACCCCCCCCACACTTTACTTAATAGAGATCGTGCCGCGTTGTGGGGAGGTTTGGGGGGTTGTAACCCCCCACATTTTACTGAAAACTTCACTTTTTCCCTGTTTTTAGGGAAAAAGTTAAGTTTACAGTAAAATGTGGAGGGTTACAACCCCCCAAACCCCCCATAACGCCGGCGCGATCTCTATTAAGTAAACTGGGGGGGCTCCCCAACAAAACCCCCCGGAGCCCCTAAAAACTGTAATTTTCTTTGGCGCGCGCCTCCGTCTTGCGCTCAGTTGTCGGCGCGTGCCTTTGTCTTTTGTGGGGTTGTCTATGAACCGTTCACAGTACTCACTGAACCTTCCTGTATCTCATCTAATTACTCTATATTTATTCATAAAAATTTCATCATATCTTTCTAGCACCTATTCCTCCCCCCCCCCCCTTTCTCTGTTATAATCTATATACATAATTAATCTTTTTAAGAGTAAAGGACTTCTTTATTTACTTCCAACATATTTTTATTTTACAGAAAAGCCCCAAATTACAGAATTTTCTAAACTGACTTCCGATTTAACACTGTGGTTGCATGAACACAGCAGCTCTACTGGCAAAGAGAAACCCTGTGGCATGAAGAAAATCAGTAAGGACTGGTACATTCCGTTCTGGAGTCTAGGAAAGTCACAAATACCTTCTTTGTGAAAGCTGAACAGTGCACCATACACCCGGACAGAGGGACAACCAAATAGCTTCCCTTTAATGTGCTCCGGTCTACAACGAAAGTATAAAACCTGCCCTCCGCGGGGATAATGGATCCAGCCTGCGTTCCAGACAATTCATCTGCATTTTAATTTAACCCTTTGAAACATTAATCAAACCAACACTAATCACAGGAATTAGAGAGCTAAACAGGGGAATCTTCCAAAAGATTTTATTTAAAAGGCAGTTTATACAATTACCTGCATAGCTCCTCGCTGTAAAAGGGAGAACATTTCTGCAGTAATGAAAAGGGTCTTGGAAAATTAAATTAACAAGGGGGACCAGGCTGATATGAAACCAAATTAGCATCAAATGCAAATTACAGGGTACTTAATGGTAGAAACAGGTGCAGAGAAGGACCCTAAATGAGACAGATGAATAAAACATCCTTCTGCACAAATGTGGAAGCTGACACAAAGTCAATGATATGAATTATTCAGCAGCCTTCACACTGCTGTCGAGGTCAGCTTTCCTTGACCTTTGAAACAGGAAGTAAAATTCTCTCCAAATTTAAGTGACTTACAATAGTTTAAGTTTATGTATTTATTTTAACAAAATAGAATATAATAAAGATTTTTTTTTTCTCTCTCTCTCTAAACACGATGAAAAGGGGCTCTCAAATAAGTGAGAAATGGTGCTACGCTATCAGCATTCGGACTGGAACTGACTGGTGGGTTGCTTTCCTATGTACAGATGGGAGGAAGCACAAGGCATCGCAGAGGGAGGAGGACAGGGAAGTGTAACAGGAAAAAGGGAGGCGGACAGGGAAAGTAAAAAAAAATCAGGAGAACAAAGGGATGCAGGAGAAATAGCTAAGAGCAAATACAAATCAGCCTCTAGATAGGTTCATTAAAGGAGAACGTTTTTTTGGGGGGAGGGGTAAATTGTGAGACAGGAAGATGAGGAGGAAGAAAGGGGTACAAAGAGCCAGGCAGCATACATCCCAAGTTAAAGAAACAGCTAGCAGCCACTCCTTACTCTGCCAAGTCACTTGCTGGACAAAGGAGCAATTCCAGAGGCATAATGAACAGACGGATTCATCCTTCACAAAGGTACATAAGCAGGCAAACTACAGGCCGATCGCCAAGATCTTACTGATGAGAATATTTAAAACTGAATGGATTACAGGTTCCAAAGCAACATGGACATATACCGTATTTGCCGGCGTATAAGACGACTGGGCATATAAGACGACCCCCCAACTTTTACAGTTAAAATATAGAGTTTGTTATATACTCGCCGTATAAGACTACCCCTTCTTCCGCACACCTTCTGCACAACCTTCTGCCTGCCTGTCCCCCCCTTGAAGGTCTGCACCCCCCGAAGGCCTGCACCCCCCCGAAGGCCTGTCCCCCCCCTTGTAGGCCTGTCCCCCCCTTATAGGCCTGTCTCCCCCTTGAAGGCCTGCCTGCCTGCCTGCCTTTCCCCCCTTGAAGGCCTGTCCCCCCTTGAAGGCCTGCCTGCCTGCCTGTCACCCCCTCCCCCTTGAAAGCCTGCCTGCCTGCCCGCCCCACCCTGAAGGCCTGATGCCCCGACCCACCCCGAAGGACCGCTCGCCCCCCTGGCCTCCCCGCACCACCTATGAAGCAGCCGCAGCAGGATCGCGAAGTCAGCGTCAGCGATCCCTGCGCTGCTTCCTGCGCCACGGTCCCGCCCCTCCTCTGACGTCAGAGGAGGGGCGGGATCGCTGACGCTGACTTTGCGATCCTGCTGCGGACTGCTTCACAGGTGGTGCAGGAAGGTCATTGGGGCGAGCGGTCCTTCGGGGGTGGGGGGGGATTGAACGGCAAGGCCGGGAGCACCCCCTTAGGGCTGGCACCCGGGGCGCACCGCCTCCTCCGCCCCCCCCCTTGGTACGCCACTGCATGTAAACAGTACCCGGCGTATAAGACGACCCCCGACTTTGGGGAGGATTTTAAGGTACTGAAAAGTCGTCTTATACGCCGGCAAATACGGTAGTTACTAGAAGGGGAGGTCAAACCCACTGCCTGCTCCTCTGATCCGATTCCCACTCACCTTAGGGTTACCATTTTTTTCGGGCTGCGAAAATCCGGACACATGGCTCTACCCCGTTCTGGCCCAGCCCCACCCTCACCAACCTCCTCTCTTCTTCCCCCAAGCTCCGGCCGCGCCTGGAGGGCCTGGAGCATGCGCAGGTGTGTGCGACGTCATCCGTGCATGCTCAGATGCCCTCCGGATGCGGCCAGAACTCGTCGGGGGGCTTTCCGAAACCCAGAAAACCTGCCGGGTTTTGGAAAGTCTTTCTGGGACCCTGCAGAGTCCTCTAAAAAGAGGACATATCATTGAGATTAAGCATCAAATTTCTGCTTCTCAATGGCCACGAATTTGGTCTTGGAGAATTAGATGTACAGTGTCGGCATCTATGAGACAGACTTGGTTCTTTTTGTTGCATAGAGCTCTTTTGACCCCAGTACGTTTACAAAAGTTTGATAACTCTAGATCTAATAAATGTTGGCACTGTAATCTAGAAGCAGGGACTTTGGATCATCTAATTTTTTATTGTCCTTGTATTAACGCCTTCTGGAAGTCAATTTGGTCTCAAATTAATTATTTTCTAGAAAATCCAGTTGCTATGTCATATGATACAATTTTGTTTGGAACAATGATGAGAGCAAAGAGTCAAATTTCAGCAAATAATAATAAATTACTAATGATTATGACAGGAGTTGCCATTCAGAATATAACTAGAAATTGGAAAGATTATACAAGACTTAACTATACTTTTTGGTGGAATTATATATGTTATATTTATAAAATGGAACGAATTCTTGCTATGCAAAAAGGAAATTATAACAAGTTTAAAAAAATTTGGGGGCCATTGATTGAATATTCGAATGATTAGACACTTTTTTTTTTATAGAAGAATAATATGATATGGGATTGGGAGGGTATAATGTGTGAGATTCAAATAAAATGTTGATATGTGTGGAAGGGAAGGGGGGAGGGGGGATAATATAAGATTTAATATTATATGAAGTATACAAGTGAATTGTATGAATATTGAATGATTATTGTATACTTGTTATGAGATATGAAAATGAATAAAGAATTGGAAAAAAAAAAAAAAAAGAGGACATATCCGGGTTTTCCCCGGACATCTGGTAACCCTAACCCACCTGCTTGGCGCCATCTTCCTATTTGTCACATCCTCAACCTATCACTCTCCACAGCAACTGTTCCCGATGTATTCAAGCATGCCGTAGTTAAACCTCTCCTCAAGAAACCCTCACGAGACCCCCGCATGCCCCCACATGCCCCTACAACTATTGCCCCATCTCCCTACTCCCCTTCTTATCCATGCTACTAGAACATGCTGTTCACCACCATTGCCTGAACTGCCTTTCATTTCAAACTATTCTTGATCCGCTTCGATCAGGCTTTCGCCCGCTCTATTCCACAGAAACTGCTCTTGCTAAAGTCTCTAATGAACTGTTCCTGGCCAGATCCAACCAGTAGGATCTAATAACAAAGGAATGTTCAAAAGATCAGGGAAAACCCCACAAAGTGTGGACAAAAATATTCACATCAGCAAGTATTCTGGAAGTTGCTCTCACCAACATCATGAACCTGGATTGCAGTAAAGTGGAATGCTTTTTTGTTTGGGTGGGCCCAAAGGCTACGCCTTAGCCTCAGCCGAATTCTGTGGCATGAACGCTCTCTCCAGCTCCCGACTCCCCACAGTCATTTTAAATCTTCCAGCAGCTGCCACGCAGCGCCCAACGAGCAGGCCTGCCCCGGAAGTCTTCATTCTGCAGCATCGTTGCACGGCAGTGCCCGAAGATTTAAAGTTACAGCGGCCAGGAGGAGATGGGTGAGGGAGTAGAGCCATAACTGATTCTTATGACTGCCAATTTGGGGGAGGGGGCCCTAGCTTCTGCGGCCTCCCCCGTTCCGACACCTATGACTGGAAGGATCACACAAACCGATCTCCAACCCTGCCTCCAGCTCTCTAGTTCCTGATGAGCAAAATATTGTTGGGCCCTGGACCCTGAGGCCCATCCCATTGCTCCTATGGAAGCCTGTGGCTTTGTGGGGATAGCAGTGTCCCACTAAGTGACAGCTCTGGGAAGTCAGCTGCTTCTAATTTCGAAACAGGTTTCTTTTTCCCCCCCCAAAGTGCTAAAGCAAATAATCCTTGCAGCCCATGACTAGAGGCTTTCACAGGGACAGTGGTGAGAATTTGATTGTGGAGATAATTGCAGTCAGACCTGAAGGCTGAGAGAAAGAATTCCGATCTTGTTTAAAGTATGCGAAAGCAGCCAGCCTGCCTTGGAAAAGTGCCACATGTTAAAAGAATTAACGTTTCAGCATAAGATGTTTCCTCACCATCCTTCTGTTCATGCTATTTATTTTAAAAACAACCAAAGTATGAGAGACTGTGCCTCGTGCTGAGTACATTGAGGTTGAGGGGCTGAATGCACCCAAAGAAGCTACAGGAGCAGCAGAAAAATTACGCCCAGCTGCTTTAAATTCAGAACAACCAAAGGCATTGAAATGAATGATTCATACTGACGTGTAGATATGTGGCAGTAAACAGAGAGGCCATGATATACACCCAGTGGCGTAGTGAGGGGGGAGGGGCGGATTGCCCCAGGCGCCATGTCACCAGAACCTCTCTGCCCTACCCTACCACACCACACTCACGCCATCTCTCCCCCCCCCACCCCGTAACTCTGTAGATCTTCGCTAGCATAAACAACTTATCTTACCTGTTGCTCGTGCCAGCCTAGTTCCCCTCTGAATCACTTCCAGGTCAAGGGGCCAGGAAGTGACGTCAGAGGGAAATCCAAAACTGGCGCAAGGAGAATGCTGAAGAAAAGCCACTTGCACTGAAGTTTAAGAGATACAGGGAGGGGGGGGAAGGGAGAGTGCGAGAAGTGGGGGGGATGGGAGCGGCGGGTGGAGAGGAAGGCATAGGTGGGCCCCAGGTGCCTCCAACCCCTACTACATTGTATACACCTATGGAAAACCTGAATCCTAAAGGATAATCCACCACAAACAGCAATGTTGTTTAGATCACCAATTAGTCACACCAAAACATCACCGTAATTCTATAACATATATTAAAGTTTCCTGACAGTTCATTGACTGTCCCCCTTTTACTAGGCCATGATAGAGGTTATCATCACTGTCTGGAGCGCTAAATGCTCCGATGCTCACAGAATGCCAATGAGCGTCAGAGCAGCTAGCGCCCCAGGTAGCGGTAAAAGCCTCTATCATAGAAACATAGAAAAGGACGGCAGATAAGGGCCATAGCCCACTCTAGTGACCCACCCCCAAGTCTACTTTCCTAGAGATCCCACTCCTAATGACCGATCTCCTTAACTTAACCCTCAAAGGGATCCCACATGGGCATCCCATTTGCTCTTAAAATCTAGCACACTGTTGGCCTCAATTACCTGCACCTGGAGCTCATTCCAAAGATCAACCACTCTTTCGGTGAAGAAATACTTCCTGGTGTCGCCATGAAAATCTCCCGCCTTTGAGTTTGAGCGGATGCCCTCTTGTGGCCGATGGTCCCTTGAGAAAGAGAATCTCCTCTGCCATCTCTACATGGCCGGTGATATATTTAAACGTCTCGATCATGTCTCTTCTCTCCCTACGTTCCTCGAGACAGTAGAGCCGCAAATTTTTCAGCCTCTCTTCGCACGAGAGGTCCTTGAGCCCCGAGACCATCCTGGTGGCCATCCGTTGAACCGACTCCACTCTCAGCACATCTTTCCAGTAATGTGGCCTCCAGAATTGCACACAGTATTCCAGATGAGGTCTCACCATGGTTCTGTACAATAGCATTATGACTTCAGGCTTCCTGCTGACGAAGTCATAATGCCATTGTACAGAACCATGCCTGATATTCATATCTTCCCACTATCACAAACTATATTGTTGCTTAGGGGTAGGAAAAAAGAGACTCCAAAAATTAGGGTAGCGTCACCCAAAAATGTTCTGCACCCTTCTTCTCAATTTCTAGCTTAAAAAACCTCCCCTGTAAGAAAAGTACAGCTTCGAAAATTAATAATTTAATTATTCAATTTTCTATACTGTTCTCCCAGGTTTGCTCAGAACCTGAATTTATTCAGGTACTCAAACATTTCTCCCTGTCCTTCCCGGTGGGCTCACACTATCTGGGGCAATGGGGGGGGGGGGATTAAGCAGTTGCCAGCGGCCATTAAACAATGACAGGAAAAATCACTGCCGGTTTAAATTAGTTTGCTCTGTCCGGAGCCCTGACGCAGCAAAGCGAAACGCGGGCAGCCTTCGTCGGCAACGGACAGCTGACTAAACAAAGCACTATTGTTATACCAAGGGCAAAAGTCCGGCATGAAAGCTAAAGCTAAGTATTAAGTCATTTCGAAGAGCTTAGAAGTTAAAGACGAGATCAGAAGTTAAAGCTATAAAGCAGTGGTCTCAAACTCGCGGCCCGGGGGCCACAAGCAGCCCGCCAGGCACTATTTTGAGGCCCTCGGTATGTTTATCATAATCACAAAAGTAAAATGAAACAGTTTCTTGATCATGTCTCTTTAGCTATAAATTACAATATTATTATTAAGTCTTGGCCAAAAGGAAAGATTTATAAACTGTAAAGAGTTTTTACCTCATGCAAAAATTGTCATTTCTTTCATAAGACATTAACTATTTTTTCTGAGGCCCTCCAAGGACCGACAAATCCAAAATGTGGCCCTGCAAAGGGTTTGAGTTTGAGACCACTGCTATAAATTAAATGGTTGGGGGAGGCTATAAATCAATGATGTTGGTCCCATTTTGGTTTGCAAACTATGTTGTAATAGCAAGTGGCAAACAGGGGCCTGAGGTTTTCCTTCCAATACAGTACTCCCCCCGATATTCGCGGGAATTCCGTTCCAGGAACCCCCGCGAATGCTGAAAAACCGCAAATACGGTTTTTAGCAGGGGAGATAGGAGAGGGCACCCGGAGAGGCAGGAGCGCAGGAAATCACTCGCGGTATGCTCCGACCGCCTACGTATTTTCTTTGCAATTCACCACCTTTTGTTGATTACACTTTCTTTGGCTGGTACTTTCTGATCCATGGTCCACATTTATGCCTTTCGCCCACTTTGCATTTATTACCCATCATCCTCTCCGTATCTCACTTTTCACACTCGCTCCATTGGGTCTTTTTTCCTCATCCACTAATTTATTTCACATTCTTTCATTACATCCAGTGGCACAGTAAGGGTGAGCAGCACCCGGGTCGGTGGCGCCCCTCCCTTGTCCTCTTCCCTGCCCCCCTCACTGTGTGTGCACCCTTTTCCCTTTCCCCGTACCTTTTTAACTTCTCTGGCATGAGCAGCATGCCTGCGTCGGTATCGGCTTGCCCTTTAATGTCAGTTTCTAGACGCAGTGACATCAGAGAGTCGATGCCGACGCGGGCAGCAACCTAGCGCCAGGGAAGTAAAAAAGGAGAGGAGCGGGGGGGGCAGAGGTAGAGCAGAGGAGGGGTGCTGTGCCCTTAGGAAGATGATGTTTGGGGCAAACTACCCCCTAAGCCCCTCCCCTTACCACACCACTAACTACATCACTCTAAAAGGTTTTACATTACATTTTAGGACCGCTGAGAAGACGGTTAAGTTGAAACACGGCCTGTGTCGGGTCCGTATTTTCCAAGAATATGTGGACACTGTTGACAGCATGTGCATCAGCATCTTTGAGTTGACGCAATAAATCACTGCATCACGAACATCAGCTCCGCAGTCTTCTCTTTTTGCATGTTTTATGTACAGTGAGACCTTGGAATCCGAACTTAATCCGTTCTAGAACCCCGTTCCGAGTTCCAAATCGTTCGAGTTCCAAGTCAATTTTTCCCATTTAAAAATAACAGAAACTAGATTAATCCATTCCTGAGTCCCACAAACTCAAATTTTAACAATAATACACTGGATTTTAAGGTAAAATAAAAGCAAATAATAATAATAATAATAATACAGTACAATATTTTCCTCACTACACTACACAAAGGCGAAAATCACATGAGATGCTTTCACTACAGCTTCCAACAAGGAACTGAACGACATATGGGTGGCCCGAGCTCTGGGGAAACGTACGCACAAACACACACGAACAACGTGCAGGGCGTTCAGATTCCAAAGCAGCGTTTGGATTCCGGGGTAAAATTTTCTTGAATTTTTTTGGTTCGGATTCCAAGTTGTTCGAGTACAAGGTATCCCTGTGTTACAGTTTTGTTTATTTAATTAATTTTATTTATTTTATTTTATTAATTTTTATTTTATTAATATTTTATTTTATTAATATTTTATTAATATTTTATTAATTTTATTTTATTTATTTTATTTTATTAATTTTTATTTTATTAATATTTTATTTTATTAATATTTTATTAATATTTTATTAATTTTTATTTTATTAATATTTATTTTATTAATTTTATTTAATTAATTAATAATTATTTGTGATTATGTTTCGGATGTTTTGTAATACTAATGTGATATTATGTTTTGTTTTCTTTTAACTTGTATTTTATTGTACATCGCCTAGAAAGCTTTATATAGGCGATTAATCAAAATAAACCTGAACTTGAACTTGAACTTTATTCTATAACCCATCAAGACTGGAAGAATGTAACACTTTTATAATGAATAAAATCTCAACACCTATTTAGCGCAACTGCTCATACGGTTTACATGTCTTTATTCAATTTCATAATTCAACGCAATTAACCTAATGGCATTTAAGCTCTTTCCCCTCCCCCCCAACAAAATTGTAAAAGTAGAGGAATTGGGACTACAAACCAGAAAGACAAGTCAATTAGCATGTGTTCTACAATAGTCATCTAAAAGAGCCCTCTTAAAATAGGGAACTGAACATCGCCCAATAGCAGCCTGTTCTTCGTATTTATGGGCAAGACAGGCTCCCACCCACCATGCAGATAAAGAATTGTACACTTCTCCCGCCATATTCACGGTTTCAGGAATCGCAGTTTCGATTATTTGTGGTTTTTAGCTTGCTGGCTCCTCCCCCCTCAAATTATGTCAGCTTGCATAGAGAAATCGCCGATTCCAAGCGCTGACAGAGAAAAATCGCCGATTCCCGGCACTTTCTTCACCGTGTTTTGCCTATCCTTCAGGAACAGGCCAGGTCTCCCACCATGTTATTCGCGGTTTCATCATAGTCACGATGGTTTTTAACAGAAAACAGCGAACATATGAAACAGTTATTCACGGTTTTTCTGTATTCGCGGGTCAGTTAATTCCCCTATCACAGCGAATACGGAGGGAGAGGTGTAGCTTCTTTTCCATTCTGATAAAGCATGCTGAATTGCTAGACCCATAAGAACAAATAATTTGGCCTTATGATTGATTTCTTACATCTGAGAAATGAAGAAAACCTTCTAAAGAGCTGAAGAAGGAGAAACCCCCCCCTCCCCAATGCCAGGAAGCAGCAATTGCACTGACCTGCTATCCCTCTCTCCTCCCCTCTTGGCACAAGCCGACCAGCAGGAGCCGGCGAGATAGCCAACTGATTGCTTTTCATGTCCCCAAGACAGGCTGTGCGGGGTAGCAGCTGTTCAGGTGGCCTTGGAGAAGCTGGTAAAGATGCCCTATGGACAACTGAAAGCCCTCAGCCTTTGAAAATCAACCAGGCACATGATAAGATTGCTGGGAGCAGGCTGAAAATTCATTAACCCCTTGGTGTCTGAAATGGTAAGTAACCAAGAATTAAGCACTCTGAGCGGATCCAAAATGTTGAGGTTGGCCGATTCTTCAAGTCATGTCCATAAGCGGCCTAGAAGGTTACATATTTGAACTTCTGTAACTTTTATAAAAAAATTTCACATAAAAGTTTCAAGTTTCAAGTTTATTTAAATTTGATAAATCGCTTATTACATACTAAGCGAGTAACAGTAAAATATAAGATAGATCTAGAGTTCATTGTACAGCTTTAAAAGGGGATAAAAACAGACTGGGGATTGGACTGTCGTATTAAAAATTGTTTGCTCTAAAATAATCTTTGAAACCTTTTTATTTTGTTTGTTTCTGGTGACTTTAGTCACCTTTTCCTAGAGATGGTCCAATATATCAAATGAAAATTCAGAAAGCTTCTATTTTTAGAAGCTTTCCCATTTGTTAATAGAACAACTTTCATATAAAAAAAAAAAAAAGCTCAACTAGGGGATTTCCTTTTCTAGCAGTTTCACAATTTCTCCTTTCTCTTGTATGGTTCCATTGTTTCTTGGATTCTAAGCTCTTTGGGGAAGGCACCGCACCTATCTACTGTATTTGTGTATCATTCATTGCACCTCTTTGCTCTGATATAACCCTGTTTGGCTTGCGCAGTGCCACACAGCTTTCAACACACGATAAAAATAAAATAAAAATGAACAACATTAATCAGACTAGCTGTACTTAGAAACAATTGTAGCAGACACAGAGGCCTCCAGGCACAGAATCACTTACAGCTGGGTTTTATGCATTCATGTTCATTTTTTTGCATGGCCCTGAAAGATCAGTTTGAGCCATATCTGGCAAGAAGATGACAGTGCCACTTTGGTAGGGTTGTGAAAAATGTAACATCAGCACTTATTTGCACCAGATTCCTCTTAGCTTCTATTGTTTAGAAGGAAAATTCTGTTTTATACTGTACATATCAGGATATCTCTTTTCTGTGAAGTCCCTCAACAGCTAAGTTTGAGCAAGGTAAATTGTTCCTGAGATCAACTTATCACACTGCTTTACATCTTAGGAAGCCAGCCAACAACTGATAGAATGAAAGTGCAACGGAGAACCTGAATCCCATGACAGGTCCCTGAAAGACGGCATTGTGGGAGAAGAATGAGGAATCACAGGTGGAACGCGATGAATGGAGAGGAGGCTCAAGAGCGAAACTGCAGCCTGGGACTCTGCTCTGCAGGCTCACATTCACAGATATTAAAGGGGCTACAAGGAAATAGGGACATGCATTTAGGTCCCCTTTTATCAAGCTGCGTTATGGTTTTTTCTTATCACTGGCCACTGTGGTAAAAGCTCCGACGCTCACAGAATTTATATGAGCATTGTAGCTTTTACCACAGCAGCTGTAAAAAAACAAAAACAAAAAAAAAACAAACCCTAACGCAGCTTGTTAAAAAGGGGCCTTAAACGTGAATGCAAGAAGAAATACCACTTACGTGTGCTATTCTCCAAGAGCACATGTAACTGCATTAGCGCATAACTGCAAGGGACATATTTGTGGGAGGAGCTTGGGTGGGATATGGGTGTGTCTTCCACTCACATGTAAGTCACAGAATACTATACGTTATGCACACCCTTACTGCATTTTCGCATGCATAATTGAACTAGCTCTATGATCACGGTATTTGTTTTATTAAAACTTGATATACCGCTTGTTCTTCTGACTTGCTATACCGCTTGTTCCAAGTGATTTTTACATCATTAAAATACAATAGAATCAGTGGTGTAGTAAGGAGGAGGTGGTCCACCCTGGGCGCCGTCTTGGTGGGGCACCCCCCCTTTGCCACACGTGCACCCCTTCCCTCGTACTTCTTTAATTTTCCCAGCGTGAGCAGTAGTTCAAATTTGCTACCCGCGTCAGCGTCTGCTCTCTCGGATGTCATTTCTAGGTCCCGCACCTAGGGAGCGACATCAGAGGGAGAGCCGATACGATGCGGGCCACAAGTTCACAATACTGCTCACGCTGGGAAAATGAAAGAGGTACTGAGGAAGGGGAGGGGCGTACGGTGTCAGGTCAAAAGCGCGCCGGGACAAAGGCGCGCGCAGACAATTGAGCGCAGCGCTCCTCCGACAGGGGGGGGCATGGGGGTAACCCCTCCACTTTACTTAATAGAGATCGCGCCGCATTGTGGGGGCATTGTGAGGGGTTTGGGGGGTTGTAACCCCCCACATTTTACTGAAAACTTCACTTTTTCCCTGTTTTTAGGGAAAAAGTAAAGTTTACAGTAAAATGTGGAGGGTTACAACCCCCCAAACCCCCCCACAACGCCGGCGCGATCTCTATTAAGTAAACTGGGGGGGCTCCCCAACAAAACCCCCCATCGGAGCTCCTAAAAACTGTAATTTTCTTCGGCGCGCACCTCCATCTTGCGCTCAGTTGTCGGCGCGCGCCTTTGTCTTTCGCGGGGTTGTCTATGAACCGGGGCATACGGGCAGCAAGGGGGTCAGGAAGGAGCGGAAAGGGTGGAGAAAATGGCGGGGTAGGGGGCACCACTCACCCTTGCTATGCCACTGAATAGAATACACTGAAAAGAACTCCGAAAACAATAGGACAGACCTAAATTAAGAATTAGCCATAGCACTTACTCATTCTTACATACATAATTTTCCGATGTCAGAATCCCAATGGAGAAAGAGCCTATTTCCTTGGGAGGGGGCCTGAGGAGTCTGAGCAAATCAGGGCCTTCCAGATATCCACTTATGGCAGATTCAGATTGGTGTGCGCATTTCACGGAGCGCAATTGACATGTGCGGATTTGTCGGTGTGCCGATTTAAGAATCGTACAGGTCCTCTGCATGGAACTGTACAACATTATAGGCATTCATTCTATCTTTCCTTGCCCTGCGGTCCCTCAGTCTTGGGCCAGAGCCCTTTCAGTCTTTACACTGTACAAAGAGCTTTCACACAGTCATATGACAGGACCCAAGTGTGCCTGAGCTTTGTCAAGCCTAAGGGGGGGAAAAAAACCCAGGAAAGAACAAGAGGAAAAGGAAAGTTTAAAAGGCATCTATTAGATGTCACTAAGCTTTTGTATCCATGTCAATGATTCAGGATTAGAGTGTTTGAAATAATCTTATTGAGAGGAATGAAAAGAGCCACAGAGGGAGAGTCTGCTCTACAGCAGCTGGCAAAGAGGTGAACAATATCTTATTAGGGATGTGTTAGCTAACTAATGCTATTACTTTTATGCGATACTGATTACAAAATCACAGAGCCTCAAACACTTAACTGCACTGGATAATGCAAGGCATGATATTTCTGAAGCTGTTGCTCGTCAAGAAAGTAACTTTTTTTTCACAGATTGCTTTCTTAAATCCGTGCAGTGGTTTTTTATTTTTATGGGTGGGTTTGTTTTTTTTTATCATTAAATCCGTGCAGTGGTTTGTTGTTTTTTTTTTATCATTAAATCCGTGCAATGGTTTTTTATTTTTATGGGTGGTTGTTTTTTTTTTTTATCATTAAATCCGTGCAGTGGTTTGTTGTTTTTTTTTATCATTAAATACGTGCAATGGTTTTTTATTTTTATGGGTGGGTTTTTTTTTTTTATCATTAAATCCGTGCAGTGGTTTTTTAATTTTATGGGTGTTTTTTTTTTTATCATAAAATCCGTGCAGTGGTTTTTTAATTTTATGGGTGGTTTTTTTTAATATCATTAAATCCGTGCAGGTGTTTTTTTAATTTTATGGGTGGTTTTTTTTTATCATTATTATTATTTTATTTTTTTTAATTTTGCAGCAAGTTGCTAGAACTGAAGCCCGGCATGTCACCTTTAAAGAAAAATGGTTCTAACGTTCAAAGGGACTTTGAAACACATTGGGTTCAATACCTGTGCAGGATGCCACACTGATTTATGAGAGGGGAATTTTCTTCTCCCCGGATGAGTTCCAGTAATATTCATGTATAACAGATCGCTAGTACATCACCAAAACCAAGGAATCCTATTGTAGCTTAAGAAAACTAACCAGCCCCTTTCCCTCTTTCTCCTGGCTGTACCTCTTTTTGTGGAGAGAACGAGAGGGCACTCTCTAAAGTTGAAAGGGGCTAGATTCCGTACAAACATAAGGAAGTTCTTCTTCACCCAGAGAGTGGTAGAAATCTGGAACTCTCTTCCGGAAGCTGTTATAGGGGAAAACACCCTCCAGGGATTCAAGACGAAGTTAGACAAGTTCCTGCTGAACCAGAACATACGCAGGTAAGGCTAGACTCAGGGCACTGGTCTTTGACCTAAGGGCCGCCACATGAGCGGACTGCTGGACACGATGGACCACTGGTCTGACCCATCAGCGGCAATTCTTATGTTCTTATTATTATTTTTTTTTTTTTTTTACAATCAACCAACCAATAACCACAGCAAAAAGAGAGAGACCATCCACCTTCAATACAAAGATTATCTTAGATTCCATTAGACAAGGGTACTCAATTTCAGACCTCGGGGTGCACAGGCTGGCCAGCTTGTTAGGATATCTCCAATGAATGTGCATTAAAAAGCACAAAATATGAGGCTAAATAGCGCAGCTTCTTGAATAAATATCGCTAACAAAAAAAAAAAAAAAGCTCAGTCGCTTATTCACTGTATTAATATTGCAAACATACCTTCAACATACCTATGAAATACAAAACTTAAATTACATCTGTTATTACATCTTTAAGACAAAAACCTTTAAGACAGATGCAGGTGCTAAAATTGCTAACTCCAGTGATAAAATACAATGTTCTAAACTCTAAAAATTTAAACAGTGTGAATTGCAAATTCTATAGTCACAGTTAACACGTGAAATGTTCTTATATGATTGAGTATCTCTATTTACCATTTTATTTATTTTTAAGATTTATAAACCGCTTAAACTAAGCGGTGTACATATCAAACATACGCAAATCATAAAAACAGACAAAATAATGACAAATAATACAAAAATGATAAACATTTGTGACTGGTAGAGCATTTAAAAACAACATAGAAATTCAAATCATTCCTCCTTAACCTGAATCTTCCTTTAAAATTGAAGAGCACCCAGAACCTGGAGAATTAGATCCCACTGAATTTACAAAAAAGCATCCATGAATAGTTGTATTTTTAAAAGCGTCTTAAACAATTTACGATCCCTACATACTCTCAATACTCCACGTAGGGAATTCCAAAAGTTATTTTTTCCAGCTATAGAAAAAATGGCCAATTTTGATCTATCATAGGAGGCCTTTTCCTAAGGCGCGATAACTGATTTAGCACGCGCTGAAAGCTAACGTACCCATAGAATATAATGTGCGCGTTAGCATTTAGCACGCGGTAAATAGGTTAGCGCGCCTTAGGAAAAGGACCCCATCTTCCTTCAGACAAATCATTTGCAGTACATAAGAACATAAGCAGTGCCCCTGCTGGGTCAGACCAGAGGTCCATCATGCCCAGCAGTCCGCTCACGTGGCGGCCCATCAGGTCCAGGACCTGTATAGTAACCCTCTATCTATACTCCTCTATCCCCTTTTCCTTCAGAAAATTGTCCAATCCCTTCTTGAACTCCAATAACCGTACTCTGCCCTATCACGCACTCTGGAAGCGCGTTCCAGGTGTCCACCACCCGTTGGGTGAAAAAGAACTTCCTAGCATTGGTTCTGAATTAATTTTTCCGAATGCCCTCTCGTTCTTGTAGTTTTCAAAAGTTTGAAGAATCTGTCCCTCTCCACTTTCTCTATGCCCTTCATGATCTTGTAAGTCTCTATCATGTCGTTTATGTTTAAATTCTCTGCAATGCACTGTTAATATTTGAAAATTAAAGATTTATTTTTATTATTTTTTTTTTTAAGAAACATCCTTATGTGAAGTGCTAAAAATCTGTTAGAATCTTGTCCCATCCACAGAAATTCTATGATAAAAACAGCCCACCCCACCCCCTTTTCTTCCCCAGAATGCTACTCTCTGTAGCGTGCTTCAGTCCGACATACACAGGGGTGCAACTAACAGCATACAAGAACACCAGTTTCCCAGTAATAACACATTAGCTATTTGCTGTTCAGTTGCCAGACACACAAATGAGTCGGATACAGATTTTAGATCCACGACAATATTAGTCAATAAGATACAATTGAGTCTAATGTTCAAACACAGCACCCTATCAATCCACCCCCTAATAGTCAGGCCTGAATTCCCCATTGCAGGAGCAAATGGCTTAAATAAATCAGTGGGCAGGACAGTGTTATTCAGTAAATGCTGTATCTTTTTTTTGCTCCCATTCACAGTAGCTAATGTACTCTATATCAGGGGTGAGCAACTCCGGTCCTCGAGGGCCGGAATCCAGTCGGGTTTTCAGGATTCCCCCAATGAATATGCATGAGATCTATTTGCATGCATTGCTTTCAATGCATGCAAATAGATCTCATGCATATTCATTGGGGAAATCCTGAAAACCCGACTGGATTCCGGCCCTCGAGGACCGGAGTTGCCCACCCCTGCTATACCGAAGTACATTGAGGAAGTTTTCTTGAGGAGTTCTTTGAACCTGCGCAAATTTCAGAGGGGGGGAGGTTCCTCTTAATGATTTCCATAGTGCTACAAGACACAGGGCCACCCTGGCGCCAGCAGCTCTTGGAGCCTCTCAGGAGGTTCCTAGCCCTTGGGCGTGCTCAAGACACCGGCAGAAGAATGCAGACCAGAAAAGTCCAGGAAGCAAATCGACAATTGCATGAATGCAAGGAAAAGAAGGTGTCCGGTCAAAAGCGCGCCGGGACAAAGGCGCGCCCAGACAATTGAGCGCAGCGCCGTGCCGCTCTAAATTACTGTTTTTAGCGCTCCGACGGGGGGGCGTGGGGGGGAACCCCCCCACTTTACTTAATAGACATCGCGCCGTGTTGTGGGGGCATTGTGGGGGGTGTGGGGGATTGTACTTTTTCCCTGTTTTTAGGGAAAAAGTTCAGTTTACAGTAAAATGTGGAGGGTTACAACCCCCAAACCCCCCATAATGCCGGCGCGATGTCTATTAAGTAAACTGGGGGGATTCCCCAACAAAACCCCCCGTTGGAGCCCCTAAAAACTGTAATTTAGAGCGGCGCGGTGGCGCGCGCTGCGCTCAATTGTCGGCGCGCGCTTTTGTCTTTCGCGCCGTTGTCTATGAACCGAAAAGAATGCTAAGGGGCTACAGGCCAAACATTCCCCCTCCTTTACTAATGCATAGCATGGGTTTTAGCGCCGGAGCAGTTACCGCCGCTGCCGGCGCTAAAAAAACACACTACGCGTTTTGTAAAGGAGGGGGATTATTTGCTTTGTTTTGTTTCTCATGTTGTTTACACGATTGTTTGTTTTATTTGGGTTTTAATTCTTTTTTTCCATTCAGTGCAACATGGTAATTAGTGTACACTGTTTTTTCTAATAAAGGGTAATTGTAGAAGCTGGTAAAAGGGGATTGGACTTGATATACTGCTGTTTCCACGTGGTTTACACAATCGAAGCAGTTTACATATTTCAGACAGGTACTTATTTTGTACCTGGGGCAATGAAGTGTTAAGTGACTTGCTCAGAGTCCCAAGTAGTTGCAGTGGGAATGGAACTCGCAACCTAGTAACATAGTAACATAGTAGATGACGGCAGATAAAGACCCGAATGGTCCATCCAGTCTGCCCAACCTGATTCAATTTAAATTTTTTCTTCTTAGCTATTTCTGAGCAAGAATCCAAAGCTCTACCCGGTACTTTGCTTGGGTTCCAACTGTCCGTTAAATCTCCGTTAAAACTTACTCCAGCCCATCTATACCCTCCCAGCCATTGAAGCCCTCCCCAGCCCATCCTCCCCCAAACGGCCATATACAGACATAGACCGTGCAAGTCTGCCTAGTACTGGCCTTAGTTCAATATTTAATATTATTTTCTGATTCTAGATCCTCTGTGTTCATCCCACGCTTCTTTGAACTCCGTCGCCGTTCTCTCCACCATCTCTCCCGGGAGCGCATTCCAGGCACCCACCACCCTCTCCGTAAAGTAGAATTTCCTAACATTGCTCAGGGTACCGAGGCAGCTGCTCTAGCCACGCCTCCTCTCCCAGTGGTCTATGTTGCTAACTTCCCCCCTTAATGTGAAGAGTTTCAGTCTCTGGTAACCAGAGTTGAGATTGTGATGTCATAATGCCTCATTCCACCAATAAGAGTCAACCTTCTCGGTGATGTCACAATAGGTTGATTGTAAAGGGTAAAGGGATTGATATACTGTTTTTCCTGTGTGGTTTACACAATCAAAGCAGTTTACATATTTTAGACAGGTATTTATTTTGTACCTGGGGCAGTGAAGTGTTAAGAGACTTGTCCTAAGTCACAAGGAGCTGCAGTGGGAATCAAGCTCACAACCTCAGCATGCTGAGGCAACTGCTCCAACCGCTAGGCCACTCCTCCACTCCACACCTAGGATATAGATTGCTAACATTTATGCATGAACTGGCATCAATATCTGGCCTAGCGTAAGCGCTAGGTGCTATTCCATAAACTACGCTGAGCATGTACCATCAAGGAGGGATACGCATAATCAGTTGTGTGTGCTGCATGGCACACTTAGGCACGTCGACTTACACCAGCTATCGATCTGACGTGATCGCACAAAAGTTTAGGGCACCAACAAGCCTGCTTGCGGGTATTCTGTAACAACTTAAGCCAGTGGTTCCCATTCAAGTTTCAAGTTTATTAGATGACTTGATCAATCGCTTAATCAAATATTCTAAGCGATGTACACTTTAAAATTAACAAATATAAAAAATAAAACAAACAATACAGTACATACAATTACTTAAATAATGGGTAAGAACTCGTGATATTAACATTGATAAACATGGGAGAGGAGGGATGAACTACAATTCATAAAGTAAAGAAGAAACATTGAGGGGAAACACAAAGGGAAATAATTAACACAGGTTTCATATAGGAAAACATGATACTAAAACTAAAATTATGTTATAAAAGCATCTTTAAAAAGGAAGGTTTTGAGTTCAGTTTTAAATTTTCCAAGTTCTTTTTCCTCGCGTAAAAAAATAGGAAGGGCGTTCCATGTCTGCGGTGCAGTACATGAAAAAATAAATTGTCTCCTTGTATTGATAATTTTTAACGAAGGGACAGATAGCAGATTTTGTTCGCTAGAACGTAGTATTCTCTCTGTAGAATAAGGAATAAGAAATCTATATAAAAATGCAGGGGTCTTATTGATCAGAGTCTTAAAGATAATTAAACATAATTTATAAGTGATTCTGTAATTAACAGGGAGCCAATGAGCCTCTTTGAGGAGTGGTGTTACATGATCAAATTTTTTTGAATTGGTTATTAATTTTATGGCTGTATTTTGTATGATTTGTAATCTTTTAATTTCATATAGTGCAATTCCTTTAAATAAGGAATTGCAATAATCAATTTTAGACATCACCAAAGAGTGAATCAGTATTGTAAGTGATTTGGGACAAAGAAATTTTGAAATGGAACGAATTTTGCGTAACCTATAAAAGGTGATTTTTACAATGTTACTGATATGATCATGGTAAGAAAGTTTAGTATCAAAAATTACCCCCAAAATTTTTGTATTTTTTACTAATTGTAGGGGAACATTAAGAATTCCTGTCCTGAGGGAGCCTTCAGCCACTCAGGAGCGAGGGGGTGGAGACAAAGTTGGGGGCGGGGCACCACTGCCCCGGGAGGCTCTCAAGCTCGCTAAGCCACCGACCTAGCCTGTTAGGTTTTCTGGCTAGCCACAATTAATATTCATGAGCTAGATTTGCATACACCTCCTCACTTCATCTTACCTTTTGGGACTTTTGCCACTACAGGTCCTTTCTCTGATCCATACAAAGTAAACCTAATTAAGAAGATCTCTCATTAGACTTTGAGAAAAAAAAAATTGGCACAGTTTATGCTAATTGCTCCTGTAAAATTTAATAAACTCTTTGAAATGGGAATAGACTAATGAGGTTTTATTTATTGAGCTGAAATAACTACATGGGGGAAAGGTTGGGACACAAAGCTTTCCAATCTAGTCATAAAAACTGCAATTTATTCAAATCAGTACAGAAATTTTATTACAAACCTTTTAAATTCAAATACGAGTTATTTGGGTATTCAATCAATCTCAAGACTAGAAGGCATATTAACTTTTTAGAAAAAAAAATAGGTAAATTCTGAGAATAACTTCTGCCCCCTGCCTGAGTGCACACTCATACAAAAGGGACGTTGTCCGGTTTCATTAACCAGATATTTGAAACATTGTGATGCAGCCGCAAAGACATACAAATCAAGGGGAAAGGACTGGACCATCCTTCTGTAGCAATTCCTAATGAATGGCTGCCATGTTCCCTTTATTAACTAGGCAGGCTTGGCGAAAGATACTGCCTAGGGAGAAGCAGCGTGGAATCTATTTATTTTGAGGATCAAGCCAGGTACTTATGACCTAGAATGACCACTACTACTGCAGTAGACTCTCTGTTAACCGGAACTCAAGCAACCAGCAAAAATAGATCAAATAAACACTCTAATACTTTAAATGGATTACAGGGCATAGACAGAGGGGTACTATACAGGGTGATGTCAGGTCAAAAGCGCGCCGGGACAAAGGCGCGCCCAGACAATTGAGCGCAGCGCACGCCGCTGCACCGCTCTAAATTACTGTTTTTAGCGCTCCGACGGGGGGGTGTGGGGGAGGAACCCCCCCACTTTACTTAATAGACATCGCGCCGCGTTGTGGGGGGTGTGGGGGGTTGTAACCCCCACATTTTACTGAAAACTTCACTTTTTCCCTGTTTTTAGGGAAAAAGTTCAGTTTACAGTAAAATGTGGAGGGTTACAACCCCCCAAACCCCCATAACGCCGGCGTGATGTCTATTAAGTAAACTGGGGGGGTTCCCCAACAAAAAACCCCGTCGGAGCCCCTAAAAACTGTAATTTAGAGCGATGCGGCAGCGCGCACTGCACTCAATTGTCGGCACGCGCTTTTGTCTTTCGCGCCGTTGTCTATGAACCATACAGGGTACTTCAGGATTAGGGCATAAACAATTCAGGTGGTGGGAATTTACAGGTCAAGGACCTGGAGGGCCTCCGCGGGAGTGGGCTGCTGGGCGGGATGGACCCCTGGTCTGACCCGGCAGAGGGAATGCTTATGTTCTTAAGATCAGTTTCTGGTGGAAATGTAAGTGTAAGCTTGGCACGTCACGACCGAGTACACCCACGCGTTACCTACCGCATGTCCGATAGTTTGTCTGGAATAGTTTATGGTATGGCGTAGTATGGGGTATAGTATTAGCTAGGCCTATTTTTAATAGTAACTCCCAAGCAACCAGAAACTACATTTGTCCGGCATCTATCAATCCCCGTGGGTGCCGGTTAACTGAGAGAGTCCACTGTACGATTATTTCTAGAGCGCTACCAGATGTATGCAGCGTTGTACAGAGTACTATAAGGTTACTGGGTTCATAGACAAAATTGCGCGAGACAACGGCATGCCGAAGAAAAGCACTATTTTAAAGGGTTCCGACGGGAGGTGTTGGTGGGGAACCCCCCTATTTTACTTAACAGACATCACGTTGGCGTTGTGGGGGGGTTTGGGGGGTTGTAACCCCCCTCATTATACTTGAAACTGAACTTTTTGCCTTATTTTTAGGGAAAAAGTTCAGTTTTAAGTATAATGTGGGGGGTTACAACCCCCCAAACCCCCCACAATGCCAGCGCAATGTCTGTTAAGTAAAGTGGGGGGTTCCCCCCACACACCCCCATCAGAGCCCTTTAAAATAGTGCTTTTCTTCGGCACGCCGTCAACCTTGCGCTCAGTTGTCTGCGCTCAGTTGTCGGCGCCCATTGTCTCGTCACCAGGTTACTGGGTTAGATGGACCACTGCTCTGACCCATTATACCAGTTCTTATACTGTATGGTTAATTTTATTTAATATACTGCCCTTCCTTATGCAATAACAGAGCAGTTCACAAAATTTACAAAAAAACATAGAATAAAAATAACCATCCGCCTCCTTTACAAAGCCGAACTAGCATTTTTAGCTCATAGCATCAGAGCTCTTACCGTGGCGGCCAGTGCTACAAAAACAAAACAAAACAAAAAACAAACCCAAAACGCTAGCGTAGCTTTGTACAGAAGGGGGTATATTCCAAAAAGGAAAAGAGAAAAAAAAAATTTCTCTTAATAAAAAAAAGTATTAAAAATAAAATTGCAGGCTACAATGTTAGTAAACCCTAACCATATCGGAGCCATCCAGCTGAATAGAGAAAGCCCATCACTCCTCGATTGCTGTACACAGTATGGAGGGAAGGTGTGGACTGTAGGGTGTGTTTTCTTGTTTCTTCTGTACAGTGTTTTTTATTTTGTGCAATAACTTGGTCAGAACCTTTTGGATTCAGAAAGGCAATTAAAAAATTCTTATCCTTTAGGTAGTGCAAAACATGAACTTTACCCCCTCCGAATTTGTGTGGTCACTGGATTGCTTTCTTATTTCCCCCCCCCTCAATATTGTCCTTTTCCCCTCCCCCCTTTTGTGTCCAGTCACCACCTCCCTCTTTTACAAAGGTGCGCTAATCGCTAACGAGCCTATTATAGTCTATGGAAGTGTTAGCATTTAGCGCATGCTAAATTAGCTACCGCACCTTAGTAAAAGGACCCGTATGTCTCGATTATGTATTTCAGTCTGATGTTTTTCTTTTAATTATATTTTTTAAAAACCTATTGTAAACCGCTTATACATCATGATAGGTGGTATATCAAATAAATAGACTTGAAACATAGGGCTCCTTTTAGAAAGGTGCGCGAGTGGTTTTAGCGCGCGCTAGCCGCTACCGCCTCCTTTTAAGCTGGCGGTAATTTTTCGGCTAGCGCGCGCTAACTTTGTGCGCGTGCTAGAAACACCAGCGCACCTTTGTAAAAGCAGGCCATAGCTGGGCTGCTGCACCACTGCTATAAACCGACAGCGCAGAACTCGGCAACCTGAAGTCTTTCAAATTCTTCCCCACCATAAAAAGAAGAAAAAAAACCACAGACATGCAAGACCTAACTAACTAGGGGGCCTCTTTTCCAAAGCCACTGTAACGCCACTGCCGCGGTACATGCGCCGAAAGTCCATCGGAATGGAATGGGCTTCGGCGCATTTAGCGCGGCAGCATCACTCCTGTGGCCTTGTAAAAAGGGGTCCTAGGCGGTAACAAATAACATTGGGGATAGCGAGTTTTATCCTCGAGAGGCTTCGGAAGTCTCTTTACCAACCCTGGTGGTGTCCCTATAAACAGGGCCTGTGCATTCACGCTCAGCTGCCTCTAAGCCTGTTAGAGTTATAGCTCCGAGATCAGATCTTTATAACAGAGAAATCCATGTTTGAGATACAGAAAGCCAGCTTTGTGCCCGACGCTCAATAGTCACTGTATTTTTCCAATGGGATCTTAAGCTAACAAGATGCAAACCCATGATTTATGGCTCTCTGCAATGAGCAGACAAATCACCTTGCTAGACCCAAGCTATTTAGGGCAGCTTTCTTGCTATACAGCAGTACTGTATAATAGACTAAGGCACAAAACCACTTTCAAAATCAATATAACCCCAGACCTACTGATATTTTATTTAAAAAATAATCCAAAATGCATAATCTTCAAGAAACAGAGTGAGCTAATATCACCCAAGAAAATATTCTCTGGCATCAAACACCACCGTTAACTTTTATACTGCATAATAAGCTAGAAGGGTGGCTTTGGGGACACCGGGACTGATTTAACAACCGAGGAAGGCACTGCTCGGATACTGAACTGCACGGAGAAAAAAGGCCTCCAGGAACCCAAGGTGAGCTCTCGGCTGTAACACGATCAACTGTGAGGATCTGAGCGCCAGTTATGGTCTGTCGAAAATGGGGTGGGGGCTCTCATAGATAAAGCTGTTTCCTAGAAATAGCTTGTGGAGGCTTTGAACCACAATGAATCCCTCGTAAATCAGTAGTTATTGCTGCCAAATGTTTTCAAACATTTTTTTCCTGCGTCTTCTTTCCTGCCTCATCTTGATTTCTGTTTTCTTAACATGACTTACTGCATATCTGACCTATTTCCGGTCTTAGCCAACCATTCTCGACTCCCTATGTAATCGATCTACTCTACCAATGTAATTGACAATAAGCTTTCAAATTTCGCTGTCTATGTACAGTTTCTTCCTCTGAACTGCTTCTGGTATTGCGGTATACAAAAATAAAGTTATTACTATTATTATTAATAGCTTATCATTCTTGGCAAATTAAAAACAGTTCCTCACAACCTGCACTTTTTTTCCCATTTTTCTGTGCTACATAAATTATTTGCCCCAAAATGTGTTTGCTTGTTTTTTAAAATCACAGGTTCTTCCTTAGATGGTTAGTTTAAAGAATTGCTTTTATACTCAGGAGTTATATAATTATCACCAATATATCGAATAATCCTCCGAATTACACTTTCTCTTAGCAGCTTTGCCAGATATATCTCATTGAACCTAATTAAGGCCTCAGTTTCACCACCTCCACCGCATATACATTTTTTTTTAGCGGGGAACTCAGCACAAACAAGGAAGAGTCGGATGACAGTAGCGGCACTGAGGGATCCTTGAAAAAGCACTAGCGAAACGTATCAGGATCCAGTGTCTCCCAGGTTATAAACCAATGATAGAAATGAAGTTATAACTAAGATAAGTACATCGCTATCACTAAACGAATATGAATTCAGCTCTATCTTAAGAAAGTTATTAATGGATAAGGGATTTTTTAAGAATTGAGAATTAGTATTCTAATTCAAAGGCCGGCGACGGACTAACACCCAAATTTCCCCGCTAAAAATATATGTGAATGGGGTGGAGGTATGATACTGAGGGCTTCATTAGGTTCAAAGCGATATATCTGGTGAAGCTGCTAAAAGAAAGGGTAACTCGGAGGATTATTCGATATAATACAAAAAAAAAAATCAGACACACTATAAAGAACCAGCCATAAGTCCAGATCAGAGTAAGTCGAGCAGACGGGGAGAATTCCGCAACACAAATTCAAATGAAAATAGGAAGCAGAGATCAACTTCTGCTAAGGGCTCATTTTATAAAACTGCGCTAGGGCCTTAACACGCACGCTACCAGGCGGTAGATTTTTCAGCTAGCGCGTGCTAATCCGGGCACGTGCACTAAAACCGTTAGCGCGGCTTTGTAAAAGGAGCCCTAAGTTTGAGCTGCATCTTTCCTGCATTATTATAAAAAGCTGTCTCCCTTTAAGTTCACCAAACAAAACTGTGCATAGACCACACTGAATGCCTTTTAGGGCTCCTCTTACTAAGGTACGCTAGCGTTTCTAGCGCACGCAGGAAATTACCACGCACTATGTGGCTAGAACTAACGCCAGCTGAATGCTAGCCTAGCGCCCCAAAATAGCGCGTGCTATTCCGCTCGTTAAAGCCAGGGCAGGATTAATTCGTCGAGGGCCCCTAAGCACACAAGTACACTGGGCCCCCCCCCCCTTCTCCACCCCACCATGCGCCCAGGCAGAAACAGGAAGCTACATCAGAGGGAAGCTTTGGGCAAACAGCACCGCTTGCAAAATTACAGTTCCCGTTGCCTTTCTTACCTGCGTTGCTTGCTTGTCTTACTTTCCGTCAACGGGGGGGCCGCATTGCTGATTGGGGGGGGGGGCTGTGTTGCCGATCGGGGGGGGGGGACGCGTTGCCGATAGATGCTGGAGGGGCCCATCGCCGTTTGGAAAAAACAATGTTGATGCTCTCCTTCATCGGGCCCCCCTGACCATTTCGGGCCCTAGGCACGTGCCTACTTGGCCTATTGGTTAATTCTGCCCTGGTTAAAGCCCTAACGCAGTTTAGTAAAAGGAGCCCTTAGTGTTTTCGGACCGTTCGCTTTAAGTACACGCATAATTTATAGAATTGTATTCTCAGCCTTTTAGAAATCCAAGCAAGGTAAAACACATGAAATTACTTTTTTTTTTTTAACAGATGTGAGGCATTAGGCATAATTCTCTGCAGCATCCATATTCTAAACATGGGTGTATGGCTTTCAAATATTTATTTGGAAATATATTTTTGCTAAAATCACCAAAATGCTCCTGGCAATAACATCAAACCCTAAAGCGACGCAGATTATTTGTAACGGTAATTAGAAACCATTCAACCAAAAATTCCAAATTTAAAATCCAAATCAATTCCTCCCCTCCCCCTCCAAAGCAACCTACGACAACTCAGCCCTAGTTGTGAGAAAATATCCATGTCAAAATAAACTTTATATTATCCTATTGTAAGTCTGGAAGCTTAATATGACTTTCTCATTATTTCTAAACAAATTAAATTGGATAAAGCTTAGTAATTACACAGTCAGCACTCTTAAAGATATTGATATTTTGTGACAATTTAAAAAAAAAAAAAAAAAAAGTTTTCAGGGCTCTACTGGCAACCCAGGTAACCCAATCCCATTTCAAAAACAGCGGCAAGGCTAATTAGAACTCTGATGGCTCGAGATTCATCGGCCAGTGCAAGCCACATGATCAGGCCAAAACCCCCAAAAAAACTGAGACTCCAAAGTTCCTCCGAGTCACCGTTTCAGATGCCTGGTTCCAAGTATGCCGCCTGTGACTGAAGCTTATATGAAGACTTCTAACAATCACGAAACCACACTGAAAGCACAATGTACTGCTTTGCATAATTTCGCATGGGCGGACATTAGACATAATGGACTTCTTATACAACATCTGGCAGTTTGGAAATTAGTTGTAGAGCCTGAAATCAGTCAAATGAATTGCAGCTAACACCTCAAACACAACCATGGTCATTTTAAATGGACAAGTACTTTGGCTACCGTTTTCCGCAGATATGCCAAACACAAGCCCTTTCAGACACAGATATGTAACTTGAATGGCACTGTGCAGACAATTACTTACATACTAATAAACATATTCATATTGCCTGGAGCAATAAGCTTCTGCTTTCTTCATACAAACTCATGACACGGCACATGCATACTCTGAAGCTGTGCTCACATCCTCCAGTGCTAAGCAAAGCTAAAATTCATAATGTGACCTGCTATTTACTTTTAAAAGTGCTCTGGTTTCTTCATGTGTGAATGAATGAACAGTGCTCCAAGTCTGAAAATGAAACATACCATAGTTCTTAAAGAATCTCCAGTACTGGACAAAAAGCTCTTGGCGTGCATTTAAAATGCATTCTTAAATCTTCCACATCCCAGAAAGCCTCCTGACCTTAAAGTAAATAATGGATTGAAACTTTCCTCCGCACGGTAACCTATAAAATGAGGTTACCATATGGCCCCAGAAAGAGGAGGATGGATTGAGACATTCGGCTTTTACCTCCGTTGCTTTTCAATCCATTCTCCTTACTTCCATTGCTTTCAATGGAAATAAAACCCGGAGGTCTCCATCCAGCCTCCTCTTTCTGGGGCCATATGGTAACTCTAGCCTTATTCCTGCTTTTCTAAGCATGAATAAAGCTCGTCAACGGATCTCTGTGGAGGCCAGGGTACAAGCTTTTCTTTTCCCTTCCCGATGACAGACAGTTTCCACATGCTTCTGAGGCTAGTTAGCAGGCTAAGAGTACTACTCCATAAAATACAATATATTTCTAGACAAAATGCATTCAGGAAAAGATAACACAAAACATTTGCAAATGTAACTCCACACAAGTGGATGCTAAAATTTGAGACCCTCGGTTTTCCTAGGATTTATTGCCTGTGTGCCCTCTGCGAGACCATCATTTGGACAATCTTCCCCCCAACCCTTCTCCCCCCCCAAAAAAAAAAAAAAATATGCCTCACTTCATAATCTAGAGAGAACCCAGGCAGGAATTCAGCTCTGGGAAATCGGAATTTGCTGAGCTATTATTTTCTCACTGTGTTGAGGCCCAAACCAAAATCTCAAAAATGCAGATGAATTGCACCCAACAGAACTAAGGAAAAACATGGTAATGATTCATCAAAAGCAACATTTTAAAAATAAAAGTTAAATATTTATGAGCACCCAGCCACATCACGTAAATCACAAAACTATTATTTGATTTCTGATGCTTCCTGGCATAGTATGTGAATTAAGCCAAAGAAAGTCCAGAGTGAAAAATTATTTCCTCTAATCACAAATCAAAATGCAGGGTTGGCATGTTTGGAAAGGTAAAAACACACTCTTGGGGATTACTGTGGTGAACCCACACATGCAAGAGACATTAAACTAATTCCAGACCAACAAGAAAGTCACCCCAATTACATCCCATTCTCACGCCAAAGCCGAGAGACGGATCACGAGCAGGAAGTATTTCTACAGATCCAGAAACACAACAGTTAGGAGCAAGTCAATTTAAGAAATGCAAAAGAGAAAATTGCCAACAAGTTCTTCCCCAAAAGCTATAAACCTTTTTTTTTTTTTGGGGGGGGGGGGAGGGGCAGGAGATGGGTCAGAGGATTAGTTACTAATGGTTAGTGTACGCATCTGCCACAGGGCTCGTAAGAATAAAATGACTTCTGCACAAGAGATTGTGTGCTGACCATTAGTAAATCATGTCCTAAATGCCAGATGCGTGATGCTTAGGTCACGTTTTAGCCTTGCAGAAAGACACTTATCACAATGTCATATAATCTCAGGGTGTGACAAAAGTCTTATCACCCAGCACTCGGGCTCGCATCGTGCATGCGAACAAATAGAAACATTGCATTTTTATAAACAGGGCCATTGCTGAACAAAATGATGCCCCCGGCATGGTCTGCTTTTGGCAGTTCCCCCTCCCTTTCGGGCTCTTGTGCTCACACACTGACTCAAAAAGGTCAATGTGGTACTCTCCTGGCTTGGTGTCCCAGGAGGTCTCCCTGTTTGTCTACCCATTGCAATAGCCCTGTTCATAAATATATAATACCAAACACAGAAACTAATAATGTAATATGAAAATGATATCCAGTTCACATAATGCATATATGTTTTGTATCTCGTTTACCCCTTTATCCTATCTACAAGACCTGCAATCAGATGGTTTTTTTTTCCACGTTCGTAATACAAGTAACACAGAGCAGGTGGTTCATTCTAATTAGGGACAAAAAGTCAAGAAATTAATAGCAGTTCCAACCTGTCAATAATCACCGGGTCTGAGGGAGTCTCGTTTCTGTTGCCACAGCTTTTCTTGTCACAGCAGCGGCTGTAAAAGCAAAAGTGAAAGGAGTCTTAGATAACCGTTTCCTTGGAAAAGGCGCATTAGGGGGTGGGGTGGGGGGGGAAACCGGCAGCTTCAGACAATGAGTTGCAATATGGCAGAAATCCTATCCTCCCTTTACCTGGACGTCAGCAGAAATGCGGTGACAGCACCCAGACTGTGTCTCTTACATGGGTTAATTACTGATTCTGACTTCCCAGCACAGCTGCTCAGTAAGGAACATTAGAAAAGCTTTGGGTCTGTCCCCCCCACCACCACCAATCGTGATTGTCACAAGCTCACCTGAGATGCAGAACTCGACACACCTCTTGGTTAAAGTCCCTTCTTTCCCACGCAGACATATTATTGTCCATATGGCATGAAATTAAATACACAGTGATTATTTCTCAATAAATTAACACCGTTAAATTAACCTACCTTAAGGTCCCATGGTCCATTCTGTTCATGTGATTTTTGAACCCTCTAACATTTTTACTGCAAAAAAGTATATTTGCTACCTAAGAGAATTTTTTGTTTTCTTGTAAATAACTAGGAGAGGGGGAGGAGTATGAGGGAAGAGCTTGAAAGGTGGTTAATCATCCTAAAAAAGTGTTCATGAACAATGTTATTACATTTACTATCAGGTCAGCTGACTGGAGAGTCCACGTTCAGTTTCTAAGGAAATATGTAGCATTACAACAAAGGGAAAAAAATACCATTTTTATTGGTAGCACGGAATGTTGCTACTCTTTGGGTTTTGGCCAGGTACTAATGACCTGGATTGGCCACCATGAGAAGGACTACTGGGCTTGATGGACCTTTGGTCTGACCCAGTAAGGATATTCTTATGTTTTTACGTGAGCCAAGTATAGGACAATTAAACCATTGTAATATCATTGATGAGGTTGGCTCTAAGGCATTATGACATCACAATCTCAGCTCTGGAATGTTGCTACTCTTTGGGTTTTGGCCAGGTACTAGTGACCTGGATTGGCCACCGTGAGAAGGACTACTGGGCTTGTTGGACCACTGGTCAGACCCAGTATGGCTATTCTTATGTGAGCCAAGTATAGGACAATCAAGCCATTGTAACATCACTGATGAGGTTGGCTCTAAGGCATTATGACATCACAATCTCAGCTCTGGAATGTTGCTCTCATTGGGGTTCCGGAATCTTGTTATTCTTTGAGATACTGGAATGTTGCTACTCTTTGGGTTTTGGCCAGGTACTAGTGACCTGGATTGGCCACCGTGAGAAGGACTACTGGGCTTGTTGGACCACTGGTCTGACCCAGTATGGCTATTCTTATGTGAGCCAAGTATAGGACAATCAAGCCATTGTAACATCACTGATGAGGTTGGCTCTAAGGCATTATGACATCACAATCTCAGCTCTGGAATGTTGCTCTCATTGGGGTTCCGGAATCTTGTTATTCTTTGAGATACTGAAATGTTGCTACTCTTTGGGTTTTGGCCAGGTACTAGTGACCTGGTTTGGCCACCATAAGAACGGGCTACTGGGCTTGATGGACCTTTGGTCTGACCCAGTAAGGATATTCTTTTTTAAAATTTTTATTTGCATTTCAAAATACATTTACAAGAATCCACTTGTTAAAGTAATACAGAGCATAAACCTAGAAAAAAATTTTTTGATTTAAGCAAAACAAGAAAACTAAAGAAAACTCTAAATAAAAAGAAGAAATATTATTAAAGCTTAAGTCAAAAAAGAGGAAAATTGTTTTAAGAGTACTATTTCTCTTCCTTAGACCCCAATTACATCTTGGGAGAGACAAGTAATAACAAGATAAGGAGATCCATTTATAATATAAACAAAGGAAAAAGCTTAACGTGACCTTTCCAGCTTACTAATTATAGCCCTATTTCACTTTATCATTAATTTTTTCATATCCAAAAAAAATTACGTAGCTGATCTGGTGTATAAAACACATATTTAGTACCAGCAAATTTGATTTGACACTTGCAAGGGTAACTTAAAAGAAAAACAGCTCCCGTATTTACTACTTCTTGACGCATAGCTAAGAATAATTTTCTACGGTCTTGGGTTGTTTTAGTTACGTCCAGGAAAATCCAAATCTTCTGTCCCATGAATAAACTTTGAGGAGAGCGGAAAAAGGCTTTTAATATTGAATTTTTTTTTTTTTTTTTAATTCTTTATTTATCATTTTAAGATATTTAACAAAATCAAAACATTTTGTACAGAAAGATTGTCAGATCAAATATAAAATAATAAGAAATCATTTACGTAGTATTGATAAAATTCTAATCGAACAATCTCAAGTCCTCTATAATGTGATCCAAGATTTATATGAGTGAACTTAAGGAAATCAATTTATTAATACTATACAAAAGAAACAGTATCGTGTGCCTGGCTTGAGGAATTATTCTATTATCAAATCCAATTTGTTGTTACTATTGCATTGTTGTTATTGTAGTTGCTGTTGTTCCTTCTTTTTCCAGACGTTTCAGTGTCAAGAAAGCTGTAAGTTGAGATGGTTCAAAAAACACATATTTAATATCTCGATACCTTATTATGCATTTACATGGAAAACGTAAAAAGAAAATACCACCCAGCTGTGTAACTCCTGCTTTCATCATAAGAAACTGACGCCTGCGGTTCTGAGTTTCTCTACTAACGTCTGGAAACATTTGAATTTTCAAACCCAAAAACTCTTTATTCTTGTTCCTAAAAAACATCTTTAGTATCCAATCCTTGTCCGGCAACAACGCCACAGATAGCAAAAGAGTTGCTGGTTTAGCCAAATCTTTATCTGATGTTTCCAGGATTGCTGTCAAATCTTGTTGAAGGTCTTGTATTTCCTGTTTCTTATCCTCCGATTGTTGATCCCTTACTTTAATAGGCAAATAATATACTCGAGTGAGAGGAGGCAATGATTCCTCAGGAATATTAAGTATCTCCATAAAATACCTTTTTATCATCTCTCTCGGGTTTATAGATAGAATTTTAGGAAAATTCAGCAATCGTAGGTTATTAGTCCGATAGTTATTTTCCATAGTCTCCAATTTTCTTCTAATAATTTGATTATCTTTTATTATTGTGGATTGAACTTGTTTAATCATTTTCACTTCATTTTCAATTTCTCCCACTTTTTCTTTAATATTCGAAATTTCCTGTTTATTTTCCTCTATTGTCTGTTTTTGAATTTTTATATTCTTTTCGCCTTCTTTAATTTGTTTAGTTAGTGAGTCTCCCAGTTTGGAAACTAAGTCCCAAATTGAGTCAAGAGTCACTTCAGCTGGTTTTTCATGTTTAAAGAAAGTCTCATGTAAAGTTGAAAATGGCTCACCTTGACTGCCTTCTGTCTGTTGGTCTGGATTTTCTCCTCCTTCTGCTCTATCCGCTGGAACTATCTCTGGGCTTAACAAAGCCATAGAGACTTCCCCTTGCTGGCTCCCCGGTGTTACAGCCTCACGATCAGAGAGTGCTGCAGCTTCTGGCCCACTCCTTTCTCGTGGGTAACTTGCACTCAGCGGTGGGGGAGGTGGATTCCTCTGGTCGGGGCTCAGCGTAGTATCCAGCCCCAGGACTTCCGGTCCGGCGTCACTCCACGTCGCAGAGTCCAACGGGCGACTCCCCGACACCACTGACTCCCTCTGAAGAAGCTGGAGAAAATGTTCAATCGAAGCGAGAGGGGGGTGTTCAAGACGCCGCGAGGCTGCAGCGGCGCTCTTACCCCGTCTCTTCGGCATCGCGACCAACAAAAAAATCTAATCGCTGTAGAAATGAGAAGCAGAAATTCCCTCAGCGTCTCACCAGACACCGGTACGTGTCGCCATCTTGGATCGTCTTTTTCTTAATATTGAATTAAGGTCCTGTTCAAAAACCAATGCAACAACTAAAGTTCCTCTATATTCAATCTCCTCACTTGAATTCTCCAATATGTCTGTTAGGTTATTGAAGTCAATTTATGGCCCTACTTCTTGTTTAACTTGCAAATCTTCTTTCTTCTTCGGTAGATAGCAAATTTTATTAATTGGAGGTATCATTTCAGAAGAAAATTTTAAGGTTCCAATTAAGTATTTTTTAAACAAGTCCAGTGGAGTAGATAACAGTCTTGGGGAAATTCAATATACGGAGATTTAACCTCCGATTAAAATTCTCCCAACCGTTCAATTTTTCTTTGGAAAAGGAGTTTATCTTTGACTACAGTAGCTGAAAAATTTTGCAAAGCGGAAACTTTTACTAATCTGGTCAAACCTAGATTCCGATTCCATTTTAATACTTTGAACTGTAGCAAATAAGTCATCAAATTTACTCACAAGTTTGGACATTTCACCAGTTGATGTTGATACCGCTACTTCTAATTTTTGGAGTAAATTCCATAAGTTTGGTGAAGTTGCCAGCGAGGAGTCAGGGACACCCGCTCCTCCGCTCGTTGTAAACTCGGCTTCTTGGGCAGTATGCGTCCCCCCCTCCGGAGTGCATTGGACACCTCGGGTCCTCGGCGTTCCTTCCTGCAACACTGTCCTGAGCCGGATTGGGCGGCGACCTGGCTTCCGGGGGAAACAATGATGTTTCGAATCCTAAGGCTCCTTCCACCAGAGCTACCGCAGGAAGCTCTTCCCCGCTCACTACAGCCGGTGAGCTCGTCAGGAACCGCTCCATCGGAAATTGTCCTGGTATGGGGGGATCGAGCCGGACAATCCCCTTATGTTTACTATGGGGCATAACGAAGCTTTCCTCAACGAATGAGAAAATCCAAAGTACGCTGCCGGAAGATCCCAGCCTAAGAAAAATAAGGTATGATGGAACTCTGGCTCCTAGCTGCTCTCACGCCGCCGCCATCTTGCCTCTCCAGATGCGCCAGTAAGGATATTCTTATGTTGTTACATGAGCCAAGTATAGGACAATTAAACCATTGTAACATCACTGATGAGGCTGGCTCTGAGGCACTGTGGACTGAGGCATTATGACATCACAATCTCAGCTCTAGAATGTTGCTCTCATTGGGGTTCCGGAATCTTGCTATTCTTTGAGACGCTGGAATGTTGCTACTCTTTGGGTTTTGGCCAGGTACTAGTGACCTATATTGGCCAACGTGAGAACGGGCTACTAGGTTTGATGGACCTTTGGTCTGACCCAGTATGGTTATTCTTATGTTAACTTAGGGGTCCTTTTAATAAGGCGCGTTAGCCGTTTTAGTGCACGCTAAACGCTAACACGTCCATTATCTTATGAATTTGATGCTACTTCCTTAAAAAAAAAAGGTCAAAGATTAAGGAGCAATCAACATCCCCTCTCCAAAGGTCAACTAAAAGCAGACAATCCCACAAAACTGCTCTTCCGTTCAGAAGGAAAAATTATGTATTTCTCATATTTATTTTTTCTACATTTAATCTGCGTTTCCATAACCTGCACTCATTGCAATAAAATATTTATTTCACAATTCATAGTTAAAACAAATCTACCAATATATAGCACTGAATTCTATAAATGGCACTTAAAATTAGGCCTCAAGAGAACAACATACAGCCTTCTTTCTAGGGAAGATTTCACATGGCATACCACATATATAGAAAGAAAATGAAACAAGACGTATGCCAAAATTTGCACACACAATTTTTGGCGTTTTTTTTTTTTTTTTAATAGAATTTGGGAGATAACCCTCCCTTAGCATCCCCCCCTGTCTCTCACAAACCAACCAACCCGATATCCCCTTCCACTAAAATCATCTTTTTTTAACATGCCCAAGAAAGCCACCAATTTTAAACTTGGTCAAATACTTGAAGGAAGAGAGCGCTTTCAACTGCTTCCTGCATCTCAAATGATGATTTTCCCTCCAAAGGTCAAATGAGAGTTCATTCCACATTTCCAGTGCCCTTACTGAAGAAGCCTTTGCATGGTTGTTCCCAGTTTAGAATCACTAAGACCCAAAACCTGATTAACTAACCTTTTTTCCAGCCCAAATAGGTGTAAAGCCTTGGTGATGCAGGCCTAGAGTTACTCATTTTCTCCTCAGGGTATTACATTATTGTTTATCATGTAATTATGTCAGATATTGTCTAGTAAAAATCTTATCTATACCATGTTTATTTCTCAGCCATAACATCCTGTAGACCAGGTTTTCTTAAGCTGGGGTCTGTGAACCCCTAGGGGGATTCATGGATGGGTTTCAGAGGGTCCGTGAGGGTCAGATAAAAATTAACATTTATATTCACTATACAGCCAGGTAACATAGAAACATAGAAGATGACGGCAGATAAGGGCCATAGCCCATCAGGTCTGCCCACTCTACTGACTCACCCCCCAAGTCTACTATCCTAGGGATCCCACTCCTGGTGACAGGTTCCCTTGGCTTAACCCTCTAAGGGATCCCACTGGGCATCCTATTTGCTCTTAAATTCTTGCACGCTGTTTGCCTCGATCACCTGCACCGGGAGCTCGTTCCAAGGATCAACCACTCTCTCGGTGAAGAAATATTTCCTGGTGTCACCATGAAATTTCCCGCCCCTGAGTTTGAGCAGATGCCCTCTTGTGGCTGAGAATCTCTTCTTCCATCTCGATAAGGCCGGTAATATACTTAAACGTCTCGATCATATCTCCTCTCTCCCTACGTTCCTCGAGTGAGTACACAAGCAAATTTTTCAGCCTTTCCTCGTACGATAGATCCTTGAGCCCCGAGACCATCCTGGTGGCCATCCGTTGCACCGACTCTACTCTCAGCACATCTTTTCGGTACTGTTGATTTTTCTCGCAGCTAATGAGAGTAAATATAGCAGTAGTAGTAGATCTGTTTTAATTTGCACAAGAGGATTTATTTCATAATTATCACGAGTGGCCATTATTTTGCATAAAAAAAGAGTGTGGTTTTTTTTAGATTGTTTACTATAAAGTTTAATAACACTTTGTGTATGTCACATATGCACGAGACAATCAAATCTCAATAAATAAAAGTATATTATATTCATTGCTTGCAAAGTTGTGTTGATGTGAATATTTCTGGGTAGGGGGGGGTCCATAGCTTTCATCAGATTCTTAAAGGGGTCCGTGACTCACAAAGGTTAAGAATCACTGCTGTAAACTAGAAAGTGACAAGGGGACAAGTTTTCCCCCGTCCCCACGAGAACTCATTTTCCCGTTCCGGCGAGTTATTTTCCCGTCCCTGCCCCAGCCCTGCAAGCTCTGCCCTTTAAAATCGTAAGTGTTCGAGGCTTTTGCAGTTAAGGCAGAGCTTACAGGAATGGGGCAAGAACGGGGGAGGGGACAAGGACAGAAACAAAACTCGCGAGAACAGAACGGAGAAATTGAGTTCCTGTGGGGATGGGGGACAAATTTGCCCCATGTCTTACTCAACCGTAGACTGAACCCCCTCTTCTATTAAACTGCGCTAGCAGTTTTTAGTGCAGTGAGCCGCGCTGAATGGCCCGCACGTCTCTCTGTCTCTCTGTCTCTCTGTTAGTGCAGTTTAATAGAAGAGAGGGTAAGTGGGATCACACTTCACATCTCCCATTATCTTCCCACAAACAGCAGAAAGCCTTCACACTCCCTTTTCTATTGCAATATTTTCCTTTGAAAGCTAGTCAGAAAATGTATTCAGTTAGTCCGATATAAAAAGGTCTCGTCTTAATTTTCTTCTTTGTCTCTTTTTATTCTCTTCTAATACATAACCTTCTTGTGGTACAATTGGTAGGTTGCTTGCCTTGATCTGAATTCAAATCCTGAGATTCCTGGCATGGAGCTACCTGTAGTCAGCTTAACCATCTGCTCACTTGTGGTCAGCAAATGAGTGCCTGGCTTTAGCCAAGGGGGGGGGGGGGAGGAGCTAAATATGACTGGCAAATGCAATGGTAAAGGCATTAAATGAGGAGGGAGGGGCTAAAGATGGCTGAGGAACACAAGTCTGTCAAGAATAGCTCCCATAATTTTTTCAAGACTTGGCACTTGCACACATGAGCCTACCTTTATCTTTAATAGATAACTTAATTTATGCCTTAAACCTGAAGACTCAAGATTAGACAGCACAGAGAATAGACTGGAAACAGCTGGACTGATGGGCACTTATCAATTTTTATCACTTGGAAATAAGCAGCTACATTTCTTCTTCATGAATTAGAAGATCGTGGCCATCCTTTTCCACCCCTTCTCCTTATGGCCTGAGAAGACCTACCCAACACATAACACTCCTTCTGTTTCCCTTAACACAACTGTCCTCTTAATCTCAATCGGAACGTCTTGGGTGTTTTCTAAAAGACCTTCTTAATGCTTCAGCTGCACCTCTGGAGAACTCGGTCATCTTAAGGTTATTCCCTTGGGTAATGCATGCCTACGGGGGTGGGGGGGGGGGAGAGAATCTCAAACCTACCCCCACTGTAGTGCACTATGAACTAGAAGTCCTGAGGCTAACATTAGTGAGAACCCTTCTCAGCGAGGCTTCGTCTATTAATCTAATTTATTAAGGTAGCCTAGCAGCTGACATGGTAGCCTTGGATATCTGTGGACTATAATCAAATCCCTTCAAAATAAACCATCCCTGAAATCTAATCTAATCTTATCCATAATTTCTCTATCGCTCTGGGCCTTTTCAGGTTCTAGGTGATTTACAAGAAAACCTATATATATATATATATATATATATAAACTATTGAAAATCTATTTGTTTGTCGATGCATTGATGTAATAGAATGTGAATGATCAAGATGTGAAGCTGCGTGCATGGTCAAGGATTTGATTTATGCCTTTTGATGTTATTTTATGATATGTGGCATTTGTTTTTGTAACAATTATGTTGTATTGTCAAATTTTATGCAAGTTACTTATGTAAACCATGTAGATCATATGCGGTATATAAATGTCTTCAATAAATAAATAAATTATATATATATTAAAAAAAACATCAAAAATACAAAATTGTTACCAAAAAAATTTTGTTGAACAAAAAAGCCTTCAATTTCTTCCAAAAGCTCAGATAACCCGTTTCTGTTCTCACACTTGGTCCAAATAGAAACTGAATAAAAACTAAACATAATTACTGTTTCTGCAGCCCAAATTGCAAGGGTCCCTCTGAATTTTCTCTGCTTCATTATCCCGTGGAATTGGATATTTTTTTTTTCATTTTTTTAAACGTTTTTGTGTACCATAAATATGCAGGTTTTGTTGCATAAATGCACAGTTTTATTGTGCAGTTAGTCTCGACAGAGAGCATCGCGGAAAGTTGTTTAGAAATTATCTCTCTAAAACAAGCTATTTTAAAGTCGAGGGACTTCATTATTTCATGTCAGACATTTCATCTTAGGGAGAGCAAGTTGTCTTTCACACCATATGGCTAATGGTAGTGCATAGCAATTAGCTGGCCTGATTAATGGTGAACAGACTAATTTTATGCTTATAACTGAGGCTACATTTGCACTTCTGGTGCAAATTCAGCATATCCCAACTTCCACTTGCAACAGACAAGACACCAAGAGAAAGGGAGCAAATTCCTCCTGGAGCCCCTCTCTCACATCAGATTTGCAATTTAAACAAGCGTTAGCAGCACAATAGATGGCAGATTTGTGAAACAGGGTCATGCAGACTGGTAAACAAACAGCGCCTCTTACAGATCCTCGAGGCAGCTCGAAAAGCTTTAATCTCCAACATTAGCTGCTTGACATTTTAAAGATGACTTTTCTCTATCAGGCATGCTGAACAAATAACATCATTTGCTTTCAATGGGTTAAGAACATTTTTTCTGTTTTACATTTTTTTAAAAAAATCCACATTACCAGTAAAGTAACATTACATGCATAATAAATAGCTTAGTCCTAGGTATTTTCAAAACAAGAAAAATATCTCTAATCTGTCACTTTAATAAGGGGGGGGGTGTTTCTGTAGGGAATCTAATATCCCTTTCTGTACTCAGAATAGAATCCTTTTACATAGGACAAACTATCCAAATGTCAAATATAAATCGTTAAGCGCAGATATGATAGAAAAGAACAAAACAATATCCATCCACCGGATTGGCTAATACCCATTTGAACTGGCCAATAAAAAGAAAGCAATGTCCTATGACTTCACAATGCTAATCCTAAACGGCTGATGGCATGAAAAAAACCCAGCTCGTCTTATCAAAACCCATTGTTCCTCCAGATCTAGATAAAATAGCATCTCTGCTTGGGAGAGGGCAGTATTTAGACCAAAAAAGCACTGTAGCATTTGAATGTCCAGTTAGAAACAAATTCTCAATACGATACAACCAGATTTTGAGCAGCTTGGGGATAATTTGACAAAAGTATTTCCTGTGCATAAAACACATGTTGCATATATAAAGTGCCAAATAACGGGGACAAAACTATATCAAGTGAATTTTTTGCTAGACATCAATCACCCCAAGGCACTACTTTTTAATTCTATTCGTGCCCTTACTGGGGTGGTGTTCTCATCATTGGTCTTAGCGAGTGACATATGCAAAAAAATCTTGTATATAAATTAATTTTAAACATTATAGAGTGCGTGAAGTGCTGTAAAGGAAAGGCACTTATCTTTATGCCCGATGGCTGCCCAACCGTCTCACTCCTCGTTTCGTCAGGGGCCATGCCTCCCTTTAATACACACACCAATATTTTTAATTAAAGAAGCCCTCACTTTGAGCTAATGATGCCGCTATTCTTAACACTGCACTCTGCCTGTGTCATTATACAAAGTGGCCATTAGACAAGGACATACGAGTATATGCATCGAAGTAGACAATACGCACCTAGGTGATCAAGGGTTAGTTGCAAAGTGCACACGCATTTTATAAAACCTGGGCATACTTGCACAGAGAGCATGGACTGGACTTAGACTTCTTGGGAGCAAGTAGTAACGTGAGTGACTTTGCAGCCTAGTTCTAAAAGCCTATTTTAAGTTCTAATTGTCTAGAACTTAGTTGACTGCTCTAGCTATTAGTTGTCTAGTTATTATTTTATATTGCCTTTCTATAAAAAAAAAAAAAAAGATCTAAAATAAGCACTTTTTAGACACAGGCATCCTACTATGAAATTAACCCCTATAAGAATCTATACTTTGGGGTAATTCTGTTTTAAAATGAACACCACCACTCACAAAAGAGAGTGTACACGCCAATAGAAGAAGGAGCCCGAGAGCTGGTCTCAAAGGGCGGAGAGTAACACGGGGCTGGGAGGCCCGAGTGTTGCTTGCAGGCAAGGTAGGGAAGAGGGGGGGGGGGGGTTGATAGAGAACAACCGTTGAAAAGAAGTATATGGAAGAAGGGGAGGGGTTCGCGCCAAAAAGAGAGGCAGGGATTGGATAGTGTAGGTAAAATGGGGGCGTTTACTTAAGGTTTTAGCACGAGCCTTGGAGGACTGAGTTCATTGCAGGTCCTCCAAGGCATAATTTTGTCCCGCCCTCCCTCCCTTTGGTGAGATTTTCGTGGTGTGGGAGGCGGGTCTCCCGAGCTACTGGGTGCTGGGGCTCATCCGGCGATGAGCGGTGGGCCGGCTGGGAGCCATGCCTTGGGGTCAGGTGACCCGGGTTAAAGGGGCATGAGGTCATGCCACCCCTCAGACACTTGCTGTTGGTGGCGGGGTCGGGGGCAAAGGTACTGTTACACAGGGTAGCTCGGGAGGAGCTTGCTGAGGTTCATTGTTAATTAAGGTTCAATGTGTTAATGATGTTAATTTATGTAAATGTATTTATGGGTTAATGTGATATAATAAAGAGCTGCGGCTATTTACCACAATAAGGTGTGTTGTTTTATTAATATGGTGGTAGAGAAAGGAGGGAGAATGACAACAGGATGGGACTATCCAGATCCCGATGTTACTGGGACGGTGATTCTTTATTCACTAAAAAGACCCAACACTGCCAGAGTTTTGGCTCTTTGCCTGCATCAAGGGTCTCTTAAGATGTCCGTCATACAAATTCTTTACCAAAATAGTCCCGATGTTAATTTAGACTGTTTACCATGATCTGCACTCAAACTCTTCTATGAAATTCAGGCACGTACGTTATAGAACGGGTTATAGGGCTGATTCACAAGCAACTCTTAGTTACTACCAATTAACTGCTTGTTAACACCAACTATTGATTGCCAGTGCTTCATTTGCTAATTAGTTTGCACACACAACTGGGAACTGCACCCAAATTTGGACACCCTATACAGAATCCAGGGATAAATGTAAAACTGTGTCTACAGGTTTATAGAATTAGAGGGTTTCTCCAACAATGTCCTGCTTCAGACCTTTAGCTTTAAGGTCTAAGAAGGCATCAATCAAAAAGGTTACACACTTGAACCAGGAAGTCCCGCCTACTACTGAAGCTGGGATGAAGCATCACGGAATATTATCAATAATTGGTTATGGCAGGAGTTGACAATTTCCCACAGGCAAAGCACTACCGGCAAGCATGCCTTTCCTTTCCACATGCCAAATTACAACATTTGCAAGCCAGATGTTCCAATCTCAACGCTTCCGAGATTAGTGCAACCTGCTCAAGAGTTTTGAAAATGTTTGCTTGGCTAGGATTGGGGAAAGAGCAAATTGGATATCCCCTGGCTGGTATCCCATAGGAGAGAATCACCACCATTAACTAGGTTTTGCCAAAGACATGCAACCCTCCCATCAGGACACCAGCATCACTGATGACCCCTGGCCTATAAAGATTGCTGATCTGTGGGTTATAGTGCCAAAAATATAAAACTGAAATGTATAGTTCTAAGCAAAGCAAGCTAATTAGATTTTCTTTTTATATTGGCTATGAAACACAAATTCACCTTCCCGCAAGTAAATTAAGGAAGAACAGGGTCTTTCTTACCTGCACATTATCTCATGTGTGAGCAAAACTCTACACATTTCTGGATTTTTGTCTTGCCCTTCATATACAATAGCCTAGAAGAGAAAATAGGGGCATTAGATGGTCAAGTGAAGGTTTTCTATATTTAAAATACTTGTAACCTTGCCATTCAACTCTGTTTCAAGGCAAGCAACAATTTAAAAAAAAAATTCTTAAAAAGAAATCAAAATATAAAATGACAAAACAATACATAAGAGATAAAACCACAATACAATATGAACCAATGAAAAATCTCTGCACTAGAGTATAAATGCCTGCGTGAGTAACCACGTGTGCGTGCATTTACAGAAAATACAAAGATCATCAAAAGTACGCACACTGAGACTGTTAGAGAATTCCAAATACTCGGTGTCATAACAGAAAAAGCCCAAGAGTGAAGCATAATTCTGTGAATGTGTCTCCTAGGAGGTATTTGAATGACTACATTTTACTGCTATATCTGAGTCCTCAAACATAGTTCGCAAAAATATATTTTAATGGGTTTGTGAAATTCCCATGCTGTAAGCCGAGAACACAATGCTCCCTGAGGAATTGTGTATATATTACTTAAGAAGAAATTGTTCCTAATGGGCAGATTCACTTCATGAGCTGCTCTAAGGCTAGACTACAGAACATCAAAGTTCGCTCAGGATCTAGGGCAGTGGTCTCAAACTCAAACCCTTTGCAGGGACACATTTTGGACTTGTAGGGCCTCAGGAAAAAAATAGTCAATGTCTCATTAAAGAAATGACAATTTTGCATGAGGTAAAAAAAACTTTATAGTTTATAAATCTTTCCTTTTGGCTAAGTCTTAATAATAATAATATTGTAATTTATAGCTAAAGAGACATATGATCAAGAAACTGTTTTATTTTACTCTTGTGATTATGATAAACATACCGAGGGCCTCAAAATAGCATCTGGCGGGCCGCAAGTTTGAGACCACTGCTATAGGCTAAGGCTCTTTGCACCTGCATTGTGATGTCATAGAACTTTATGGTTATAGAAACATAGTAGCATGATGGCAGATAAAGGCTAAATGGCCCATCCAGAGCATCCACTATCTCCTCCTCTCCCTATTGGCTAAGGCTCTTAACATTTGCATCTCCTCTTCCTATAGGCTAGTGGTCTCCAACTCCAACCCTTTGCAGGGCCACATTTTGGATTTGTAGGTACTTGAAGGGCCTCAGAAAAAATAGTTAACGTCTTATTAAAGAAATGATAATTTTGAATGAGGTAAAACTCTTTATGGTTTATAAATCTTTCCTTTTGGCTAAGTCTTAATAATAATATTGTAATTTACAGCTAAAGAGACATATGGTCAAGAAACTGTTTTATTTTACTTTTGTGATTATGATAAACATACTGAGGGCCTCAAAATAGTACCTGGCATGTGGCCCCTGGGCTGCGAGTTTGAGACCACTGATCTAGGGCATTTAGATCATTTTTAACTAAGAGGCCCTTTTACTAAGCATGCTTACCGCTGCTTAAAAACGGCGCTTGTGGGTTACACTCAGGAGCCACACATTAACTGCGGGCTCAGTGCACGCAACCCATGTGCTAAAAATACTTTTTATTTTTTTAGTGCGGTGGATATCTTTAGGGGTGGAGAGTAGGCATGCCTTGCGCTAATTGGTTAGCTTGCGGGCATTGATGCGTGCTGACTGATTAGCACAGGATTAGCGTGGGAGCTCCTCAGCCTTCCTTTTTTGAGTTTCATATCTCTGAGTGGAGTATACATGTATTGATCACTCTCTGAAGACAGGATTTTTTTTTACTGAAGTCAGTCTGTTTGTATACATTGTGCCATTTTTCTGACTTCCTTCTCATAAATTTTGATCCCTGGTTTTCTAAGGAAACCAATAAAAAGTTGGCAGGAATCGCTACATTAGGCCACTGCATTAATGAGTTGGTGCGATAACAAACAATCGCGCTTTTAAGCGGGAAGACCTTTTAAGTGATTTCTTGTTCATAAATATGATCCTACATGATCAGGTTACATAGAAACATAGAAACATAGAAATAGATGGCAGATAAGGGCCACGGCCCATCTAGTCTGCCCACCCCAATGACCTTCCCCTACCTTTCTCTGTGAATAGATCCCACGTGTCTATCCCATTTGGGCTTAAAATCAGACACGCTGCTGGCCTCAATCACCTGAAGTGGAAGACTATTCCAGCGATCAACCACCCTTTCAATGAAAAAGAATTTCCTGGTGTCCCCTTGCCGTTTCCCTCCCCTGATTTTCCACGAATGCCCCCTTGTTGCCGCGGGACCCTTGAAAAAGAAGATATCTTCTTCCACCTCGATGCGGCCCTTGAGATACTTGAATGTCTCGATCGTGTCACCCCTCTCTCTGCATTCCTCGAGTGAGTACAGCTGCAACTTATCCAGCCGTTCCTCGTACGGGAGATCCTTGAGTCCCGAGACCATCCGGGTGGCCATTCTCTGGACCGACTCCAGTCTCAGCACATCCTTACGGTAATGTGGCCTCCAGAATTGCACACAGTATTCCAGGTGGGGCCTCACCATGGATCTATACAATGGCATAATGACTTCAGGCTTACGGTTGGTATTCTAAATTAGTCACCTCTTAAACACTACGAATAGGGCATTAAGTTTTAGCTCTATCCTTCTCCAATCATGACATTGAAAGGAAAGTCATCAACTGAAAGGGTTCAAAAAAAGACATATTTCTGTGAAGAGTAATGAACTACACATTTACATCAATCAACATAGGAAAAAGGTTGCCCCCAATGCCATGTATGCTATGTATTGACATTTATTTCCTTTTGTTTTTTCTGCTATCTACTTTTTGGATCTCTTATATTGGGGACTAGAGTGAAAATGTTTTATTTTTATGTATTGATATATATATTTGATTTGTTCTTATATTGCTATCTGTACAAGTTTATACTTGATTGTATTATGAAAATGATAAAAATATATAATTAAAAAAAACCCCAAACATGATCCTTCTCTGGCATTTCAGTCCGTACATTACACACATCTGCAGATGATGGAGCCGGTGGCACAGCCAGGGTGAGAGGTGCCCAGGACTGTGGTGCCCTTCCCCCACCCTCTTCTCCCCTTCACACGCTCCTTCCCCGCCCCCTTCCTGCCACACGCACGCTGCTTCCCTTCCCCCCGTACCTCTGTAACATTCCTGGCGTTGAGCAGCAACCCCAAGCTGTTGTTGCGCCAGCGTCGGCTCTTCCTGGGACGTTGCTTCCTAGGCGCGGGTCCAGGAAGTGATGTCAGAGGAAGAGCCGATGCTGGAACGACAGCAGCTTGGGGGTTTCTGCTCGCAACAGGAACGACACAGGGGAACGGGGGAAGGGAAGCGACACACACGTGCGGCAGTGGGGGGGGGAAGGAGCGGGGGGACGGAGAGGGTGCCTGTGCTCTCACCATGTTGGCGCCTGGGATGGACTGCATGGAGTAGGTTTGGTTATTTCTAATAGTTGAGACAACCGCAATTTCCACTTCCATTATAAAGAAAAATGAATCCAATAGAGGTAAAAAGGTGACACGGCCTGATTTTGGCCCTGTTCCTTGAAAACAAAGTACAATGAAAATAAAATAAACAAGAAAAATACTAAAATCTCATGAATATGTAAGGCAGAACCAAAGCATACCTTTCCCTAGGAACTCCACAAACAAAGTGAACCACTGCAGTGGGATACAGACAAGATTGCAGCCGACTGCCAATAAAAACAGTCCGAGGTCATGCATCGTCAAGAGCAGCTCTAGTGAGAAAGAGATAACTGCATGCTATGCAAACTATGGGGTGTCTCTCGCCATCCAGGATACACACTTAAAGCAAACAACTTGTCATTTTAAGAGCGGAGGACCAGGGTACATGAATTGATACAGCTTTTTTTTTCCTGACCTGCTGCTACATTCCATAAAAATTCCCATTGTATGGCGAAGTCCATGAGCTTACTGAACAAAAAACATGAACAGTTAGTCGACACAAGAAAGGGTGGTCAGGAGGACGGATGCCAGCACCCTCACCAGGATGGCGCCTGGGGGCGGACTGTCCCCCCACCCCCTACCACGCCAATGCCTTCACATCTTTTATCTGATAAGAACATAAGAATTGCCACTGCTGGGTCAGAACAGTGGTCTATCCCGCCCAGCAGTTCGCTCACGCGGCGGCCCCTAGGTCAAGACCAGTGCTCCAAATGAGTCCAGTCTCACCAGTTTAGCAGGAAGTTGTCCAACTTTGTCTTGAAACCCTGGAGGGTGTTTTCCCCTATAAAAGACTCCATAAGAACGTTCCAGTTTCTACCACTCTCTGAGTGATCTTTTAATTGCCCTCTATACCTGACCCAAGCAAGCCCAAAATCTATTAAAAAGGTTTGCCTTCTCTCCCGATAAGCGTTGATCTTTCTAAACTCTGCAAGACTCCTCTGCCTGCATTTCTGCCAGTTGACAATGGTGCTTCGGTATTGTATTGTATTTTCAATTGTGGGACAGAGGGAAGGATTTCCAGGGGATCTTGCCTTTCCCTCATGATTGAAAACATCATATTGAAACATCATCCCCCATCAGCAGGAATGCTGGCAGAAGACTCCCACACTGCTTGTGGTGGCACCGCTGGAGGACCATGTCAAGCCTTGTTAGCTTCATCTTTGATTGACTGAGTGAATTCAATTAATCAAGATGCAACTACACATAAAAGGGTACCAGATTCTGTACATGGTGCTAAAATTTAGGCACGGGGGGGGAGGGGATATCCACATCGAGCATTATTCTATAGAGGGCACTTTGGCCTAACGCCCCTTACAGAACAGCACTTAAGATTGGATTTCCATGCCCAACTTTGGGCATGAGGATGAGAATTCCAGATCTACCTTAACAGTTTATGGACTTTTCTTCCAGGAATTTGTCCGAACCTTTTTTTTTTTTTTAAACCATAGTTGTTTACCACATGTCCAGCAGTGACTGGAAAAAAAAAAAATTGTCTTTTTGTTGCAATCATGTGCATAAAATAAATCACCCCTAGAATTCCTGAAACTGGGAAAAACAATACTGGGTGGTAAATTTTTTCAACACCTTAAAGCTATAAAAATGAAACAGAAAACTTCTGCGATAATATAGCAGGCAGAATTAAATTTCGTCAGATAATGGCCATCATTGCTAATGATATAGGAATATATTAAAAGGCTTATTTGAAAGTAATCTATGCTATTCTAGTTTCTTAAATGTATGATTAAGTTCGCACGATATCACTGATGACACTTTACCTGCTTAGATATGGTATTGTTAACATTTTCTTATGTATTTTAGGTATGGTTAATATTACGGTATATTGATACATTATACAGCAAATGAAGGAGTTATGCCAATAAGATCACTTGATCAGTAGAACAGTATAATGAAGCATAGTTGACTTTGTACAAATTGATGTTAATGGCACTGTGCAGCAAAAAATGTCATAGACTCAATTAATATATATATTATAAGATGGGTCAGAGACAGAGCATGCCATAAGAGCCGACAGCTCCGTTAATTAAAGATAGGCTCTCAGTGCTAAATCTGATGAGGAAGTCTGCTAGACCAGCTATCAGTATAGCATTTAAACGCCATTAAAACTGGGCTCTGCAAACAGGGCCCAATATTTCATTAGTTAACTATGCTCATTCATTCCCCGCTCAACAGTACCCTTCCCACTGCTGGGCATATCACAGATATGCCAAGTAGTGACAGACTGATTTAGAGAGCAAGTGAAGTTCCTTTGACGTAAGTAGGCGGCTACCTGTGGTTGCAAATGTATGAACATAAAGTAGTTTTCTAAGCATAAGCAGTTCTTTTTGATGACTCGCTGGGTGACTCGGTGGTAGTGCCATGGATCATCATACACAAGGTCCCCAGTTCAATCCCCGAGTCAGGTGAGGTCTACTGCTCACCAGATCAGCAAGGGCTGGGGATGCTGCAAACAGTGCAAAGAGCATGCGCAACCACTAGAGGGGAGGCAGTTCCATGTCACTCACTCAACAGCGACCCCCTAGTGGCTAAATGAAAGGTCCTCGATTGCAGGGTTATAGAAGGAGCTCTAACACATGGTTTATGCATGGCTAAAATGCACATATCACCTAATTCTCTAAACTCAGGTACCCAAATTTTTATCCCTAGCATGCGAATTTGTGTGCACAATTTATAGAAAAAGGACAGTTGCATATACAACTTAATTGAATAATTGGCTTAAATTGATGTTAATTGACACCTACACCAGCCTTTGACATGGCATGATTGCTTGAGCCTAAAGTTAGGCACGAAACAGCAAACTTGTGTCAAAATAGCTGATGACGTTTAATGTGAGCAAGTTCAAAGTGATGCATGTGGGGGGAAGAGGAACACGAACTATAGCTATGTGATGCTGGGTTCTGTGTTAGGAGTCGCTGCCCAGGTAAAGGATCTAGGTGCCATTGTTGAGGATACGTTGAAACCCTCAGCTCAACGTGCGGCGACGGCTAAGAAAGCAAATAGAATATTAGGAGCTATCAGGACAGGAATGGAAAATAAAGATGAAAACGTTATAATACCCTTGTACCACTCTATGGGTAAGGCCTCACCTTGAGTACTGAGTGCAAGCCTGGTCGCCGTTTCTTAAAAAAGGTACAGAGAAGCGCGACAAAAATGATAAGAGACGGTACGACTTCCCTGTGAGGAAAGGCTAAAGCAGCTAGGTCTCTTCAGCTTAGAAAAGATAGCTCAGGGGTGATGCGATAGAGGTCTATAAAATAATGAGTGCAGTGGAAAGGGTAGATGTGAATCGCTGGTTCACTCTTTTCAATAAATACCAGGACCAGGGGGTACGCGATGAAGCTACTAAGAAGTAGATTTAAAACAAACGAGAAAATATTCCTTCACGCAACATGTAATTAAACTCTGAAATTTGTTGCTGGAGAATATGGTGAAATCAGTTAGCTTAGCAGGGTTTTAAAAAAGGTTTGGATAATTTCCTAAATGAGACGTCCATAGGCCATTATTCAAATGGCCTGGAGAAATGCACTGCTTATTACTAGGATAAGCAGCATTAAATCTGTTTTATTACTTGGAATCTAGCTTGGCCACTGTTGGAAGCTGATGTACATTATAAGAATTTAGAATCTAAATCCTATCATTCAAAATTTGGCATACCACAAGGCTCTATTTTATCTCCCTTACTATTTAATATCTATTTAGCCCCGCTTTTGACTCTCTGTCAATCAATAGGATTTACGGTGTACGCTTATGCTGACGACTTACAATTACTGCACCCTGTTAATCCGAATAATCAAACCGAGATTCAGGCAATTAACCAAAAATTAAGTAAAGTCCACGAATGGTTAAACACAAACAAACTTTCTTTAAACATTCTAAAAACAAATACTCTTCTGTTCGTCGGAAAAGAGGGAGATCAATTAATAACTCCAGTCATGATTGAAAATATTCCTCTTCCATTAATCTCAACTTCAAAAATATTAGGTGTTTTAATTGACAATAAGCTAACATTCCGTCCTCAAATAAGTGCAATAGTAAAAAGTTGTTATTATAAATTGAGAATGATAAGATCACTGGCTCCTCTTTTAGATACTAATTCCCTTAACATTTTGATTCATTCACTAGTAATTTCAAAAATGGATTATTGTAACTCTCTACTAAACGGTATCTATCACAAAGATTTAAAACGCTTGCAGCTTGTTCAAAATACGGCCATTAAAATAATCTCGGGAGCAAAAAAATATGATCATGTTACCCCTTTGCTCCAAAAGGCCCACTGGTTACCAGTCTCACACAGGGTAACTTACAAAATCGCTCTTTTGGCATTTAAAACAATGCAGACCAACTCACCAGCTTTCATAGATAGACTTCTGATCCCATACGACCCCCCAAGAACTCTAAGATCCATCTCTCAATATAACCTTCATATTCCCTCTTTAAAAATCATTGGTACACGTCGCACCACTACGTTTTCTGTTACAGCCCCTACAATATGGAACACTCTGCCTTTGTATATAAAAATGGAAAAAAACTTAAAAACTTTTAAAAGCAATTTAAAGTGCTTTCTTTTTAACGACGCTTTTAATTGAACCACTTCTCCACAACTATTAATTTTTTACTGTTCCCCTGGTCCTAAGTGTTTTTCCCTTAAATGTTCCTCACTTTTCTATTACAAGTGTATTTCTTCCCACTTATCCTTATGTTTCTATGGCAAATTCGTCAACATTTACCCAGTTTGTACGGTCTGTATTCCTGTAGTTTACTATAGGAAAGTATGTTTAATCGTTATTTTTGTGAAATGTTAATACTTTCTACTCTGTACAACGCTTTGAAGTATCGATAAGGCGTTTAATCAAAAATTGAATAAACTATAAACTATAAACTATGGACCTTCGGTCTGTCCCAGTATGGCAAATAAGACAATCAAGGCATTGTGACATCACCGATGAGGTTGGCTCTTAGGTGGAATGAGGCTTTATGACATCGCAATCTGAGCTTTGGAATGTTGCTACTACAGCATCTGGATTTCTGCCAAGTACTTGGGACCTGGGTTGGCCACTGTTGGAAACAGGATTCTGGGATTGATGGACCTTCGGTCTGTCCCAGGATGGCAATTCTTATTTTCTTATTCTATAAGGGCAGTTTGCATTACACAATTCACACATCATCCCGGCACCTAGATTTTAGCATTCTTTCTGAAACCTACCTCATAAACTTCTAAAATAAGTACTAGAGCGCAAAAGGTGTGGGGCACAAGCAAGGTGTCAGGTCAAAAGCGCGCCGGGACAAAGGCGCGCCCAGACAAATGAGCGCAGCGTGGGGGTGTGCGCCGCCGAAAATTACTGTTTATAGGGCTCCGACGGGGGGGCGTGGGGGGAAACCCCCCCCCCACTTTACTTAGAGATCGCGCCGCGTTGTGGGGGCGTTGGGGGTGGGGTTGGGGGCTTGTAACCCCCCACATTTTACTGAAAACTTCACTTTTTCCCTGTTTTTAGGGAAAAAGTTAAGTTTACAGTAAAATGTGGACGGTTACAACCCCGCAAACCCCCCATAACGCCGGCGCGATCTCTATTAAGTAAACTGGGGGGGGGCTCCCCAACAAAAACCCCCGTCGGATCCCCTAAAAACTGTAATTTTCTTCGGCGCGCGCCTCCATCTTGCGCTCAGTTGTCGGCACGCGCCTTTGTCTTTCGCGGGGTTGTCTATGAACCCACAAGCATTAGCAGTTCTGTTGCTATTTTAAGCTGGACCCAGGGGCAAACTGTTAAGTCTGCATTGTGACATCTTCCTAAAACCTCAGCACTGACAAATTCATACATTGGTCCTATGTGCATTTTATTCTAGCAAGACCGTGTCAAATACACAGCCACTGACCCTGCCTATGAAGCCACATAACCTAATCCAGGGCACCACAGTATTGGAAAAGAAGGAGCAGAGAGAGGAAAACAATTCTATTAACCAGTAAATAAAAATCCTAATTAAGCAATGAAAGGAAATGACAACATCTTATTGCAGGATTCAATGGGAAAGATTGTAACATAAGATAATGAAAACATTTGATTCTCTGCCCTCCTACCAAGAGAACAGATGCATAAAAGGCAAAGCGAGTGGAACCCGAGCACTGCAAAAACAAGAAAGTTTATTATATGTTGACTTAGAATTAGCTACAAAGTGTTCTTGGCTGCAATCTACTTATGATTTGGAAATTACAATCGTATACTATCCATGTTGCTAAAACCATGATATGGAAAACCTCTCATATACTGACAGGCTAAAAAAGCTGGGGCTATTCTCCCTTGAGAAGCGGAGACTTAGAGGAGACATGATAGAAACCTTCAAGATCCTGAAGGGCATAGAAAAAGTGGACAGGGACAGACTTTTCAGATTATGGGGAACCACAAGTACAAGGGGGCACTCGGAGAAATTGAAAGGGGACAGGTTTAGAACAAACGCTAGGAAGTACTTTTTCACCCAGAGGGTGGTGGATATGTGGAACGCATTTCCAGAAGCTGTGATAGGCCAGAACAAGTTGCATGGCTTCAAAGAAGGTTTGGATAGGTTCCTAGAGAACAAGGGAATTGAGGGGTACAGATAAGGATTGAGGATAGGGACAGGAGTAGAGATAGGTTATAAAAATAGTCAAGGACCACTGCTCAGGCAATGGGCCTGATGGGCCGCCGCGGGAGCGAACCGCTGGGCTCGATGGACCTCTGGTCTGACTCAGCGGAGGCAACTTCTTATGTTCTTATATATTATCAATAGACACCACATGTCTGTTCTGCTACTTCAGGTTTAATACTGAAACACCATTTCCAAATTAATGAATGACTGGCAGTAAAGTCATTTGATTTTACATATGTAGGAAGCTTTCCACCAGGTGCTTGCCTCGCCGTTTCCTGACCTGGAACTCTGATGCCAGCCTCATGCTTACTGAGTGTACTATTAACAGCGGGATCTGAATAGTCCCTACTGTCGCCCATACACCCCCACCCCCACACACCCTTTCTCCTGTCCCAACTAACTAATAAGACAACACACATAATTTTGGAACATAGCCGCAGTTCAATTTATTAATCAACAATAGCAAATAAATTAAATTTTGCTTATATCAACATCATCAACACATTGAACATCAATTGAACATCAGCAAGCTCCTCCCGAGCTACCCGGTGTGAACATCAATATATTGCCCCCTGACCCCGCCACAAACAGCAAGAGTCTGAAGGGTGGCATGACCTCATGCCCCTTTAACCGGGTCACCTGACCCCAAGGCATGGCTCCCAGGCACGGTTCATTGCCGGATGAGCCCCAGCACCCAGTAGCTCGGGTGACCCGCCCTCCCGAGCTACCAAAGCCACCACCTAACGGGCAGGCGGGTGGGGGAAAAAACCGCCCTGAAGGACCCTGGAAAAACCGAGTCCTCCAAGGTCCCAGCTTTATTGCCTCCCCCGCACCGTCGATCACTTTACCTACCCAATCCTTCGCCAGCCTTTTGGTGCGAACCACACCTCCACATTCTCTCTTAACTCTTGCCTACTACCGTCCCTCCCCTCTCCCAGGTGTCAGGTCAAAAGCGCGCCGGGACAAAGGCGCGCCCAGACAATTGAGCGCAGCGCGCGCCGCCACGCCGCTCTAAATTACTGTTTTTAGGGCTCCGACGGGGGGGGCGTGGGGGGTACCCCCCCACTTTACTTAATAGACATCGCGCCACGTTGTGGGGGCATTGTGGGGGATGTGGGGGGTTGTAACCCCCCACATTTTACTGAAAACTTCACTTTTTCCCTGTTCTTAGGGAAAAAGTTCAGTTTACAGTAAAATGTGGAGGGTTACAACCCCCCAAACCCCCCATAACGTCGGCATGATGTCTATTAAGTAAACTGGGGGGGTTCCCCAACAAAAAACCCCGTTGGAGCCCCTAAAAACTGTGATTTAGAGCGGCGCGCGCTGCGCTCAATTGTCGGCGCGCGCTTTTGTCTTTCTCGTCGTTGTCTATGAACCCCTCTCCCATCCTGCCTCGCGGACGACACACGGGCCTCCCAGCCCTGTGTTACAATACACCCGTCGAGACAGGCTCTCGGGCTAACTTAGGAGCCGATATCAGAGCCCAACGGCACCTGATTCACAAAGAGGTGCCTAACTGAAAACCACGCCCTTGAGCCAACCCTAACCATGTCCATTTTTTTTTTTTATAATGTAGGCACTTTGGCCCAAATTCTGTAACCGGTGTCTAATGTTAGGCTCCTATTTTGGAGGCGCCCAACTAGACAGGCGCCTATCTAAATTGATTAACAAGCTCAATCAAGATTTTTAATCAGTAATAATTGAAACTTAAGCGACTATCAAGAGTGATTCTGCAATAAGGCGCCTCTAAAAATTTAGGCGGCCTTCAAACAAAAAAAAAAAATAGGCGCTATGCATGTTGGGTGTGGCTACGTGTTAGGCGCCTTATCGCAGAATCGCCGCTCTTAAGCGTACTTAAGCGCTCAGAAAGGCGCCTAACTTTTAGTTGTGCTTAGAGCTGGTCTATTTATTGGGCGCCTCCAAAATAGGTGCCGCTCAGTACGATTCATTAAACGGCACCCAATTTTACTTGAATCGCGCTGAACGGTGCCTATTTCGGCGCCAAACTTTTGTACGCTTCTTCTAGAATTTGCCCTTTTGAGTTAGGCACCGACGTTTTATAGAATTAAGGTTTTCAAGTTAGGCACCTAAATTTCAATTAAGTCCAATTAAAATCAATTGTGAGGTGTCGAGTGTCAATATCAGCACTGATTAAGCCAATAGTGGCGCCTACCTTTAGGCAGACTTTATAGAATCAGGGGCCTAATTTAATTGAAAAGTAGGATTCATTAGTGCTGATATTGGCACTCGACAACTCTCAATCAGCTTTACGTAACTTGAAGTTGAATAAGTGCCAAGTAACAGGCATTTGGAGATGCAGAACTCCGATAACAGCCTCTGAGCAACAATGCCAAATAAAGAGTTAATTGGACTTAAATTGAAAGCTAGGGGCTTAACTCAAAAAACTCAGTTCTATAAAAAAGTAGGTGCCTAGCCCAAAGAGGGAAATTCTATAAAAGGCATCTAAAGATAGGTGCCAAATAGGCACAGATGGTGGATGATGAAATGTGTATTTGCTTGTCAACTATCGAGTTGCGTTTTGAGTTAATTTGAACTCAAAAACAAGCTCATCTATTGCATTGATTAGCAATTCTATTCTATCTACCTTAGTTTCACCATTGTTAAAAATTACCCATATATAGTTTAAAGAACTTTAAATATAACTCTCAAGTTTAATTTTGCACTGGTTTTTGCAATTTTGTCATTTCAGTTAAAACATTTGCTCCATTTAGTGTGCCGGAGCTTAATAAAAAATTTGAAAGACACTGCACTAGTGGGTTAATGTTTCCACGCCCATTCTCCACCCATGACATGACTCCAGCCCAAAATTATCTTTTAAAAAATAGTTAATGCACAAGATATCACCTGCTGACAGGCAAACTACAAAACACTTTTCACACATTTTGTGCATTAACATACACAAATCCTCTCTCTCTCTCCCTGTAAATATATTATACACACACAAACATACATAATTGTTTAAAAGACATGGAGCTGTCAAGAATTCCGAACTTAAATTAAGTTTAAACTGCTCTTCAAGAAGATCTGAAAATGTCTCTCTGCAACTGCATTGCCAAAAAGGAATTACAGGTCGTTAGAGCAGTTTGCTTTTCAAATTCTCCCAATAAGTAATCCTTTTGAAGGCAAAGCCATAAAAATGTTATCTCCTACTGTATGTCTGTTTTATAGGAAAATAAAACATCTTTTGAATAAAAACCTGTTAAATATTTCTTGTTAAACTCATTTTCGTAATATGGTGTTTAGAGATGAGATAAATATTAATAGCGGATACCTTATAAAGAGGCAAAAAAAAATATTACACTAAAGCAGTGGCTCTCAGTCCAGTCAAGTTTTCAAGATAGCCACAATGAATATGTATGAGGAAAAAATATTGCAAACTAGGGATGCAGTGCAAACAAAAGGATGTAGATATCCTGAAAACTAGACTGGTTAGATATATCCTAAGGCAGGGGCTTATTCCATATAGTACCTCACGTTCTCTACGATCAACCAACCATAAACTCTTAACGATTCACTCCTTAAAAGTTATTGGAACCCGCCGACAAGATATGTTCTCTGTATCAGCACCGCAACTTTGGAATTCATTACCATTACAGTTAAGAGATGAAAATAACTTAAGCGATTTTAAAAATAATTTAAAATGCTTTTTATTCAAGGATGCCTTTAACTTATAAATTACTTCTGAGTTCTTCCTCGTTCCCTTCTTCTTTTCCACGCTTCTTTTCCTAATTCTTTCTTTTTTATGTTGATATCTTTTTCATTATTGTATAAATTTATTAGCTCATTATATATTAGTTATGTAAATTCTCCCTTTTTTTTATTTATTTATTTATTTATTTTAAATGTATTCATTGTATAAATTGCTAGTTTTATAGTATCTTATATGTTATTTCCTATTTTAGTATTATGTTTAATTATATGTCACTTTTATATATTGTAATTCGCTTAGAAACAATTTTAATTAAGCGATTAATCAAATATAAATAAAACTTGAAACTTGAAACTCGAGGGCCGCAATCCAGTCGGGGTTTCAAGATTTCCCCAATGAATATGCATGAGATCTCTTTGCATGCACTGCTTTCATTGTATGCTAATAGATCTCATGCATATTCATTGGGGGGAATCCTGAAAACCCGACTGGATGGCGGCCCTCGAGGAGGGACTTTGAAACCCCTGTCCTAAGGACTGAGCTTAGAACCCTTCCATTAAAGCACCCTAAAAGTGAAGGATCCATCAAGCACACATATACCCCCTAGAGCTTAAAATACGTTTGGACATCACATCAGCAACAGACATTCCAAGATTAATTCTAACTGGGGGCGTATATACATTAAGCAGTAAAGTACACACCCACTTTGGGGTATTTTAATCATTCATGCACAATTGTGGCAACTAATCTGTACATGCGTGAATGACTCCTTACAGGGTGACGGGATAATCGCGCGCCAGACACCAGCGCGCCGACAAGCCAGCGCTGACAATTTGGCGCAAGAAAGAAGCACGCTGCGGGAACACTTTGTTTTAAAGAGCTCCGACGGGGGGTGTGGGGGGAACCCCCCCCCACTTTACTGCATCGTGTTCGTGCTAACGTTGGGGGAGTGTTGGGGGGTGCAACCCCCCATTATAGAGAAAACTGAACTTTTCCTCCCCAAAATTGGAAAAGGTCTGCTTTCTCTATGAATATGCACTGAAATCCTGAAAACCGTTCATAATGTCTTCAAACACGCTGTATTTACATCGCTACTCATAAAACTCTCATTAGACCCCCCATATCCCCCTCCAACTATCACTCCATCTCCCTCTCCCCTTGTTATCCAAGCTACTAGAATGTATTCACCACCATTGCCTGGACTTCCTTCCATCTCAAGCTATTCTTCACCCATCTTCAATCAGGCTTTCGCCCACTCCATTCCACAGAAATTACCCTTGCTATGGTCTATAACGACCTGTTCCTGACCAGATTCAAAAGCATCTACTCTATCCTCAAGGTTCTGTCTTGGGTCCTCTCCTTTTCTCCATATATACCCACTCCCTCAGTGCACTGATCTCCTCCCATGGTTTTCAGTATCACCTCTATGCTGATGACTCCCAGATCTACCTCTCCAAACCAGATATCTCAAAGTCCCTCCTTGAGGGCCGCAATCCAGTCAGGTTTTCAGGATTTCCCCAATGAATATCCATTGAAAGCAGTGCATGCACATAGATCTCATGCATATTCATTGGGGAAATCCTGAAAACCCAACTGGATTGCGGCCCTCAAGGAGGGACTTTGAGACCCCTGCTCTAAAGGAATCCAGACCCAAGTCTCAGCCTGCACATCCAACATTGCCACCTAAATGTCTCGCCACCATCTAAAACGAAATATGGCTAAGACCAAGCTCCTTATCTTTCTGTCTAAACCCCTCTCCCCCCATTCTTTATTTCTGTGGACAACACTCTCCTTCTCCCAATCTCTGGGTCATCTTTGACTCCTCTCTCCTTCTCCACGCAGATCCAAAACACTACTAAGGCCTATCACTTTTTCTTTTATATTACCAAAATCTGACCTCTCCTTTCCAAGCACACTATCAAAACCCTTAACCACACTCTCATCACCTCTTGCTTAGATTATTCCAATTTGCTTCTCTCAGGTCTTCTACTCAACCATCCATGTAAAATTCTGCTGCATGACATATTCCACAAGAGCCACCATATTCACGTTACCCCCTCCTCAAGTAATTTCATTAGCTCCCCATCCATTTCCAAATTCAATTCAAACTCATCTTACTGACCTACAAGTGCAATCACTCTGTAGCCCGTCAATAATTCTCCTCACATATCTCCCTTATGCTCCCCCCCCCATGAACTCCATTCATTGAGCAAATCCTTCCTATCCACAGCCTTCTCCTCCTCCGTCAACTCCAGACTCCGTCCCTTCTCTCTTGCTGCATCGTATGCATGGAACAGATTGCCTGAGTCATTACATCAGGCTCCGTCTCTAGTAGTATTCAAATCCAAGCTAAAAGCCCACTTTTTTGACCGCTCTCATCTCCTAACTCCCACTCACCATAAAATTACCGATGTCCATCCTATCATGCTCTCTTCAAGAAACTCCCCAAATCCCTATATGTCTGTCCAAATTAGATTGTAAGCTTTTCATAGCAGGGACCCTTCAATTAAATGTCATATGTACAGCGCTGTGTACGCCTTTCTGTGCTATAGAAAATGATAAAGAGTAGTAATGTTCAGGGTGGAGTTTGTGGCCAAAGCATGGTGAAATGCAAAAATATATGCATATATTATATTTGACAAAGAGTGCAGATATTTTGCACCTGTCCTAGAGCTGATGTAAATGACCATGTCTGCCACTTATATTAGTATTTCATAAAGAAAAGCAAGTACCTACTTTTCTTTATAAAATAGGGCCTAATTAGGTGCCTTCTACTCTCTTACACTAGTCATCTTGCTATAAAAATTACGCCTCCACGTGCCTGAACTTAGAAAAAGACACCCAGTATCTATTTACACTGCAAAATGACAGATATTTCTGAGGCAGAACCTCTCCTGCCTTCAGATGACTATCAATGACTTTCTGTCAAACACCCGAATAAGCAGGGTTCTTTATTTGTCAACAGACAATACTGTGATAGCTCAAGAGAGCGTCTCGTTTACACAGAAGCCTCACACAGAATACAAAACCAATCAAATCACTCATAAACATGGCAGAAAATAAGATCACCCAGAAAGACAGCACTCTGGCTAGAAAGCAATAGTCAAAATAGTCAGTAGCAGTCAAACATACTCATTTTCAAATGAGCAAGAAAAAGATTGAATACCTTTTAAATTTGAATCCACAGTTTTAAGTTGGGGGGGGGGAACCTCTTTTGCTACAAATGAACTTTTCTAAAAAATGTTTTGAAAGTTAACTAAGGGCTTTTACTAAGCCGCGTTAGGGCATTAGCGCGCGGAATAAAATGCGCCAAATTGCTGCGCGCTTTAGTTATAACCATGCCGCATGGGTTTAGCGCGCGCGCAAAAAATGCTTACGCAGCTCAGTAAAAAGGAGCCCCACCCCCACCGCCCCTTTTACAAAACCATTGCGCAGTTTTTAGCACCGGCTGCGGAGGTAACTGTTTCAAGTTTCAAGTTTATTATATTATTTGATTAAACGCTTTTCAGAATACAAAGCGTTTTACAAAGAAATAAAATAAAATTTCTAAAATCACAAATACATTGTAATTAAAATTAACTACTTTAAATTAAAAATAAAAACAAACTGGGGTAAACAATCCTCATGAAACAATAGGAAAGGGGGAAGAAAGAAAAAAAAATACAATTTATAAAAAAAAAAAATTAAAAATAAGCAGGTCGGGTTAGTACATAGGGAAGGTATGAAGAGAAGGAAAAAAATTCCGACGCTCATAGAAAATCTTAGGAGTGTCTGAGCTGTTACTGCCACGGCCGGGGCTGAAAAAAAACGCACTACGGTTTTGCAAAAGGGCGACTAATATTCTGACGTGCGTTAAACATCACAAAGGGGCAGTTTCACATCAAGCCAAGGTAAGAGAGAAATTAAAAAAAAACAAAAACAAAGGAAATAAGGTAATATCTTTTTTATTGGGACTAACTCACCTCTTCCTTTACAAAGCCACGCTAACATTTTTAGCCCCGACCACTGTGGTAGTAGTTCCAACGCTCATAGAATAGAGCGTCCGAGCTGTTACCGCCATGGCCAGGGCTAAAAACACTGGCGTGAATTTATAAAAGAGGGAGTGAGTTAGTCAAATTTAAAAAGATATTACCTGGCGTTCGTTCTAAAGGGGAGAGGTTTAGAACGAACGCCAGGAAGTTCTTTTACACACAGAGGGTGGTGGATACATGGAACGCGCTACCGGAGGATGTGATAAACAGGAGCACGCTACAGGGGTTCAAAGAAGCTTTGGATAGGTACTTGGAAGATAAAGGGATTGAGGGGTACAGATAAGAGTAGAGGTAGATTATAGGGATGGGATTAGAGGTAAGTTACAAAATTAATCAGGGACCACTGTTCAGGCACTAGGCCTGATGGGCCGCCGCGGGAGCGGACCGCTGAGCAGGATGGACCTCTGGTCTGACTCAGCGGGGGCAACTTCTTATGTTCTTATTTCCTTTGCTTGTTTGTTTTGCTTCTTTATATTACCTTGGAAAGTGGACCGACACGGCCATCCCACCACTTCGCATCAAGCCAGAAATGTAAAATCTCAGTAAACAAAATACAGTACGATAATTCTCCAATGAAAAGAATTACTTAAAAAAAAACAAAAAAACAAATACTTTGAAAGTTATAGTAATGAATACAACTGGATGTGTACTCTTTGCTACAATATAGGAGAAAATTCTAGAAGGCCTTGGTTTGTATCAAGTGGGGAGGAGAACCATATGAACCAGAGAAAAAAAGTTCGATATGGGCAATCCATGCCAAATCAAGAGCCAGGAATTAGAGAATGACACGGGAGAAAAAAATCTGTCCCCGTCACCGGACCACCATCCCCGCCTGCCGTCCCCTTCACCGCCCCGTCGCCGTAGCACCCACCCTTCCCTTTCACCACTTCACCACCCTTCAGCGGCCCGAGAATCTCCCTCCCTCCACCTTACCTTTGCGGCGTAAAGAAACTTGAGGGAAGGCGCGCAACCCCTTCCCTCCCTCCCTCTTACCTTCGCGGCTACCAGGAATCCTCTCCACAAGACTCAATTCATAGAACATTTCCATTTCAAACCATTTTTACTGGGAAAAAAAAAATACATTCTACAACAAGAATTACTATATTCTTTACTAGTTTTCTCCTCTAATTTTCTAACATGACTTAATATGCATTGATTTTGCAGAAATCATGATTAACACAGAATCTACAGCCCCCCCAACTCCCACCCCCACCCCTACCACTTAGTTGTCCACCCATTCCTTCTCTCTCACCCCTACCCCTCTTTCTAATAAAGAACGGGGGCACCTTATACTTCCATGCACCAAAATAAATCCCAATATTTACAGAGAAAAAGCAAGCCATTTTTACATGGATTCTTATGTTTCTGTTGTTATACTAAAGCAGGGCTGGCCAAGTCCGGTCCTCGAGATCTACTGGCAGGCCAGGTTTTCAGGATATCCACAATGAATATGCATGAGAGAGAGATTTGCATACCAAGAAGGCAGTGCAGGCAAATCTTTCTCATGCATATTCATTGTGGATATCCTGAAAACCTGGCCTGCCAGTAGATCTCGAGGACTGGACTTGGGCAGCCCTGTACTAAAGACATTGATAAATCCGGGAACAGGGAGGTAACTGAAAGTGAAGTATCTGGGATATTCAGCAGCAAATACCTGGCTGCACTAGAAAGCCTAAAGATACTCCAGTCTAACCAGATCAAGTTTCAAGTTTAAGTATTTGATATCCCACCTATCATTACATTTAGGCCAGTGGTTCCAAACCCTGTCCTGGAGGACCACCAGGCCAGTCGGGTTTTCAGGAGAGCCCTAATGAATATGCATGAGAGAGATCTGCATATAATGGAGGTGCCAGGCATGCAAATCGGCTCCATGCATATTCATTAGGGCTACCCTAAAAACCCGACTGGCCTGGTGGTCCTCCAGGAGAGCCCTAATGAATATGCATGAGAGAGAGCTGCATATAATGGAGGTGCCAGGCATGCAAATCGGCCCCATGCATATTCATTAGGGCTACCCTGAAAACCCGACTGGCCTGGTGGTCCTCCAGGACAGGGTTGAGAACCACTGGTCCAGGCAATTTACAATAGGTTGAAACAAGGTTAAAAATAAAGAGATAAGGAAAAAAAAACAACAACCCCAAAAAACACAATAGTATAAATAAACAAGAGAACATATTAATTAGAGACACAAAGGGGGAGGGGGGGGGAAATAAAAAGTCCAAAGTGCTTACACAATGGGAGGAGGTAAGGATAAAGTATTGCACTACCATGGAGCGAAGAATTCTTGAGCAAAGGCTTCCTTAAATAAAAAGGTCTTTAGATTTGTCCTGTATATGGGTCTATTTGAGCCACTGTTTACTGCTCAGTTTGATCCACAATGAATTTGGCCGTTTGAATGGCATTAACCACTAGCCGACCTAACCAGGAAAAGATGATGGGAACGATCACTGTGCAAATGATTTTACACCGATGCCTCACAATGAAAAGGGTCCGAGTGCCCGGCCATATTTACAAGGGGGGTGCTGAAAAGTTCTCAGCCCAACCAACCAACTTCCTAAATTCCGAGTTATTTTGCCACTGCAGCCGAAAAGAGTGTTAATCTTATTTCATTAAGTGCCAATCTGAAGAAACAAAATTCTGTGTTTTGACATTATTTCAGATCATTGACTGAACCATATCCACCTCATTCTCTTCTTGGTTGGGCTGAGAACTTTCCAGCATCCCCTGGTAGTGTGAAGAGTTTCAGTCTCTGGTAACCAGAACTGAGATTGTGATGTCACAATGCCTCATTCCACCAATAAGAGCCAACCTCATCAGTGATGTCTCAATGGCTTGATTGTCCTATACTTGGCTCACTTTTTATTACAAACCAGGGGGTGCTGAAAAGTTCTCAAACCAACCAACTTCCTAAATTTTGAGCGTTATTTTGCCACTGGAGCTGAAAAGAGCATTATCTTATTTCATTAAGTGCCAATTTGCAGAAACCAAATTCTATGTTTTTGACATTGTTTCGGATCATTGATTGAACCATATCCATGTCATTCTCTTCTTGGTTGGGCTGAAAACATTTCTGCACCCCCTTGTATGTGTGATGAACACATGTGTATGGAGGAATTTATAACAAATCACTCAAGTCAAGCTCTGTAATTCCTTCGTAGAGGATGCGATAAAAACAGCTAATGTAGCTGTATTTAAAAAAAACCAAAAAACACAGATTGGGACAAATTCCTGGAGGTAAAGTCCATAAACTGGGGTCGGCAGCATGAAATCTTGCTACTGTTGGAGATTTTGCCAGGTACATGTGACCTGGATTGGCCACTTTTGGAAGCAGAATACTGAACTAGATGGACCATCGGTCTACCTCAGTATGGCAATTATGATATTCTTATGTCTGAAGGCCAAGTAGGTGCCATTAAGAATCTTTATAAGAGTCTCATAAAACCTGCAGAAATTGTGGCTGAAATGAACACATATAAAAGATAACATAAGAACATAAGCAATGCCTCCGCTGGGTCAGACCTGAGGTCCATCGTGCCCAGCAGTCCGCTCACGCGGCGGCCCAACAGGTCCAGGACCTGTGCAGTAATCCTCTATCTATACCCCTCTATCCCCTTTTCCAGCAGGAAATTGTCCAATCCTTTCTTGAACCCCAGTACCGTACTCTGCCCTATTATGCTCTCTGGAAGCACATTGGCTAAGGCTCTTAACATTTGCATCTCCTCTTCCTATAGGCTAAGGCTCTTTGCACCTGCATTGTGATGTCATAGAGCTTTATGGTTATAGAAACCTAGAAACATGATGGCAGATAAAGGCCAAATGGTCCATCCGCAGCATCCACTATCTCCTCCTCTCCCATAAGAACATAAGCAGTGCCTCTACTGGGTCAGACCCGAGGTCCATCGTGCCCAGCAGTCCGCTCATGCGGCGTCCCAACAGGTCCAGGACCTGTGCAGTAATCCTCTATCTATACACCTCTATCCCCTTTTCCAGCAGGAAATTGTCCAATCCTTTCTTGAACCCCAGTACCGTACTCTGCCCTATTTCGTCCTCTGGAAGTGCATTCCAGGTGTCTACCACACGTTGGATAAAGAAGAACTTCCTAGCATTCGTTTTGAATCTGTCCCTTTTCAACTTTTCCAAATGCCCTCTTATTCTTTTATTTTTCGAAAGTTTGAAGAATCTGTCCCTCTCTACTCTCTCTATGCCCTTCATGATCTTGTAAATCTCTATCATATCCCCTCTAAGTCTCCTCTTCTCCAGGGAAAAGATACCCAGTTTCTCCAATCTTTTTTTCTTTCTCTCCCTCTCCACTCTCTCTATGCCCTTCATGATCTTGTAAGTCTCTATCATATCCCCTCTAAAGTCTCCTCTTCTCCAGGGAAAAGATTCCCAGTTCTCCATACATGTATATTGTATAAAATATGTATACGGTACTTCCTGACACCATCTGTGCTCCACCTAAAGTACACTTTTTAAACATGCCTTTCACAGATCACATAAAAGTATACACCTTCTTGCCACCACCTAGACTTTTAAGCATGTAATCCACAAGATAATTTCATAAGAGGCCAGTGATGTGCATAAATCAGGGTTTATGCATGAAAACTTGTTTATAAAATTATCCCCTGAGTTTATAAAGCCTTTTTTGTTTTCCTTGCCAGATTAGTAAGGGCTTGAAGGAATAATATCACGCTGATATGGCCTCACTGATAGCAAAAAAAAATAAAGTCCCTACATCACTTTGGCGGTTGAGTATGACTTCAGAGGGTTTAAGATACGGATGCATACAGTTCCTTATCAATGCCAGCTTAATAAAATGGGAGAGGTCACTGAGAGAACTTGAAAACATACGGAACAGGAAAAAAGGGCTTTCTCTCTGTCCAACAAAGAACAATTCGACAAGCTTAAAAACGCATGGAGCCCATTTTACCAACTGCTACCAAAAAAGTTGTGAACACTATATTAAATTGTCCGCTGCAGAAAGCCAAAATATTATGTTATTCAAAAGTCAGTACAATCTCATTCATATATTCAGTGTCTGTGTGCGTGCACGCGCTTATGTGTGCCTATGTACACACGGTATATAAATCAACGTATTTCACAGAAGTTCTAATAAAATGCATCCTTCCTAATACATTCATTTTTAAGGCTGTTCAAACATTCACATGGAAACAGCTCTAGCATAAATATCGCAGAACAAATGGCTGTATGTTATACAGGCGGGAGCAGTTGGGCTGCCAGACTGGGAATGCACTGGGCCATCTGGCTGAGGCAGCCTCTCCAAAATCCTCAGCTTTGTTTTCACCCCCCAGACTCCAAACAAAAACATTTCCCCCCATACGTGGGTCCTGACCACGCATGCAAAATTCCAAACTTAGATTATTCAGGGGTGAGGGAAAACTGAAATCTGAGGTCAAAATGCTGTTTCTACCTGCAATTCAAGTGAAGGTCTCCCAGTCTATTAGACTCCAGTTCTGTATAAAGCTACAGTGTAAGTATTCACGGAGACCCTTGCACTGAAGCAATTACTGAAATATACCAAATAATCCCTCACATACTTGACATATATATTATGTGCCTTGAATGATCGATATATGTGAGGGATTATTTGATATACTTCTGATTTGGGATTATAATCTCTAATTTTTTTTTTTTTTAGTGAGTCACTCCCTAGATATTTGGCTGAAGCAATTATTAGCAAAAGATTTTGCATATTTCAAAAAAAGATAATGACAGTGCAACCCACCCCCCCAAACAAACCTAATATTAAAGCTTCCAAATATCATATAATCATTTAAGAAATACACGTGTGTGTATTAAAACCTATGCCTCAGTCTTGAGGGATTTAGACCGATATCGGGGAAGTAGGTTTGCTGTCTGAAACTGTTTTCTCTAAATATTCTTTGTGTTAACTATTTTTTGAGGCCTGGTTTGCCCTTCAAGTCAGCTGGCACATTATACTTAACTGATGTTAAAAACTGAAGAAATTTCAGACATACAATATTTAATTACATTTTTAGGGTTCAGGAGTTAGAGATCCCTCTATATATCACTTGTTATAGAGGAAACATTAATTATAAATTCATATTTGCCTATGTTCATGTATTACATCCCTCACTTTACTTCCTGGTACGAGGGACCGCTGAAAAGTTCTCAGCCCGACCAACAAAGTTGGGGCCGTCTCCATCAAGGGCTATGCACTTAGGCCAGCGATTTTCCATTTTTTTATTCTGTTCCATCAGGAAAAATAAAAGTAGAAAAATCACTGGATTAAGCGCATAGCCCTTGATGGAGACGGCCCCAACTTTGTTGGTCAGGCAGAGAACCTTTCAGCGGACCCTCGTACGTATCTTATTAAGAATAAAGCTTAATCCACTTCTGAAACAGATGGATTAACAGATATACAAAGGAACAAAAAAGCTCCTTCAATATAGAGGAGAATTCTCCCTTCTACAATATCACTGAATGCTCATGTGACTTTGGCAGCATTAGAAAGGCCAGAGTTTATTTTATGCGTACAATACCAGAACTGAATTTCAAAATACCCTTAAATCTCACCCTCTTCTCCAAGTTTACAAGTGCATTAATTATTTATATACCACCTATCCATGGAGGTTGTCTGCGCGGTTTTACGTTGATACACAAGCATTTTTTTCCCTATCTGTCCCCGCAGGCTCACAATGGTACCTAGCAAAACCTCCCACTCGAACACTCGCCTCAACTTCCACTCTACAAAAATCATTGGTTTTGCATAAACCTTTCTCTCCAGTCAAACCGTGACTATAATTAAAGACACAGCCAAAAGAAAAATGTTTTGCCACCATAACTGGAGATTGGCTATATACATGACTGTCAGAAAACGTATTTTACGCATTCTTTTAAAAGAAACCTCTGGCAGTTTGTAATAAAGAGAGATGAGAATGGGATGTCCTATGAAAAATGGCAGAACAGTTTTAAAAATGGCTTATAATCTACTTTGGTAATTTTAACAGCAGACCTTATACAATTTAATGAAACAAAAAATCCTAAACAGGAAAGCAAATTCTAATGCTGAATAGCACCTTTTGCTCTGTCAACCTTAAGAAAGCCTAAAAGGACTACTTAACAGAGGTGTCTCTTTAAACAGGCAGAAACCTAAATAACCGGGAGAAGCAGTACTACTCAACCTGATTAGGGTTCAAGAAGCGTCATTTTATTATATATAAAAGGTTTTACTGTTATTTAAATCTCAGAGACTCAAGACTGATTGTGTTATGTTCACAAGTAACCCCCTGCCTTAGAACTATGGCTCCATTACTTTCAGTCAGCGATAGAAAGTAATTGAATAATTAACGCCTTAGCAAATATATTTGCTCCGGGATAGGTTTCAATCGCAGAATAAAAGGTTCAAAGTACCTGATCAGGGTCACATTTAAAAAATAAAAATAATTTTAATTTATTCAGTAATAGCGATGATGATTCAATCAGAATCACAACAAATGCCGAATCAGTAATCAATATTTCTTTTTAATCTTTTTTTTTTTTTTTTTCTTTCACAGATAAGCAACAAAAAAACCAAACTGAACGGATTTTACTCAACACTGGAACAAAACTGGAAAATATTCTAAAGATGTTCAATTTAAATCGACTATCTTTCTGAATTAACAATTGTAGGGTATTCTTCAGACATAATGACGCCAACACAGTTCTATTGTTTTTTTAAAAGTAATAAGAGTAACGAAAAATATAACAACGGGTATACTATAGTTAACTATTCGCTAAGGCATCCACAAAACCGACACAAACCACGTTGTGCTGTGAAAAAAATATATTAGCCAAATTATAATTCCAAGCCCACGTTCTTGAAGGAGAAATCGCTATAATTAGAAAAGATAAATAAATCAGTTTAACACAGGAAGACTCCCCCGCCTCCCCCCCCCCCCCTCCTTCCATTCACGGAAGAAATTTGGTAAGAGCTGTCCCAGGTGTTTGGGCAAAGCTGCGGATTTCCGAGGGTGGCACCGATGCTCCCAGCTCAGGCCCCTTTCGGTCTGTCTTCCCTATCCATAGCAAGGCCCCCCCCCCCCAACACACACACCTCTTTCTCTTAGCCCAAAACTACGAACAGGGTAGCTGAGAACACTTTCAGTTTCAGAGCTTTTGCATCTCAGATCAAGAACAAAAATGTAATGGGACCCATTCTCCCATTGCATGTCCTGGGGGCAGGAAGGGGGGGGGGGAGAGGAAATAATAAGAGAGGCTGGATTCACCTTATCTAACGGGATGCCAGATAAGAAGGCTTGCTTTTAGTTGCAAAACGCACCGACTTTTCTCAACTGGATTATGAAAGCGCTTATCGAATGCCTCTATTTTCAGAGTATTTTTGGCTGGGAGCAAATCATGGCTAGCATCCACAAAGATGGTAATTCCGGTCCGGATCTGAACTAAATACATGGGATGGGATCTCAATTTTATTTGTATTTATTTTCTTACTTTGTATTATTTGTCTTCAGGAAAAGGAGACGAGGTTACAATGCCGCTTGTACCACAACTGCGAGGAGCCGCTGAAAAGTTCTCAGTCCAGCCAATAAAGTTGGGGCAGTCTCCATCGAGGGATATACACTTAATCCAGCAAATGTCCACTGGTTTCTCGTTCCGTTTGAAAAATATGGAACGAAAAAAAGTGGAAAATTGCTGGACTAAGAGTATAGCCCTCAACAGAGACTGCCCCAACTTTTTGTTGGGCTGAAAACTTTTCAACGGCCGCTCCTATAGAAAAGGAGGAGGCAAGAGCAGATTTCCATCTTTGAAAAAAGTGTCATTTTCTGTAGGGTCTGCGAACTTTGGAACCGAATTTCTTTAATTATTTCGCTCGTTGCTCTCTGAGCAAAGCCCTCAACCCTGGTCATTTTCCTTCTTGCTGTGTGGGAAGAAATATCAGGGGGGAGATTTTATTGTTGGAAACTAAATTTGCATTTATTGTTAAAGCAGCTATTCAGGGAAAAACAAAAACCAACAAACACCAATGTGCCTGAATACCTTCCAGCAAAAGGAGTTATCAACAAGTCCGATGATCTCCATCCCCTACTCCAACTGGGACAGGAAGAGGAAAGAGATTTGCCTATACTACATTAATACAAAATAATAATTCATCTGCCCAAATATTAGAACGCAAAAGCCTCTTCTGAAAACCTTGGTGCCACCTGCAGCACCCGCAGCTCTTCCCGGCGGCCCCCTGTACAGCACAGCCAAAAACTTACTTGTTTTGTCATGGAGTCTATTAGACGAACATAGAAATCCTGCTCTGTTCTTATCCCTAGGAAGAAAAAGAAAAAAGTAGGAACAAACAAATCATGGAATCCCCCTGATCCCTCTCTCCAAGTCCTCCCAAGCTGGTCCAAGACACCCTGATTAATAAACTTGAAGAACCACCGGCCAGGGGACAGACCAAGCAATGCGTCCCTACAGCTCATTCATCCCGGTACAGTGGATGTGTAAAGACTACATCTACCAAGGAGAGTTTCTAATAAAGCTCGGTCCTAACGAACCGGGCCACGCGTACTAAGCCTTTTCCCCACGGTCACATATGTTTACAGCATACGGTGTGGTCTCTAGACTCAGCTTTCAGTTTCAGGGGTCCTCGCATGAAAACCCCTTTCAGAGGTCCTCACAATTATTTACGGCAAACTTTGGCCACCGGTGCTGAAAATTCTGCAGCTTTGATACCGGCTTCATCTTTCTCAGCTTGACAATAGAACGGCCTCGGCGAAAAGGAGCTGGAATGGGCCGATAGATACAGCTTCTCAGTTTTATTAGTACAAAATTTGTAACTCTATAACGAGTCCAGAGAGTTGTACACAAATCCAAATTATTCTGACCCAAAGAAGTATTGCATCTGAGAAGCAACCTCAAGGCCCTTTAAATGTGAGCCCTGACTTTTTTACCCCTGTGCCCTGAATCTCCCTCAAGTTACTAGGCAAACCAGCTAGTTTTAGCACTGATCTGTACCAAATACTTTCTACCTTGCTGTGTCTCTGGTTAGGTCTGCAGTCCGCTATGGGCACTGATCTGCACCCCTTGGCCCTGGTACCTGTTATCGCAGCTCCCAGCCTTGCCCACCCACCTTCCCCCTGGTCCCAGGTACTGGCTTCCGAGAGGCTCACCGTTGCTGTAGAGAAGCTGCAGTCTGTAATGAATCCCATTATTGGTCTTTTCGCTGTTGGATTCCTGGATTTCAAGAAAAGAACAAAGATATTAAAAAGGAAGGAGAGCAGAGCCCCAACCAAGGGAAAATAAAATTAAACCCCAGGCAAGGAGGGAAAAGACAAGCAAGCTGCAGCACTTAGAGGCCAAACTATAGAGCCATGGTCTCGGCAAAGTATGCCATGCACAACAAAATGAACATTTTAAAAGGAATAGCATGGTACTTTGAATAAGTTATAAATATTTAAAACACAGAAAGCTGGAGCAAATTTAACTGCATAATCAAAAGGTTCTCCTAGAGCATTAGCGGATCTCATAATTACAGAAGGGTGCAAGTACAAAAGCAAAAATATAAATTTATATTTAATTTTATTAGATGGTTAATTTATAATTTCCTTAAAAAAAGAAAGTGAGAGTCAGTAGGAAGCCAGCTTCTCTGCACCTTGGGCGCTACCGGAACTATTTAGCAGCTCTTGAGAAGGGGGTCAGATAAGACAACACTAAAAAAAATTTTTTTTTTAATCCTACTTACTTTCTCCTTTTCCACAAAGCCCACAAAAGCGGTTCTCTCGATCTCTACAGGCTGCCCCTGCCTGTCGTACAGCGCCAGCACGAAGTGGAAGAAGTTGGATTTCCGCAGGTTGGAGGGCGGCTGCTTCTCAAAGTGAGCCCGGGCTAGAACCACTCCACTGCGGACAAAGAGTCTGGATTAGAACCTGGAGCTCAAGTAGCCGCGCATCTGCCCTCAGCTTTCCCGGGGGTGTCTCCTCTTCATCCGCCCTGGGTCGTCTCCTCGGCCACCCTATTTCCTCAATCACCCCCTCATCACATTCGGTCTCCCTGGTCTGCCCTTCCACCTCTCCATCCATTCACACATCCCCTTAACACGCATTGGTATCGGGCACAAGTCCAGTCTGAAATACACTCTATACAAGAAATACTTTTTTTCCCTTTAATCCAAAAAAGTGACAGCCTGCTCAATATACCATTATCAATTGTAAAAAATTCTGGATTAAATGTCTCTCGTCTTCCCCTCCCCCCCCAATGGAAGTCCCTAATTAAAGAACTTGGTAATTAAAGATTGGTAAATTTAGGGGGATTGTGTCACTTTTGTGTGCATTATTTTTGGTCTGGTGTCCAAAGAACATGCATCCTAAATACTGTAGTTACTATTTAACAAACAGTCAGAACTAGGGCGATAGGGAGTATATTCGACTATGGATTCGGGCTATGCCCTCATTTAAAACAAATGCTTACCTACTACCAATCATTATTATTATTATTTAATTTTAAATGTATTTGTTCCTACAAATCAGTTTATTCAATAATCGCAAGGTTTGTGTCCCAGAATACAAATTATATTGCATATAAAATACATAACGAATAAAGTTAGGAAATATTACGCACGTGCGAAACATGGATACATAAAAGTGGACACAAACAAATGTTGCTGTATTTGAGGTACCCTAAACGTAATTTACTGAGGTATATTATCTTCATAAGAGTTAAATAAGATAACGGCAAAAGTTGTGCTAACAAGTGCCAGATTATAAAACTCTAAAAGGAGTCATTTGACGTTCTGTAAAATTATTCTGGCGTGTTACATGACAGTTCACTTTCTGCACGTGTTTTGGGTTTGGACAGGTACTAAAACCTACGAGAACAAGGAGCCGATTTGGAAAACTTTTGGGAAGGGAACGGGAACAAGAGCCGCTGGCTAGATCTTAAAAGAGCACGCTTTTTAAACCAAATAAGACGGAAAAACCTGCAGATTTAGGACCCTCGATCAGCGAAGGGCGAGGTGCAAGTGAGCCGCGCAAATCTGCCCCAGCGCCGGTCCTTACCTCTGAGCGGCCGTGTTGGCGTCCAGAACGCCGGCTCCTTGCATCCAAGTCCGGACGGCGTTCATCCCCGTGCCCAGCGGCTCCTCCTTCATGCTGCTCCCACTCCTCTGAATACTTTCCTGAATCCCAAACATGAAAACAACCTTTCGGGGAGGGGGGTTCCTTTCGCTTGTCTTTTATTTTCTCGCCCAAACACACACAGGATCACTTCCTCTTTTTCTGTCTTCTAATAGTATTACAAAAAAAACAAAACACAAAAAAACCCCAATCGCCACAAAAGATATTTAAAAATGAAAAAATAATTTAAAAAAAATAATATGATGAGCGGTGAATCAGGCAGTTAGCAAATCCAAGAATCCGGAGACAACAAAAGCGTTAAGATACTGGAGTGATCTCTTGGAGCAGGAGGGCTGAGATCTCTTTTGTATTAAGAAAAAAAAAAAAAAAGAAAAAAAAAGCAAAGATGCCCTTCAGATGAAGACTGAATGCAAAAAAAAAAAAAAAAAAGAGAGAGAGAGATGACTTCCTCTCATATCAGTTTAAGAAACAATAGGATGTACCTAGAGCTGCAGGCTTTGCCACATCAAATGTCATTTTGCTGTCACAAGAGGCAAGTTTATTGTCCTCTTTTTTTGTGCTGTTTGACTCAAAATATTCTTTCCGTTCTCAGAAGGTAAGAGCGAGGGGACTGAGAGGAAGAGAAAGAAAGGGGTGGGGGGGGGGGAAGAGGAAGACAGAAAGGAAGAGAGAGAGAGAGAGAAGGGGCTGGATGATGGCTGGAGCCAGAGATTCTCCGGGCTGCTGTGCTTTCCCTCAGCTTTGCGCTGCCTCTTCTCCCCAGTGGCATCCAGTGCGACTCTCCCCGGAGCTAAACACGCTGCCCACGAGACCCGGCAGGAGGGGAGGTGGGGGGGGGGGACGGGCCTTCTTCGGAGGCGAGTGGAGCGAGGAATCCACCCTCCCCGCCCATTCATTTGCATACCGTCCGCCCTCTGCCCAGCTGTGGCCAATCGGAAACAAAGACGCGCAGCGGGGCTCCGCCTACCCTACCTCCGCCTCCACCCCCTTTCCGAGGAAGGCTGAGAAAGTTGGCTCGAGGCGCTCCTGGGCTCCAGTGCGCGAGGTGGGCCGGGGGAGGAAATTCTGGTCTGCTTAGAATGCCTTCGTTTTCAGCAAATTGTCTCTGCTATGTTTACGGATTTCCCTTTCGTGCAATCAGGTATCGAGGCTGATGTAGTCAGATTGCAGATACCTTGATTATGTTTATTATGGGGGGGGGGGGTGGAGGGGGGGGAAGTACTATGTCCGACACACTTCCGAGCTTCTTGCCTTGCTCAAAGTTGTCCTTTGTGCAGTTGTGAGGCAAAGAATAATTATGTCCTGACGGGGTAGAAATGATTTCAGAGGAAGAGGGGTCGATGGACAGCTGAGAATGGCATGCATGGTGATGGTGTAAAGGGAGACAGACTGCAGGAAAGGAATTCCCTGTTAGAGTCTCTCGTTTAACGTCTTTTTTTTTTTTTTTTTTTTTTTAATGACAGCAAAGAGATAGTGGAGAAAAGCTGGCCAGAAGCCCTTGATAAGACATTAGCAGCACGCTGCATGATGATGGAAAGAGATGAATGAACGAAGGAGTTGGAGGGAGTGATGGTATGATAGACAGATTCATGAGTGAATAACGAATAGGAGAAGGAAGGAATGGGATGGACGACACTGAAATGGTAGGTGGAACCAGCTTCCCGGGAATGAGATCTTGGACCTCCCAGATGTTATTTCATAGGAAAACCTATGAGAAAGATATTTCTTGGACTCTCCGTAGGGTAATGAGGTTTCAAACTATTTACAAGGCTGCCAAGATGAAGAAAGCAAGCTTCTTTTTCTTTTTTTAAAGATGACCCGGTCTATAAATTTAAGGTTTAGTTTAGTTTAATGTAGTTGCATGCTTCCCAAAGGTATTATGAAGGTTATCAACCCTATTACTTTTCTATGATTCTATGAATTTTCTGGTTTTGTTTGTTGCCATTGTAGAGGTTTCTCTTCTATTGATCTTTTGCTCTGCAATGGTTTGGGCAGTTCTCTTTCTTAATGTAAACCATTGTTTAACCAATGAAATGAAAGGAGGAGCTGAACATCTTAAGGGCGGAGGAGGTGCTTAATAGGACCATTTTCTAGCCCATCCAAGGAGAAGGCTGTTTCTATCATTTTAAGTCAGAAGAATACAGAAAACAACCCCGCAGAGTTTTATAATAACATTTGTAAGGCTCCAGAGCATCCATGTAATTTAATTCCAAAACTTTCATTTGGGATTTGGGTCTAGGGCAGACTGACTCAGTTTTGCTTTACTGTTTTACCTCTTGGACTGGATTGGCTTACAAGGGGGGGCTCTATAATCTAATTATAGTGAAGCCAGGGAGTCTTATAAATACTTTATATGTAATGCTAACATATATCATTTCCAAAAGCAAAGCAAGCAACACTAAATAAATACATAAAACCCATTAGCATCTTTTCAAAGCTATCAAGAATGCCAGAGTATTCTTAGCTCAGGATGAACAATAGAACAAAATAGTATTCTGAAAGGGTCCTTTAATATATCACCCAGCCTGCAGATGGAAAGTTAAAATCAGCTATTATAACATGCTGAAAATACTACTATGCACTGCCACACTTTATATTGCCCATCATATAATGCTCTACCCTCCAGTGGTATAATATATAGCCTCCACTGTGCAAGATCCCTCTGTTCTATGTACTATGTCTAATTTGCATTGGAAATTGTATAGGTTGTTTCACTTATGGGATACGTACATTTATGCTTTTGCACTTTATCCACTTTGGAGGAATTACAACTGCTGGCGTAGCCCTAATGGGTTTTGCACATGGATAAGAACACCCTCTAATCCTTCAACCTTTTTACAACTATGGACCGGCAGAAATAAAATAATTATTTTGTGGACCTGCATCGGTCTGCGGACTGGCGGTTGAAGAACACTGGGCTAAGTCATGGGCAAGACCCCGCCCATCTCTACCCATTCTCTACCCCAGACCCCGCCCCCATAATAATACTAATTGTAACACTATTTTTCCCATTCATTTTTCATAGATACACACAATATAATCTTATTAACAACACATAATGGTTAACCACAAAATTAAACTACACAAAAGCACACTGACAGCAGATATAAATTCTCAAAATTGACATAATTCAATCATAAAATTCAAAAATAAAAATCATTCCCCCTACCTTTGTTGTCTCCCTCCCTCCATGCTATGCCTTACCTTCTGGCCTGCTCCCATCTGGTCATTTTATGTCGCCCCCGGTATTATCTTCAGGCTGGCTCCCTCTTCCTCACTGATGCAATGCACAAAGCTGTGAGCAGCGGCTCCTTGTGTGTCCCGCGCCTCATATGGAAGCCTTCCCTCCGACGTTGCAACATCAGAGAGAAGGCTTCTGGTTCAGGGACAGGAGCCACTGCCCGTGGCTTTGTGCATTGAATCAGTGAGGAAGAGGGATCTGGCTCGAAGATAACACTGCATCAATCGCATCGTGGACCGGCGTTTGAAGAACACTGTTTTGGGCCTGATGCACGTGCCCTGTGGACCGGCAGGAAATTTCTGTGGACCAGCACTGGTCCATGGACCGGTGGTTGAAGAACACTGCTCTAATCCATCAACCCCCCTCCCCCCCCCAAAAAAAAAAGATAAGTAATGGGTTATTATACGCTTCTCTCGCCGTATCTGCGGTTTCTATATCTGCAGATTCGCTTATTCATGATTTTTTGGCTGCTGACTCCAACCCCCAAAAATTACCTCATGATTAAAGTTCCTACCCAAAAATATTGCATCATCTCCTCCGCCAGACGCTCTCGCCTCTCACAGCACAGAACTGAAACGTAAGTGCCGAGCACTTTGAAAATAGACGCGTCCTTCACGCAGGCCCCCGCCCCCTCATTGCGACATGGAGCGGAAGCAGAGCCTGCACGAAGCCCAGCCAGCCCAACCAGCAAGATCAAGAGAGAGAGAGAGCTGCTTGCATACTCGGTATCCGATGCACTCCCAGGTACTTTCAGCTCTAGTTATTCGCTGTTTCAGTTGCAAACACAGCCTGGTGGGTGGGTTAGTGAACCCTAGAGAGGAGACCCAGGCCCATAAGCCACTCTAACCACTACATTTATGGTATAACATATGAGCCCACCCAAAACCTTCTATACTGCCATATAGGTGCCACCTGCAGCCATAACTGCTATTAGGGTGGTACACAGGAAGGTATAGAAGGGGTTTTTTGGATGGGGGTTAGGGGGCTCACCCTAAATTATAAAATGGTTATGGTGAGATGTACAGCTGGCACCCTTTAAGTGAAGTTCACAGCAGTGCCCTCTAAGGTGTCTGTTGGGATGTCTATATGGCCAGTCCATTACTATGCTGCCCCCACTCACGTCCAAATGGGCAGGATTAGGATGTTTTCCTGATTGATAATAGGGTATAAAGTTAGATGTCCCGGTAGCCAAGACATCTAAGTAGACTATATATATATTTTCTTATGGCAAACATAGTATCACAAGCATGGCTAACCTAGTTTGACATGACAATATCACATGTAGCATGATAGAACCTTGTACATTATCTGCAGTCTGTTCATTGTTTTCTGCTTGCTGTTGTTTACTGCAGACTACGTTGGATTTTCCTTTTCCCTTTTGTGCATGATAGAACCTAGCACAGTAGACATGGAATAGCAAACGTGTAGTAGACATGGCATGAGAAATCATAGTGTGGTGGACAGAGGGGCATTTTTGAAAAAAACATCCAAGTCCAATTTGCATGGTTCCAGCTGAACATCCATAGTTGGAAGAACAAAAATGGCAAACTGCTGGATATCTATATATCTCTATATATCTATACCTATCTATATATCTATATATATAGATAGATATAGATAAGGTTATATAGATATATAGATGTCCAGCAGTTTGCCATTTTTGTTCTTCCAACTATGGATGTGGAGGCGATGTGGTCAACCCTGAAATCTACCCTACACGAAGCAACAAACCGCTACATAAAAACAGTGAGAAAACGGCGAAGAAACAACAGACCTCAATGGTTCACTGCGGAGATCTCGGACCTCATTAAAGTAAAGAAAGGAGCATTTATTTCCTACAAACAATCGGGGAAAAGGGAAGCTAAATCAGACTATATAGCTAGGTCTAAAGCAGTCAAACTGGCTGTCAGAGGCCAAGCTTCGAATAGAGGAAAATCTAGCAAAGAATATTAAGAAGGGGGACAAATCCTTCTTCAGGTATATCAGTGACAGAAAAAGAAACACAGACGGGATAGTACGCCTTAGAAAGCCAGATGGGAATTATGTAGAATCAGACTCCGATAAAGCAGAACTTCTAAATGAATACTTCTGCTCAGTCTTCACTTGCGAGGCGCCAAGGTCCAGTCCACAATTGCAGGCAAGGCAAAGCTCGGAGGACCCGTTTCGGAATTTCGAGCTCACACCCAGCGACGTCTACCGCGAATTATCAAGTCTCAAGGTGAACAAGGCCATGGGACCGGACAATCTACATCCCAAGGTGCTCAGAGAGTTGGGCGATGTCCTAGCAGAATCGTTATCAGTGCTGTTCAATCTATCACTGAGAACGGGGAGAGTCCCCTTGGACTGGAAAACAGCTAACGTCACTCCACTGCACAAAAAGGGTTGCAGGGCAGAAGTTGCGAATTACAGACCAGTGAGTCTCACATTGATTGTGAGTAAACTCATGGAAACACTACTTAAACATGAATTAGATACAATCCTGAGCGAGGAGAATCTACGGGATCCCCACCAACATGGATTTACCAAGGGCAGGTCCTGCCAATCCAATCTAATTAACTTCTTTGACTGGTCACAAGAAAACTAGACCTGGGAGAGTCCTTGGATGTCATGTACTTGGACTTCAGTAAAGCTTTTGATAGCGTTCCACACCGTAGGTTATTGAGCAAGATGAAATCGATGGGATTAGGAGAAACACTACCTACATGGGTCGAAAATTGGCTAAGTGGTAGACTTCAGAGGGTAGTGGTTAACGGTACCCTCTCCAAAACGTCGGAGGTAACCAGTGGAGTGCCGCAGGGCTCGGTCTTAGGCCCAATCCTCTTCAACATATTCGTAGGAGACCTGACCAAGGGGCTTCAAGGTAAAACAACATTATTCGCTGATGACGCCAATCTATATAACATAGTAAGTAATAGCAATTTGCCTGACGGTATGACACAGGACCTACTCCTGTTGGAACACTGGTCGGCAACTTAACTTCAACGCTAAAAAATGTAAGGTCATGCACTTTGGCAATAGAAATCCGTGCAGAAATTACACCCTAAATGGTGAGACCTTAACTAGGACTGCAGAAGAGCGTGATTTAGGAGTAATCATTAGTAAAGACACGAAAGCTGCTAATCAAGTGGAGAAGGCTTCATCCAAGGCAAGACAAATGTTGGGGTGTATCCATAGAAGTTTCGTTAGCAGGAAGCCCGAGGTCATAATGCCGTTGTACAGATCCATGGTGAGACCTCATTTGGAATACTGTGTACAATTCTGGAGGCCACACTACCGAAAAGATGTGCCGAGAGTTGAGTCGGTTCAATGAATGGCCACTAGGATGGTCTCGGGGCTCAAGGATCTCTCATACAAGGATAGGCTGACTAAATTGCAGCTCTACTCTCTCGAAGAACGTAGGGAGAGAGGAGACATGATTGAGACATTTAAATATATCACCGGTCATATCGAGGAGGAAGATGATATTTTCTTTCTTAAAGGACCCTCGGCAACAAGAGGGCATCCGCTAAAAATCAGGGGCGGGAAATTTCATGGCGACACCAGGAAGTATTTCTTCACCGAAAGAGTGGTTGATCATTGGAATGAACTTCCAATGCAGGTGATTGAGGCCAGTAGCGTGCCAGATTTTAAGAAAAAATGGGATGCACATGTGGGATCTCTAAGAGGGTAAATTGGAGGAGAGCAATCAGAGCGGGCAGACTTGATGAGCTATGGGATATCTAGGGGGGTAAAGTTAGGGGGGTGGGTCATTAGTGTGGGCAGACTTGATGGGCTTTGGCCCTTTTCTGTCGTCATTTTCTATGTTTCTAACTTTATCTATCAAGTGTCCCCTAGTCTTTGTAATTTTTGACGTAGTGAAAAATCGCTCCATGTGTACCCGTTCTACTCCACTCCACTCTCTTTTCCAAGCTGAAGAACCCTAACCTTTTTAGTCTTTCCTCATACGGGAGGAGTTCCATCCAGTTTACCATCTTGGTCGCTCTTCTTTGAATCTTTTCTAGCGTCACTATATCTTCCCAGTCACGGCACCACAAACGTGGAATTCTCTTCCAATCCACTTAAGAGAAGAACACTCTCTGGATAGATTTAAGAGCAACTTAAAATGCTTTCGTTGATCTTTAGCTCGTCAAGTCAGGCCTTTATCATTTTATTTGACGATTCTCCTTCCCGTAGAATCTTCCTTCTTTCTTTAATCTAATTTCTTTGCATCGTTTCCAACAGCCTCCTTTCTCTCCATGTTTGGTCTTTTTCTTACCCATCCTGTTGTCCTCCCCCCTATCTGTCTTCTTTCTTATCCAATATTGTATTTCATCCCCCTCCTCTCCTTTTGGTACGGTAAGTCCTGTGCATTGTTTGTACGTCTGATATATGGTACCCCCTGAATGTTGTAAAAAAAAATTTATCAGGGACTCTGGAAAAGATTAACACTGAATAGAAGAGCAAGGGCTGGGGGGGGCTGTTAAAAATTGTGCTATAAGGATCAGGATTGATGGCAAGATTATCTGATGATGGGCTAAGGGGAGGGTGGATACAGTTTTAGACTAGGATTTTATTGTACTGTATAATATGTAAGTTGTTTCAGGTGTTTTTCAGAAAGACATGAATTACATTGAAATAAATATTTAGTTTTCATATAATCCTGTTTCCAGTTCTGTGCTTTAAAAGTCATGCGGGATTATCATCAGCAAAAAAAAAGTGGTGTTTGATGGGTCTCCCATCACCTGGGGGCCAGTGTTCACATCTATCCTCCTCCCAACACACACCACACCATAAATGCCTCATATTTTTTTAAAAAAAATTCAACTCCTCCTTCAGTGCCCTCTTCAGGCTGGTGCCTGGTATGACAATGAACAAAGGTTTTCCTCTATTCAGTGCTTTATTATGTAGGGGCCTTAGCTGTTCATGAACACAAAATGGAAAAGAATCCCTCATTAAATAGTCTTCTGTAGTCATGGTTTCATAAGTTGTTGGGGTTTGTTTTTTTTTTCCAAGTTTTAATTTCCCAGTTGGTTTCTTGGAGAAAAGCAGCAATTATGACTTTTTCTTCTTCTTTATGGAAAAGGCCTGCTCCTGCCATCCGTTAACATGGTGAAGTTTATTGTCTCATAACCAAGCAGATTATGTCTCACTGAATATATGTTTATAGTTCATAAGAAGAAATATATAAAAATTAGTATGCAAGAAGGTTTTATTCCATTGTAATGTTATTCATAATTTTTAAAGCCATGAACACAAAATCAGCACATTTGTATCCATAATATTGAAAATGATGTTCCAAGAAACATTAATAATGTTCCCATTTTTTCTTTTAAAGGAAAGAATATTGGGAAAACAGCTTATGTCATATTGCTTGAAATGACTTTATACTTTAAGAAATGAGGACAGATGTAGCCATTCATTCAATATCACTGAAACAGCTCCCTTCCAGGTCTTACTAGATCTAGAAAAGCAATGAAAGTCCTGATTATGGCGAGACTCCAAATAAGGTTGTAAATTCAGATAGTGTTAAACAAGTTTAAAATAGCAGATCCCAGCAGGGTGTGGGTGCATTACAGAGGTAATGCAATCAGGTCTCAGTGGTAGGGAAAGAATATTACTGCTCTAGAGATGGTTCCTAGTGCGCTGAAAGGTTTGGGAGCAGAGGAGAATTTTCTTGCAGCCCTCAGCCAAGTCCAACAATAAAGAGACAGGTGGAGAAAAAAAGGGAAAGATCAAGAAAAAGACAATGGGATTGATATACAGCATGGTTTAAGTGAGCAAGAAGAGTTTCTGCCCCCCTGAAACCATGCTGAGTGGGCTGACTGCCGATATTCTGTGGCATTCAACTGGACAGTGCCGCTAAATATTGGTTCAGACTGCAGAATCAATATCCGGGTCAATGCCAGGAGGAATGGACACTTTTGCACACGTGAACCATGTTCAGTGCTGGTGACTGCAATTGCTGAGCGGCCAAAAAGGACTGCAGGAAAGGCTGTTCTATCTTTTGCTACTTAGCTATGTGGAAGCCAGAACGGAATATCGTCTGGGATCCATATAACTTTCAGGTTGCTGATCCAGTCATCTCTGATCCCATGTCTGACCTACCCACTCTGCTCCCCAAGCCCTCAGTTCTAATCCCCGATCATATTCAGCTTGGTGGATGAAAGCAGTGAAAGCCCAGTAAATTATTTCTGCCTCTTGGTTTCCAGTAAATGGCTAATCTAGCGCCCCCTATCTGTATACGTATATACGTGTCAAAATGTTTGAACAAAAGAACATGCGGAGCAGGTAAGGCCTGTAACTGACTGCAGATAGGTAGATGGATAGGTACCAATCATCACCTAAACAGACCGACCTTCGCTCTACGCTTTTTTCCCCTACAAACCCGAAACAATCTCTCAGGCAATCCCAACCCCCTCTCACATCCCCTCCCCTCTCAACCCTACTTACATTCCCTCCCCACCTTTCTTCTGCAACATTCCCCTCACACATTTGTAATTCACTGAATGTCCAGCCTTCTTTCAATGTGAACCGCCTAGAAGTCGTCTGACTATGGCGGTATAGAAAAATAAAGTTATTATTATTATTATTGCCTCTGCTGGGTCAGACCAGAGGTCTATCATGCCAGCAGTCCGTTCTCGCGGCGGCCCATCAGGTCCAGGACCTGTATACTATTCTTCTATCTATACCCTTCTATACTGCCACTAATGACTGGGTGGGTCAATTAAGAGCGGTTTACATGAGCTTCTGCAAAGGTGTTATAATACAGAGTTAGAGCGTTTCTAAGATGGTTTTCAGTATAACACTTGCTGTTGGTTTTAGTGTATCTTCTTCCTGTAAGTCAGGCTCGTTTCTGATAAATCCCCTGATGTCAGTGTCATAAGAACTGACTAATGGGTAGACTCATTCAGCTTTGGTGGATGGAAGCTGTGAAATTCCAATACAGTATTTCTGTCTTTTGCTTTCCACTACATAGTAGTTACTAATCTTCCCCATCTGTATGTTAATATCCAAAACTAATATAATAAGTCAGTTTGAGGGGGGTGCTGAAAAGTTCTCAGCCCAACCGAGAAAGAATGATGTAGAGCCTTACAAAAAAAATATGTTGATGTCTGGTCACCGAAATATTGATCTGCTGCTGCAATCGCCTCCGAATCACTTGAAATTTGTCACCCTTTCAAACTCTTTTTTTTACAGTCAGATGGAGCAAGATCTGGTGAGTAGGGTGGATGGTCTATGCACTGAAACCTCAACTGCATCAAAAACATCCATCGTTTTGCCAGCCTTGTGAGGAGATGCATTGTATTGCAAAAAGAGAACTCCTTCCCGCAGCTTCCCTCTCCTTTTTTCTTTCAATGCCTCCTTTAACCGAGAGAGGTGGTGGAGAGTAAAACTGTGACTGAGTTCAAAGAAGCGTGGGATGAACACAGAAGATTTAGAATCAGAAAATAATATTAAATATTGAACTAGGCCAGTTACTGGGCAGACTTGCACGGTCTGTGTCTGTGTATGGCCGTTTGGTGGAGGATGGGCAGGGGAGGGCTTCAATGGCTGGGAGGGTGTAGATGGGCTGGAGTAAGTCTTAACAGAGATTTCGGCAGTTGGAACCCAAGCACAGTACCAGGTAAAGCTTTGCATTCTTGCCCAGAAATAGCTAAGAAGAAAAAATTAAAAAAAAAAAAAAAAAAATTTAAATTGAATCAGGTTGGGCAGACTGGATGGACCATTTGGGTCTTTATCTGCCGTCATCTACTATGTTACTATGTTATGTTAATGTTAATTGGCACGACAAGTTACAGTAGTATTCTGCACTGTTTGGCCCCTTGGAAGATAGTCTTTACAAAACCTTACTGATCTAATCTAATCCTTAGGTTTGTATACCGCATCATCTCCACTTTCGTAGAGCTCGACGCGGTTTACAGTAAGAGAAATGGGAAGGAACTACAACAGAGGGTTAGAGGTAGAAGTGTGAAGAAAATTTAGAGGACTTGGGATGCCAAGATATAAGAGTTTCCTTGATTCCTAAGTTGAAGGGAGACTTACATTTTTTGAGAAAAGCCAGGTTTTCAGATGTTTGCGGAAAACTTGGAGAGAGCTCAAGTTCCGAAGAGGGGAGGTAAGGTTGTTCCAGAGCTCAGTGATTTTGAAGTGGAGGGAGGTCCCTAGCTTTCCTGTGTGGGAAATGCCTTTTAGCGAGGGGAAGGATAGTTTTAATTTGTGGGAGGATCTGGTGGTATTAGGGTTTGAGGAATTCCAAGAAAGAGGGATAAAGGGAGGGAGGATACCATATAGGATTTTGAAAGTTAAACAGGCGCATTTATAGTGGACCCTGGCGATTATTGGAAGCCAGTGGAGCTTGGCCAGGAGCGGGGAGACATGATCCCAAAACACTGTGGCCATGACCTTTCCTGATGACTTTTGGGCCTTGAATGTCCTTGGAGAAACAGAGTGCTATTACATGGACTGTTTTCTCTCAGGATCATAGTGAAGAAACCATGTTTCATCAACAGTAACTACCCATTCCTAAATGTTGGCACCAGCTCACTAAAAATGCCATAAAAATCAACTTGGAAGTGTCCACTCAATGTCATTTCTCATCAGCATTCAAACATTTGGGCACCCATTTGGCTGACAGCTTCTGCATACCCAGCTGCTCGTGGATTATACACCCAACAAAAGAACATAAAAATGGCCATACTGGGACAGACCAAAGGTCCATCAAGCCCAGTATCCTGTTTCCAACAGTGGCCAACCCAGGTCCCAAGTACCTAGCTAGATCCCAATTACTAAAACATTTTATGCTGCTTATTCTAGAAATAAGCAGTAGATTTCCCCAAGTTATCTCTTTTCTTTTAGGAAATTATCCAAACCTTTTTTAAACACTGCTAAGCTAACTTATTTCACCACATTCTAAAGGGCATTTCTATAAGAATGCTAACAGTTACAAACCACTTGTGCACATAAATATACAGAAAACTGGCACTTATGTACTTAGCAGCAGATCAACTGTTATTCTGTAAGGACACTCATAAGTGGCATAATGTGCAAATGCAATGGGGCATTCATATGATCAAAACATGGGAGTGGCAGGGACAGGGCTGCCACTTACATGCTCAGTTTACAGAATGAGGTAAGTTGGCATTATACAATAAGGAGCTCATAATCAAAACTTAAACATGTTGTAAAGTTCACAGCAGTGCCCTGTAAGGTGCCCCTCTGCTGCCATGTCTGGATAGCCAGTCCATTACAAGATTGGCCCCTCCCACATCCAAATAGTCTTGTTCTGGGCATTTGGGACTTGGATGCCTAAGCTCCGTCCTCATCTGCACAAGCCTCAAATACTATAAAATCATAAGCAGCAACATTCTAGAGCTCAGATTGTGATGTCATAATGCCTCATTCCACCAATGCCTAAGCTCCGTCCTCATCTGCCTCAAACACTTTAAAATCCTAAGTAGCAACATTCTAGAGCTCAGATTGTGATGTCATAATGTCTCATTCCACCAATGCCTAAGCTCCGTCCTCATGCGCACAAGCCTCAAACGCTTTAAAATCCTAAGCAGCAACATTCTAGAGCTCAGATTGTGATGTCATAATGCCTCATTCCACCAATGCTTAAGCTCCGTCCTCAACTGCACAAGCCTCAAACACTTTAAAATCATAAGGGTACGAGGCTTGTGGGGTTAAGGCAGAGCTTATAGGAATGAGGCAGGGTCAGCGACAAAACTCACGGGGACGGGGCGAGGAAATTGAGTTCTGCAGAAATGAGGACAAATTTGTCCCTGTGTCATTCTCTAGTGTCTAGCGCCATATGCCTAAATTGGAATTAGACGTATGTTTTGATTATGCCCCTCCACGCTTTTATTATGCGGTGTTGGAGCACCGAAAAAGAGGCATCTGCCAAAACATTTAGAAGGAGGTTTTGGTGGCACTATCCGTATGGTAGCTTGAAAATTCACATATAGAGGACTTATAGTTTTATGTGGCAACTCTATAAACTAGGCACTGTGATCTGCTTACGTATAGTCCAGGGGTAGGCAATTCCAGTCCTCGAGAGCTGGAGCCGGGTCAGGTTTTCAGGATATCCACAATGAATATGTATGAGATAGATCTGCATGCACTGCCTCCTTAAGATGCAAATCTATCTCATGCATATTTTTTGTGGATATCCTGAAAACCTGACCTGGCTCCGGCTCTCGAGGACCGGAATTGCCTACCCCTGATAGTGGAATATAAGCTTAAAAAAAACAACCCAACTTACATAATTGTATATGCCAGTATACTGCCTAAGCACTATTTTGATAAATACCTAATTATCTAGCATGGTGTGTATTTAGAAGGGAGGAGCATATGCAAGGGTGGGGCTTCCACTACACAAATAGGACTAAATTCAGTACGTGATTACAGTACTCCCCCAAAATTTACAGGGGTTCCGTTCCAGGCATACCCATGAATTTTGAAAAACCGCAAAAACAGATTTTCAGCTTATTGAAGGCAGGAGAGGGCAGCTGGGGCGCCAGCGGGTGCTTAAATTGTACTTACGAAACCAGGCATATTTTCCGACCGCCTTTTCCTGGTACTGAAGTCATGGTTACACCAATCAGGAGCTGTTTTGATAAGTCAGATAGCGTGTCAAAGCAGCTCCTGATTGGTGTAACCATGACTTTAGTACCAGGAAGAGGCAGTTGGAAAATATCGCGAATTACTGAGTTTGCGATTTGCGAACCGCGAATTTGCAGGGGGTTTACTGTATACAAAGTGCAATGGAGATCCTCAGCAAATTGTTGTAGAAAGAGTATCCCAATGAGTGGAGCAATGATGGCAATACTCTTGATTTACACACACACACAAAAAAAAAGTTGGCAACACTTTCCTGATATAACAATAATGCATACACAACTGTAATTTATTATAAAGAAGTGACACTGCTAACTCAGAATGGCAAAGGTCAACTCATCAGAATCCCAGGGAAGTATCACTGTCTTATGCAGATTGGTTGGAGTATGTAAAGCATTGTCATAGGTAACGGATAAATTAATTGCTGCCATACAGAAAAGACAAGTGTAAACATTTTGCTGGAGCACAGAATTAGAGGCATCATTTCTGCATGAGTATAAGCAACTAATGAAAAAGTAAAATGCACGCAATTGTACATTTGTAATCCTAGACTTTGGCAATAATGGCTGGATGGGATATCATTTCCTGTCAGTGAAAGATTTTAACCAGGCAGCCATTAACAAAGAGGAAACAGCAACCGGGAGGTCATTCTTGGAGGTCAGAATTGGTCATGTGACATTATCAAGGGCCATGGTGGTCAAAGGCTTCAGAAGAGTTCTACTATTCCACCGCATTCTGATTCTGGGAACAAAAACAACCTACTTTGATTGGCTTACAAATAAAAAGAAAGGAGATTCAATTAAAAAGAAAGAATGACAGAAAAGTCAGGTGGGGGAATCATTATTTTTTTCTTTACAGAACCAAAATTATAGGAAAGATGTGTTGCTAATCCAGGTGCTCTACTGATGACCTAGTACGGTAAATTAATTTCTGCTGTATTCTCCTCCATATATACTGCTTAAACTGGTATTTAAGGATTTACTCTAAGGACATTTTGAGAAAGGGCCCTAGCAAAAAATAACAAACAATTTTCAGTAAAACATAAGATTCTCTGAAGAAAACTTAAGGCATTACTTAATTTATGTTTATTTATCCTGTCCGAAGTTACCTGCAGTTCTTACAGAGAAGAGGAGTGGTTGATGCGTGGATTTTATATCCTAAGCTGCAATTAATCAGTGAAATTAACTACAAACATTCATATTAAATATAATTAATGCTATTAGTACAAGTTCAAATGTATTTGGGGATTCTTGGTATAGGAAATTGCATAAACTGTGACATAATGGGAGTTATTCTGTAAAGCAGATGTGAAAGTAGATAATATAGCAATTACTTGTATGATTAGAATACCACAATAAACCCGTGTAAATGCCAAAACTCAGTCTATGCACTGTTATGTTGTGAGGGAGAGAGCGGAATAGTAAAGAGCACTCCCTCACTGATACTGCTATTACACCACTGTACAGCAGGGGGCGCTACATGTGGGTGGAGATATATGCAGGGTAGGTGGAACAACCTTGCTGATTCAAGAGGGTGGAACCCTGGCAGGGAGGAGCTCATATGTCTTAAAGTGGAGTAGTTCAAAGGGACTGCTGAGGCAAGAGGTCTCCAGAAGCGTGGATTGAGAAGCCCAGAAGCAGAGAGGATGTGAGAAAGATTGTCAAGGTGAGATGTCTGTTTTCTCTTTGAAGACCTTGACATTAAGGGGCAAAGTCTATAAAAGGCGTCCCGATTGTAGACGGTGGTAGGTGTCCTACTGTTGTCAAACCAGCCAATCAGTATGCACGTTAAAAAAAAGAAAACACCACAAGGCAGGCTGCCCTTGAAGGGAGGAATGCTGGCCTAGAGCCTAACCCTCAGTAAGCCTGGTTCTAAGAGAGAGGTTGTAGAGGCTCAGCATTAAAAAGTTTTCACAGCAACCTGTGAACTACTGTCTGGGAAAGGTACACTTGGGTTTCAGTAGGTTATATCATTGTAAGTCTCTTTCTTAGCTCAGCAAAACCAGTTAACCAATGGTGTAGACTTTAGAGTCTCTGTTAGGGTTTAATACAAAACAGTGTTTTAGCCTAGATTAGCGTTTTAGATTGCATTTCAGGGCATAATATCAGATTAGGGCACAAATAGCTGTTGAGGAAAGGCTCTGGTGTTAATTTAATTCCCTCTCGCCCACCCCAAGGGAGTGGCCTAAGGGACTTGGCCAATCTGAGTCCTAGGCCACTCCCAGTGTATCCCAGAATGCACTGGGAGATAGACCTAAGATTCTGGTTGACCCAGATATACTATTTGCCTAGTAAAGTCTCAGCTCAACAAATAACAGATCAAGTTCAACATGAATCGCAGTTAGATATAGGGCTCCTTTTACAAAGGTACGCTAGGGGCTTAACGCACGGAATAGCGCACGCTAGCCACTACCGCCTCCTTTTGAGCAGGCGGTACATTTTTGGCTAGCGCACGCTAATCCAGTGTGTGCGATAAAACCGCAAGCGTACATTCATAAAAGGAGCCCATAGCTGCGATCCTGGAAACTTTGGTGAGACAACAGGCTCTGCCCGCAACTCTTTTGGCAACAGTGGCTTTATTGCCAGATAAGAATTGGATGATGAGATTGTTCTTTAAAAATAGACACAAAGAGTTTCTCGGATTAAAGATACAGATTTTTCCAGATGTGTCCAAAGAGACATAAGAATTGCCGCTGCTGGATCAGACCAGTGGTCCATTGTGCCCAGCAGTCCGCTCACGCGGTGGCACCTCTGGTCAAAGACCAGTGCCCTAACTGAGACTAGCCCTACCAAGCGCATGTTCTTGTTCAGCAGGAACTTGTCTAACTTTGTATTGAATCTCTGGAGGGTGTTTTCCCCTATGACAGATTCCGGAAGAGCATTCCAGTTTTCTACCATTCTCTGGGTGAAGAAGAACTTCCTTACGCTCGTACGGAATCTATCCCCTTTCAACTTTAGAGACCCAGAAATGAAGACACCAATTCCTAATGATGAAGTCTGGAGTAACTTTGTTTGGGGGGAGTATTTTTTTCTCAGATTCCCCTGTAAATGTATAGCTCAAATATGTGTTCTTCGATCCGTTGCACCTAACTTAATTTTCTAACTTTGAAGCGTCTTGCAAAGGAAGGAACAACAACCTAGAATATATGTATATTTTTCCTTAATTTTGATTTATAGTTCAATATGTATTAATTGCGCATAAAAAGTCTTGGATCCTGATTTGTGGACTGGAGATTGTTTAAGAAATTTGTAATTTTTTTTTTTTTCTTTGTAATTGAAACTTTGCTTAATTCAATCTTTTCTGTACAAGGTTTGTAAAGCAGTTACTTACCGTAACAGGTGTTATCCAGGGACAGCAGGCATATATTCTCACATGTGGGTGACGTCATCTACGGAGCCCCAGCGCGGACAGCTTTTCAAGCAAACTTGCTAGAAGTTTCAAGTTTGCACACTGCACCACGCATGTGCTAGCCTTCTTGCCCACTAGAGGGCGCATCCCCACCTCGTGGTCCTCAGTTCCATATCATAGCAAAGAAGCCATCCCCGGGGAGGTGGGCGGGTTGTGAGAATATATGCCTGCTGTCCCTGGATAACACCTGTTACGGTAAGTAACTGTGCTTTATCCCAGGACAAGCAGGCATGATATTCTCACATGTGGGTGACCTCCAAGCCAACCAAAAAAGGGCAGGTGGGAGGATGGCAAATTATGAAAACAGGTTACGTAACACCGACTGGCCAAACCGGCCGTCGCTTCTGGACAAAGTGTCCAGACAGTAGTGGGAGGTGAACGTATGAACCGAAGACCAAGTGGCAGCTTTACAAATGTCCTCCATAGGTGTAGATCGGAGGAAAGCCACAGAAGCTGCCATCGCTCGGACTTTATGACCCGTAACACGACCCGCAAGCGGGAGTCCAGCCTGAGCGTAGCAAAAAGAAATACAAGCAGCTAACCAGTTTGACAAGGTGCGCTTTGAAACCGGGTGTTCCAAACGATTAGGATCAAAGGACAAAAATAATTGAGGAACCTTCCGATAAGACTTGGAGCGTTGGAGATAAAAGGCCAACGCCCTCTTACAGTCAAGAGTATGAAGCGCCGCCTCACCAGGATGAGAATGGGGCTTCGGAAAAAACACCGGAAGGACAATAGACTGATTGAGGTGGAAATCAGACACAACTTTAGGTAAAAATTTTGGATGGGTGCGAAGAACCACCTTATCATGATGAAACACCGTGAAAGGAGGATCCGCCACCAAGGACTGTAGTTCACTGATCCGACGAGCAGACGTGAGTGCAATCAAAAAGACTACTTTCCAAGTAAGAAACTTAAGATGCGACTTGTCGATGGGCTCAAAGGGAGGCTTCATCAGTTGAGCCAAGACCACATTAAGATCCCACACCACCGGAGGAGGTTTCAGAGGAGGATGGATATTCACTAGCCCCTTCATGAAACGAGTCACCAGAGGATGAAGAGAGAGAGAACGACCCTCAAGATGCCGATGGAATGCTGCAATGGCACTGAGATGTACCCGAATGGAAGTCGTTTTCAGGCCAGACTCAGACAAATGCAAAAGATACTCCAGAACCGAAGCCACAGGCACCGAATCCGGTTCCAGACGATTCAAAGAACACCAGGATGTAAACCTGGTCCATTTCTGAGCATAGCAAAGCCGAGTCGAGACCTTACGCGAGGCCTCTAAAATGTCCCTCACGGCCCGAGATACCGGAATCGAAGTCAGGGGGAGAGAAACCAAGCAGTCAGATGTAAAGACTGAAGATTGGGATGCAAGAGCGAACCCTGACTCTGAGACAGCAGAGAGGGAAACACCGGCAGAAGCAGAGGTTCCCTGGTACTGAGTTGAAGAAGTAGGGAGAACCAGGGCTGCCTGGCCCAACGAGGCGCAATGAGGATCATGGAGGCTCCGGTCGATCTGAGATGAACCAACGTTCTCAAAATCAGTGGAAACGGCGGAAACGCATAAAGGAACTTCCCCTCCCAATCGAGAAGGAAGGCATCCGCCTCGAGACGATCCGGAGAGTAAATCCGAGAACAATAGAGGGGCAGTTCGTGGGTCTCCGGTGAGGCAAACAGATCCACCTGAGGAGTTCCCCAGCGGTCGAAGACCATGCGAAGGACCCGGGAATTCAGAGACCACTCGTGCGGCTGAAGAAGACGACTGAGCTTGTCCGCCAGCCGGTTTTGCTCTCCCTGAATGTAAACTGCCCGCAGGAATATGTTCTGCGAGATCGCCCAGTCCCAAAGGCGGAGAGCCTCGTGACACAGAGGCCAAGAGCCCGTACCCCCCTGTTTGTTGACATAGTACATCGCTACCTGGTTGTCCGTCCGCACGAGTACCACCTGGTCGTGCAGTAGGTGGACAAAAGCTCGCGCAGCTAGAAAAATGGCGCGAAGCTCCAGCACATTGATGTGACAACGACGGTCCTCGGCCGACCACAGAGCCTGCGTCCGCAGACCATCCAGGTGAGCTCCCCACGCGTACTCGGAGGAGTCCGTCGTCAAGACCTTGGTGTGAGGAGGAACGAGAAACAGCAAACCCCCTGACAAATTGGAAGAGTCGGTCCACCAACGGAGCGATCGACGTAAGCAAGGGGTCACCGATATCCGGGAAGACACCGGGTCGCGATCCTGTCGCCATTGCGACGCCAGAGTCCACTGCGCGAGCCTCAGGTGCAAGCGAGCGAAAGGCGTGACGTGAACCGTCGACGCCATGTGACCCAGCAAAACCATCATGTGCTGGGCCGACACCTCCCGCTGCCCCTGACAGTGGCGGCACCACCGAAGCAGGGTATCCCGCCGAAGAGGGGGGAGAAAAGCGCGGAGGCGAACCGTGTCCAGCACGGCTCCGATAAACTGGAGAGACTGTGCCGGGCACAATTGAGACTTGGGAAAGTTCACTTCGAACCCCAGGTCTTGTAGAAGATTGATAGTCTGTCGGGTCGCTAAGATAACCCCCTTCCTGGACGGGGCCTTGATTAGCCAATCGTCCAGGTAGGGAAAGACCTGTAGACCCCGCGTGCGCAGGGCCGCCGCCACCACTACCATACACTTGGTGAACACCCGAGGGGACGACGCCAGACTGAAAGGAAGAACCCGATACTGCAGGTGCAAATCCCCCACTTGAAAGCGCAAGAACCTGCGGTAAGCGGGATGCACCGGAACATGGGTGTATGCTTCCTTCAAGTCCAGGGAGCACATCCAATCCCCCTCCTCCAACAGCGGATAGAGAACCGGAAGCGATAACATACGGAACTTCTCCCGGACCAGGAACTTGTTGAGCTTCCGTAGGTCCAAAATGGGGCGCAAGTCCCCGGTCTTTTTTGGGACCAAAAAGTAGCGGGAGTAAAACCCCCGTCCCCTCTGATCGGGAGGAACCACTTCGACCGCCCGGAGGGTCAACAAGGCCCTGGCTTCTTCCTGGAGAAGGGCCAACTGGTTCCGATTGGGAGGGCAAGCCCCGGGTGGCAAGTCTGGAGGCTGACTGGAGAAGTTGAGCGAATAGCCCTCTGAGATTGTTCGGAGCACCCATGCGTCCGACGTGACGGCCGACCAGGCCCCGGCAAAGGTCGCCAGCCGACCCCCGATGGGGAGGGGATGGTGCGATATTGCGGTGAGGGCCCGCCCCCAACCGCCTATCCCGTCAAAAGGACGGCGCGGCCTTGGCGGCCCCCTGCGCGGCAGGTTTAGAGGGGCCACCCCTACTCTGTTGGGGCTGTCGCCGTGGCGGTGGTCTGGAGAAGGCCGGCGTCGACTTCTGAGGGTACCTCCTCGGGGGCTGCCGGAAAGGACGCTGGGCAGGAGCCTTAGGTTTCGGCCGTACCAGAGAGGCCAGGGAGCGTTCCTGTTTGGACAGTCGCTCCGTCGCCGCATCCAAAGAGTCATCAAATAATTCCACCCCAACGCAAGGCAAGTTTGCCAGGCGTTCCTGCAAATTTGACTCCATCTCGAGGGTACGAAGCCACGCCAGCCGGCGCATGGCCACCGCACAGGCTGACACCCTCGAGGCGAGTTCAAACGCATCATAAACAGCGTGGAATAAATATAGGCGCAGCTGGGCCAGATTCGAACTAAAGGTGGCGAACCGGTCCCTATGCGACTCAGGCATCACCTCACGAAAAGAGGGGAGGTCCTTCACCATCGTACGGAGGAAGGAAGAGTACGAAAATGCGTAGTTCAGGACCCTTGTAGCCATCAGAGAGTTCGCATAGAGACGACGCCCAAATTTGTCTAGGGTCCGGCCCTCCCTACTCGGCGGGACCGTCGCCGAGACCCTGGAGGGCTGCGATTTCTTGACCGCCGATTCCACTAGGAGCGAAGTATGGGAAAGTTGGCCCTTCTCGAACCCCTTGATGGGGAGGGTGCGATACTTAGACTCCATTTTGAAGGGGACCACAGCGACCGTCAAGGGAGCCTCAAGATTCCTCAGGAAGGTCTGACAGAGGACCTTGTTAATCGGAAGGCGCGGGGACTCCCTAGGGGGGGCAGGAAGATCCTGCTCCTCCAAGAACTCCTTGGTGTAAGTGGACCCTTCAGACAAGTCAACACCCAAAGCCGCAGCCATATCCTGCACAAACCTCGTAAAGGATGAGGGTTTAGCAGGAGGAGAGGGAGACCGAGACTTCCCGGCGGAGCCGAAGGGAGAGGCCTCGTGGGAGTATCTGGGCTCCCTACCTGACCCCGACCCCAACGAGGCACATTCCTGCGACCTCGACGGAGTCGGAGACCGTGTGCGTCTGAAGGAACCCTTCGGGGATCCCCCCGGGGTCCGAGGCACCGAGGCCCGACCCTTCGGCCCCGGCGAGGAAGCCCGGGAGCTCTCCCTGGCCGGAGACCGGAACAAAATGGGGTTATCGACCCGCAGGTCCCGCACCTGCAAGGCATCGGCCCCGGCCGGCGACGAGCGACCACGCCGCCGAGGCGAGGTCCGAGACCGCTTGGCCTTCCTCGGGCGGCGCCTCGCCCGAGACCTGCCCGAGGGCGATGAACCTCGCGAGGACCTCGAGGACGAAGACGAGATTCTTCGCACCCGGCGCACCTTGTCCTTTGGGCGCACGCTACGCTCCGGCGGATCCCGCGAAGCCGGGTCCGAGGGTATCGCCGAGGTCGAGGCCGTGGGCGCCTCGGGAGCCGAAGCCCCGGTACCCGAGGCCGAGGTCGCCAACTGTGGGGCCACCGAGGCCGAAGCAGCCGAGGCCGAAGTAGCCGAGGCCGAAGCCTGCTGCAGCTGGTCAATGGCCCCGGTGAGCTCCGAGGCGATTAACGCCCGGAGCAATTCTTGAAACACGGGGATTGACATTCCCTGCGGCAAGGCCTGCCGCCACTCCTCGGAGGGCGACCTCGGTCTCGAGTATTCCCTCGGGGCGGCAGACGCGGGCATCTTGGGCTTAACCGAGGCGGACCCACCCGCCGACGAGCCCGAGGATGGCTTTTTGGACGATCCCGGAGCTGAGGAGGGAAGCGGAGACTTACCCGAGGCCTTGGAAGAGGCCAGTTGCTTCGAAGGCATCGAGGCCCGAGGCGAAGCCGATGGTCCCGAAGCTGAGGTCGAGGCCGATGTCGAGGCCGAGGTCAAGGCCGGGGCCGAAGCCGAGGCCGAACTCGAGGCCTTCCCCGGAGGGGACTCGACCGAGAAAAGTTCTGCCATGCGGGCTTTGCGGCGTTTAAGTGCCCGCTTCTGGAAAGTGGCACACTTCTCGCAGGACGCCGTCGGGTGTTGGGGCCCCAAACACCGCAAACAGCACCCGTGCGGATCAGTAATTGATAGAAGCCGTTCACAGCGCCCGCACTTTTTAAAGCCCGTTACGGGCCGGGACATGGGCCCAAAAGAGAGCCGGGAACAAGCGAGGTTCCTCGGCCACAGCTACCGGGAGCCCCCGGTAGCTACGAAACGAAACGAAATTTTTTTTTTTTTTTTTTTTTTAGAAAAGAAAGAAAATAAAGAAAGAAGAAGACAAAAAAACGCAGCGACCGTGCGAAAATCCCTACACAGCCGCGGCGACAGAAGGCACAATTTAGCACAAATTCTCCACAGGGCTTCTGGCTCCGCGGATGAAAATGAACTGAGGACCACGAGGTGGGGATGCGCCCTCTAGTGGGCAAGAAGGCTAGCACATGCGTGGTGCAGTGTGCAAACTTGAAACTTCTAGCAAGTTTGCTTGAAAAGCTGTCCGCGCTGGGGCTCCGTAGATGACGTCACCCACATGTGAGAATATCATGCCTGCTTGTCCTGGGATAATGCGTGTTAAAAATTATGAAAATTGATAAAGTGTAAAAAATATATAATATGCACGCGATCTATTTGAATACAATGGAAGCAGTGCATGCAAATAGATCTCATGCATATTCATTGGGGAAATCCTGAAAACCCAACTGGATTGCAGCCCTCAAGGATCAATGCTGGATGACCCTGTTTTATTGTGTTGCATGTTACATATTGCAGAAAGAGAAATACAGTTCCTTAAAATGAAAATCCAGATTACTTTAAGAAAACATTCTCCTTGTGTGTAAGTGACATTGCTCTAGGCTGGTTTTAGAGGCATTTAGATTTACCTGTGGGGAAAAAGAGCAGTTTCTGCTTTGGGTTTTTTTTTCAAAGAACTTCAGACATTCCTAATGTATTTTAATATGGATAGAAGACTTTTATCTCTCCTACACAGAAATGCCCATACTTTACAAACTTTGGTTCTGGAAAGATGGTGGTTTTTCATGAAAGGGAAAGAGATTTGGTTGTCTTTGGGACTGATTTGGTGTTTAGTTTTAAGGTGGCAGAGGTGCATTTATGTTCAGCAGCTCTGGAGTTCTAAGATGCATCTGGATGAAGAAAGAGGCTGGTTTTGAGTGGTGCTCCCCTGCCCCCCTCCAAATCTGGTTATAAATGGACAACACCGTGACAGATCTGGCACAGGGCTGGCTAGCTGACTGCTTCCTTGACAGTCTGCCTCTAGAGACACCCTGCAGCAGATTGTAGGTTTATCCTGTGGCTGCTGCCAAACCCCCATTAGGGATGATGCATCTGTGGAAAGGACCTCAGGAGGGTTTCACACATAATTTAGCTAGATAATTTCATCCACAAGACAGGAATACCTGAGTTTGTTTTCAGGCTCCCAAATCAATACAAACTGACAATTTCAGAGGGCTTCAGTTCCACTGTTAACATTATGGATAATATAAATGCATATGGCTGGTAGAGGGAAAGCACTTTTGACAAGAGTAGTTCATCTTTATAAATAAATTCTTTTATTATTGATCTTACTTATAACTAACTGAAATCTTCAACAAATTGATTCTTTGCACCAAGGCCTGTTCGAGAGTTTTGGGTGGAGTAGCCCTTATGGCCCATCCCAACCTTCAATTAACTTTCAGGCCCCCAAGCCCCTAAAGACATTCACACACTTTTAAATATTACACCGCATGTGTTTGTGTGTATGCACGCGTGTGTGCATAATGAGGACAATTTCCAAAAATCATTTAGCCAGGTGAATAAGCTATGAGCATTTGAAAATTGCCTGTCCTTCCTGCGGGTAAAAGTACACACCTGGGGCTCTTTAAATTTGTTTGGAGATCGAGCTCTATTGTTTTGCTTTGACTACAGCTGCTCTTCACGGCCCTCCTGAAGCTGCTCCCTAAGCAACTGCCTAGGCTTACCTTAATGGTTAAACCAGTGTTTTTCAACCTTTTTACACCTATGGACCGGCAGAAATAAAAGAATTATTCTGTGGACCGGCGGTTGAAGAACACTGGGCTAAGTCGTGGGCCAGAACCCGCCCATCTCTACCCAATCTCCACCCCAGACCTTGCTCCCATAATAGTATTAATTGCACCTTGCACATCCCGTGCCTCATCTGGAAGCCTTCCCTCTGACGTTGCAACGTCAGAGAGAAGGCTTCCGGTTCAGGCGCAGGATGCCTGTAAGAGCCATTTCCCGTGGCTTTGTGCACTGAATCAGTTAGGAAGAGGGAAGTGGCTCGAAGATAACGCCGCATTGATTGCACTGTGGACCAGCGGTTGAAGAACATTGTTTTGGGCTTGATGCACGTGCTGGCCCTGTGGACCGGCAGGAAATTTCTATGGACCGGCACTGGTCCATGGACCGGTGGTTGAAGAACACTGGGTTAAACTAACTCTGCTAAGCATTCTACTTTTTGTAGCAAATTGTGCTATTTCTGTGTTATATCTGCTATTACGAAATGCAAGTTTGTACTCTGTTGTAATTAGAGAGTTGCACGGGGACAGAAACCCGTCCCCGCCAGGATCCTCTCCGTCCCCACCCATCCCCGTCAGGATCCTCTCTGTCCCCACCCATCCCCGCAAGGAATTACCTCCATCCCCGCCCGTCCCCATAAAAAGCATCAATTACTTCTGACAGGATCATCAATTCCACAGTTTCTTTTGTGTTTGCGCTGCTGTTTTCCTTGTGGAATCTCTTTGGTGGAACCCTTTTTTTTGTTTTCTGTTCAGGTAATTAACTTATAAACCCCCTATTTTACTAAGGCTGATGTGTCCATTATATTATATGGACGAACCCTGCTTCCAAAGACTTCCATCCCCGTGGGAGTCCCGTGGGCCAGAGGGGGGTACCTGTGGGAGTCCCGTGGGTTAGGGGGGGATTCCCGCAGGACCCCCGCGGAATTCCTGCGATCCCCGTTCCTGTGCAGACCTCTAGTTGTAATGCAGGACCACTAATGACAAACACAATGAGCAGCATTTTGGCATTGGGACTTATATAACGCTTTTTGTAGTTTTACAACCACACTCAAAGTGATTTATATACAGGTACTTCATGTATTTTCCCTATCTGTCCTGATGGGCTCATAATCTATCTAATGTACCTGGGGCAGGGGAGGATTAAGTGATTTGCCCAGGATCACAAGGAGCAGCATGGGGTTTGAACTCGCTACCTCAGGGTGCCGAGACTGTCGCTCTAACCACTATAGGAAAAAGACCAATCTTCCCTAACCCTACAAAAAGGATGAGGGGGAGAGACACTGTAGCCACAAGAAATAACAAAATATCAGTCAATATAATATAAATAGTGTGAGTTTGTATATAGTAAGTGGGGAGTCTTCAGTAACACAGCGAGCAACGGGCATCACTCAACCCCTGATGCAGCAGCTGTCACATCAGTGTGCCCATGCGGGCATAAACTGTGAAACATCCTCGGGGTCACCCACAAATAATTAGTGTACTAGTGCACCAATAATGTGCTAAATATGCAAAAATATAAGTGACATACATTGTCTCTACCCCTCATCCGAGGGTGAAGGAGCTGATGCGGATAAGCCATTTGGCTGCCTAGAGACTTGTGTCACAAGAGAGCTAAGTATTCCTTTCAACTGTTGGCTTGTTCTCCTGCCCTTGCCGTGTTGGTTGATTTTGGTCGCTCCTTCACCCTCGGTGTATGTCACTTATTATATTTTTGCATGTTTAGCACATTTTTGGTGCACTAGTACACTATAATTATTTGTGGGTGACCCCGAGGATGTTTCACAGTTGGTGCCCGCATGGGCACACTGATGTGACAGCTGGTGCATCAGGGGTTGAGTGATCCCCGTTGCTCGCTGTGTTACTGAGGACTTCCCACTTACTATATACAAACTCACACTATTTATATTATTATTTTTTTTATTTTTTCTTTATTTTTATCTCTAATAATGTAACTTTACCCCTTTCCTCCTTTTTAATCCTCACTCTCATGTCCGTCTTGTCTATGTCCTCATATACACTTCCCTCCCTTTCTATAAACATTATTTTAAAGTGTCCAACACTGGTCTCCATACCTGAAGAAGGATATAACACTGCTGGAGAAGGTGCAGAGGCGAGCGATGAAGCTAGTAAAAGGTATGGAGAACTTGAGCTACAAGGATCGCCTCAGAAAACTGGGATTATTCACCCTTGAGAAGAAAAGACTGAGAGGGGATCTGATAGAGACTTTTAAATTGCTAAAAGGAATCGACAAAATGGAGCAAGCTCACTCACCAGCTGGGGGAAAGGATGGAGAGCAAGAAACAGCTTTATTCACATTGGCGAATGTGACCCAGACTCGGACCAGAGGTCATGGCCTGAAGCTGAGAGGGGACACGGCCAGGACAAATGCCAGAAAGTTCTGCTTCACACAGCGAGTGGTGAACGCCTGGAACTCTCTCCCGAAAGAGATGGTGGAGGAAACTACCATTCTAGGATTTAAGGGAAAATTGGACGCACATCTTCTTGCAGGACACATTGAGGGATACGAGTGACTAATGTATGCACCAGGGTACGCCTGGCTGAGCCTCCGCATGTGCGGATCACCGGACTAGATGGACCCCAGGTCTGATCTGGTGCAGGCATTTCTTATGTTCTTATGTACTTTTAACAAGTATTGCTTTTATTTCTATTTTAGCATATTATTGTAAACCAGCTAGATACCCGTTGATGGTCGGTATATTAAAAATCAATAAACTTGAACTTGATTGATATTTTGTTATTTCTTGTGGCTACAGTGTCTCTCCCCCCTCATCCTTTTTATAGGGTTAGGGAAGATTGGTCTTTTTTCCTGTTTGGGTTTCTTCCCTCTTTTTTGAGTTTTTTGCAATATCGCTTTAACCACTACAACACATTCTCCTCCAATATAATATCAGAAGTAAGCCAAGTATAGAACAATGAAGTCATTGTGACATCACTGATGAAGCTGACTCTTAGGCATTGGTGGAATGAGGCATTATGACATCAGGGAAAGGGATTGGGACTTGTAAACCGCCTTTTTGTAGTTTTACATCCACACTCAAAGCAGTTTACATACAGGTACTTCAAGCATTTTCCTCATCTGTCCCAGTGGCGTCACAATCTATCTAATGTATCTGGGGTAGTGGAGGAAAGATATATGAATTGGAATGGAGATGTTCAATTCAGGATGTCTCCAGTTCCACTATAATTTTAGAAAAGGATCTGATGTAAAGAACCTGTTTGCAACCCCCCCCCCCCCCCGAGAAATGGAGGTTTATGCAGTGATCACATTCATCAGGTGTATTCATTTTAGAAACAAATATTAGTGGGTCAAAATAGGCATATAAACATTTATGGTATGAAATAGTAAAATAAAGAGCTATGTACTAGAACAGAACATGTTACCCATTTTTGAAACAAACTCCCTATACTCCTCCTCCCCATTCATTGAGCAAATCTCTTTATCTGTACCCTTTCCTCTACTGCCAACTCTCCTCAAATGTTCCTTCTCTCTTGCTGCATCATGCGCCTGAAACAAACTGCCTTTGCCAAGTATTCAAATCCAGGCTGAAATCCCACTTTTTCGAGGTTGCCTTCTAACTCCTAACCCCCACTCACTTGCAAAGTACCCATGCCCTAACCCTCTACTTGTCCTATTTGTCTGCTTGATTAGAGTGTAAGCTCTGGTGAGCAGGGATTGTCTCTTGAATGCATTAATGTACAGCACTGTGTAGATCTAGCACAGGGGTAGGGAACTCTGGTCCTCGAGAGCCGTATGCCAGTTGGGTTTTCAGGATTTCCCCAATAAATATGCATGAGATATATTAGCATACAATGAAAGCAGTGCATGCAAATAGATCTCATGCATATTCATTGGGGAAATCCTGAAAACCCGACTGGATTGCGGCCCTCAAGGAGGGACTTTGACACCCCTGAGTTAGTGGTTTACAGTTTGCCATAGTTACAGTACAAGTTTTTTTCAATATAAGCTTTTATCCTAACTCAAAATTTATTTTATTTAAGTATTTATATATCACTCATAGCCTAAGTGGTTTACATTCAGGTACTTAAGCAGTGCATGCCATATTCTAGTCAGGATTTCCCCAATGAATATGCATGAGATCTATTTGCATGCACTGCTTTCAATGCATATTCATTGGGGAAATCCTGAAAACCCGACAGGAATACGGCTCTCGAGGACCGGAGTTCCCTACCCTTGATCTAGCAGGACTATAGAAATGATACAGTAGTAGTATATTTTCCAGTTTTGATTTCTTGAGGCGAGTGGGAACAGCTGAAGAATTAAAGGGTGACTTTCTCTATTCTCTTCAATGGTGCGTTATTTCATACCAGCACGTTTCTGAAACCTATACCTCTCAGGGTATCAGGTGTAAAAACTGTTGAACATAAATATAAATTCCCCTTAAAAATACACCTTTAATTTTAAGCCTGCTCACAACACACCCCTTTGCCAGATCCACATTTTTCTGCTATACCATTTGAAACCATGATCTAAGGGCATCGTTATCAATGTGGGTTTCTGTTAAGACGTGTTATTTTGCCACTACATCATGTAGTAGCGTGCCTGGCTTGTTGGCTACCTGGGGCAGAACATCCCCCTCCTCCAGGCAGTTGGGGAGGGGGCATGGACTGGTCATAGGGCTGTGTTCTGCATGCACATGGCCATCAGTTCTGCTGGACCCCTGCCCTGGAACAGGAAGTTGATGTCAGAGGGGGTGAGGACTCGCGGAGCAAACGGCCACATGCATGCGGACTGGTGACCCATGACTGCTCCAAAAGCCCTAAACCCCCTGCTCCCAGGGTAGATTCCCCCCCCCCCCCTTGGTATACTATTTTAACATAGGTCCCATTTTATACAACACTTAATTATTAATAACTCAGGTAAACAGTAAACCACATTGATAACTACTCTGCACATCTAAAACCCTAATAACACTACTACTGCTACTTATCACTTCTATAGACCACTGAAAGGCATATGCAGTGCTGTACATTTTGATGTTTAACAGATGGTCCCTGCTCAGAAGAGCTTAAAGTCTAACTTGGACAGACAGACATGATATATAGGGTTGGGGATGAAGAAGGTGAGGAGTTAGGAGTTGAAAGCAATCTCAAAGAGGTGGGCTTTTAACTTGGATTTGAACACTGATCGAGACAGAGCCCACCATAGGCATTCGGGTAGTTTGTTCCAGGCATACTTCTAAAATATGTTGCCATGTTACATTAATACTTTCAAGTAATTGATTTAAATCTAGCTTCATGGACCAAGATATTCTTGCAAGATCATCATCATAAACCTTTTCTTTGGATAAACAACTAAATATTACATCCTGTCTAATCCTGTATTGTAAGTAGAAGTCTCTAATGCATACAGTTTACAAATATAGTAAAACCTTGGTTTGCGAGCATAATTCATTCTGGAAGCATGCTTGTAATCCAAAGCACTCGTACATCAAAGCAAATTTCCCCATAGGAAATAATGGAAACTCAGACAATATGTTCCACAACCCAAAAACTTTAATAAAAAATACTATACGTACTTGTATTGCAAGACCTCGTTCATTTAGAACAGTCACTACACTCCTGCAGCGTCAGAGAGGACCATCGGCTCAGTTGTGATGATGTGACGCGTGTATACTATATGTACTCGTATTGCAAGACTTTGCTTATTTAGAACAGTCACTACACTCCTGCAGCGTCAGAGAGAGAAGAACCATCGGCTCAGTTGTGATGTGTATATACTTCATGTACTTGTATTGCAAGACATTACTTGTATATAAAGTTAAAATTTAATCAAATGTTTTGCTTGTCTTGCAAAACACTTGCAAAACAAGTTACTTGCAATCCAAGGTTTTACTGTACTGTTTTTGCAATGACATACTCCTACTCAGCACTTTGGGGTCCTTTTACTAAGGAGCACTAGCCATTTCAGTGCGAGCTAAACGCTAATGCGTCCATATTTTATTTTTTTTTTTCAATTTTCTATACTATTCTCCCAGGGGAGCTCAGAACGGTTTACATGAATTTATTCAGGTACTCAAGCATTTTTCCTCGTCTGTCCCAGCAGGCTCACAATCTATCTAATGTACCTGGGGCAATGGGGGGATTAAGTGACTTGCCCAGGGTCACAAGGAGCAGCGTGGGTTTGAACCCACAACCTCAGAGTGCTAAGGCTGTAGTTTTAACCACTGCGCCACACTCTTCCCACTCTATAACGGACGCGTTAGCATTTAGCATGTGCCAAAACAGCTAACGCACTTTAGTAAAATAATAATAATAACTTTATTTTTCTATACCGCCAGTCAGACGACTTCTAGGCGGTTCAACATCGAAAGAAGGCTGGACATTCAGCGAATTACAAATGCATGAGGGACCCCTTTGTTAATTTATTGCAAAATATTTATCTAGGATTGGTTTAGAGCAGGGGTAGGGAACTCCAGTCCTCGAGAGCCATAGTCCAGTTGGGTTTTCAGGATTTCCCCAATGAATATGCATTGAAAGCAGTGCATGCAAATAGAACTCATGCATATTCACTGGGGAAAACCTGACTGGAATATGGCTCTCGAGGACCGGAGTTCCCTACCCCTGGTTTAGAGGCACAGCCTCTCTTTAACATGCCAGGTTGGAAGGGAAGGTGGTTGATTTCTCCTGATTTCATGCTGGGATCACTGAATGTTTGAACTACATTGAATTCCAATCAGGACTTCAGAGTTGACAAACCCCCTTGCATACGGTACAATGGTATCTTGATTTAGGGATGGAGGCTTTGGGATTGAACACTTTGGCCTAGATTCTATAAATGGCACCTGAATTTAGGTACCTAGATTGGCACGCCTCGCCAAGCTAAGCGCCTAACTTAATTATTCAATTAGGCTTAATAGGCACCGTCAATTAAAAAGCAAATTTAAAAACAATTAATTAGCTGGTAGATGCAGGAAGAGGCGGTCGGAGCCTACTGCGAGTGATTCCCTTCACTTGCCGGCGCTCTGGCTGCTCTCTCCTGCCTCTCCCGCTGCCCGGTCATTCGCGGTCGGAAAATACCGCGAGTGACTGGGACCACAAACCGCTGACCGCGAATGACCGGGGGAGCACTGTACATGCAAACTCTACAGAGCAATCTAAGAAATATTAATACAGCATATGTCTAATCCACCTAATAGTTGCTGCTCTGATAACCTGTCCTAGAGGATATTTCCACACTGCACTGCAAGGCATTTTACAACTTATTAATCCTAGTTTTTAAAATCACATTGCAGGCACAGATATCCGAGCAATTCTCTCTTTTTTTGCTGTTAAATATACATTTTTGTTGAATTATACCCGAGTTTCTTTTTTTTTTTTTACTACTTTGCACTTGAGGTTAAATCTTACAAAAAGAAAAATTGCCATCAGATTTTACCGTTAATGGAACTAGACGCCAGGTCTTCAGACTTGCGTGCTTATCAATTCTCTTTTCTGATAATTATCTCACAATTACAAGGAGTAAAGAGACCACAGAGCGCAGCTTATGTTTGAATCTCATCGAACTGGGAGTTGTTATGCTGCAGAAATGTGAAAAGCTGATATTTATGGGACAGCACAACTGTCTGCTAGACTGAATAAGTACCAACCATCCTGAATTCTTTCTATTTGTGCTGCAAGTTTTGAAAATCCTGTCTTATTATGCTATTATTTGCACTGTTGTCTTGGGTGTTATATATATAATTTTAAATGTTGCATGCTTCTTTCTGGTTCTGTATGGGTTTCTCTCTCCAACCTAAACAGAGTGAGAGCTTAAGTCTTTATATAGTGTAAGTGGCACTGCAGCACAGTAACCAGAGAGGATTACTGCATGAAGGGCTTGAGGTCATTTCAATCTGTAGGTTTCTCTGTTTTTACAAACCTTCAAATGAAGTGGGCTCTTTGTGCAGTCTGTGTGTATGCAATAAGACACTGCTATAAAAGAGTTTTCAAATCCGTAAAAACAGTGCAGGAAAATTTTTGGTACAACTGATAAACATACTGGGTGTAATATTCAGCCAGCGACGGTGAGCATTTTGCTCACCACTGATGGGAGTTATTCCTGGATATTCTAAGCCTGGACCTTAACAGCTTCTTTTTGGTCTCATAAGAGAGCATGGGTTGTGGACTTCCATTTACATTTGCACTCTGCCCTTTCCAGGGTCCAGAGGGAAACTTATTTTATCCCTGAGATGGTTATGATCTCCTAAGGTATCATCTCACATGGCAGGAACCCCTGCCTAAAAGGAAGCACATGTGGCTCAGTGGTCAAAGGCACTGCTTCCATCTTCCACGAGTCATGGGTTCAAATCTCTAGTACAGTCAGGTACCCCAGCACATATTCCTTTTTTTTAAATGACAGTCTGCCATCTAGGTGCATATTGATGAAGTCAAGATCGAGCAAACATGTCTACTGGCTCTGAGCCACAGCCATTGTGAGTAGAGTTTCTCTTCTTAAACTTTGGGAATGAGGTCTATTATGCAATACATTTTAGCATGTGCTTTGCTTGAGTAATGCATTATTAAACTTCATTTTCCATTATTATAAAAAAGGGGTCCTCTTTACACAATCAAAGCACATGAAAAAGATATATATACACCAAAAAATTGAAGGTTTAGTGTAAAGAGGACTCCTCTTTGATATATATCTTTTTCATGTGCTTTGATTGAGTAACAGAGGCCAAAAAAGGAACAGAAAAAGTGCTGAAGGTACATAAGAACATACATGTTTAATATTTACCCTAGAGAAATGACCGCTTATGAATCAAGAGGATATAAGCTTGGCTTTTGAATTGATGTAGTTTACTATCCAAGTAGGTCTCCTTCAAGGCTCAGTAGCACCTTTCCATAAATTATGTGGAAGAGGTCTGGAAGTGGGGATAGCATCTATTTCATATCCTCAGTGAGACCTCAGGAAGGAACCTAGCGATCAAAACATTATTAGAGGTGCTGTAGAGCCATTTCTTGTATGACTGGATGAGCTATATTTATCTTTTTTTTTTAGTTGTTTAAATTCATGCAGAAATAAATGGCTAGATTGAACCTAATGACTTCTTAATGCATTTCCCTTTTTTAAACCTCTATACCATTTGAAAGAGGGCAAATATCTAATTATTCCCTTCTAGAATTGGATACTTCTTAAATTTAGTAAAAATATTCTGACATAAGTGTCAAGCCTTAAAAAAGGAAGTCATATTGAGCATTGGAAAATAATAATTAATAAAAATAGTACACATTTAGGGCTCCTTTTACTAAGCTGCGATAGCGGTTTTAGCGTGCGCTTAGCACATGCAGAATTGCCCCGCGCGCTAGACACTAACGCCAGCATTGAGCTGGCATTATTTTCCTGCGTAGCGCGGGGGTTATCGCACGCTAAAAACGCTAGCACACCTTAGTAAAAGAGGGGGGTTAATTTTCCCCACCACCAAATTTCCCCATCCTGCCCCACCCAGCTACTTTTTCATGCCACCCAGCTGGAAAAAATTTCTGGGGAGAACACTGCACATTCATCGACAAACTTCTCATTCCATATACGCCTTCTCAGAATTTGCGTTCCACTACTCAAAACCTATTTTCTGTCCCCTCTATTCGCGAACTATTCCTCGATTCTACCCACAAAACCATTTTCTCAGTCATTGCCCCCCATATTATGGAACGCCCTTCCGTCAGATCTTAGACAAGAAACATCTCTTGAAAAAAAATCAAATGTAAACTAAAAGCATTCCTTTTTAAAGACGCCTTCTCAGTTTGACTCTATTCTCCCAGAACCCTAACAGCTTCTTTGTCAGCAGTACCGAACTGAAACGCTTCTTTCGAAGCGATTCCCTAACCTAGTGTGCTAAAGCCCTTCTGTTTCTTCCCTCCCTTTTAACATTTTATTTTTTCATTATATTTAAGCTCTTACCATTTCCCATTATTCCTTTTTATTCCAGTAAGTCTATTTGTTTTGTCGCACTCCCCCCCCCCCCCACACACACACTTTTTACTTTGACGTTTATATTTTATTTTAACAATATTCTGATAATTGTAAACCATTTAGGTATGTTTTTGATAAACGGTATATCAAAGATTAAATAAACTTGGAAACTTGGATTTAGGCTATGACCCCGTCCCAGGTTCTGGTACTTACCAGGGCCTTCAAACTCAGAAACCTCTACCGTCCCATGTGGCCTTGGTGAGCTAAGCCCAAACAGAGCCCTCCCCCTCCCCCCCCCCCCCCCCAGCTGCAAAGGCCTGTCCTTTGGGAAGGAAGCTTATCCCCTGGGTTAGGGTTATCATATTGCTCCAGATAAAGGAATTTAAAAGATTCCAATAAGAAAACCCTACCCATGTAAGTAAAACCCAGTCTGGTTTAATCTGTCCTCCTTTTTCCCCATTATGTATCGGGTTCCAGACATACTATTGATTCTAGTGACTTCCGTTGTTACTGGGCAAAGACAAACCAAAACAGCAGTATAAAAAAGGGAAAGAAATCAATACTAGGGTCTTCAGCATACTGCAAATTTTAAACTGAAAGTTTGTTTTGTCCAAAATAGCTGAAGCCAAATATGATTTGCAACCAGACAGCCTCAGCTAACCACTATTCAAATAAGATTTTTTAAAAAATGAAAGCATAGTGGAAGGGTACAAAAAGAGAGCAAGAACTGTAAAAGCCATAATAAAAGAAGGTTGACTAGACAACACCGATTGGCTTCAGTACTCTTTTGTACTTATAAAGATGGGCCATTTATTTGCAGAGGCACAGTGACACCTTCTGGTAGTTAATAATTCCTCATGCTCAGCTTCATTTTCCTTCCAAAGCAAATCAAAACTTTTTACTCAGATGTTAATTGACCTATCAAAGAAAATTCTAGTAGAAGATACCAAATTCAAAATATGGGATTTAACAAAAAAAAAAGAAAAAGAATTCTTTGATCGGTGGGAAAATCTAAAGGTTCACAATATTAATTTACAGGTTAAGCAAGTGTGTGTGTGTGGGGAGGGAGGAGGGTGGAATATATAACTGTGTCCCTATGTATGTGCCCCTGTTTGATGAATACATAGGTGTCTATTTTCCTTTATAGAAAACTACCATAACTGAGTGGGCAGATGCACTTAGTTACAGGCACTCACACCAGTCATAGAGCTGCCATGTACGTATGTGCTATGTTACAGAGATACACACAGGGCAGGATTAAAGAATAGGACCAGTAGACGTGTGCCTCAGGCCCGAAAAGTTCAGGGGGGGCCCAGAACAGTGCCTGCTCCGATGACACCAGTGTACCTGCCTCCGCACCTGGCTCCAGAGGTCCAAGTGCCAACTCCTCTTGCCTTCTTCATTATTTAGTGCAGCTGAACTCGCAGTTTTCAGAGGCCGCGGGCAGCGATTCCAACACACTGCCTGCGGCTGACCCAAAAGCCTTTCCTCTGATGCTGGGATTTTGTGTCAGCCATGAGCAGCATGTAGGAATCACTGTGGCCTTTTGAAAACTGCATTCGGTTGCACTGAATAATAAAGGAGGGAAGAGATGCTACTTGGACTTTTGGAGCCAAACCCGGAGGTACACTCTCATAGGGGGGGGGCATAAGGGGGCAAAAAGAGGGAGGGGACAGGGCCTGGGGTCCCAGTGTACTTGGTATACATTATTTCTTTTTATTTTACAGGTGTCAAAATTAACATTCACGTGGTTTTTGTATGTTACATTGTTTCATTTTTATTTGATCATCATTCAGTATTGTATCATACCTATTCAATACCTGTAAAATAAAAAGAAATAATGAATACTGTATACCTACTTTTGGCCCAAGCTGTGTAATATTTATATCCCACAGAACTAAGCAGGAAACAAGCAACACAAAAGAACATAAGAATAGCCATACTGGGTCAGACTAATGGGTCCACTTAGTCTAGTATCCTGTTTCTGAAGTGACCAATCCAGGTCACAAGTACCTGGCAAAAACCTAAATAGCAGCTGGGGTCAATGGAGGGTTAAGTGAATTGTCCGGGATCATCAGGAGCTACAATGGGAATTGAATCCAATTCCCCCGATTCTCAACCCCCCTACGCTGTATCCGGGTATTTCTGTTACTGAGGAATGATAATTCACGGACAGCAAGCACAAGATTTTTAAAATTTGCTCTTTGATACAGTGCATATCTTCTATCTAGATCAATGTACGAATAAATACCTATTAGTAAGATCTTTAGGTAAAATATTTAAAGTTAGTATAAATTTTTACTTGCACATAACTAATTGAAATGATTCCCTGCAGTGAACAATATACTGTACTTTGGGGGACTTCAGGAAAATCACGGTTACTTACCATAACAGGTGTTATCCAAGGACAGCAGGCAGATATTCTCACATGTGGGCGACGTCGTCCACAAAGCCTGATACAGACAGTGCTAAAGGTGTAGTGCCACTTTAAACTTAAGAAGCTTTGAGACCGCCTGCACCGTGCACGCCTTCATGCCAGTCGGCTCGCAGTTCCTCAGGTCCGAAAGCAACCTAAGAAGCCAACCAGAGGAGATGGGAGGGATGTGAGAATATCTGACTACTGTCCCTGGATAACACCTGTTACAGTAAGTAACTGTGCTTTATCCTTGGACAAGCAGGCAGCATATTCTCATTTGGGACTACCTAGCTTACTGAATGGGATGGTGGTAGAGTTGGCCATTAGGAAGAAAATAAATTCTGTAAAACTGCTTGGTTAAAATGACCATCTCTTTTGGAATAGGATTCTAAATAGTACTGAGATGTAGATGTGTGAATTGAAGACCAAGTATCTTCAATGGGAGTGGAGTGCAAAAAGCCACTGATGCTGCCATAGCTTGGACCTAGTGTGCTGTAACACAACCCTCAAGCTGCAGTCCAACCTGAGTGCAGCAAAAGGAAATGCATATGGAAATAGATTGGTTGCAGGTAGGCCCAACCTGTTAGGATCAAAAGAGATGAACAGTTGAGGTGAAGACCTGTGTGGCTTAGTTCTCTGTATGTAGTAAGCCAAGGCACATTTACAATCCAATTTATGAAGAGCAGTTTCTCCAGGATGAGAATGAGGCTTTGGACAGGTAGCACAATAGACTGATTCAGGGGAAATTCTGTGACAACTTTCAGAAATTTAGGAAGAGTTCTAAGAACCACTTTATCGCAATGAAATACTGTAAATGGTAGATCACAAACCAATGCCTGCAGTTCACTCACTCGATGAGCAGAAGTGACAGAGATTAAGACCACCACTTTTACAAGTGAGAAACTTAAGATGTGTAGTTGCCAGTTGTTCAAATGGCAGCTTCATCAGACTGGTAAGGACTACATTAAGATCCCAGATAACTGGAGACAGCTTTAGTGGAGGTTTTGAGTTCAAGAGTCCTTTCATAAATTGGGAAACAAGTGGATGAGTGGGCTAACAATTTATTGTTTAAAGGAGCATGGTAAGCACTAAAAGCACTGAGGTGAACTCTAAACAAAGTGGTCTTAAGCCCAGAGTTGGATAAATAGAGAAGGTAGTCCAATACTGAAGAAAGATGTGGAGGGATCGAGTTGATGGAGATTACACCATAAAATAAAGTGCATCCATTTGAGTCGTTAGCAGCTATAATAGTTGTACTGAGTCAGAAAGATCATAGATCTGCTGAATTCAGGTCAAGAGGTACCAAGCTGTTAGGTGCAGAGATGGCAGATTGGGATGTAAAAGAAATCCTTGACTTTGAGTGAGTAGAGATGGAAAGATCTGTAATGAAATTGGATCCTTGACACTCAGTTGAAGTAGAAGGGAAAACGAAGGCTGAGGACCACTGAGGAGCTATTAGGATCATGGTGGCTGACTTGTTTGAATTTGACTAATGTCTTCAGAACCAGAGGGTTTGGCAGAAAAGCATAGAGGAACTTGTGCGACCAATCTAGAAGAAATGCATCCACTTTCAGACGATGAAGAGAGTACTGACTCAGCAGAACAGAGGTAACTTGTTGCTTAGGGGAGACGCAAACAGGTCTATTTCAGGAGTTCCCAAAAAAATCGAGAAGACTTTGGAGTTGAGTCATGCGGCTGAAAAAAAATCTGCTGAGCTTGTCGACCAGGGCATTCTGTTTGCCTAAGATATATATAGTATAGCTTTGAGAAATATGTTCTGAGGAATTGCCCAGTTCCAAATGTGTTCGGCTTCTTGACATAAAGGAAGAGAGCCTGTTTCCCCCTGCTTGTTGATGTAGTGAATGGCCACTCAATTGGCTATTTGAACAAGGAGGGCTTGGTTAGAAAGAAAATCCTGAAATATTTTCAGGGAATTGCAAATTGCCCGCAGTTCTAACAGGTTGATATGAAATGTTTTCTCTTGAGCAGATCATAGTCCCTGAGACTGGAGGCTGTCCAGGTGAGCTCTCCATGCATGAGTAGAGGTGCCCGTCGTGAGTTCTTTCTGATGTGGAGGGATGTGAAATAACAAACCTCTGGAGAAATTTGCCAGATTTAACCACCACTGAAGAGATTATTGAAGAGACAAGGTGTCTTTGATCCGTTGGGATAAGGAATCCATGACCTGAGACCAGTGAGACGCCAGGCTCCACTAAGCTAATCTGAGATGAAGCTGAACGAAGGGAGTTACATGAACTGTAAATGCCATGTGACCCATGAGCCACATCTTGTGTCTTGCTGAGATGTTTTGTAGAGAGGACATACGAGTGCAAAATTGAAGCAAGGTTTGTCTTTGCTGGGGTAGGAAAGCTCGTAGAAGAGTCATGTTGAGCACGGCTTCTATGAACTCTAACACGAGTGGGTTGAAAATGAAACTTTGGAAAATTGACTTCGAACCCTAGAAGCTGGAGAAAAGCTACGGTCACTTGTGTAACTGAGTGCAGTGCTTAAGGTGATGCAGCTTTTACCAAACAATCATCTAGATAAGGAAACACTTGAAACCCGTGGGAACGTAGGGTTGCTGCTATTACCACTAGGTACTTTGTGAATACTCTTGGAAATGAAGCAAGGCTGAATGGCAGAACTTTGTATTTAAGATGATGACCTACACGAAAACGAAGAAACTTTTTGTGGTCCAGATATATGGGAATGGGTGTGTAGGCCTCCGAGGTCTAAAGAGCAGTCAATCGTTTTGTTCTAAAAGTGGGTATAGCCTCCAGAGATAGCATGCAAATATTTCTTTTACTAGATATTTGATGAGAGCTTGGAAGTCAAGAATGGGATGAAGATTTCCTGTCTTCTCTGGAATTAGGAAATACCAGAAGTAGAACCCCTGCTTTTTTTGGGAAGGGGGTACTACTTCTATGGCATTCATGTGAAGTAGAGCTTCAATTTCATGAAGAAGGGACGCCTGTTGGGATGTGAAAGAGGACTCTCTTGGAAGGTTGTTTGGAGGAATGGTGATAAAATGAAGAGAGTAACTCTCCCTTATGAACTGAGGACCCAGAAGTCTGTGATAATGGAAGTCCAGCATTGATGAAATAAGATAAGTTGGCCTCTGATGGGTTGGGGAGGCAGCTGAGATAGGGGTATTGTGGCTAGAAGCATGTCAAAGACTGAACTGGTTTTTGAGAAGCTGAAGTCTAAGGCTTCTGTGATTTCTGCGTCTTCTGTGGTGAGGATTTGGAAGAGGACAAGATAGTTGGATAACACCTCTTATAAAAACAGGAAGCAGGTCTCTGGGAAGATTTAGATTGCTGAGACTTAGCCTTGAACCCTTTAAGGTGGTCCAGCTTTGTTCATGTCACGTAAGTCTTTGTGTGGCTTCCTCGATTTTGTCACCAAAGAGCTCTTCACCCAGACGTGGAATATTTGCTAAACTTTCCTGAGTGTTAATGTCCATGTCAGAGGCTCACAAGACATCTAATAGCAATAGACATGCTCTTGATGTCACGTTAAATGCATTAAAAGTTGATCTTGCCATAAACTGTCTGGTTTGGAGTAGTTTGGTTTGGATATTAGACTAGAAAAATGTATTTTTATAATAGTTTGTCAAGCAAATTGTCTTGCATTATTTTAAAAGGAATGTCTATGTTATTGTTTGAATTATTATCAGAACTATCATCGACCAATAAAAAATGCTGTCTACGTACTTCATATCATTTTTCAATTTTTCATAATTGTTTACTTGTACAATACAAACATTGTAATATTAAAATGCACTCATTTCATCCTCCATTACTTGATATAAACTTAGACTGTAAGCCCTCTAGAGACAGGGAAACAACAACTTTACCAGACATCTTGAGCTACCAGTGAAATTCAAATTAATAAATCTGTGAACACCAAAATCACTTTGTAAACTATTCAGCATACAAATAAAAATAAGTGCACTATTGGGAGTCAAGATTGTATGTGAAGCAGAAGTGCTGTGATTCAGCTCCTGTGTTGGAATCTGTTTTAAGCCATTTTCTCCCCATTTGTGCTGGCTACCATGGGAAAGAAGAGCGAACAGATATGTTCCTAGACGCAGGTGCTAGGTTCTGTTCTTGAGCTAATTCAGACTATCTTCGAGGTTGCTGGCATCATAACTTATGAATCCACTGCAGTGCCTTCGGAGGGCCCAACATTTAATGAGTTGGGCCTTTGTGCAGAGTGGGTGTCTGTGAGCCATAACGATAGGCTGGCTCCACTGAGATTAGAAAGCAGTTTGTTGGCTTCTGCACTGTCTTTGAAAGGGTAGAAGTATTCAGCCTCGAGCAGGGAGCCAGTGCATAGAATGCCCCGTTGTCCCCCAAGATGGCCAGGGGAAAGGATCTCAGGAATCAAGGTTTGACACTGCAACAACTTCTGGATCTGCTGAATTTGTTCAGCATGGCATCTCCCTCGGTGGATTTTAGAATCTAGCAGTAGTCAACTGTAGCACCATATGGGAAGCCATCAAGATGTTGGGCTGGACTTGTCTCTATATTAAACTATGAAAGTACTTCTGGAGAAGTCTGGTGATATCTAGGCACAGGTGGAAGTACAGGGTGTTTAGATCTACCCTGTTAGGAACCTTTGTCCTGAAACCAGACTGAAATTTGGGGTTACGTAATTATTTCAGATATACGTATGAACAATTTCTGGGTTCTGTTTGCATTTTTTACGCTTTTTTCTTTGATGACCCCAAGACGCTGTAAGAACTTTTTTGCGATTCCACCCAAGGGCCTTGTTAAAATTTCCTGTTATGTTCATGTAAAATTTGAATATTTATTTCCTCTATTAAGGGATTTCCCTGTATATTTATGTCTTGTTCTGATTTCTAAGTATATGCTTGAATAATACATTGAATTCTAAAATAAAATAATAAAAAAATAAAATAATAAAAAAGGGCACCATCTAGTGTGCTGAAACAATAACAGCAGACAAACACCCAGCTGTCTGCTGAATATTCGAAATAATTTAAGCAGACAGGAGAGACTCCTGGACACCTAACTGCCAATATTCAACTGCACTTAACTGGGCAGTACTGCGCAACATTGGCTCTGACCAGCCATGTCCAAAATGGGCAGATCAGGGGTGGTATAAGGGGTGACGTTGAGGGAGAAGCTGCCAGTTATGTAGGTGCCAGCAATCTTCGGTTCTCACTCTCCACCTGCTGGCAGGAGACAACAAACCCATGCATATGGTCTGAAGGAACAACCAATCATCACTTTACTTACACAAGTAAGTACCTCTGAATGGATGTACTTGCTGAGTGATGCCACCGTTTTTGTATAAATATCTTGATAAAATGGTTGATCTGATGCACATCTGGAGAATTTTCCATGGCCCTAGAAATCAAAAAGCTCTGTGTTTACAGGCCACTGGTATAAAACAGGCTGGAAAATGAATGTCCCAAATTGGATGTTCCATTCTGATCTCAGCAACGCATGAAAAATAGGGCTTTTAAAGTCCTTTTGCTGAAAGAGCCTAGCTTGGTTTAGCAGTGCCTATGCTACATGGTTTAGAATATACTGGACAATATTTCTTATACTGGATTTAGGGCAATTGGTAGTTCTTTGTCATTTAATTTGTCATTTAAATATAATTTATGCTACTATATTTGACTTATGTATTTATGGCTCATTACTTCACTATTTTTAATATTGTACTTTAGGTTGGGTTAAACAGAAAAAAAAATGTAAATGTTAAAAAAAAAATCGTATCCAGGTCAGTCTTCCTAGGAGTTTACCAGTACTTTGCTGTCTTTCTCAACTCTTAAAAAGTTGAAAACAAGTTTCCTTTTTAAGCAGTTAAAGCTGAAGGAAAGAAAGTAGTTCTAGAGCTTCTTAGTGGGTTTGTATAAAAAGACTGAATAAGATATATAGTCTTTTATCTGACATTTTCTTTGTTTCTGTATCAGTCACTCAACCAACCAGAGTTATTCATAATTTGTATGAAAGCGGAGTGCATCTCTTTCCCCTTTGCACACCCATGTGTATGGGTAATTGGTGGTTTTTTTTCTCTTCTAATCTTTCACCTATGGCTATTAATTGTACCAAGACCATTCAAAGTCCCAGTCTGCTTATCTCAGTTCTTCTGCTTATATAGTCAATATTCTCATCTTCCATGCCTTTAAAAACTCTTATATGAATGATCCTCAAAAACTTTATGAAAACAGACACAAAAAAACTTTTGTAAAGGTTAATCTTTCCAATTAGTCTAATTCAAATAATTATTTTGCACAAGGAACATGCCATCAGATAACATTAAATCAATTTATTGAGACATTCTGCTACATGTCAGTCTACAGCCAAAATTTTTCACTAAAAAATAAAACTTAAAATAAGAGGTCACATTTCACCATAGTAACTTGGCAGGGGAAAAACTCAATTTTCCTTTTAAAGTGAAGCCTGTTTGTATAAATAAGTGACTAGGGTTTTTTCTTATCAAAATTCACATACAAAACTGCCTGTTTTTGCTATATTACCTAAAGCCATGATGAATGTAAAAATTTATATATGACATGTCTTGTCAGAAAAAAGTGCAAACTAACGACAGCTTTAAAAGTGGCATTTGCACGGTTAGATCATACATATCTATGTACTCATTCCCAAAGTGCAAAATTTGCCATATGTCAACATTTTTCTTTAATTGCAAGAATCAAACATTACATGAGATTAAACATCACTCGATTGCCTGCTCTGTAACCAAAGCTCATCCCACTTTTCTACTACAACACTGTAGTGGACACAAAAGTACTCATGAGAGCTTCAGCTACCTTCATATAGGCCGAGAAATTGTTTGTGAATTGTAGTACAAGTACTGTATCTAAGTAAAATATCATATCCATTGGACAATCCTGAAGATTCAAGAGTCATGATAGATTACATCAATGAAACTGTCCCATCCCACCCCATTTTCCCTCCAAAAAATCCCAATGTGTGTATACACTGCGTGCAAGTGGGCGTGCAACAAGGTACCAATGTAAGCAACATTGTCTGCGCTTGCATTTCGATGCTATGCTAAAATATTTTGTGGCTAACTCCCAGCAGGCAGTGCATAAGAGAATAATTGCCTCTTGACTTACTGTACTTTCAATACTATAAGGCAGAAAGATCTTTTCCCTCTTCCCTATTGCATGGTCATTTCACATTTCCTTCCTTTTATTTAATTCTCTTCCTCCACTTCCAAGTCCTACAAAATAATACTTTCAGGTATTATTGAAGTTTTTACCTTTCCAGCTGTACTATTGTATTACCTCAATGCTTGTTGACTTTCTCTATACAGGTTACTGTTTTACTTCCATGGCACAAACTCCATGCTCAAAAATGTATTTCTATTTATATATCTATAATTTCTATTAGATATATAACATTAATGATAACAGGGGTGGAAATTGTTTGATTAGAAGTATAAAACTTGTCCAGGATACCTTGAAAGAAAGCACATCATGTTACTAGAGTGATTTGGGTATGTCTTGCCCTTGCAATCCCTTCTGTTCTCAAGTACCAACTCAAATGTCAGACTTGAGTTAAACTTTTGTCCCAAGCGTCCTCTTGTTATTTTGTGTTTCTGATTCCAATGGAGATCTCATTTCTCCCTTGATCCCTTACAAGCTGTTCCTCTTGGCTCTTTTTGTCCTGGAAGGTCTCAGCAGGCCTACCATCACAGTCTAAGTTCAGAAAATGTTTCTGAGAGTTTATCTGATGCTGCTGTTCTTGGTTTATCTGTTCATCCATGACCTTGATGTAACTTCTATGATAGACTGAATTTAAACAGTGCTCCTGTTTGTTGACATCTTGATGTTCCACTGAATTTATTTCTTCCTGCAAGGGAATGGCTGGACTACCATTGCATTCTAAGCTCAATGTGCATTTGTGAGTATTTAAAGAGTCCTCCAGCTTTTCTGATACCTCTGCAACACCCTGGCCAGGATGCTCATATGGACTCGCCCCTTGCTGTCCACTTGGATGATCAATGGGTCCTGGAATGACAGCATTCTGTTCTGCTTCAGGGTTTGGCAGCTGTACTGGCTCTTGCCCTGGCTGTTGCGAGGAATTTTTAAGTTGGCAGTGGCATAGAGGGCATGTCTCCTGCACATATAGCCATTTCTTAAGACATCCAGCATGAAAGAAATGGCTGCATGGTGTGATAATGGCAGACTTCATATCCTGAAAAGGTTTTAGAAAAAAGAAAATAATAAGAACAGTTGCTTCACCTGCTAAACAACAACTCTCTTCTGGGAGTACCAGATTAGCCCAGTGCTAAAGAATCTCCATACCTCAAAATTAGTGAAAAACACTGGCATCAAGCTGTGCAGGCAGCAGAACCCACAGCTCCTAATAAGGCCAGTAACATTCACAAGCTACCAAGCAATCTAGTTACCCGACAATTTCTGCATAAAATTAGAACAAATCTGTCGCCACAATTAGGCTTAGCAGTTGAATAAACTGTAAACACAAATTTCTAAATTCAGCTTAAAAACTATTTAAACATTATAAAAGAAAAAAAAAAGTGCTTTATGTAATGCTTTGTGGATTTTATGATTTCAGAAAAATTCTACAATCCCATGGAATTAATTTAAAATAAACTATGCTTCCTTTTGCTTAGGATGAAAGCAATTAGTTTTAGAGACTGGTTATACAGTTTGAGATATAATTTTAATTTGGACTGTTTTCTATACTAGATGGGCCTAGAACATGGCGCTATATTAAGGAAAAAAGCAACATAACTTGTGTCTATGGAGCTGCTTTGTGCTAATTCATTTGATGGTATAATGTTACTAGAATGATGTGAGAAATGAAACAAGAAATAACTTTGAGTGTATTACCAATACATTTTTGCTAACAAATGTATGATGTTAATTATTGCAGAGTGTAATAATATATAGAACCAATAGGGGGAACCTGTATTAATGTTGTATGCATATACTGTGTGATTTAGAAATATGCAGATAGTTTCTGTAACTGTGTGAATACAATGCCTCCAGTAACTGCAGAACCTGATATCTCAGCAGTATTAACTGAGGGCTTTCTTTAAGTAACAAGCTGAAGGAAGTAGCACGAGCATGTGATGGGAGGGTGGATAATAAATGATTATACTGAGCTGTGTGTGCCTACTTTGCAATTTTTGCATTTGGACACCCTATCTTGCAAGAGAGAAAAATTATTTTCTGCTTTACTACAAGACTTTCTGGAGTATCCTTGTGAGGCTTTTTTATGTTTCCCACAACGAGTTGGTAATTACTGTGTGTTTTGTCCTGGGTACTCTGAGAAAGAATGGAGATTTTACCTATTAAATTTAACAGCATTTTGTATGCATTGCAAAGGTCCATAGGCATATGCTGCAGAACCACAAGTTTATCATTACCAGAAATTTTGATGAGATAAAAACGATGAAAATTTTGGGGAAAAATTGAAATATTCTGAATATTTCTGTAGAATGCTTACCTCACTATTATTTTCATCTGCCTCAATTAGGTTAGCATCTTCCCAGAAAAATGTGTTTAAATTAGTTGCTCCTAGTCTGTGGAATTCTCTTCCAACTTTATTGAAATCTGAATGTAATTATCTGAGGCTTCATAAGTCTTTGTAAACCTGGCTATTCTCTAAATATGTCTAAAACTGTCTAGAGCTATTAGTTTTGATGGTATATAAAAAAAATTACATCTTGTACTATATTATATTCAAGACAGAGATTAAGTGCAGTTCAGTTAGCACATAATTATTTTTTAATATACACAATACACAGTTATTCCTTTAAATTGAATAGATATACCAAATAAATACATCCAGGGACACAAACTGACCTGCAAGATTTTGTCAGTTGAGTTAGGGAGTGGAATTATAAACCACCACCATCAACACTATAGTAAATAAAATAAAGCTTATCTGAAATTAGCAGCAGTCTTCCTATAATCAACAAAATTAAGATTAAGAAAAAAGAAAACTAATTTTATGAGCTCTCTCTTTCAGTTTAGTAGCAAACTTCTGTTTAGCAATTATTTTTGAAAGAATAAGGAGCAAGTATATTTTAAAACCTTAAAATGCTTAAGATCACAATGTACAATCAGCAGGGATGGTTTAGTATCTAAAAGATCTCATTATCATCTTCGTGTTCTAAAGACCAGTCAAGCCAATAAGAAGTAATTTTCCACTTTAAGCGCTAAATTGTAAACCTACTTCCAAATAGCACAGTTACTTACCGTAACAGGTGTTATCCAGGGACAGCAGGCAGATATTCTTGACTGATGGGTGACGGCACCGACGGAGCCCCGGTACGGACAATTTTAGAGTGATTGCACTCTAAGAACTTAGAAAGTTCTGGTAGGCCGCACCACGCACGCGCGAGTGCCTTCCCGCCCGACAGAGGCGCGCGGTCCCCAGTTATGATAAGCCAGCTAAGAAGCCAACCCGGGGAGGAGGGAGGGACGCAAGAATATCTGCCTGCTGTCCCTGGATAACACCTGTTACGGTAAGTAACTGTGCTTTATCCCAGGACAAGCAGGCAGCTATTCTTGACTGATGGGTGACCTCCAAGCTAACAAAAAGAGGGATGGAGGGAAGGTTGGCCATTAGGAAAACAAATTTTGCAAAACAGATTGGCCGAAGTGTCCATCCCGTCTGGAAAATGTGTCCAGACAATAATGAGATGTAAAAGTATGAACTGAGGACCAAGTGGCAGCTTTGCAGATTTCCTCAATGGGCGTGGACCGGAGGAAAGCTACAGATGCTGCCATAGCTCGGACTTTATGGGCTGTGACAGAACCTTCCAGTGTCAGTCCGGTCTGAGCATAACAGAATGAAATGCACGCTGCCAGCCAATTAGACAACGTACGTTTAGAAACAGGACGTCCCAATTTATTTGGATCAAAGGACAGAAAGAGTTGAGGGAACGATCTGTGAGGCTTAGTACGGTCTAAATAGTAAGCCAGAGCCCTCTTACAGTCCAAAGTATGTAAAGCCTGTTCACCAGAATGAGAGTGAGGTTTTGGAAAAAGACAGGCAGAACAATGGATTGGTTGAGATGGAATTCAGAGACAACCTTCGGGAGAAACTTTGGATGAGTACGCAGAACCACCTTGTCATGATGAAAGACCGTAAAAGGTGGATCCGACACTAGTGCATGGAGCTCACTGACCCTCCTGGCAGAGGTAAGAGCAATAAGAAAAAGCACCTTCCAAGTGAGAAACTTGAAAGAAGCAGTAGCCAAGGGTTCAAATGGAGGCTTCATTAAAGCGGAGAGAACTACATTAAGATCCCAGATAACAGGAGGGGCTTTAAGAGGTGGTTTCACATTAAAAAGACCCCGCATGAACCTGGACACTAAGGGATGAGCTGAGAGGAGTTTTCCATGGATTGGCTCATGAAAAGCTGCTATAGCACTAAGATGGACTCTGATTGAAGTGGACTTGAGGCCAGAGTCTGATAAAGAAAGGAGATAATCCAACAATGTCTCCACTGCAAGGGAAGTGGGATCATAATGATGAAGAAGACACCATGAAGAAAACCGTGTCCACTTCTGATGGTAACATTGAAGAGTGGCCGGTTTCCTGGAGGCATCCAGAATTGAACGAACAGGCTGAGACAAGAGTGTATCATGAGAAGTCAGCCCGAGAGATACCAAGCTGTCAGGTGCAGAGACTGTAGGTTGGGGTGTAGAAGAGTTTCCTGATGCTGAGTAAGCAGAGAAGGATACAGAGGCAGAAGAAAAGGTTCCCTGGAACTGAGTTGAAGTAGAAGGGAGAACCAATGTTGCCTGGGCCACCTCGGAGCAATCAGAATCATGGTTGCTTGATCCCTCTTGAGCTTGAATAAGGTTCTCAACATGAGAGGCAGAGGAGGGAAAGCGTACAGGAACAGATTGGACCAATCGAGGAGAAAAGCATCCGCTGCCAGACGGTGAGGTGAGTAGAGTCTGGAGCAGAATAGGGGCAGCTGATGATTGTGAGGAGCTGCAAAGAGGTCTATCTGAGGGGTGCCCCATTGAGCGAAGATGGATTGTAGAGTTACAGGATCGATTGTCCATTCGTGAGGTTGGAGAACTCTGCTGAGCTTGTCCGCTAAGGAATTCTCCTCTCCCTGAATGTAAATCGCTTTCAGGAATAGATGGTGATTTATGGCCCAAGTCCAGATCTTTTGGGCTTCCTGGCATAAGAGGCGGGAGCCCGTCCCACCCTGTTTGTTGATGTAGTACATCGCAACTTGATTGTCTGTGCACAACAGGACAACTTGAGGAAAAAGAAGATGCTGGAAGGCCTTGAGGGCATAAAACATCGCTCTGAGTTCCAGGAAATTGATGTGACGCTTCTTTTCCTGGGCAGTCCAAAGACCTTGAGTTTGGAACTCGTTCAAATGAGCTCCCCATGCATAAGGGGAGGCATCGGTGGTGATGACTAGTTGATGAGGAGGTTGATGGAACAGAAGACCTCTGGACAGATTTGAGGATACCAACCACCATTGTAGAGACTGACGAAGAGATGATGTCACAGATATGTGACGTGAGCAAGGATCCGTCGCTTGGGACCACTGGGTAGCTAGTGTCCATTGAGGAGTGCGCAGGTGAAGACGTGCAAGAGGCGTGACATGAACTGTGGAGGCCATGTGACCCAAGAGAATCATCATTTGCTTTGCTGTGATGGAACGCTGTGGAAGCACCTGCTGACATAGAGAGTGAAGCGTTTGAAGACGATTGGACGGCAGGAACGCTCTCATGAGGATTGTGTCCAAGACAGCTCCTATGAATTGAAGTCTCTGAGTGGGGATGAGATGAGATTTGGGTAGATTGATCTCGAACCCCAGAAGTTGAAGAAACCTGATGGTTTGGTTGGTGGCCAGGAGAACAGTCTGAGATGAATTGGCCTTTATCAACCAATCGTCCAGGTAAGGAAAGACCTGAAGGTGGTGAGATCGCAGGAAGGCAGCCACCACAATCAGACATTTGGTGAAAACTCTCGGAGAGGAGGCAAGACCGAAGGGTAGCACCTTGTATTGGTAATGACAACGATTGATCATGAAGCGTAGGTATTGTCTGGAGGCCAGATTGACCGGTATATGAGTGTATGCTTCTTTGAGATCGAGAGAACATAGCCAGTCGCCTTGATTTAGAAGAGGATAAAGAGTGGCTAGAGAGAGCATTTTGAACTTTTCTTTGACCAAACATTTGTTGAGATCGCAGAGATCTAGAATGGGTCTGAGATCTCCTGTTTTTTTGGGGACTAAAAAGTAACGGGAGTAGAATCCCTGTCCCTTTTGATCTAGAGGAACCTCCTCTATGGCGTTCAAAAGGAGAAGGGATTGAACCTCCTGGAGAAGAAGGAAAGACTGAGTGTGCGAAGCAGACTCTTTTGGTTGACTTGGAGGAGGTAGAGTCTGAAAGTTGAGAGAGTAGCCGTGGTGGATGATGTTCAGAACCCACTGATCTGACGTGATAAGTTCCCAAGGGCTTATGAAATAAGAAAGGCGTCCTCCTATAGGCTGTGGAAGTTGAGTAGGAGGGAGAAGACTGGCTATGTTCTGGAGAACCAAGTCAAAAGGGTTGGGTAGACTTTTGTGCAGGAGTAGGTTTTACCTGCTGTTGTTGCTGAGGTTGTCTAGCAGCTGGACGCTGTTGCCTCTGACGCCTAGGTTGTTGTGCAGTTTGAGGCAGAGGACGAGCCACAAATCTACGTTGGTAGGTTGATTGTGGACGAAAGGGCCTGGTTGGTGGAGGCTTCTTAGGTTTAAGAAGCGTGTCCCATCTGGTCTCATGAGCCGATAATTTCTGGGTAGTGGAGTCCATGGAATCTCCAAACAGCTCATCCCCTAAGCAAGGTGTATTGGCTAGCCTATCCTGGTGATTAACGTCCAGTTCTGAAACACGAAGCCAGGCTAGCCTTCGCATGGCCACTGACATGGCAGTGGCTCTGGAGGTCAGCTCGAAAGTATCATAGATAGATCTTACCATGAATTTTCGAAGCTGTAAAAGAGATGAACAAGTGTGGTGAAAAGCAGACTTTTTCCTATCAGGAAGATATTTCTCAAAAGCAGTGAGATTTTGTATTAGGTGCTTAAGATAAAAAGAGAAATGGAATGCATAATTTCCTGATCGATTTGCTAACATAGCATTTTGGTATAGCCTTTTACCAAACTTGTCCATAGATTTGCCCTCTCTGCCAGGAGGGACTGAGGCATATACACTAGCCCCTTTGGACTTTTTTAAAGTGGACTCAACTAAAAGGGACTCATGAGGTAATTGGGGCTTGTCAAACCCAGGAATAGGAATGACTTTATACAAGGAATCCAACTTTCTAGGAGCTCCAGGGATAGTTAAAGGAGATTCCAGATTCTTATAAAACGTCTCTCTCAATATATCATGGAGAGGTAGTTTAAGGTATTCCTTTGGAGGCTGGTCAAAGTCCAAGGCATCAAGGAAAGCCTTGGATTTCTTTGACTCAGCCTCCAAAGGAATGGAGAGAGAATCACACATTTCATCACACATTTCCTTCAAAAATGAAGAAAAGGAAGACACTTCTGGTTTAGAGGAGGCTCCTAAAACAGACGGGTCCTCATCACCAGAAGAGCATTCTCCCTCCGAAAGAAGAGGATCCTCCGAGTCACCCCATAAGTCAGGGTCTCGAACCTGAGAACTCCGGTCTCGAGACTCTGGAGTGGAAGGCTCTAAATGCCGGGACTTGTGAAGAGACTTCCCCGACCTGCCTGATTCGGTACCGGGAGATGCTACAGTACGCACCGGAGCCGAAGTCTGTACAGCTTGATGGTGAGCTCTCGGCTCCGGCGCCAGAATCGGCATGGAGACCGAGGAAACCGACTGTACCGGTACCGATAGAGTGGATGTCGATAAAATAGGACGGTCCACTATCGGTACCGGTGGCTCAGACCGGACTGGTACCGGTAAATTCGATGCCAGGGCTGGAGGTAGGAGGTGCTGTAGTTGTTCTTTAAGTTGTGCCTTCAGAACAGCAGCTATACGCTCCTCAAGGGAAGGCACCGGTACCATCTTTTTCTTTAATGGTACCTGCGGTGCCGCTCTACGCTCCGAGGATGAGGACCCCGATGTCGAGGGGCTCACCTCTATTGGAGCGGAGCGCTTCCGTGGGCGCCTCGAGGTCGGCAGAATTGGACTCGCTGCCATCGAGACCGGAGGACGCTCCAACGGGGAAGGCTTCTTAGCCGGCTTACCTGGAGTCGACACCGCCGCGGTATCGCGTGGTGTCGATGATGTGGGTGCCGACTGCGCCGGTGCCGATGTCGGTGCCGGTGTAGAATCAGACATCTCGGCACCAAACAATAATTTTTGTTGAATCTCTCGATTTTTAAGAGTTCTCTTTTTTAAAGTTGCACAGCGGGTGCAGGTTGACGCTCGATGGTCGGGACCAAGACACTGGAGACACCAATTATGAGGATCAGTTAGTGAAATTGGTCGTGCACACCGCTGGCACTTTTTGAAGCCGGGTTGGGGGGGCATGAATGTAAAAACGGCTTCAGCCAAATCGAAGGCCGAGGCCTCGATGGTGGCTAAAGGCCCCGCCGGGGCAAGGCCGAAAAGCAGGCAAAAAAAAAACAAAATGTTTTTTTTTTTTTTTTTTAAGAAAGAAAATAAAGAAAAAAGGAAAGGAAATAAGATTCCTCAAAAAGTTTACGCGAGCGGGAAGTTCACAAAAAATCCTCTCACAACAGCCGTTGAGAGAGACGCGTCTTCTTAGCTCCGCGGAAACTAAGAAACTGGGGACCGCGCGCCTCTGTCGGGCGGGAAGGCACTCGCGCGTGCGCGGTGCGGCCTACCAGAACTTTCTAAGTTCTTAGAGTGCAATCACTCTAAAATTGTCCGTACCGGGGCTCCGTCGGTGCCGTCACCCATCAGTCAAGAATAGCTGCCTGCTTGTCCTGGGATAAATATTTTTCTCTTTTGTGAAAGATGCAGCTATCATTTTAGAAGCCTGTGACATCATAAGACCATATTAACTCAGAGCAGTTGTACTTTAGTTGTACCTGATAGCAGATGGCACAAATATCATTGTGCTGCTCCAGTTGCTCCGTGGTTGCCGTAGGCAATGACTCTATCTTGTTTACAGCATCTCTACGGAGAAGGAAGCTCTTCCAACCAAGTTGGGCACGGAGCCATACGTTGTAATAAGAGTGAATAAAGATGATCATAGAACCCATCACACTCCATTCCCCAAAGATGGTCTCTGAAACGCCATAAGCCACTACACAGAGAGCAACCAGGAACTCTAGCAGCCGGTATGTGCCATTCACATAGTAAATTACATCATCCATGTTTTCCACTGGTTCTTTTTGGAACTCCTCAATCATAAACAACACATAGATGAAAAGGGTTCCTAGAACCTAATAGAAGGCAAAAGGATATTATATATCTATATCTATATATTCAATGAAATATATAACAAAAACAGATATATCCCATAAAAAATTTACAAATGTTCTATCCTTGTTTATAAAGGTTGAGGAAACATGTTTTTTTGGTGTTTACAGCTACTTTGCAAGCTCATCTGAAGCACCACCTTGTATCCTATTAGATCCATAGTTTACTACAAGCAATTTTCACTGTCTTGAACTGCTAATTTTTTTTTCTGTGCTAAAACCCAGTTTTCCAAGCTTTGTTGCTAACTATACCTCTCCAAAGTCATACTTTACCCCGGTGCTTCTATCTTACAAGCTCTGCTAATGCACCCAAGCCCTAATCTACCTTACCCACTATTAATTCTGTAGCAGAATAGGGATTTGGATTTTTTTACACAAAAGAAAACTGAATGTTGTATGCAGGGCTGGCGGTAGGGGAGGGCAAACAGGGCAGCTATTCTAGGCCCCACAGCTCCAAAGGGCCCCAGAGTCCAGGCATCTATTCCCTTGATGACCCATCTACCTCCTTCCCCCTCATCTTCGCGGTTGCTTTTCCAAATCACAACACGGCAACCGTTTTCATAATTTGCAGGTGGCTGCCCGGCCCAAAACGCTCCTCTCTGACGCGATCCAACCAGGTGAAAACAGGAAGTTGTGTCAGAGGAGAAGCTTCGGGCCCAGTAGACACCTACAACTTATGAAAATGGTTGCCACACCAGGGCCCTGCTGAAAAAGAAAACTATAATTTGGAAAGGTGACTGCGAAGGTAAGGGGAAGGGTGGGGAGGAGATGAGCCAACAAGGCGAAGAGGTTGAGTGGTGCTTGAGCTTTATTATGTGCTGTCAGGATCATGTGGGAAAGCAGCAGCAGCAGCGGTAGGAAGGTGAGGGACAGGATACTCAATGGAATTGGGGTGAAAGGAGGGAGAGAAGGGGACAGGATACTCAATGGAACTGGGGTGTAAGGAGGGAGAGGGGGCAGATGGTAGAAGTGGAGTAAAGGGACAAGAGAAAATAAGGCAGACATTGGAAGTCAGTGGGGAGGGGATGGAAGGGGAGCAGATGCTGAATGGAAGTGATGAAAGAGGGTACACATTGGAAAGAAGGATAAAGAGGAGAGGATAAAGAAAAAAGGGCACACGCTGGATGGGGAGAAGAGGATACAGTTAGTGAGATACTGGAGGGGGTGAAGGAAAGGGGTGGCAAGCTGTAGGTAGACACAGTGACAAGAGGGAAATAGGACTGGATAGTAAGAAAAAATCTAGACAGAGGCAGAAAATAAATTGAGAAGGAAGACCAGGAAAAGGGAAGAGAGAGGAGAGGGAGATACTAGATCTGGGGGGGGGGGGGAAAGAATGAAGGAGACATAGATATCAAGGGAGGAAATGAGGAGAGAAATGCTAAAAACCAGGGGGGGGGGGGGGGAGATGATATTTAATTTGTATGTGTTAAGGTATCAATCTGTATGTATTAAGGCTTTGTACATCGCTTAGTGATTTAAAATAGGCGATTCATTAAGAATAATTAAACTTGAAACTTGATGAATGCCAGACCAATGGGGGTGGGGAAAGACATGGGAAGGGGAGGTAGACAGGAGAGAGGGTAGGCTGGGTGGAAAGAACCAAATGACAAAAGGTAGAAAAAAAATCTATTTATTTTTGCTTTTGGATAAAGTACTATTGTAACTGTGTTGATGTTTATAAATAGAAATGGAAATAAGGCGATCCTTTTATCGGACTCATTTTAATACATTTTGACTAACTTTCAGAGAACAGATCCTCCTTGTTCAGGTCAGGACAGGATACTGTAACAGCAGTATATTTTACTGACCCGAGGAAAGAGGTTTTGTCCTGTGACAGCTAATTGAAAAAGTATTAGTCCAATAAAATGATGTTATCTTATTTTCAATTTTTTTGTTTTATTTGTTAATTTGTAAAGCGATTTGTCATTTCTCTTTTCTCAAATATACATCTGCTGTCTTTATATTTTGTACAATATTAGAGGACATGCATCACTGTTTCTGTGGTGTTGTACTGTCCGACTTCTTTTTGGTTCAGTTTAACCTTTGTCTACATATTACTAATTTTTAGTTTGTGATTACTTATTCCATACTAGGTGAGGGTGTTTCTGTGTTCTGTCTGTATGAAAGACATGGTTTTCCGTTAGCATTGACTGTGTAGGATCGATCTGTACTAATCTGGCTTATTTGTTTTACATTGGGTGTATTGATGTTAGTGTGTAAGATGCTACCTTTTCCTAGGTACATTCTTGTGTGACTTGTGGTTTATTACTAAAAATCATGTTTTTCATATAGAGGAGAGGATGTTAAAAAAAAAAAAAAAGATCATCCCTGGATGTCATATATGCTATGTATGCCACTGGCAGAATATGTTAGCTTTGGGATATGTGCATCACAGATCTTTGAATTGTGCCCAGTGGCTTACTAGACAACTGATGGGGGAGTGAGGGTGGGCTGTGGCCCAGAGCCCGAGTGTGTGGGCACTAAATTTTTCTTCCTGCCATGCCCCATGCCTCCTACCCAAATGCAAAATATGAAAACCTAAGTTGGTGGGTTTCCCAAAGCCCTGCCAGCTGAAGACCTCTTTCTCTAGTCCGGTGGCCAGAACTCAGAGCTTGGTGATTTTTGACTGCCAGACTGGAGAAGGTGGTCTTCAACTGGCAGGGTTTTGAGATCTCCACCATCCAGAGCAGGGGGTCCTCAAACTATAGCCCTTCAAGGTCATTTACCCAGCCCTTGCTTGGTGGCTAGTTTTTGGTGGACCTGGGCCTGGGATCCTTGTGTGTTCTGTACAGAAAAGTGCATATCTGTTTTTTATTTCTCCAGTGTTGTAATACTTGCTGAGTTTAATTTCTTGGAGTTCCCTGTTGAATTTCTATATGTGGTCTCTTGTTCTGTATTTGGTAAATGTCTGTCTGTGTTTTGTGTGTGAAGAAATCATTTAAAGCTGTTTGTGATGTGTGTGGTAGTAATGGGAGGTAGGGATATCAGGGGGAGGGTGCAGAGAGGACAGGGGATCAGGGGCCCCCGCCTTAATTTCTGCCCTGGGCCCCATTATGTCTAAAATTGGCCCTGGTTGTATGCCTTCCTCACCGCTAGCCTGAAGGAAGACTAGAATTTTGCATTACCAGTGATTGGAAGGAGATATTAGTGTCACACCTGCACCCCTTTCTTTTTTTTAATTGGTTGGAAAGCAAAACATCAAGCCCTCCCCCCTTACCTGAAGCGATGTTAGAATGCTGCTGGAGATGATGATTAGAAGCCAGAAGTCCATGTGAAAGAACTGACAGATCATATAGGCCATGTAGGAAGGGAACACCAACAGGAAGAGGCAGAGACTCACTGCACGAAAATGTTTCCAGAGACTCCTACAAGCAACAAAGGGATTGTTAAAAAACAAAAACTCCAAAACTAGCTGGTGCCCAGCATTTTTATATAATGAGAAGTTCCAAATGCTGACAGAATGGTTGGCATAAACCCACAATCAAGTATAAAATGGCATGAAAATTTGTTTATTGAAAATCAACAGTTCTCAGTGTCTCTGTTTCTCTACAACTTAAATGTTAGTGAAAGTGAACACATGAACCAAGAATACCATTAAGAAGGAAATCATGCAATTTCATATTCAGGTCTTCTTTTAACAGTTTTGTCATGAAATCCAATGTTTAGAACTGAAATTAGTTCCAGGCCTCTTGGAGGCAAAAAAAGGCCATATTGGCTGTGCCCAGTACTGTGCTTCAGTAATAACATTGTTACTAGGCAAAAAAAGGGTCATCCCTAATGGGATACTGGGTTTGAAAAATATGAATGGTATGATTTAAGTCAAAACAAAGAAGAATCCAACAAGTCTGCAGTAAAAGTCAGGCAGGAAAAAACAAAAGGAAGGACTGCAGAGATGATGTACAAAGCACAGGAACTTTTATTAAAGTCAATAAAATGTGGTTGTCCAAAAGATGGTTCTCATTAGTAAGAAGACAGGACCCGACACGGTCCATGTTTCGAATGACACTCCGTCCTCAGGGGTCCAGGGTGTCCAGTGTCTCATATTGAGAACCACTTTTGCATTCAGCTTTGATACTGAGTAGCAGCAGAACAGGAGTTTCACGTCGCCCGTTTTCTTCAAATTTTATGACAAACTGTTGTACTCTACATGGTTCTCAATATACGAGACACTGGACATTCTGGATACCTGAGGACGGAGTGTCATTCAAAACACGGACCATGTTGGGTCCTGTCTTCTTACTAATGAGAACCATCTTTTGGACATTTTATTGACTTCAATAAAAGTTCCTGTGCTTTGTACATCACTGCAGTCCTTCCTTTTGTTTTTTGGTATGATTTAAGTCCCACACACGTCAACAAAAGCAGTTCTTAGTTTCTTACTTGTCCCTTGAAGCTCCCAGTGCCAGAACAATAGGATCAGCAATTTCCAGCATGGACTGCAGGATGGAAGCCACCACAATGAAAAGAATGATGCTGAGGAGGAAAGCCCGATGGACTACCTGAAGCTCTATGAGACCAGTCTGCACTGCCAGAATCAAAAGTGTAATACCTTCTGTCATGCCTCTAAGAACGACATAAGGATAGAAATGCAGAGTATTAATACAAGATGTGCCTTCCAACCTGCCTCATATGACAATAAGCACAGTACCCCCCACCCCCCTCCTCTTAGAGCTTACACAACTAGCATCTTTTACAAAGTTATTTTAAATGAACATTAACTAACCATAAGGACAGCTCTCATTTTGAAAACAGCAACTATTTTTTTAAAAAAAATTTTTTGTTAATTAATATAGTGCCTTAATATGGCTTCCAATGATACTGCAGAATAGCAATTTCTTCAGCAACATTGCTGGGAAGAATGCCTTTTATTTTTTCTTTATTTAACCTTTGTTACATTCATTGTGTAACAAGATACAAGAATATCCAACCATACAAGAAAACAAAAAAGGAAAGAGAATAAAATAAAATTTCTCTTTTTCAGTGATATAGGGGGTGCGCTAGCGGTTTTAGCATGCGCTAAACGCTAACGCCTCCATTGAGCTTGTTAGTATTTTTTGTTTAGCGCGTGGTTTGCGCGCGCTAAAAACGCTAGCATACCTTAGTAAAAAGAGCCCATAGTCCACATTATGGGAGCCGCTTGGTAAACACCAGCAGAGAAAATATAAAAAGACATATCAACCAATCAATATCTCATCAAGGCCAGGCATATTGGCCATTCTTTTCCATTTGTCACTAATTACTCTCAGCCAAAAGAAAAAAAATTAACATTATTTCAATACAGATTTATCTTTAAGAAACAAATGGCCAGCCCTAAGGCCCTGATTGGCTGACGAGCCTGAGGTGCCTAAGCCAATCATGGCCTTAGGCCCCTCCCCGTGCATCACATGATACACCAAGGTGGGACCTAAGGCCGGCATTGAGTCGCAGGTGAATAGATCAGAGAATTTTTCCCCTCCATGCACAATTAAACTCTGGAATTCATTGCCAGAAGACATGATAAAAAAAGGTGTTAGCATAACTGTGTTTATAAAAGGTTTGGACAAGTTCATGGAGTAAAAGTCCACAAACCATTATCAATAAAGTAGACTTGAGTTAAGCTACTGCTTATCCCCGAGAGTAGGCAGCATGGAATCTAGCTTCTTTCTGGGATCCTGTAGGTACTTGTAACATGGATTGGTCATTAGTGGAGCAGCCTGAGAACCTGGAGAACTGGTTTTGATTCCTGTTGCAATTCTTTGTGTCTCTGGGCAAGTCACTTAAGCGTCCACAAAATAATTGCCCCAGGTACAAAATAAGTATGTAAACTGCTTTGATTGTAACCACAGAAAGGCAGTATATCAAGTCCCATTCCCATTACTAGAAGCAGGAAATCAGGCTTAATGGGCCAGTGGGCTAGAATTACATACACACAAATTACCTGTTCATGGCAGGATCATTCACAAAAGCTCTATAGCCCTGCAAATAAAACTTGCAGAGGGTTAAAACTCCCAGTGCCACAAAAGAGACAGTGAATACCAGCCCCAGAAGAGAGTATGGAGTGCTGCAGCATTCAGCGATACTGAAAGAAAAAGAGGAGAGATAGATTAAAAAAAAAAAAATCACATTAATCAAGGCCAATATTAAATAAAACCACTTCTTGAACATATTAGAAAAACTTGATGGCACATCTGTAAGATGGTATATCAAATGAGATTTGAAACTTATATCCCACTATTCTAAAATGCATATAACATTACAACAAAACAAATGTCAGGGCTCTTTGTAAAATCAGATTTGCATCATATACAATTCAAATGCATCTTATCAGAGAAAGAAAAATCTCAGAATCAAAAGTGCTTAGAAGACATCCTCCTCGCCCAAACAAGTGCTGGTTATCTATTAATTTCAGCAAAGAAAAGTCAAACTTTTAACCAGTCCTATATTGAACATAAGAATTACCATAGTGTGACAGACTGAAGGTCCATCAAGCCCAGTATCCTGTTTCCAACAGTGGCCAAATCAGGTCCCAAATACCTCGCTAGATCTCAAGTAGTAAAATAGATTTTATGCTACTTATCTAGGAATAAGCAGTGTATTTCCCCATGCCATCTCAATAATGGCCTATGGACTTTTCTTTTAGGAAATTATTCAAACTTTTTAAAAACCCTGCTGATTTCACCACATTCTCTGGCAACGAATTCCAGAATCTACTTGCATGTTGTGTGAAGAAATATTTTCTCTAGTTTGTTTGAATTCTATTACTTAGCATACCCCCTAATCCTACTATTTTTGGAAAGAGTAAAACAAGCGATTCACATCTACCCTTTCCATTCCACTCAGTATTTTATAGACCTCTATCATATCAACCCCAGAGCCGTTTCTTCTCCAAGCTGAAGAGCCCTAGCTGCTTTAGCCTTCAAATCATCTCATCCTTTTTATCATTTTCATATCGTCAATGCCAGATGTTCTGTCTGTACAACTTTCCCCTTACTTTCTAATATGATGTACACTTTCTGACCTACCTTGTAAGAAAAAGGAAGAGCAGCTTCTCACGGGATGCAGGCTGATCACGTGTGCTAAAGTATGAGTAGATCTGCAGTGCAAACAGAACCAGCCAGAACACCATGAAGAGCACAGGGACTACCAACTGGTTCCAAAGAGACATCCCCAGAGCCAGAAGTCCATACACCTCTACAACCTAGACAGGAAAAGAACAAAACCACTTCAGTTCCCTTGTTTGCCTTTAGGGTAAGCAGAAGATCAGGGTCTGAGGCAATATTGATTGAACATCACTAATTTAAAAATTCAATTATTATGAAATCAAACTTTAAAAAAAAAAAAAACCTCAGGTATGCAACTTGTCAAATTATAACTATAAACCTCCTGAGATAGAAATCTATTTATCAATCTAATTTAATTATATAATGGATCTTCAGAGGTTATAGAGCTTAAGAAATTCCTTTTCAATTTCTCCTCATAATTGCCACCTAAATCATCATTAGGTCATTTCATATCATAAGAACATAAGAGTTGCCATACTGGGACAGACCAAAAGGTCCATGAAGCTCCAGTATCTTGTTTCCAATACTTGGCAAGATCCCAAACACTAGAACAAATTTTATGTTGCTTATTCTATAAATAAGCAGTGCATGTCCCCAAATCCATCTTAATTATGGCTTATGGACTTGTTTTAGGAAATTATCTAAACCTTTTTTAAAACTCTGCTAAGCTAACTGCTTTCAACACATTCTCTGGCAACGAATTCCAAAGTTCAACTACATGTTGAGTGAAGAAATATTTTCTCCAGCTTGTTTTAAATCTACTACGTGCTAGCTTCATTGCATGTCCCCCAGTCCTAGTATTTTTCGGAACAGTAAACAAGTGATTCACATCTACCCGTTCCAATCCACTTAGTATTTTATAGACCTCTTATCATATCTCCCCTAAGCCATTTCTTATACAGGTTGAAGATCCTTAACCACTTTAGCCTTTTCTCATAGGGAAGTTGTTCCATCCCTTTTCGTTGCCTTTTCTAATTCCACTATATCTCTGAGATGCAGCGACCAGATTGCACACAATATTCATAGAGTGGCCAAATTACAGTGTCATATAACATTTTCAACTTTGTTTTACATTCCTTTCCTGATACTTCCTAACATTCTATTTGCTTTCTTAGCTACCATTGCAACTGAGCTGAGGGTTTCAACTTTTCCTCAACGATGACACCTAGATCCTTTTTTTGGGCAGTGATTCCTAACATTGAATCCTGCATCACATAGCTATAGCTCGTGTTCCTCTTTCCCATATGAATCGCTTTGTACTTGCTCATAATCATCTGCCATTTTAGCTAGCCAATTTCACAATGTTATCTTGCAAATTTTCACAATCCTCATGCGATTTAACAACTTTGTGTCATCAACAAATTTATTATCTCGCTAGCTGTTCCCATCTCTAAATGATTGATAACATTTTCCCATAATAAGATATTTGTTAAGCGGGGATGTGGGTGGGTATTATTTTATTTATCTCATAATATGTATGAATTAATTAATATTTTTGATGTATTAGGTTAGATTTTCTGAAACAGGTAGGGGGGGATTGGGGGGGTTTTCTATTTTAATTACAATTGTCATACATATTAAATGTATTACATAATATTTAAATTATTATAAAATATGAATATAAGAATGATATGTTGTATTTAAAGTGTTACATGAAGGAAAATCAAGTGTGTATTTATAAGATCATATGAATTTTTCTGATACACTTGTTGTAATATGCAAAACTGAATAAAGAAATTAAAAAAAAAAAAAAAAAAGATATAATGTGTTTGGAAGCAATGGTCCCAGCAGACCCATTTAATCCTACTTACTCCATGTAACAGTAATATCCTTCCAGGATGCTAAGTATCAAAAACTATAATTCAACAGTCTTCGTTAAATCACTCTTATGTTTTATATAGGAGTCAAAAATATATGCTTGGAGACTTACTTCCCAGTTTCACTGTACCAGCCATGTATACTTACACATGCATGGCTTAATCTTTGAGACATGCATATGTTACCTGAGGCTAAGTTGCTATTAGCATACAATTTTATGATTTGTTTCCAAATAAAAGTTTTTATAAAGACAGTAATAACTCATTTTATAGTGGAATTTCATGGTCAAGAACCAGCAATTTTCTGTGCTGTAAAGTCAGCACAGTTGTTGTAACCTATGAAAATGCAGAACTATAGTGTGCATGGTATTAACCTATGGGACAAATAATTTCAAACTGCTAACAAGTTATTTTTTACTTAGGGGCTCAAAAGTTTAAGGGTTAATAATTAATACATCAAAAATTCATTTTTTTGGAATCTCTTTTTGGCTCCCTTGATTAAGAAAAATGATAAAGTTTGCATCATGATCTGCGCAAGAGTCTTACCTGAACAAGTTCTCTATATGCTGATTTAGCAAGATTGTAGGGTACCAGGAGATTGGATGCCAGGAAGTACAGCACCTCCAAGCCCGTAAAAATCATGGCAAACTTGTTAATAATAGCAATGGTTTCCAGAGGGACTAGGCAGAGTCGAGCCAGCAGAGGGAGCATATGAGCTGAAAATAGCCAAATCTGCTTTGTCTTCATCACACCGGAGCACAAGGTGCATACCACCAGCTGACCTGCAGGACACAAAACAGTATTTCATTATTGATAACATTATGAATGGAAAGAAAACAAAGTAATGTGCTGATTAAAAAACAAAACATAAAAACAACCACCATCCACATTCCTCTCATCCAGCAGTTATTTCTACTGTACATCATTACAAATGGTACCACTACATCTTCTCTCAAACTTTTTTAGCTCCAGCACACTAAATGGAGCAAATGTTTTTCTCAGCACAATACAATTATAAAATTGCAAAACCAACAAAAAATTAAAATTTGAGAGTTAAAGTTCATATAACAATGGTGAAACTAAAGTAGATAGAATTGCTAATCAATGAGAGGGATGTGTTCGTTTTTGAGTGCAAATTGACTCAAAACATGGCTCAATATAGTCGACAAGCAAACACACATTTCATCATCCACCATCTGCAGTTCTCTTTTTTCCAATTTAATTTCTGTCAGCAGTCAGAGACCCTTGTTCCTCTAAGATGCACTAGGTCCGTGTACCACAGTCTGCGTAGCTAATCCGGTGCTACGAGGACCACTCTCCCTGGGTGGTTTGCTATTCTGTGAAGTATCCGCCCTATCATGGACCATGGAGGAAACATGTACAAGAGCTTGCACTTTGGCCATGGCTGGACTAGGATGTCCAGGCCTTTGCTTCCGGGCTTAGATCTTCAACAGAAGAATTGGTCTGCCTTCTTGTTCCTCACCATAGTCATCAGATTGAAAGTTATCCAACTCCATCGAAGAACGATGAACTGGAATGCTGCTATAGATAATGTCCATTCTCCCAGGTCTTAGGTCTACCTGCTGAGGTAATCAGCCTGGACATTGTCCATTCCTGCTACCTGTGCTGCAGAGATCACCTGTAGGTATAGCTCTGCTCACCAGAACAAAAAGTGGGTTTCCAGGCTCAGCTGCACACTTTTGGTGCCTCCTTGGCAATCGACATATGCCACTGCTGTAACATTGTCAAAGAAGACTTGAACCGCCAGTCCTTCCAAACTCTTCTCCAGCTTCTGTAATGCCAATCAAATGGCCCAAAGTTCCAATCTGTTGATGGACCACTTTCTCTGGGAAGCTGACCACCGCCCCTGAAATGTACTGGACATCCGTCGCAATGGCCTCCCCAGTGGAACAAACTGGTATCCATTGTAAGAATCACCCATGAAGTTATTTTGAGGGGCATGCCCCGTAATAAAGACTGTGGACGGGCCACCAACTCATACTGTGGTGGGATTCCGGAGTCCACAGGAGTGTCATTTGAAGGGAGTGTTTATGGGGACCACCGAGAAAGTAGTGCATTCTGGAAAGGATCCACATCTTATGTTCTTATGGTTGCCATGGAACCTAACAGACTCTGCTCAAGCCACTGAGATTCAGTAGGCGAGCTAAACTACTATGGATATGGACCCCAAGCTCCACAAAGTTTTCAGAAGGCTGGTCAAACAGGTCCCTAAGGGATTAACCTGCCTGCTGCAGACCCAAGCCTGCTTCTTCTCCATGCAGGCAGAGCTTTCCCCTGCATTAGGGAGCTCTGGTACACCAATAGCTGTAAAAACTGCAAAAACATACAAAAAATAAAGAAATATAAAGAACAGATTAGAAAGACACCTTCCAGCTCGCGTGCACGAGGAAAAGCTGAAGAGAGCAGTGGAGCACCCTGGAGAAGAAGGGAGCTGAAACACATAATAGATTCCTTCTGCATAGCTCGCAAGCATAGAGAGAATACCCCACTGTCCAGAATGACACATCTACTGCACTAGAATAAATTAAGCAGATATTTACAAAATAGTACTTAGGTCCCCTGCTAGCAGTTATACATTTACATATGTAAGGTGCACATAATTGTGGGTACCCCAGATTATAGAACATTTCATGTATTCTATGTAGGGGGAAAAAAAAAAAAAAAAGACTGCAAGCTCTCTGGGATAGGACATTTAAGAGAGATGTGAATTTTATTATTAAATAATCAAAGAAGGAACCCATCTCAAGAAAGCACTGGTCTCTACTAAAGGAGTCTTTGTGACAGATGCTGCTGTGTCCACTCACCAATCAATGCTGTTGTGAAGCGATTAAGAGAGAGGGGTTCCAGGTACAAGGGCCCTTCATATCCCGATTCTAGTTCACTCCTGACATAATCCCTACAAACAATAAAACAAAAACACAAAGAAATCTATTTATTTGAGATTAACCACCTTTATAAAGAGAGTCACCCAAGATTTCATTTCACAGCACAACAGCAAAACACAGAGTACTCTGTTCTTCACAGTCATGTGTAGTACATCCTCTGGTCCAGTCATAAAACACCCCCCAAAAAAAATATTTCTACTGCACATACTAGGATCAAGTAGCTGAATACTTGCAAGGCTGACTTCTATTTGAAATGAAACAAACATCTTGGCCATTCAAGAATTCAAAAAAAGGGTCACCTATTCTTACCTAGAGATTTGATGCCCAGCATAGAGCAATAGTGCAGTCAGAAGATACAAATACAGCTGGGTAAGGTGCTGACGAGGCAACGTCAAGAGAACAACACTTAAGATGTAGCCTGGGAAAAAGAATGTCAGTAAGTCATCCGATTTGTTTTGCTAGCTCTTTATACAGGGGAGTGACATTAGCTCTGAGCTGTTTTTTCTTTGGCTCCATCTACTGGCAGGGGAACATAACTTGCTCATCTGGACTAACTGGACTGGTATGGACAATAAAGAATAATCATGTGTCTCAGTATTTCTCTCCACAAGGCCCCCCACATCTCCCTCTCCTTTGCCTGAAAACCAGTCAGTCAAAATAAAGGTCTAAATCATAAAAGAAGAAATATCAGAGGATGTGATACCTACGGAGCAGTATCAAGCAAATGCTCCAGCAAATGGGGTATGAATAACAGAGCTATAACTGTTTGTTCTAAATGCGTTCTGTACACTCATGAATTAGTCCAGGAGTCCCGAAACATCACTCAACAAGAGCCATATAAAACACACAGAATATATGGGGAGATGGAAGTAGCTAAGCACAGAACATGAAATGAGGGATAGAATGCAGCACTCTGAAGGCAATTGTGGAAAGTTTGAATCTTATTTTTATCCTTATTGTGCCTTCCTACCCGTGACTTTATCAATAAGCATGCCTAGGTTATCACATGCTTCTTGGTAGTAGGGTTGGAAGGTTAGTCACTGGGAACACTTCCTTGCCAGCAAGACACTGGTAGCAGCCCTCCCTCCCTTGGGAAACACAATCAGATCACTGCAAAGCTTCTCAACTATAACTGTGAAAATGTGTTTTTTTTCCCCTCCACATTCCATTTTAAATCAGAAAAACTCCAGCCTTACCACTGTCCATAAAAATATTTTAAGGTAGTTTTCCTTTCTTTCGACATTTGCTCAGTCATAATGCCCTATAACTTAATTGCATTTTGCCTGAAAATAAGCAAGTTCATTGTGGGGGAAGAGTATTTTGTTAATGACTCCCAATGTCCACTTGACAAGAAAATCCCATTCTGTAGGGAAGACTCACCCACATAATGCATATTGAGTGCCAAGTACTTATACTGGAAGAAAGGATTGTTGTTCAGGCTACTTCTCTGGATCTGCTGGAAGAACGAACTCACATCCCATCGATATAGGGCATCCAGCAGCATAATACTTGGGACCCTTAGGGCCACATTTAACATCGCTTCCAACTTCTCTTTTGCAGCCATTCCAGCTCTTTTCAGCAAACTTGTAGCAGACTAAATCAAGAGAAGATTGCAAAAATTAGCCTCAGCATGCAAGCAACTATTAGATGCTATAGATTTCTACCAGCTGTAGTAAAATGATTCTATGCTATACACAATGCAGAAAAATAAAAATTAGGTTCTTCTTACCTCAATAATCATCTTTCTTGTAGATGCGTCTCTAATGGTCCTGACCGCTAGAGCTTTGCATCTGAACCTGCAAGTTGTCTGCAAAACGCTGCCAATCATCTTTTGAACTCCGCCTCCTTCCCAGGTAGCTGTTCCTGCCCCCTCAGTTTGCACAAAAGCAATCAAATAGCACTGTAATGACAGATATCCAGAAGGATGGAAAAAGGGAAAAATCTCCGATACTACACTTCAGCTCTGCTCTGTAACAAACAAATCCATTAACATTGTAACTGATCAAGACAGGTACAAAAACTTTGTGCAACCAGCACTAATCTCATCTAGAGTTCATAACTACTCGCATGTCCTGCTAATCAAGCAGAGACTTAAACCATATTTTACATTCTTCCCTTTTTTATATCCTCTCAGTTCATCTGAGATAGAGAATTCTCCAAATTCGGACTGATCTTAAGGCAGAAGGCAGACAAAGCCCACTGGTGGGGTGGGGTTTCAGGACCACTAGATACATGAACAAGAAAAAAAAGATTATCGAGCAGGAACCTACCAGTAATCTTTTTTTCTAGTGGTCCTGAACCAAAGCAGTCCCCAGAGTCTAGAGTGAGCCCACTGAGCCTGCCTTCAAAACAAAGAACCCAAAAGCGGCATCTTTCCTGACTGCTACTTCCAGCCTATAGAAACTGGGTAGACCATGAAGCTGCTCTACAGATTTCCTCAGTTGAAACCACCCATGAAGCAGCAACTTCTCTCTAGTGGAGTGCGCTTTCAATGCAATTGGCGGCTGCTTACTGCAGCCCACATTCAAGGAGGAAATGGCCATTTTAATCCATCTTGAAAATCAAAGCTTTAGACGCTGGTTTCCCTTCTTTGGCATGACTAGTCAGAACAAAAAGGTGATTACATTACATTAGTGATTTCTATTCCGCCAATGCCTTGCGGTTCAAGGCGAATTACATCAAAGTTAAGAAGAATTACATTAAAAGTTTGCAGGAACAGCATAAGCGATGTCATAATATTTACTTAAGAAGTACCAAAGAGTTGTCAAGATCTTAAGGTGATAAATGTTGGGTAAAGAATTACCAAAGAGAAGTCGAGATCTAAGGAGATAAGTATTGGGTAAATTAAAAGCATTTTAGACTATGTTGGATAGATAGAAGCATATTAAAGAGTATTAAGGGTATAGAGTGGGTTGGGTAGGGACTGGTCATGCTAGATGGGTTTTATGTATTTTTTGAAGAGTATGGTTTTAATAGCTTTTTTGAAGGTTTTGTAGTTTATGATCGATAATAAGAGTGGCGATTTGTCTGTCCAGTTTAGCTGCTTTGGAGGCTATTAGGTTGTCATATAGTTTTTTTTCATTTGACATTTTTGGATGATGGGTGTATGCCTGGTTGAAGAGGATTGAGTTAGTCGGTTATTCCAGTAGATTGGATTTTCTCCGTTAATAGTCTTGAAAAGTAGGCAGTAGAATTTGAAGTGTACTCTTGCTTATATTGGTAGTCAGTGTGAATCATGGTATGCCTCTGTGATATGGTCATATTTTTTCAGTGAGTAGACGAGTCTCAGGGCTGTATTTTGTATTGTTTGTAATTGTTTATCATGGTCGCTGGGCATGGGAGGTATAGTATGTTGCAGTAGTCTATTTAGTCCAAGGATAAGAGATTGTACCAAAAGTAGGAATTGCTTCCTGTCGAAGAATTTTCGGATTTGTCTTAGATTTCTCATGGTCACGAATGATGCTTTTATTACTTTGTTGATTTGTGGTTGCATGGTACAGCCTCTATCTATTATTACTCCCAGAAGTAATAGTGTGGGTTGAATTGGGTATGAGATCGAGTTTATTACTAGATTTGTTAAGGTTGGAGTTTTGTTGTTTTCTAGGAAGATGAAGTTTGTTTTGTCAGGGTTAAGTTTTAATTTTGTGCTCTGTCATCCATGTTGCTACTGTTTTGAGTGTTCTGTGTATTGTGCTCGTTATGGTGGGTTCTGGGTGGTCGAAGGGGAGGAGAATAGTGATGTCATCTGCGTAGCTGTATGAAGTTATGCCATGTTTGTCTAGGTAGGAGCTGAGGGAGGCTATGTATATATTGAATAGTATGGGTGATAGGGGTGATCCTTGGGGAACTCCACAGGGGTTGGACCATGGTTCTGATTTTTCTTGCATTGTTTTTACCCTGTATGTTCTGGATTGTAGGAAACCTTTGAACCATGCAAGATTCCTGAAATTCCTGTGGAGTCTAGAGTTTGTAGAAGAATGTCATGATCTACCAGGTCGAAGGCTGCATAGAGGTCTAGTTGTATGAGTGGGATTTTCTTGCCTGTACAGAGGTTTTGTCTTACAGTGTCCATTAGTGTTCCTTGTAGGGTCTCTGTGCTGTGGTTGGCTCTGAATCCCGACTGTGTGGGGTGGAGTACATTGTGATTATCTAGGTATGAGGCTAAAGTTTTGGCTACGAGATCTTCCATCATTTTGATGTACAGTGGGATTGAGGCTATGGGTCTGTAGTTGGACGGTTGGTCCATTGCTCCTTTGGGGTCTTTTAATATCGGGGTTATGTGATCTGACACATAACTCACTGGTAACTTCAAGATACCAGAGAAGCACTCACTTGACATCCAGTAAATGCTTTATCCTTTTTCTTAGACCCCTTAGGGTGAAAAGCAGGCAAACAGACTTCCTGATTGATGTGGAAGACAAAGACTACTTTTGGTAAGAAAGATGGAACCGTGTGCAAGGAGTCTTAAGGAACTTAAGGAACTGTTCCCTACAGGATAGAGCAGGGATCTCAAAGTCCATCCTTGAGGGCCGCAATCCAGTCGGGTTTTCAGGATTTCTCCAATGAATATGCATTGAAATCAGTGCGTGCAAATATATCTCATGCATATTCATTGGGGAAATCCTGAAAACCCAACTGGATTGCGGCCCTCAAGGAGGGACTTTGAGACCCCTGGGATAGAGCTTATAATTTGTAAACTTGTCTTGCCGACAATTACCACCAGAAATATCATCTTCACGGTAAGATCCAGAAAGGAAGCCTCCTGTACGGACTCGTATGGAGCTCTACTGAGACCTTGTAATATGGTGTTAAGAGCCCATGATAGCAAAGGGAAAAGCACCGGAGGGCACAAACGAACAGCCCATTTAATGAACCAGGCGATATTCGGGTAAGAGGCCAGAGCGCCACTTTTCCCCCGAGCTTGGAAACAAGAAAGGCCTGCTATCTATACCTTCAATGATCTGATCAACAGAATTTTCAGAATAATAATAATATTAATAATAACTTTATTTTTTCTATAACGCCTTAATCTTGCAACTTCTAGGCGGTTTACAGTGAAGAGAGCTGTACAATCAGCGAATTACAGGGTAAGAATTGGTAGGATGTCACTGAGTGATTACAGGGTACAAACAGATTACAGTATAATCTTAACATGTTACATCGAAAGGGCTGGATGGTCAGCAATTTACAAAATACAATTGGTGAGGAAGACACTGCACAGTCGAGTGAAGAGCAGAATACCGTTAGAGAAGAAGCGTGATATCAGCATGAAGATAAAAGCTTTAATAAAGGGGGGGGGGGGGGGCGTTGTTTGGCTAGGAAATAAATCTATTGAACAGAGCGGTCTTGATTTCTTTCCGAAAGGCGCCGTAGGTCTGCCTGGCTTTGTCAATGAAGTTGCCTAGCCAGGTTTGCTGTCTGCCAGCTTGAAACTTAAAAATTCTATCCAGAAAGGTTCTATATTTGCAACCTATGATCTTCGGGTAGGCAAAGAGGTTGTGATTTCTGGTTGTCCTTATGGGGGTGTAAAGTTCGAAGTGAGGTAATAGATATGTTGGGGCCATTCCCCACACCAGTTTATAGCAAAAGCAGGAGAACTTGAATAAGATCCATGCCTCAATTGGCAACCAGTGTAGCAGTTTGTAGCAGGGACTAATGTGATCACTTTTCTTTAGTCCGAATATTAGTCGGACGGCTGTGTTTTGCACTATTCTTAATTTTCTCACTTTTTTTTGGAAGTCCCTCTTGCAAAAAGTCTAGGACTACCGAAATCAGAACTCATAATGGCTCTACATCATCCACAACACATCAGTGCTGAAAGGACTTACAGGCTATGGAGCTGAATGCCTGAGGTGGGGGGTGGGAGGGACAGTGACCATTCCTCCCAGATCAAGAACTGAGAAAGTCGGCCTGCACATTTTCCACTCCTGTTACATGCTTGGTCAAGAGGGCCTGCAAATGAACTTCTGCCCACCAAAAGGAGTTGAGCTTCTAGGTGGAACAGTTCACTTCTGGTGCCTCCCTGCCTATCTACATATGCCACCGCTGTCGCATTGTCCGAGAAGACTGACTGCCTTGCCTTCCAGAGACTTCTCCGGTGCCTGAAGCACTAGTCAAATGGCTCAGAGTTCTAGTCGATTTATGGACCACTATTGCTGAGCCAGTGTCCAACAACCCTGAACTGGGTGTCTGTTGCAATGACCTTCCCAACCGTAAAGCCTGGAATTGGTTGTTAGAATCTTCCAGGTGGAAATTCAGAGAGGCATGCCCCTTGAGAGGGCAGTTGGCTGCAGCCACCACCACAGAGTGCTATTCACTTCCAGTACCCAGTGAAGCAGTTGCTGAAGCAAGTCTATCTGAGGAGACCATTGAGAGAGAAGAGAGTTTTGGAGAGTCCTCATGTGTGCTCTTGCCCAAGGAACCACCTCTATGCTGCTGCCTTCAACCTCAGGACCTGTAGATACCGCCATGCTGTAGGTATTGGGACTATAGCAGGTCCGAAATCTGCTTCCGGGGCTTCAGTCTGTGTGGCTCTGGAAGAAATATCTTGAAGTTGGCAATCCATTTCAAGTACTGGAGGAGTTGGATCACTCTTGAAATTGCCAGTTTGCATTCCTCCTTGATCGGGGTTCTGATTAGCCAATTGTCCAAATATGGGTGCACCTGGATCCCTGCTTTGCGGAGGTTCGCTACCATCACCACCACTATCATCTTGGTAAAAAAGTGTGAACTGAAAATGTTGCTCCAGCACATGAAACCGCAAGTACCTCCTGTGGGTCGGAAAAATAGGAATGTGGAGATAGGTCTCCGTCAAATCGAGGAAGGGAAGAAACTCCCCTGGCGATATTGCAGCTATGACCAATCGAACAGTCTCCATGACGAAATGTGGCACTCTTAGTGCAGCACTGATTGACTTGAAGTTCAGAATAGGCCTCCAGTCACCTAAGCCTTTCTTTGGTATGATGTAGTATGTGGAGTATCTTCCCGAGCCCAATTCTTCATCCAGTACTGGTTCTATGGCACAAAGATCCAGTAGTTTTTGTACTATTGCTCGGACTCTGAGGGCTCTCTCCAGCTGGCCAGCCGTAGAATCTACAAAGAGATCTGGATGAGGGGCACAAAACTTGATTTTGTAACCTTCTCAAACAACTTCTAGTATCCAGCGATCTGTGCCCGTCTGAGCCTAGACTGACTAAAAGGCCAACCCCTATCTGCTTTCTTGGAGGTTCGGAAGGGATGAGTGCCAGAAGCTTGCTGTTTCCTACTCCACTAAATCACTGCCGTTACCCTGAAAAGGACCTCTGAAATAATGTCAAAACATAGCATTGTGATTTTCTAAATTGGCACTTTGCAAAATAAAACACTTTTCAGCTACAGTGGCAAAATAATGCTCAGAATTTAAGAAGTTGGTTGGGCTGAGCACTTTTCAGCACCACCTCATACTGGGAGTTTTGAGGAACGCAGCAGGGACCCCATCGGTACTCCTAGTCTCTTTAGCCACTATACATCTGAGCTTGGTCAATGCACTTGTAAAGGGTCTCTTCCATTGGGAATGCACCTCCAGCTGATCCCCCAGCCCTAGAGGACTTGGAGGCTGAGCCCAAGGATCCTACCCCTCCCACACACACTCCGTCACATCCAGGACATGGATGCTTCTCAGCTAGCCATCCAGCACAAACCTGGCATGATATAAGGGTAGGAAGGCCTGAGGGGTCCAACCCTGTTGATTTTAAGTAATTATTTAGAGTGTAAGAATTAGTTTATTTCATTTATCTAACAAGTGTTGTGTGATAATTATGTACTGAGTTTCATATATGTATTCGGATATTTTGTGAACAATAATTAGTTATTGCTGCTGGCTTATGAACTATATTTTTCTATTTTCATAATAAAAGTATTTCTCATTAGCTTTGTCTCTATTCTTAGTATAAACTGACAAAATAACGAACCTTGGGTAAGGAGATTATGGTTTTCCCCTAGAAAACGAAGAGACACGTAACTTATTTATGTTACGCTCATTAGTAATACCATAAATCTTTCTACAACACTCTGAGCAACTTGCTTGCAGAAAAAAAACTGAGGAGGTACAGGAGCAACTCTGGGAAAGAGGCAGAGTTCAAAAGATGATTGACAGCATTCTGCAAGCAACTTGCAGGTTCAAATGCAAAATCCTAGTATTCAGGACCACTAGACACATTACACTAGCATTACAATTACTGTATGAAGTTCAAAACATTAACAAGTACACAACTTGTCTTTAGCTATTTAAGAACAGCAATTTTTTTAGTATCTTGCAACCTAACTAAAATCCTGAACAATAAAAAAAAGTGTTTTACAAGAAAGCATAGGGCTCCTTTTACAAAGCTGAAGTAGCAATTCTCCCAAGCAAATGCACAAAAAGAGAGAAATAAAAACACTGAATAAAATAATAAAATGTGGAGAACAGATCGCACATGCTCCTGTAGGCATACGTGCAGAAGGGGAAAAACTGTAGGTGTAGCTAAGGAGTAGAGAATGAAAATTTGTCCCCGTCCCTGCAAACCATCTGATCCCAACCGCACAAGCCTCGAATAGTTTTATACTGAACTTAATTTATTAAAGTATAAGAAACAATATTATATACAATTGTCATTTCAGAAATCAGAGTTCAGGATGCCAAACGAGAGGAAGAGATCTTCAGCTGGCAGGGCTTTGTTTATAAACGTTTATCTTTTATTTAATAATTTTTATTGATAAAGCAGCCAAGACAAAGATAAAGCAACAACAAGAATTATGGTACAGGGAAATTCAACAGCAATGCAAATAACCCAGGAAGGGGAATAAGGAGTCCAACATGGGAACAATCGAGAATGATAAGCATATACAAGGCCCACAGAAAGATTGTAGCTACAATCTACTAATTATCAATTAGAGCCACAGATGATAAGGGCCAGAAGGAAAACATTGAGAAGTCACCTTCCTGGAAAACCAAGCAGGGCTGCAATAACCTTCTTTTAAAATAAGAAACACAAATCCCTACATGCATTCCCATCCATACCATCAGACAGCATCCAACAAACCATACCATATCATCCACACCAAACATACCCCGGACAAATCACATACACACACCAACCATACCGGCTTGAGAGGCCAGCAAGACCAAGTCACCGCTGGGCAACATAAACGTTTATCAACACAGCCACAATACACATTCCCCTCCATATTCGCAGGTTCAGAACTCGCGACTTCAGTTATTCACGGTTTCATCTGGGTGACCCACCCCCCACCTCTCCACTTACTTGCTTTTTAAAACCTGGTGGTCTTAGCTTTACTTTTTGGTGGGCAAATTTATGCATAAGTTATAGGTATGAGAAGATGAAAGCAGATATGCTGGGGCATAGTAAGAGATTCAAGTTAATTTGGGGCCCATTGACGTCTTTTGTGGATTCATTATAGTTATCTTTTTTTTTTTTATTTCTGTTGGTATAATACACACATACACCCAGGGGGAGGGAGGGGGTGTATTTCTTTTGTATGGTTCTTTTGTATGGTTTGAAATGTTGGTTGGGTGAAGGGGTTTTCCTGTTGTATGGATACTGATTGATTATAAGTGCATATATGATTACTATTATTTGTATAGATATTATATTGCATTTTTGTTAGCTTTGAAAATTCAATGAAGGATTTTTTTTTTTTTTTAAACATGGTGGTCTAGCAGTGAAGCAGGGCAGGAGCGATCCTCCTATGCTCCCTTCCCTGTACAGAACTGGGAACAAAAATGACTGCCATGGGTTCCTATGGACGGGTACTCACGGCCACCATATTTGTTCCCAGCTATGCAAGGGCAGGAGCGTAGGAAGATTGCTCCTGCCCCACTTCACTGCTAGACCACCAGGCTTTAAAATGTTAGTACAATGGACAGGTCCAGGAGGCAGGAAAGGGTCAGTCGGCCCTAAAGTTAATCGTGGGCTGGCTCTACCTCTAACCCCTGCAAAAAAAGAAAAGAAATTTAAATTTTTCTACCTTTGTTGTCTGGTTTCTGCTTTATCTCCTCGTCATTCTCTTCCTTCCATCCACTGTCTGCCTTCTCTCTGCCTCTTCCATATGGCATCGGCTCTATTTCTATGCCTCTACCACAGTGGTTCTCAACCTTCCTAATGCCGCAATCCTTTAATACAGTTCTTCATGTTTTGGTGACCCCCCCAACCATAAAATTATTTTCGTTGCTACGTCATAACTGTAATTTTGCTACTGTTATGAATTGTAATGTAAATATCTCATACGCAGGATGTATTTTCACTGTTACAAATTGAACATAATTAAAGCATAGTGATTAATCACAAAAACAATATATAATTATATATTGTGAAATATTTATTTCTAATTTAAAATAAACGTATGGAGACAGACAGAGGAGCGGTGTCTCAGTTCCTAAGACCAGTGTTCTTCAACCTTTTGACACCTATGGACCAGCGGAAATAAAATAATTATTTTGTGGACCAGCACCAGTCCGCAGACAGGCAGTTGAAGAACACTAGGCTAAGTTGTGCCCATCTCCACTCAATCTCTGCCCCAGATCCCGCCCCCATAATAGTACTAATTGTAACACCATTTCTTCCATTCATTTTTCACATATACACACAATATAATTGTATTAACAACACATAAAGGTTAACCACAAAATTAAAATACACAAAGCACACTGCATGCTTTTCAACATTCATTCCTACCAGAAAACAGATAACCCCATACAAATGCAGGACCAAAAACTAAAAAGTACTAATATTTACAAACAAACCCTAAGATGCAAGACTCTGCAAGCAGTACACCCTAGAGGAAAAGAAACAAATGCATTTCTTCCTGAACAGACAAATCAATCACTAAAAAAAAAATAAAAGCATTTCCCCTACCCTTGTTGTCTCTCTCTCTCCATGTGCCTTGCCTTCTGGCCTTCCCCCCCCCCCCCCCCCCCGGTTTTATATTTGGGCCGGTCCACTGTGCAATTAACGCAGCATCTTCAGGACGGCTCCCTGAGTGCTGCATTGCACAAAGCGGTGGGTAGCGTCCCACGCCTCATCTGGAAGCCTTCCCTCTGACATTGTGAAGTCAGAGAGAAGACTTCCGTTTCAGGCACAAGCTGCACGTAGGAGCCTTTTCCCACGGCTTTGTACACTACTCGGGGAGCCGGCCGTGTTGATCACACCGTGGACCAGTGACTGAAGAATGCTGTCTTGGGCCAGATGGATGTGCCGGCCCTGTGGACCGGCAGTTGAAGAACACCTCCCAAGACCATTGGAAATATGTGTTTTCCGATGGTCTTAGGCGACCCCAAAGGGGTCGCGACCCACAGGTTGAGAACCGCTGCTCTACCAGAAACTGTCTGCGTTGCCCTTCCATCTGTCCCTCTCCCACCTAAACTGGTCTGGCACCCATCTTCTTTCCTCTGCTCCCCCCATGGTCTGTCTTCTTCCCTTCCTTCTCTCACTCCCTCCCCCAAGTGGTTTTTAGCATCTCTCTCCTCCTTTCCTTCCTTCAGATCTGGTATATGTCTCCTCCCCCAATGCTCTGGTATCTCTCTCCTCTCCCATCCTTTTCTGCTCTTCCTTCTCAATTTGTTTTCAACCCCTTGTCTACTTTCTTACTTTCCAGTCCTCAATTTCCCTTTAATTGTGTCTACCTACAGCTTGCCACCTCTTTCCCTCACCCTACCAGTAGCTCACTAAATCTATGCTCTTCCCCCAATCCAGCATGTGCCCTATTTTCTTTATCCCCTCCTTCCATCCAGTATGTGCTCCCCTTCATCTGTTCCCCTCTCTCCCCTCCTCACTTCCATCCAGCGTATGCTGCTCTCTCTCCCTCCTCCCCATTTCCCATCAACACTGTTCCTCTTTCCCCTCCCCCTCTCTCTCCATTTCCCTTCAGCGTCTGTTCCCCTCTCTCCCCTCCCCACTTCCATACAGCATCTGCTCCTCCCTCTCTCTCCACTTCCTTCCGGTGTCTGCTCCCGTCTTTCTCTCTCTCTCCTCCCCATTTCCATGCAGCATCTGCTCCCTCCTCTCTCCTCCCCATTTCCATGCGGCGTCTGTTCCTCTCTCACCTCATCGGGCCATCTCCCTCCCTGTCACTTTCACAGGCACTTTTCAGAATCCAAGCGGCCTGGACGTCAACCTTCCCTGAAGCTTCTCCTCCAATGTAACTTCCTGTTTCCGCCTGGGCGGCTAACATTAGAGAAGTTTTGCGGAAGCCACATGACTTGAGAGAAGGCCGTGGTGTCTGGGCCACTCGGAGAGAGAAAACTCTGAAAAGTGCAAGTGAAGGTGAGAAGAAGAGAGGGAGATGGCCTGTCGACGGGAAGAGATGCCTAGACTGCAGCAATCGGGAGGAACGAGGGGGTTGCTGGACCACGCAATAGGCTGCTGACCAGGAGGGTTGGGAGGGAAGCAAGTTTGGAAGGGAAGCAACACACAGTAGATACTTTACTGCGGGAACAAAGCCATTCACCTCTTCACGGGGGGGTGGATAGCCTTGTCCCCTTACCTGCAGATACAAATCTTTTTTTCACCCTATTCCTACAGGTTACCTATGGCTTCCTGCAGGTAACAGTCACCGTGTCATTCTCTACTAAGGAGCTCAGTGAAGTACAGAGGAGGCACAGAAAAAAAAATCTGAACTGGATTGCTTTTGCAGATGGCACACGGACTTGGGGACGCTACCCACTTGTCTAGAATGTCTCATCTAGTACACTGGAATAGGCTTTACATTTTTTTATTTATTTAAAGTACTGGTAACTTTAGATACTGCTTAAAGATATGCATATATAAGTATAAAATGATAAGTTTACCATATGTTTTTTGTTTTTTTTAACATTTTGAAGCTGGAGCCAGATTTGGTGTAGGTACATTTTTACTTCACAACCCTGTCAGGAACTGCAGGTCCAGAGGCTCCTTTAATATGGAATGCATTTGTTCAGCTCTAGCAACATGGGTAGGCAGATCCAGATGCAATGAATCCTATATTAAAAGGAGCTGCCAGACCAGCAGCATCTGATACAGCTCTAATAAGGGTTTCTTATCAAGCCAAATAGCATAGATCAGCACGGTAAATTCACTAAAGCCAATAGGGATTGCCGCATGGAACTGGCCACCGTGGCTTGAGAGCCTAAGATGGGTAAAAACTGGATCCTAAGATTTTGTTTTGGGTGGTTTTTATTTTTAAAGATGGAATGGATCAGATCTGACTTTTAGCTACTCCTTCTACAATGTTTCACCGTAGTGTAATCAATAACTAGTCACATTTTTTCACCTCTAAAACAGTTGTGCAAGTTGCTTTGTGTTTGTATGTTAGCAAAATGTTTAAACTGTGAAGCATATGCCCTGCCTTCGGCAAAGAAAAACTAGCTGAAACTTATCTGCTGCTATACATCCCGAGGGTATATTCAAAGCATGTAGAAACTTTATACACTTGAAGACCAACTTGCTTTTTAATTCACTTTCTGGTTCTTCCCAAATATCCCCCCAACACACACATAGTTACACTCTCTCTCCTCCACCACCATCTCAAATCCAGCCTCTCTGCTGCAAATCGAGACAGCTAAAGGCGAGCAGAGCCTATTAAGAAACAGCACCACCCAGCTCGCGCTCTCTTCCTGCCCCCCATCCCTGCGGCATCGCCATCTCGGACAGCGCCTTCCCTTTCCCGTGCAAAAGGTTGCAAAGTCGCTCTCGCGACATGAACTCGAGTAACCCCCCTCCCCTCCCCTCCCCCCCAAGCCAGAGAGACGCGACATCAACACCAGAAGAAGGCACCGAGAGAGGTCGAAGAGGCGAAAAAAAACACAAAAAACCAACAACCCACCTCCGGAACTCGCGTCGAGTGGGGGGGGGGGGGGGGGGGAGGGCAGCTTCTCACTCGCCTCCGGGCCCTCGACGTAAAAGCGCGGAGCGGTCCTGCCTCCTCCTCATTCCGCTCTCCCGTTATCCCGAGCGTTATAAAAGAGCCGCCTCCCGTTACAGGGCGCTCCTCCTCCTCCCCACCCCCAGGAGGCAGCGCTGCCCGTCTCTCACCTTTGCGCGGTTCCTCTCACGGCCGCGCTCTCATCTCGTCGTCTCGGCTCTCGCGCGGGGTGGACGCCGAACCGGCGGCGTCCACGGAACGACGTTGGCCCCCCCCCGCACCGGGGAATCTGGGGGGGGGGGGGGGGTGAGGAGACGGCGGCCAAGTTGGTCTCCGGTGGCCGCTAGGGGGGGGGGGGTTAATAGGCCGCCATTCCGCCCCCCTCCTCCTCCTCCCCTTTCAGAGTCACAGCCGCCGTTCCGAGCGACGGCGCACGCGCACCTCCCTCTGGCTCCGCCCACTGCACCAGCTGCTTCGGCCCGCGCGACGTTGCTCCTCCTCCGACAACTACCTGAGCGGTAGCCCGCGCTGCTCAGTCTCGGTCAGCGTTAAGGGGGGGGGGGTCTTTTCACTAAAGTGCCTTGACCAGTTACATTCCCCCCCCCCCCACACCCTCTGTGAGAGCAGTAGCAGCATTCCCGTTGCTCCCTCCATCTCAGCCAACGTCAGGGTCTTTTTGCTAAAGCGCTTTAAGCAGTTGCCTCCTCTGCGAAGGCAGTAGCAGTAGCTCCATTTCAGTCAAATTAGGGGTCTTTTCACAAAAGTGTCTTAAAGCAGTTACCCCCCTCCCCTCTGTGAGAGCGGTTGCAGCAGCTCCATTTCGGTCAAATTAGGGGTCTTTTCACAAAAGTGTCTTAAAGCAGTTACCCCCCTCCCCTCTTTGAGAGCAGTTGCAGCAGCTCCATTTCGGTCAAATTAGGGGTCTTTTCACAAAAGTGTCTTAAAGCAGTTACCCCCCTCCCCTCTGTGAGAGCGGTTGCAGCAGCTCCATTTCAGTCAAATTAGGGGTCTTTTCACAAAAGTGTCTTAAAGCAGTTACCCCCCCTCCCCTCTGTGAGAGCAGTTGCAGCAGCTCCATTTCAGTCAAATTAGGGGTCTTTTCACAAAAGTGTCTTAAAGCAGTTACCCCCCCCTCCCCTCTGTGAGAGCGGTTGCAGCAGCTCCATTTCGGTCAAATTAGGGGTCTTTTCACAAAAGTGTCCTTAAAGCAGTTACCCCCCTCCCCTCTGTGAGAGCAGTAGCAGTAGCTCCATTTCAGTCAAATTAGGGGTCTTTTCACAAAAGTGTCTTAAAGCAGTTACCCCCCTCCCCTCTGTGAGAGCGGTTGCAGCAGCTCCATTTCGGTCAAATTAGGGGTCTTTTCACAAAAGTGTCTTAAAGCAGTTACCCCCCTCCCCTCTGTGAGAGCAGTTGCAGCAGCTCCATTTCGGTCAAATTAGGGGTCTTTTCACAAAAGTGTCTTAAAGCAGTTACCCCCCTCCCCTCTGTGAGAGCGGTTGCAGCAGCTCCATTTCAGTCAAATTAGGGGTCTTTTCACAAAAGTGTCTTAAAGCAGTTACCCCCCCTCCCCTCTGTGAGAGCAGTTGCAGCAGCTCCATTTCAGTCAAATTAGGGGTCTTTTCACAAAAGTGTCTTAAAGCAGTTACCCCCCCTCCCCTCTGTGAGAGCGGTTGCAGCAGCTCCATTTCGGTCAAATTAGGGGTCTTTTCACAAAAGTGTCTTAAAGCAGTTACCCCCCTCCCCTCTGTGAGAGCAGTAGCAGTAGCTCCATTTCAGTCAAATTAGGGGTCTTTTCACAAAAGTGTCTTAAAGCAGTTACCCCCCTCCCCTCTGTGAGAGCGGTTGCAGCAGCTCCATTTCGGTCAAATTAGGGGTCTTTTCACAAAAGTGTCTTAAAGCAGTTACCCCCCCTCCCCTCTGTGAGAGCAGTTGCAGCAGCTCCATTTCAGTCAAATTAGGGGTCTTTTCACAAAAGTGTCTTAAAGCAGTTACCCCCCTCCCCTCTGTGAGAGCGGTTGCAGCAGCTCCATTTCGGTCAAATTAGGGGTCTTTTCACAAAAGTGTCTTAAAGCAGTTACCCCCCTCCCCTCTGTGAGAGCAGTTGCAGCAGCTCCATTTCGGTCAAATTAGGGGTCTTTTCACAAAAGTGTCTTAAAGCCGTTACCCCCCTCCCCTCTGTGAGAGCAGTTGCAGCAGCTCCATTTCGGTCAAATTAGGGGTCTTTTCACAAAAGTGTCTTAAAGCCGTTACCCCCCTCCCCTCTGTGAGAGCAGTTGCAGCAGCTCCATTTCGGTCAAATTAGGGGTCTTTTCACAAAAGTGTCTTAAAGCCGTTACCCCCCTCCCCTCTGTGAGAGCAGTAGCAGCAGCTCCATTTCGGTCAAATTAGGGGTCTTTTCACAAAAGTGTCTTAAAGCAGTTACCCCCCTCCCCTCTGTGAGAGCGGTTGCAGCAGCTCCATTTCGGTCAAATTAGGGGTCTTTTCACAAAAGTGTCTTAAAGCAGTTACCCCCCTCCCCTCTGTGAGAGCAGTTGCAGCAGCTCCATTTCGGTCAAATTAGGGGTCTTTTCACAAAAGTGTCTTAAAGCAGTTACCCCCCTCCCCTCTGTGAGAGCGGTTGCAGCAGCTCCATTTCGGTCAAATTAGGGGTCTTTTCACAAAAGTGTCTTAAAGCAGTTACCCCCCTCCCCTCTGTGAGAGCAGTTGCAGCAGCTCCATTTCGGTCAAATTAGGGGTCTTTTCACAAAAGTGTCTTAAAGCAGTTACCCCCCTCCCCTCTGTGAGAGCGGTTGCAGCAGCTCCATTTCGGTCAAATTAGGGGTCTTTTCACAAAAGTGTCTTAAAGCAGTTACCCCCCTCCCCTCTGTGAGAGCGGTTGCAGCAGCTCCATTTCGGTCAAATTAGGGGTCTTTTCACAAAAGTGTCTTAAAGCAGTTACCCCCCTCCCCTCTGTGAGAGCGGTTGCAGCAGCTCCATTTCGGTCAAATTAGGGGTCTTTTCACAAAAGTGTCTTAAAGCAGTTACCCCCCTCCCCTCTGTGAGAGCGGTTGCAGCAGCTCCATTTCGGTCAAATTAGGGGTCTTTTCACAAAAGTGTCTTAAAGCAGTTACCCCCCTCCCCTCTGTGAGAGCGGTTGCAGCAGCTCCATTTCGGTCAAATTAGGGGTCTTTTCACAAAAGTGTCTTAAAGCAGTTACCCCCCTCCCCTCTGTGAGAGCAGTTGCAGCAGCTCCATTTCAGTCAAATTAGGGGTCTTTTCACAAAAGTGTCTTAAAGCAGTTACCCCCCTCCCCTCTGTGAGAGCGGTTTGCAGCAGCTCCATTTCGGTCAAATTAGGGGTCTTTTCACAAAAGTGTCTTAAAGCAGTTACCCCCCTCCCCTCTGTGAGAGCAGTTGCAGCAGCTCCATTTCGGTCAAATTAGGGGTCTTTTCACAAAAGTGTCTTAAAGCAGTTACCCCCCTCCCCTCTGTGAGAGCAGTTGCAGCAGCTCCATTTCGGTCAAATTAGGGGTCTTTTCACAAAAGTGTCTTAAAGCAGTTACCCCCCTCCCCTCTGTGAGAGCAGTAGCAGCAGCTCCATTTCAGTCAAATTAGGGGTCTTTTCACAAAAGTGTCTTAAAGCAGTTACCCCCCTCCCCTCTGTGAGAGCAGTTGCAGCAGCTCCATTTCGGTCAAATTAGGGGTCTTTTCACAAAAGTGTCTTAAAGCAGTTACCCCCCTCCCCTCTGTGAGAGCAGTTGCAGCAGCTCCATTTCGGTCAAATTAGGGGTCTTTTCACAAAAGTGTCTTAAAGCAGTTACCCCCCTCCCCTCTGTGAGAGCAGTTGCAGCAGCTCCATTTCGGTCAAATTAGGGGTCTTTTCACAAAAGTGTCTTAAAGCAGTTACACCCCCCCCCCCTCTGTGAGAGCAGTTGCAGCAGCTCCATTTCGGTCAAATTAGGGGTCTTTTCACAAAAGTGTCTTAAAGCAGTTACCCCCCTCCCCTCTGTGAGAGCGGTTGCAGCAGCTCCATTTTCGGTCAAATTAGGGGTCTTTTCACAAAAGTGTCTTAAAGCAGTTACCCCCCTCCCCTCTGTGAGAGCGGTTGCAGCAGCTCCATTTCGGTCAAATTAGGGGTCTTTTCACAAAAGTGTCTTAAAGCAGTTACCCCCCTCCCCTCTGTGAGAGCGGTTGCAGCAGCTCCATTTCGGTCAAATTAGGGGTCTTTTCACAAAAGTGTCTTAAAGCAGTTACCCCCCTCCCCTCTGTGAGAGCGGTTGCAGCAGCTCCATTTCGGTCAAATTAGGGGTCTTTTCACAAAAGTGTCTTAAAGCAGTTACCCCCCTCCCCTCTGTGAGAGCGGTTGCAGCAGCTCCATTTCGGTCAAATTAGGGGTCTTTTCACAAAAGTGTCTTAAAGCAGTTACCCCCCTCCCCTCTGTGAGAGCGGTTGCAGCAGCTCCATTTCGGTCAAATTAGGGGTCTTTTCACAAAAGTGTCTTAAAGCAGTTACCCCCCTCCCCTCTGTGAGAGCGGTTGCAGCAGCTCCATTTCGGTCAAATTAGGGGTCTTTTCACAAAAGTGTCTTAAAGCAGTTACCCCCCTCCCCTCTGTGAGAGCAGTTGCAGCAGCTCCATTTCGGTCAAATTAGGGGTCTTTTCACAAAAGTGTCTTAAAGCAGTTACCCCCCTCCCCTCTGTGAGAGCAGTTGCAGCAGCTCCATTTCGGTCAAATTAGGGGTCTTTTCACAAAAGTGTCTTAAAGCAGTTACCCCCCTCCCCTCTGTGAGAGCGGTTGCAGCAGCTCCATTTCGGTCAAATTAGGGGTCTTTTCACAAAAGTGTCTTAAAGCAGTTACCCCCCCTCCCCTCTGTGAGAGCAGTTGCAGCAGCTCCATTTCAGTCAAATTAGGGGTCTTTTCACAAAAGTGTCTTAAAGCAGTTACCCCCCTCCCCTCTGAGAGAGCGGTTGCAGCAGCTCCATTTCGGTCAAATTAGGGGTCTTTTCACAAAAGTGTCTTAAGCAGTTACCCCCCTCCCCTCTGTGAGAGCAGTTGCAGCAGCTCCATTTCGGTCAAATTAGGGGTCTTTTCACAAAAGTGTCTTAAAGCCGTTACCCCCCTCCCCTCTGTGAGAGCAGTTGCAGCAGCTCCATTTCGGTCAAATTAGGGGTCTTTTCACAAAAGTGTCTTAAAGCCGTTACCCCCCTCCCCTCTGTGAGAGCAGTTGCAGCAGCTCCATTTCGGTCAAATTAGGGGTCTTTTCACAAAAGTGTCTTAAAGCCGTTACCCCCCTCCCCTCTGTGAGAGCAGTAGCAGCAGCTCCATTTCGGTCAAATTAGGGGTCTTTTCACAAAAGTGTCTTAAAGCAGTTACCCCCCTCCCCTCTGTGAGAGCGGTTGCAGCAGCTCCATTTCGGTCAAATTAGGGGTCTTTTCACAAAAGTGTCTTAAAGCAGTTACCCCCCTCCCCTCTGTGAGAGCAGTTGCAGCAGCTCCATTTCGGTCAAATTAGGGGTCTTTTCACAAAAGTGTCCTAAGCAGTTACCCCCCCTCCCCTCTGTGAGAGCGGTTGCAGCAGCTCCATTTCGGTCAAATTAGGGGTCTTTTCACAAAAGTGTCTTAAAGCAGTTACCCCCCTCCCCTCTGTGAGAGCAGTTGCAGCAGCTCCATTTCGGTCAAATTAGGGGTCTTTTCACAAAAGTGTCTTAAAGCAGTTACCCCCCTCCCCTCTGTGAGAGCGGTTGCAGCAGCTCCATTTCGGTCAAATTAGGGGTCTTTTCACAAAAGTGTCTTAAAGCAGTTACCCCCCTCCCCTCTGTGAGAGCGGTTGCAGCAGCTCCATTTCGGTCAAATTAGGGGTCTTTTCACAAAAGTGTCTTAAAGCAGTTACCCCCCTCCCCTCTGTGAGAGCGGTTGCAGCAGCTCCATTTCGGTCAAATTAGGGGTCTTTTCACAAAAGTGTCTTAAAGCAGTTACCCCCCTCCCCTCTGTGAGAGCGGTTGCAGCAGCTCCATTTCGGTCAAATTAGGGGTCTTTTCACAAAAGTGTCTTAAAGCAGTTACCCCCCTCCCCTCTGTGAGAGCGGTTGCAGCAGCTCCATTTCGGTCAAATTAGGGGTCTTTTCACAAAAGTGTCTTAAAGCAGTTACCCCCCCTCCCCTCTGTGAGAGCAGTTGCAGCAGCTCCATTTCAGTCAAATTAGGGGTCTTTTCACAAAAGTGTCTTAAAGCAGTTACCCCCCTCCCCTCTGTGAGAGCGGTTGCAGCAGCTCCATTTCGGTCAAATTAGGGGTCTTTTCACAAAAGTGTCTTAAAGCAGTTACCCCCCTCCCCTCTGTGAGAGCAGTTGCAGCAGCTCCATTTCGGTCAAATTAGGGGTCTTTTCACAAAAGTGTCTTAAAGCAGTTACCCCCCTCCCCTCTGTGAGAGCAGTTGCAGCAGCTCCATTTCGGTCAAATTAGGGGTCTTTTCACAAAAGTGTCTTAAAGCAGTTACCCCCCTCCCCTCTGTGAGAGCAGTAGCAGCAGCTCCATTTCAGTCAAATTAGGGGTCTTTTCACAAAAGTGTCTTAAAGCAGTTACCCCCCTCCCCTCTGTGAGAGCAGTTGCAGCAGCTCCATTTCGGTCAAATTAGGGGTCTTTTCACAAAAGTGTCTTAAAGCAGTTACCCCCCTCCCCTCTGTGAGAGCAGTTGCAGCAGCTCCATTTCGGTCAAATTAGGGGTCTTTTCACAAAAGTGTCTTAAAGCAGTTACCCCCCTCCCCTCTGTGAGAGCAGTTGCAGCAGCTCCATTTCGGTCAAATTAGGGGTCTTTTCACAAAAGTGTCTTAAAGCAGTTACACCCCCCCCCCCCCCCCTCTGTGAGAGCAGTTGCAGCAGCTCCATTTCGGTCAAATTAGGGGTCTTTTCACAAAAGTGTCTTAAAGCAGTTACCCCCCTCCCCTCTGTGAGAGCGGTTGCAGCAGCTCCATTTCGGTCAAATTAGGGGTCTTTTCACAAAAGTGTCTTAAAGCAGTTACCCCCCTCCCCTCTGTGAGAGCGGTTGCAGCAGCTCCATTTCGGTCAAATTAGGGGTCTTTTCACAAAAGTGTCTTAAAGCAGTTACCCCCCTCCCCTCTGTGAGAGCGGTTGCAGCAGCTCCATTTCGGTCAAATTAGGGGTCTTTTCACAAAAGTGTCTTAAAGCAGTTACCCCCCTCCCCTCTGTGAGAGCGGTTGCAGCAGCTCCATTTCGGTCAAATTAGGGGTCTTTTCACAAAAGTGTCTTAAAGCAGTTACCCCCCTCCCCTCTGTGAGAGCGGTTGCAGCAGCTCCATTTCGGTCAAATTAGGGGTCTTTTCACAAAAGTGTCTTAAAGCAGTTACCCCCCTCCCCTCTGTGAGAGCGGTTGCAGCAGCTCCATTTCGGTCAAATTAGGGGTCTTTTCACAAAAGTGTCTTAAAGCAGTTACCCCCCTCCCCTCTGTGAGAGCGGTTGCAGCAGCTCCATTTCGGTCAAATTAGGGGTCTTTTCACAAAAGTGTCTTAAAGCAGTTACCCCCCTCCCCTCTGTGAGAGCAGTTGCAGCAGCTCCATTTCGGTCAAATTAGGGGTCTTTTCACAAAAGTGTCTTAAAGCAGTTACCCCCCTCCCCTCTGTGAGAGCAGTAGCAGCAGCTCCATTTCAGTCAAATTAGGGGTCTTTTCACAAAAGTGTCTTAAAGCAGTTACCCCCCTCCCCTCTGTGAGAGCAGTTGCAGCAGCTCCATTTCGGTCAAATTAGGGGTCTTTTCACAAAAGTGTCTTAAAGCAGTTACCCCCCTCCCCTCTGTGAGAGCAGTTGCAGCAGCTCCATTTCGGTCAAATTAGGGGTCTTTTCACAAAAGTGTCTTAAAGCAGTTACCCCCCTCCCCTCTGTGAGAGCAGTTGCAGCAGCTCCATTTCGGTCAAATTAGGGGTCTTTTCACAAAAGTGTCTTAAAGCAGTTACACCCCCCCCCCCCTCTGTGAGAGCAGTAGCAGCAGCTTCATTTCAGTCAAATTAGGAGTCTTTTCACAAAATAATAATAATTTTATTCTTCTATACCGCCACAGTCGAATGACTTCTAGGCGGTTCACATTGAAGAAGGCTGGACAATCAGCGAATTACAGATGCAAGAAGAGCGGGTACAACTTATTACATAAGAAATAGATAAAAGGAAAAATATGAATCTTAAGTATGTGGTATAGATCTCATGTATGCAACCCAAGGAATAAAGCTGTCTTTAAAGCAGTTACCCCCCCTCCCCCCTGTGAGAGCAGTAGCAGCATTCCCGCTGCTCCCTCCATCTCAGCCAACGTCAGGGTCTTTTTGCTAAAGCGCTTTAAGCAGTTACCGCCTCTGTGACAGCAGCAGCATCAGCTTCATTTCATTCAATATTAGGGGTCTTTTCACAAAAGTGTCATTAAGACAGTTACCCCCCCTCCCCCCTCCCTCTGTGAGAGTAGTAGCAGCAGCTCCATTTCAGTCAATATTAGGATATTGCTCGATTATTGCAACATCATTTACTTGGGATCCTTCAAAAAGACCATTCTAAGACTCAGAGTCATTCAAAATTCAGCAGTTCGACTGATGTTTGGACTGAAGAAATGGGAACACATAAGCCCCTACTATCAAAAACTCCATTGGCTGCCCCTAGAGGCGCGAATCCTGTTTAAGTTCTCCTGTCTGTGTTATAAATCAATATTTGGTCTGGCCCCCACTTACCTGGTTTCCCACTGCAACCTGGCAGGTTATCTTAGGCCCACAAGAAGAATACATCTGTTCACCTATCCGATAATAAAAGCCTGCCACTACAAAAGATTCTTGGACAGAACTCTTGCCTTCCAGGCAGGCAAATGGAACGATTGCCTTAGTAACGTTATCACGCTCTCCTCGTCCTACTTCAATTTTAGAAAACTGTTAAAAACGAGTTTGTTCAATCGATTTGTAAACTAAGATTCTATACTGCTCTGCTTATTCAACCAGTAACACTAAGAACTATATAGTTTTCCAATTCTTTCATTATGTAAGATTCTTGGGACCTGTGTTGGCCACTGTTAGAAACAGGATACTGGGCTTCATGGACTTTCATTCTGTCCAGTATGGCAGTTCTTATGTTCTTATATAACAGAATCTGGGTGCCCAGGTGCTGTTATAGAATTAGTATCTAGGTGTCAAAGTTGTGGTACCCAGTTATAAAACTACTACACACACTGTTACTATAGTGGTCTGACCGAGTGAGCTAAATAATTTGTTAACTGCATGCTGTGCAAGGGAGTAGGAACTGAGCAATTTATGGATAGAGAATGAACATGGACTGCATACTGCAGGTATTTACTGCATTCAGTCATGTGTAGTTAGCATGGGTATGTGGTAAGTGCACCTGGACAAGTTACAGGTAGTCTTAACCTGCAGTAAAGAACTTTCCTGTGCAGCAACTAGAAAGTTACCATAAAGTGCATATAAATATTTGCTGTTAAAGGGAGAGGAATGGCCATCAGGCAGAAGGAGCTCATTTATATTTATTTATTTATTTATTCCATTTGTGCGTCACACATACAAGCTCTAGGCGCCATTACAGAGGAAGGGGTTAGAAGAGGGTTGGGATGACTATGGAGGGCAGGAAGGAGTGGAGAGGAGAGAAGTATGTAGAATATTTCATAGAAATTCCTAACTTTACAGATAGGAGCACCATCTATGTAAATGATCTCAAAATGAATTAAAGGAATATGTAAAAAGGAATAGAATTCAGTTAATAATAAAATAAAAACAATAGGGGTAAAAACAATGGAATAAAATTTAAAATAATTCATAAACTGGAAGAAAAAATTGAAAAATAAAATCAAATAAGTCTGGCAGAACTCCAATTTCCTGAAGTAGCTCTGTTGCCTCAACATATTTTAAATAATCCCAACGGCAAAAGTCCAGATGGGACAGATATCACTCGGGCTTTCCAGCTGCTTCAGCCCTGACTCATCGCTTCCGGGCAGAAGATGCACACAGAGAGAGAACAATCCAGTGCTGGGCCGCACTGCTCTCGGTGGTCGCCGGATGCTCATGGGCAGCTCCTGAAGAATACAACACTGCCTCCATCGGACAACCGGGAGGAGTCGTCCACGGCACGGTCCCACTCCACGGATCTGGAGACACCACCGGCTCCTCTCCAATGAGAGAGCAGATGCCACCCCATCCTAGGCAACCACCAGCAGCGATCAACCATGCCTCCACTGGTCCTGCTTCTAGCAACGATCTCCCCGCAGCGATCTCCAGTCGCCACACGCAGGTAGGAAGGGCCTCTGCTGAAAATGAACCGTTCCAGGCCTTTAATTTAGTAGACAGTTATGCTGTGATTCTATAACTCAAATTCCTCCTATTCAAGATGTTTTCTGACTCGCCTGACTGAAAATTAAAAGAAAAAAGTACAGAACTCTGTAAAACTATGAATAAGGTAGATGAAAGGAACAAAATAAAGTAGAAACCAACAAAATAAAACTAAATAGAACTAAAACTTAAAAATATAAGAGAGACACTGAAGCCCAGGTCTTACTCAGGCAACATTCTGGTGAGACATAAGAATAGAAGCAAAATCCAGATGTCTAAATTTATCCTACTTGCCAGCGAAGCAATTTTTGGGTTACTGGAGTTGGAGTCAGTGAAAATGTGCCGACTTCAACTCCGACTCCTAATAGTTAAATTGTATGTCATGCAAATATTATAATCCTAAGGGATCAATGGAAAAATAGCTTGCTCAACTAATCATGCCACATGTAACTTGATATAAACAAACTGTCAAGCAGCTAAATGTGTTTACCAAGACCTCAAATTATGTACAGCACCATATAGATACAATATGGTATCATAGTCTGCATTAAAAAAATCAAACAAGACCGATGATGAATGCGTCACCCCAGTAAGGACACAAAATCAGTTCAAGTAGTGTCTCCGGTGTTTGAGGTCTTGGTAAACATATTTATTAGCTGCTTGACAGTTTGTTTATATCAAGTTACATGCAAATATTATAATACATAACCTCTCTTTTATAAAACTGTAGTGCGGTTTTTAGCGCCGGCTGCAGTAGTAGCAGCTCCAATGCTCATCGGAATTCTATGAGCGATGAAGCTGTTACTGTCGTGGCTGGCGATAAAAACTGCCTCTAAATGTCAAATGTACAGCGCTGCATATACCTTTCAGCGCTATGTAAGTGAAAGGTTTTTGGATAGGACTCTTCCTTTTCAGGCTGGTAAAATGAATGATTGGCTAAATGAAACTATTTTGAAAGCTTTTTCTTACCAATCCTTCAGAAAATCAGTACATAAGAACATAAGAATTGCCATCTCCGGATCAGACCCTGGGTCCATCATGTCCGGTGATCCGCACACACGGAGGCCCTGCCAGGTGTACCCTGGTATAGTTTTAGTCCCCATATTACTGTATGCTTCTCAAGGGAGATGTGCATCTAATTTAACCTTACCCATATCACTCTATACCACTCTTAAGGAGATGTGCATCTAGTTTACCCTTAAATCCTAGAACGGTGGATTCTGCAATTACTTCCTCTGGGAGAGCATTCCAGGTGTCCACCACTCGCTGCATGAAACAGAACTTCCTGATATTCGTCCTGGACCTGTCCCCCCTCAGCTTCAGTCTATGTCCTCTTGTCCGTATCACACTGGACATTGTAAATAACTGCTTTCCCTGCTCCATTTTGTTGAATCCTTTCAGTATTTTGAAAGTCTCGATCAGATCCCCTCACAGTCTCCTCAAGGGAGAACAACCCCAGTCTCCTAAGTCATTCCTCGTAGTCCAGGTTCTCCAAACCTTTCACTAGCTTCGTTGCTCGTCTCTGCACCCTCTCTAGCAGTTTTATATCCTTCTTTAGGTATGGAGACCAATGCTGGACACAGTATTTCAGGTGCGGTCTGACCATGGCTCTGTAGAGCGGTATTATAACTTTCTCTGATCTACTCGTAATTCCCTTCTTTATCATGCCTAGCATTCTATTTGCTTTCTTTGCCACCGCACATTGCGCCGACGGTTTCAGGGTCCTATCTATCAGTACATCCAGGCCCTTTTCCTGTTCGGTCTTTCCCAGAGTTACAGCTGACATACTATACTTGTGATCTTTATTTTTTCTGCCTAAATGCATCACTTTGCATTTTTCCACAAAATTCATCTGCCATTTATCTGTCCACTTCTCCAACTGATTCAAGTCACTCTGGAGTTCAGCGCTGTCCTTCTGCGATCTGATTGCCCAGCATAGCTTTGTGTCATCTGCAAACTTGATGATTTTACTGGATGTTCCTGTTTGCCAGTTGTCTTTTTATTGTGAACTGCTTAGAACTGTTTTGGTATGGTGATATACAAAAATAAAGTTATTATTAGTAATTAAAGTAAACCCTTCTGCAGAAATCCCTTAAGTAGCAATTCCCTACTCTTAAGTATTCTGAACAAATTGTATCCACAAGAAAAGTTTCAAGTAAATCTATTGTTCCCACAGGTAATCAGGAATTTATAAGAAAAAAGTTCCCCCAGAGCTTTGGCTTCAGCTGTAAGAAAACTTTCCTTCTCAATTATGTAGACTTTGATACATCGAGGAGCATCTGAATTGCTTGTTTCTTAGCAAAATAAAAAGTTAATTGCTCTTCTGATAAAAAAAAAAATTGTAATCGGGGTGTCTCTCCTGGCAATCAGATCTTGGGATGACCCCAAAAATGTAAAGACATCAAGAATGTCAGGACAGTTAATCGAGTCCAGGGCATCTTCCTCCTTCAATAATATAGACTCCCTTGGCACATAAACCCTTGCCACAGGCGCATTCTCCAGATTGGCAATCTGAAGTATATCTTTCAAATATATCCTTAAACAATTCAAGGGGCATAGGTAATAAGTAACTGGGAAATTTAACAGTCTCAAAGTTCGAGCTCTGGAGATATTCTCAATTGCCTCCAGTTATATTTGTATAGCCACATTAACCTTCACAGTTGCTGCACCTACTGATTGTAATATAGAAACCCAAGATGCAGTTTTAGAAAATGGATTTCAATAGATGGCAATTTGCCTTGATGCTCTGAGATCTCTGTAGAAACGTTTTCTGAAAATTTACAATCAGGCTAAAGTCCCCTGAAGCACATTTTCCATCCAAGTAACAGCAAACAATTCATCTTTTAAAGTAGCTTCCATATTTGAAGAAATTAATTCTGAACCAGAAGCAGAAGTTATTTGAACTGGGACAGGCAAAGGAACAGGATTACTAACTATGGATGCTATGTAAGCACAGTTCCCTCTAAGATGAGTGGGAGTCTTCCACTTACAGTTCTGATAGTGGGGTGGGGGGCTGTTTCACTATCATGTTTTCAGTAGCAAGGGAAAGGCAAGTTCTGTCAGACTCTAGGTAAGCTGCTTGTCTCTAGATTGAAAACACAGTATTGAAGCATCACTCCCTACTGGTAGGAATGCAGTTGGAGAACTCTCGTACAAGTTAGATCAGTGGTCTCAAACAAACCCTTTGGAGGGCCATATTTTGGATTTGTAGGTACTTGGAGGGCATCAGAAAAAATTAGTTAATGTCTTATTAAAGAAATGACAATTTTGCATGGGGTAAAACTCTTTATAGTTTATAAATCTTTCCTTTTGGCTAAATCTTAATAATAATATTGTAATTTATAGCTAGACATGTGATCAAGAAACTGTTTTATTTTACTTTTGTGATTATGATATGGTGGGCCGCAAGTTTGAGACTACTGAGTTAGATGGAACAGTGAACGTAGGTATCAAAAGGTTAAGCCACAATTGATTCTACCCTAGGAAAGGCAATATCACCCATACCTACATAAAGTATAATTATCTCCATTTGCAATGTGTATTGGGGGTTGGGATTCACTTACCTGAAGCTAATAAGTCTTTAGTGGGAGAGAAGGAGTGTGCAGATCTACACTGTATACTTGCATTCACAGGACACACATGCTGATCCATGGTGCCTTTGTCTTGTGATATCTTTGATGCCCCAACTCCTCCTTTTATTTTCTGCTTCCAAATCTAAAAGAACAACAAAATCCCACACTCAGTGTTCCTCAGGTTGCTCTGAAGGGGCTCCAATGGGGCCAGACCTGCCCCTTAAGTCACACCCCTTCAGGCATACGCCCATGGCTTCTATCCATGAAAGGGTTCCAAATATGAAGATGACAAGGTCCTCACCAGGTGTTCATTGCCCATTCAGATCACTAGAGTCAGGGGGGTTTCCTGTTTTGTTTTGTTTTTAGTTTACTTTTTGTTTGATGCAGTGTGACTGATTGAGCAGGCTGCCTACTCAACTAATCAAACTGCAGGGCTGTAGAGCTGGGGATTCACTGAATCCACTGAAAGCCCTCACCGCACGCTACTGGTATAAAAATATTTCCTTAGATTACTCCTGAGCCTATCACCTCTTAACTTTCATTTTATGTCTTCCCATAGGGTTACCAGACGTTCGGATTTCTCCGGACATGTAGGGACATTTCCGTGGGTCCAGAAGGCTTTTCAAAACCCGGCACTTTGTCCGGGCTTTGAAAAGCTTGGAACAAATCACAGTCGGGCAGGAAGGCATCGGCGCATGTGCAGATGCCATGTGATGACGTCACGTGCACGTGACAGCACTGCGTCGCATGCGCGGATGCCCTCCAGCCCGATGAGAGCAGGCAGCGGGGCTGGGTGGGTCTAGATTTTCCAAATGGAAAATCTGGTAGCCCTACCTTCTCGTTCCAGAGCTTCCTTTCAATGAAAGTCTCGCCTCATGAGCATTTATGCCATGTAGGTATTCCAATGTCTTTATCATATCTCCCCTCTTCCGCCTTTCCTCCAAAGTATACATATTGAGATCTTTAAGTCTGTCCCCATACTACACTTTTGTAAATGGGTCCCAAATGTTTTAAGGCTGTCTTACCTGTGTTCCGTGTCAGGATGATGTAATTTCTACTCCTGAACGTATTATTGTGCATTTATTTGTATACCTGTAGTTCTATATTAAGCTCTCCTTGTGCCCACTGCTAAAAGCAACATCGCTCGGTGGCATTCACGTCCGGCAGGGAGCGCTCCAGCCTCCTTCCGCGCGTCCCGCGCTACCGTCTCTATGGCCTAGTGACCTCACCGCGTTGCCGGAAGTGAGGTAGCCGTAAGGCGGTAGTGGTGGCGCCGAGGCAGTTAGCCGCTGCCTCTTGGTTGCTGCTGAATGGACGCGGCTCGGGTATGTGAGCGGCTCCGACCCGTGCCTGGTTATCACGTATTCCGGCTTCTCGTTGTCTTTTCACTCGGTCCCATCGTCGCGGCCTCCCCAATTCCCCCTTGCCCGGGCCCCCCTCCTAGCCTGTGCTTCATTTGACTTGAGCTCTTGTCCTCCTGGGTAGTCTTCGCTTTGTCACGGCGCATCTCTCTTTCTAGCCTGATCTCTTCCCCCCCCCCCTCCCCCTCCCGGATTTTATCTTCCCCAGTGTCCCCCAGTTTTGATTTTCTATCCTGGATCTTGTGTTGCCTTCTGTAACTACGCTCAGTGTTTTTCTTTGCCTCTCATTAATCCCACTGTAATCTCCCTCCCAACCCCGAAATGTCCTATCTTAATTTGATTGTAAGCTCTTCTGAGCAGGGACTGTCTATTGTATGTTAAAATGTACAGCGCTGTGTACGCCTTTCAGCGCTATAGAAATAATAAGCAGTAGTAGTAGCAGATCTGAACTATTGGGTAGGCCACTGGGCAAACTGGGTGGGCACATTTGGTCCCCACATCCATTCCCTCCCCCGGGCTAACTCACAGCATTAAAATACCTGAGCTGGTGTGGATCCCCAAGCCCCATCCGCTGTAAGGGTCCTTCGGCGACAAGAACTCCCGGAGAGGAGTTTTTGCCGCTGGAGGACCCTTGCGGTTAGTGGGCCTTGAGGATCCCCATCTGCCATAACAAGGGCGCAAGAACTTTGGGTGGACCTGAACCTGCTGCCGTTGGTTTTTATTCTTCATTCACAGAGTTATATTGAGGTTGTCGCCATTCTCTGCGCGCTGCGCTCAATTGTCTGGGCGCGACTTTGTCCCGGCGCGCTTTTGACCTGACACCACTCTCATCATTTATCCAAGCGGAATTCAGGAGATTTTTCTCTCCTCCCTATATCATCATCTCACAGACCAGAGCTCCAGAACTGGGCTCTGGCTCTCTGACCAATATGATCCTTTTGGAAGGGTGGGGGAAGCTGTAAATAAATAAAAGCTCTTTTGTTAAATTTACAGTAATGCTCCCAGCCTGAAGAATCTTAAAAAATAGTGTTAGCAGGCATTATAAAAATAATTATAATGACCATATCAGTCCAGTTATGAGAAGATGATATTAATTTGATTAACATCTACATCAGTAGTACCAAATTTCAGTGGAACACACAGAACAGTTGACAAATTTCATGGACACATTAAATTCTAGTTAAGTAAAACTCATTAAGAAAGGGGAAAAAACAGGATTAGCATTTAGATTGACATTCACTTTATCTTTTCCACACCCATTCCATCAATGGCAAGCCAATTGACCATAAGTTACATTCCAAAATACTTAATTACTGATGGGAATAGATTTAGCGTTGTAGCATAAACAAAGGTAACAGGTATGAAAGTCAGAATTTTAGATTTGACTTTTAAGGTCAGCAATTACTAACTTAGCAGTTATTAACATAGTTGAGCAGTAGATATGTACTAAGGAATTGTAGAACAGGAGCTCATATAATGAGGCTCAAATTTAGTAGGCTAAGGAGTTATATAAGGAAAGATGTCTGCATGGAAAACACTTCTCAGGAGAGGTGGTAGGGAAGTGATGATAAAACCAACAATCAAATTAGCTTTGTTTTTACAACAAAAATGAGAAATGGACAGACTAGATGGGCCTTGCCATCTTTATATATGATCATATTCTATATTTCTCTGCATGTATGGTGATAATATAGGGAATGTTTAGATTGAGATGTTTTCTTCTCCTTGTTCCCCTTTTTTTTGTAGTCACATTAAATTTGCATCTAGTTGTAAGCTTACAGGACCTTGAGGCTCATTTTCAAAGCACTTAGACAGGTTTCTATGGTTTCTTTGTGTGTTTAAGTGCTTTGAAAATGAGCCCCCTTGTTTTCCATCTGGTTACAGAGCCTCTTATTCTGTTCCAGTATTACATTCACAGTCCATAGACATCATCCGATTAGTGCTCCCCAGTCCAAGCCTGGTTCAATGAAGTAACCCAAAAGTTAGCTGCCTTTTTTCTTTTACCTAAATCTTGGAACAGTCTTCTATTAATTCACTTGTAAAACAGTTTTATTAAGTTTGTGTCTTTACTAAAAACATATCTTTTTGAACTAGCTTTTAATCTTTCTTCCTCTTGATTGTTCTATTGATCATGATTTGAGACATGGGAAACCGGGATGTGAACAATATATCAGTAGTACTTCATTTTTAATGTAATTTATCATATGTAAGCTATATTCTTTCCTGTCATTTCTCTGGACTTCCATTCTAATTTTTATTTAGCTAGTTTTGTGAACCGCTTTGATGCAGCCATTGGATAAAGCATTATATCAAGAAACAATGAATAAATAAGAGCATGTATTTAATTATTTTTTTTTATATAGCATTACATTAGTTTTAAGCATGTCTAAGTTTTTTTTTCTTTATTTTCAGGTCCTTTGACATTCAACCTATTTTTCAAGAATGTCTCTTTCTCTTATTATAAAATGGGGAGGCCAGGAATATTACATCACTACTCTCTCAGAAGATGATACAGTTCTAGATCTCAAGCAGTCTCTGAAGAGCCTCACAGGAGTGTTACCTGAGCGCCAGAAATTACTTGGTCTTAAATATAAAGGTAACGTTGCTAGTTTTGTTAGGGTATTTAGTGTGGAAGATTTATTTGGTCATGTGGTGAAACTTTTACATTTTGTCTGGTCTGTAGGATACGTAAGTCAATTGTCCTATGTTTTACTTAGTAAGTAAAATTAAACATGAACAAATTAATATTTATTAATTAGACTGGATGAACTCTCATATTATTTCATGTATAGCAATGTGTCTTTGACTACATGCTTTGGATAATGCAATAGACTGTAATGGCCAGGGCTTTTTTTTAATTTATTTATTATCATTTTCAAAATTTAATCTCTATACAGTGTTAACCAGTTCTAAATTTCAATTGATTATTCAAAGTCTGATTTTTCCACATTTTGACTATAGTAATTCCTTGCTAATGGGTGTTCCTAAGAAATATTTGAGTTCTTTTTACAGGTTGCTCAGAACTCTGTGGCAAGGTTAATTACTGGAACTTCTAGATTTGAGCACATCACTCCTGTTCTTAAAGAATTACACTGGTTGCCAATTGAGTATCATATTCATTATAAATTGTTACTACTTAATTTTTAAAACTTTGTTTGGCAGGAAACCTCCAGTTTTGTTAGACTCCCTTTGTATTAATCAACCAACGCGGAACTTACATTCCTTGAACAGTAATGCCCTGGTGGTCTCATCTGTTCGTGTAATTCACCACGAGGAATATAGGAAATCTATATTCTACGTACATGGAACCAATTACCTGAGCAACTGCGAGGGCTTGATGAAAATATTTTTGTTTAGGGAGGTATATCAATGCTGATTTCCTATATATATATTTTTTTCATTAACCTCTCCCCCCCTCTTTTACTAAGATGCGTTAGCGTTTAGCGCATGCTAATCAGTTGGCGCACCTTAGGTAAAAGAGGGCCTAAGTGTTTTGAAGCTTATTAAGTAATTGCTGTTTTAATGTATTTTGTTATAAATTATGTATGTTTGTTGGAATCTGCCTAGAAATGTTGATGGAGTGGAATATTATTTATTTATTTATTTTTTAATAAAACCTTTTTTTAAAACCTTGCTAAGCTAACTGCGTTTACCACATTCTCTGGCAATGAGTTCCAGAGTTTAATCACACATCAGTTCCTCTTTCTGGTGCTTTTTCCATGTAATGAAAGTGCAGAGATGATGACAGCAGGTAAGAGTGCTGTTCTTTTATACTTCCTGCCAGTGGGAAGAGGTATGAAAAGGGGAGTTGCATTATGCAGCCAGAGGCAGAGTGTAGGCTATATGGGAATGCAGAGCACTGGATGGCTGTACCAATTTCTTCCCCCATGGACAACCCTGCATTTGAGTACCATGGTGCACACTTCTTTCTTGAAAAAAAAAAGAAACACTAGTTTTGGCCTTATCCAGCATGGGAATTTGAGAGTATTTTATATGCTTCAAATTGTAGGTAAATCGGCAGAGGATGATATGAAACTCGGCATTCTCAAACTGAAACCAAATACCAAGATCATGATGATGGGAACACGGGAAGAGAGTCTGGTAAACCTTTGTACACATCTAACACCCCCCCCCCCCCCATCCTTATTTTATTCCTGTAAAACTATTAAAAGCAACAGCATAATTATTTCCAACCAGAAGTTCAATGAACTTATATGCCAGGACTTTCAGGAGAACTAGTCAAAACAAACAAAGCAGGGTATATAAACTCAAAAATGGAGAAAGAAAAAGTCGAATTATGTGTGAAAAATCTCTCTCATAAAATATATAACTGAATCTTAAAAGATGACTTTACTCAATACAAAAACATTTCACTTTTTCACATATGCTCAGAGATATGAAGCTCTGTGGAGACAAGCTCCGTTGCTGAGCTTACTCACCAATCATTGCGTATGACTTATACATTAGATGTTTTTATATTGATCTATTATTCATATGCTGATATTTTTATTCTTCAATGCTTAAAGCTGGAGCATAACCAAGAGATGTGTATAAAAATGTATTTTTCACTTATCTCAAAAGCAAGTTCAGGGGGACTTTCAGGAGACCCAAAAATGTAAATGGAAACAAGTTCATTGGCACAATGGAGTCCTGTGAAGCTGATAAATAGTGTTGTGCCTTTTTGTTTGTAGACAGAACTAGGTAGGGATTAATATTTTATAGTTTATGCCAGTGTTCTTCAACCTTTTTACATCTATGGACCTGCGGAAATAAAAGAATTATTTTGTGGATTGGCAAACTACTAAGACTGAAATAAAAACCACTACCCTCTGTGTCCTTGTTCCTTTGTACCCCTGTGATCAGTATTTCCCTTCTGTGTCTCCATCTCTTCTCCATTCAGCATTCCTCCTTTCTGTCTGTCCCTATTCTCTGGGCATCATCTCTATTCTTTTCTGCCTGAAGCTCAGGCTCCCCCCCCCCTATGGCTTGTATGCCTTCCTTGCTCTTCCCCTGTTGTTAGCATCTCTCCCTCCTTGAGTCCACTGTTCCCCGTCCACCAATTCACTCTCTCTGCCCCCTTCTCCACTGCCCTCCCCACAGCCCAGCAGCATCTCTCCTTCTCCCTCCCTCCAAGTCCAGTAGCAGCTCTCCCTTTCTTTTTCTCTGTCCAGCAGCAGCTCCCCCTTCACTATCCTCCATTTCCAGTTCAGTGTGGCAACTCCCCTGACCAGCAGAAGTAGTGCCCCTTTCCCCCAATCAGCTCTAGCTCTCCTTCCCCCTTTCACCCTACCAGCAACAGCTCCCCTTTCCACCTCCAACCAGTGACAATAGTACCTTCCCTTACCCGGGCTAGCAGCAGCTCAGTGTTTTAACTTGCCTGCAGCAGTGTCAGCACGATTCATTTAGGCAGCCTTGGGTCCTTTGATGGGTCGCGCCTGCCTCTGAGGAAAGAGGACGTTGTATCATCAGAGGTGGGCCGCGACTCAGCAAAAGCCCCAAGGCTGCCTAAGTGAATCACTGCGCTGACGTTACTGGCACTTCTACAGGCAAGTTAGAATACTGAGAGCTGCTGGGAAGGGAGGAAGCCACTGTTAATCTAGAGGCTGGGAAGAGAGCCACTGCTATTCCGGGGGGAGGGGAGGGGGAAGAGGAAAGCAAGACGTCAGCTGCTGTATAGAAGGGAAGGAGACACGTCGGTACCCAGCTCATCAGGCACGTGCCAGCCCTGCACAGGCCAGCAGGAAATTTTTGCGGACCAGTGGTTTATACACTACTTCCCCAGTGGGCACTGGTTTTCTGAGTTCACCAAAGGTTAATGAAAAGCATGCTAGCACTGTTACAGTGGACTTGAGACTGCTTATTTGGCATACAGACCAGTTCTAGTATTTTACTTTCAGAAATCTGGTCCTGAGACCTAAAGCTGCGACTTTTAAGATTTCTGACACGTCTGAGAAAATGTTTCAGTACTAGCAGATTTGAAATAAGTGACTTGTGAGAAAACAGAGATGCCATATAAGTTTAAGGACATTAATACTAAAAAGGGGTGATGGTTTCATGAATCACTCCCTTCTTAAAATTAGGAAACAAGGAAAAAAACAACCAGTGTAGAAATCTAATTTATTGAGAAGCTCCATTTCCAGAACACTTACGCTTTAATATTTGTTAGTCACTAAGAACAACAGTGTAGCTTCTTGTGTTTTCACGGCATCGCATATATAAAAGTGAATCTCTCTGCCTGGACTGCTGATCGTTCTTGCTTTGTTTATTCCATATCTAGAGAGGCAATAAAACTTCAGCAGAGTTTCTGAATATGAGTGTGACTGGATGGATCATTTGAGGTCTTTATCTGCCATCATTTGATAAGTTACTATGTAAGTGACTCTGACTAATGTGCTTCCATATGTTGATCTTTGTAGGAGGATGTGTTGGCTCCCCCCGTGGACAACGATGATGTTGTCAATGATTTTGATATTGAAGAGGAAGTTGTTGAAGTGGAAAACAGGTGAGTCAGAAATGTCATGTGACAGATCGCATAGATACAAATTGCAAACACTTCATTTTTATGTGTATTTCCTTATAAAGAGTCACCAAGAATTCTTTATATTTCTTTTTCAAAGGGAAGAAAACCTAGCAAAAATTTCTCGTCGTGTAAAAGAATACAAGGTGGAAATTTTGAATTCACCAAGAGAAGGGAAAAAGTTATTGGTGTTAGATGTCGATTACACATTGTTTGGTAAGCGAACTGTAAAGTGTAGGTGTATGTCCATGCCAGAAACATAAGAGAGAATTCATATACTAATTCTTTAATGCACAATGCCAAAGATGCTACACAGTAGCAGTGTTGGCAGTTTTCTATGAGAATTGCCTGATCCACTGCTTCTGCCCATTCACAGCCTTAGGAATGAGACATAGATCAAAGCCAGGCCATTATCCAGTAGTATGAATGCCTACAGCACCTCGGTTTCAGACTGAACAGTGATGTATGGACACACATAAGAGGCAAAATTTGCTTCATAGAACATAGTCTAGTCAAGCTATACAGAGGAGGCAACTGTCAATGTTAAGATCAGGAAAGTTTTTTAAGTCAGAGATTGGAGTTGAAAAAGCAATCTCGGGTTTGTTTGTTTTTTAATATGGTCTGAGATGGAGCATGACATTAATTCAAGAAGGCTAGTCTAGGTATATTGTTCAGCAAAGTGGATAGCTCAAAGTCAGGAGTTAAGAGTGGAAATGAAAGACAAAGATGAGTGGAGTGATTGTTGCTGTTGTCTGGGTTGCTTGCCGCATCTGGGTAGGTAGAACAGATATTTCAGCCATCATGCTGTGGCTTTCTTCAGGGTATGCTGTGAGGCCTGCAGATTGCCTTTATATATAGTGGGTCCACTGACCTGATTGAGAACAGGGAGGACTATTGGTCATGAATTTGAATTTTGGTGGGAAAATTCGTTGGTCACAAATTTGAAATATGGTGGGAAAGTTTGTTGGTCTCAGATCTGCATTTTGGCGGGAGAGTTCATTTTGTCCAACAGACGTTTCCACCAAAATTAAAATTCATGACCAACGGTCCTCCCTGTTCTCAAATCCCAGATGCAGCAAGACCCTGGACAACAGCCACAATCATGACGCGAGCTTCAGAAGCCTAAGAGTGGAATGCCCAATAAACCTTGGCTTAGGGCAAGATAAGCAAGGAAAGAGAATGAGCAGCTTTAAAGACACAGGTTGTGAGGAGAAGCTTGAACTGTATGTAGAAATAGATGGGGAGCCAATGAAGTGACTTGGGAAGTGGCATGACATGGTTCTCAAAGCTTTACAGGAGGATAAATCATAAAGCTCATTTTTAATAGACTATAGCAGAGATATAGTTCAGTGAGAGACCTGTAAGTAGCAGATTGCACTAGTTTAAGCAGGAGGTAATAATATAGTGCATTATGGCATCTGTAGCTTGTTAAGAAAGGAAGGCGTGGATCTGATGATGAGATAGAAAGGAGCATTACATTTAACAGTCAGACCTACATTTTCAACCATGTCAGAATTCAGCTAACACTGTATGCAATGAGGAAAGAAATATTTGGGTCAGGAAAGATGTTTACAATTAAAACAAAACAATGAAATAGCGTTCTCTGGCAAAATAGTAGCATAACTAACTGGATTTAGTTTTAATGTCTTTAGATCACAGATCATGTGCAGAGACTGGCATTGAGCTAATGAGACCGTATTTGCATGAATTCCTGACCTCTGCATATGAAGACTATGACATTGTAATTTGGTGTAAGTTCTTTTACTGTTCTTCTACTTTTAGAACTATTAGGATAATGCAACATTACATGTGATAGGAACTAATGGTTCTTCCCGTAGACTAGGGATGTCAAAGTCCCTCCTTGAGGGCTGCAATCCAGTCGGGTTTTCAGGATTTCCCCAATGAATATGCATGAGATCTATTTGCATGCACTGCTTTTATTGTATGCTTATAGATCTCATGCATATTCATTGGGGAAATCCTGAAAACACGACTGGATTGCAGCCCTCGAGGAGGGACTTTGACACCCCTGCCGTAGATGGAATTAAGCTTACCACTCTTGCTAATTTGGTCCATCCACATACTTTTTCTAAATGGTACTGTCCCCGCTCTCCAACAACACTTATAAATTTAAAGCTTTCCATTAGAAGTGTGGAGATTTGCTAACATTGCTAACATTTTCTAACATTGTTTCTTTAGCCATGATTCTATCTGAACAGACGTAAATAAGATTGTACCAATGTAAGTGTGTGTGCTAGTTTCTGTAGCCTTGTGTGAGTCTACCCTTAATATAGAAATTGCCACAGGCATACTAAATTTAGGGGAAGAGGAAAATATTCTTTAGCAGAGATGAGACCATTAGATTTTGCAGTCGAACAAAAAAAGGCAAGGGTGGAGTCTTTTCTCGAAGGCGAGGTGTTTTTCTGGTTGACTCTTAGATTTTGAAAATATGAGAGTTGTGTGGCAAAGAAATGTCGGAATGAGATATTGAATAGAAACAAATCTAGCTAGTTAGAATGAGTTAATTTCTATTTATTTCAGCAATGCATTATCTCATTACAGCTGCCACTAGCATGAAGTGGATTGAAGCTAAAATGAAAGTAAGTGATAATGAAGATTACAAGATAAGTGCTTGCTTATTGATTTTTTGATCAGTGTATCTTGATTACATCGCACGTTGAATTTAATTTGAATGTAAATTAATTATTTATACACATGGAGGTTTTCAGTCCTAAGACGAGGTGGCAGTACATATATTGCTTTAAGGCAGGGGTGTCAGTTGGTCCTCGAGAGCCGCAATCCAGTCAGGATTTCCTCAATGAATGAATATGCACGCGATCTGTTTGCATGCACTACTTTCATTGTATGCTAATAGATCTCATGCATATTCATTGGGGAAATCCTGAAAACCCTACTGGATTGCAGCCTTCGAGGACCGACTTTGACACCTGTGCTTTAAGGCATTCTGTGGCTTTTTTCCTCCATTGTCATTGGGTAGATTGAGATATGTTTAGTTGGGTATTTGATCTCTGTTTGTTGTGTTGAAGATTAACATGAGACTTGGTCAATACTGTATGTAAGCATGGAATGAAGGCGCAAATGCATAAAAGCCAGTAATAAATTGATTCTTGTATAATGAGCATGCAAAGAAGAAAGAAACTGGCTTACGCTAAAATGCAGGGCAGAAGAGGATTCACCCAAACTCCTTCAGCAATATTCTATAAGGCAGAGCTTTTATCACAAACGGGAAAGGCATGGTAGTTTGCAAAAGCAATTCTGCAAGAAAATGTACAGTGTACAGGAATTTATTAAAATCACAAAAACACTGCACAGGAGAGTTTTATGCCTGTTGACTACCGATTTTGTTTACTCTATCCATTTTGGTTTTCTGATATTTTATGTACTACCAGCATGGACCCCTGAGGAAGGAGTGTTTCTCCGAAACACAGACCGTGTTGGATCCGTTCCACAGGAATATTGGGACCAGTCGTTTTGGATATATTTTTGATGCAGTTTTTAAATTTTTGTTTTTGTGATTTTAATAAATTCCTGTACCCTGTACATTTTCTTTCAGTATTGCTTTTGCTGTTCTTTCTACTGCAGCTAGAGCAGAGAAGATTATTTACACTGTCCAATTTGACACGGACTAGAGGACATGTAATGAAGCTAAGGGGGGACAGGTTCAGGACTAATGTCAGGAAGTTCTGCTTCACTCAGAGAGTGGTTGACACCTGGAATGCCCTCCCGGAGGAGATTATTGCGGAATCGACCGTCCTAGGCTTCAAGAGCAAACTAGATGCATATCTCCTTAAGAGAGGCATATAAAGATATGGTGGACTATAAATTACGCCAGGTGTACACCTGGCAGGGCCTCCGCGTGTGCGGATCGCCGGACTTGATGGACCAAAGGTCTGATCCGGAGATGGCAGTTCTTATGTTCTTATGTTCTTAAATCCTGTTCGTTTTTTGTTTGGTTTGATGGTAGTTTGCAAACTAGCCTACCCCTCCTTTGAGATAGACCATAGGAAATCAAAACATGACACATTATTTTCTGTCTTCAATGAAACAAGAACATGGTGCACACTTTCTTCCCAGTGTTGGCGAGCTGTAGAGTTTGAAGTAGCAGGGCAAATAATTCCGGACTTACCTCTGTGCAAAGATGTACTACTTTGGAATGACTGTAGAGTTGGATAAATCATTTGCACTAAAGATTAAGCCTGTCTTAGCATCTACTGTTACAATAAGGCAACCTCTCTTTGTTTCAGGAGCTGGGAGTGAGCACAAATGAAAACTACAAGATAACGTTCATGTTAGACAGTGCGGCCATGATCACTGTGCATACGCCCAGGAGGGGACTGATAGATGTAAGAACTGATGCCAAAGAGCAGTTGGGGGAGGGGGACAAACTTCTCTTGGTTTGTTGTCACATTTATTAGACACAACCCGCTATATACATTATAGTAACGGATCTATTCTGTTCTCCTGTCTTAACCTCTACAGGTGAAGCCTCTTGGTGTTGTATGGGGCAAATATCCAGAATTTTACAATAAGAAAAATACCATCATGTTTGATGATATTGGGCGAAATTTTCTAATGAATCCACAGAATGGGTTAAAGGTAATTAGCAAAGCAAACACATTGGTTTTGTAATTTTGCGCTCTGACCTGGAGAACGTTAATTCCCGAGTTGGATTGAAAGTTGCAAGGAAAGGAGGAAAAATTAGTTTAGAATTCTTCTCTTTATCCAAGAGGGCTGAGAAAGTGAGTTTTGATCATGCACAATGTCTTCCATCGCTTGAGCTGAAAAGGAAAGCAAAACATGGATGTGTGCTATAAAGAGGGGGGAGGATGGTGAAATCAGTTAGCATAATAGGGTTTAAAAAAGGTTTGGATAATTTGCTAAAAGAGAAGTCCATAGGCCATTATTGAGATGGCTTGGGGAAATTCCTAGGATAAGCAGCATAAAATCTGTTTTACTACTTGGGATCTATCTGGGTACTTGGGACCTGGGTGGCTACTGTTGGAAACAGGATACTGGGCTTGATTGACCTTCAGTCTGTCCCAATATGGCAGTGAGCCAAGTATAGGATCAAACCATTGTGACATCACTGATGAGGTTGGCGTTTAGGCAATGGTGGAATGAGGCATTATGACATCACAATCTCAGCTCTGGAATGTTGCTACTCTTTGGGTTTCTACCAGGTACTTGGGACCTGGGTTGGCCACTGTTGAAAACAGGATACTGGGCGTGATGGACCTTCGGTCTGTCCCAGTATGACAATTCTTATGATGATGGTCATCACAGCTATGCAGGGCAAGGGCATAGAAGGACTGATTTTTCACAGGGCATCACTAGCACCTGCTGTGCTTTGGTATGTTTGTGGCTACCATGATCCGTTGTTTATTTTCCTGGCGAGTAGCTATTCACCAGAGACCCCCATTTGCACCATCAGAGGACAGAGAATAATATAACTTCACTTTGATTTACAAATGGACGGTTACTCCTTCAGGGGATGGATGTTGTTTGAATGCCCATCCTGATACCTGAAAGAGTTATTCATATTGTTAAATTGATTCAGCAAATAAGAGAAAAAAAACCTGAATTTCTTTCCTCAAATAAAAATTAGATATTCGTGTAATTTAATTGCCATGTGAAGATAACAGATTTTGGATGGGAGTTTCTGGTTGTGGTTTAGTTTTCTGAAAACCAACACAGTTTCAAGCAGGGACTATCCCTGACTTATCCACAAAAGGAACTCTCCAGTTCTTATATTGCTTCTCATTCTTATCAAATAATTCTTCCTTTTTCATAGATAAAGCCTTTTATGAAGGCACACCTAAATCGAGATAAAGATAAGGAGCTTTTAAAACTTAGTCAGTACCTGAAGGAAATTGCAAAATTAGATGATCTGTCAGAGCTTAATCACAAGCATTGGGAAAGGTAAGGACTTTGAATGACACCAGATCTGAATTCCTTTAACTACTGAAATCAATTATCCAATCCTATTATGGTAACTGACTCCACATAGCTACCCATTCTCTGTTTCCTGTTAATACACCCGCTGGAGCACCTATCTAACAAGGCCTGGGTTACTGTAATAGCAGCTGTTGCCACACTTAACCCATGAGCGTCATGCTCGTACAGCACCCCTGCATGCTGGAGATGTCACTTTTTTAGGTATTCATGTATAGTAAAATTATTTGTCTTACTATTTCTTCTTTTTACAGGTACTTGTCCAAGAAGCAAGGACAATAGTTCTGCCACGTACTTGAACAAATGAAGACACCACTCAGGTCCTTGGACTTTCCTTGACATGCTACATTAATTACCAGAATTGACCTGGTCTTGTGCTGTCTCCAGGGGGTGGATGAGAATGCAGCGGTGTCCTAGATAACAGCAATATCCTTCAGGAAGTCACTGCCTTCCTCTTCCTCCTGCTCACCTCTGCTGTTAGGGCTTTAGGGATACCTTTTTCAGCCTTGCTGATCTTTCATGCTTTTCAGCAAGAAGCTGGAGTGAGTCCCCTTATGTCTCCTGGTGCTTGAACAACCACTGTATACAGCTGCTTAAGTAAATGAAAAAAAGAACAAATAAATAAATAGCTGATCCAGGATCTTTTCAATCATAAAAACTAGATTAATAGATGAAAACCATCTTGAACTGGACATATATTTATTTTTTTATATTTTGTTTCTGTTTTTAATTACAAGTGGAGCCTGGGGCTGGTTTTGGATTCCTGTGAGTTATAGGATATGATTAACCTATGATTGATAACCTGTGTTGTTTTTCATTTCAATTTCCCTTGCTTCCTTCCCCATTCAGCACTCAGCTGTATGTAAGCTAGTTATGTCCATGTTTAAGTTGGGCAGGGGCAATTTAATATGTTGGGTTTTATGTTCTTTTGTGTGTTTTGGTTGTTTGACTGGTAGGCATAGAGTTGAGGTAGATCTGTTTGGGGATGTGAACTATGTTCTAAAATAAAGACAGAAATATGTTGGACTGAAATTTTCATATTGGTCACTAAAGAAAGGTGCCTCATTAAATGGCTTAATATTCTTCAGTCACAGAAAACGGTTTTAAACCTACACAGAGAAATTGACACTTATTCTTCCCAGCAAAACATTTGTTAAATCCTGAAATGCTGCCATTAACGTCACCATTTGCCATTCCAAATTCAAAGCATCATAGACTCCTGTTGCTTAACTGCTGTACGACAAGGACCCAAGGCATTGCTGCAGTTCGGAGTGCATTAGATACGTCTCTTACTGGTCCAGCTACAGTACTGTGTGCATTATAGGCCCGTCTCACTAACCTAGTTGCAGGCCTGTGTGTCATTGCATCGTGGCTGCAGATCTCTACGAGACCCGGCTTCAGGGTATATGTATGCAGCTTGCCGTTTTGAGGTGGCTGCAGCTGTATGGGATGGCTGCTCAGTGCTTGCATTCACAGTTGCAAGTTTTGGAATTGTATTTTGAAGAGTGTCACTTTTCAAATATAAAATGTATATTCCTAAGAGAAGTGTAAGCAATAAATATGTTTTCTTAAAATGGTTGCTGGTGTCTCTTCTCAATAGTTGCACATAACACAAGTCAGTTAAATAAGATTAGGAAAAGCATTGAGTAACCTATGTCAGATTAATATTCACAGAAAGACACCTGGATTTAGGAAGACTTGCTTACCAATCTGTTAGTTATTTTTCGAAGAGTGAGCTGGTCAGTATTAGGTTTATTTTATTTCTTTATTCAATTTTCTGTACCGTTCTCCCAGGGGAGCTTAGAAGAGTTTATATGAATTTATTCAGGTACGCAAACATAATTCCCTGTCTGTCCCAGTGGGCTCACAGTCTGTCTAATGTACTTGGGGCAGTGGGGGAGCAGGTGACTTGCCCAGGGTCACAAGGAGCAGCATGGGGTTTGAACCCACAATGTCAGGGTGCTGAGGCTGTAGCTTTAACCACTGTGCCATTCTAGAAATCAAAATGTAGTACAAGTGAGCCCAAGTATAGGACAATCAAGCCATTGTGACATCACTGATAAGGTTGGCTCTTAGGCATTGGTGGAATGATGCATTATGATGTCACAATACCAGCTCTGGTTATCAGAGGCTGACACTTTTCACACTATTTATTCATTCAATTTTCTTTACTGTTCTCCCAGGGGAACTCAGAATGGTTTACATGAATTTATTCAGGGACTCAAGTATTTTTCCCTGTCTGTCCTGGTGGGCTCACAGTCTAATGTACTTGGGGCAGTGGGGGAGCAGGTGACTTGCCCAGGATCACAAGGAGCAGCGTGGTGCAGCCTCAGGGTGCCTAGGCTGCAGCTCCAACCATGTTGCTGCATTCTCATAGACAAAGATGGCAAACATAATAAGGTAAAACATGATATGGTGAGACAGCATGGCGAAGATGGTTCGGCAAAATAGCATGGCAAACATAGTTTTACAAAGCATGGTAAATATAACATGACGTGACTTGTCAAAATGGTAAGGCAAGCGTGCATGATGAAACATAGCATGGAAGATGTGCGGCAAACACGGCATGAGAGATTGTAGCATGGCATACATAGTGTGGCAGACACAATATGGCATATAGTATGGTATAGATGGACAGGGTTCAAAGACAACAACGCGGAAGACAAAGGCGCGCACCGACAACTGAGTGCAAGACGGAGGCGCACGCCGAAGAAAATTACTGTTTTTAGGGGCTCCGACAGGGGGTTTTGTTGGGGAGCACCCCCAGTTTACTTAATACAAATTGCGCCGGCGTTGTGGGGGGATTTGGGGAGTTGTAACCCCCCACATTTTACTGTAAACTTAACTTTTTCCCTAAAAACAGGGAAAAAGTGAAGTTTTCAGTAAAATGTGGGGGGTTACAAACCCCCCACAACGCGGCGCGATCTGTATTAAGTAAAGTGGGGGGGGGGTTCCCCCCGTCGGAGCCCTAAAAACAGTAATTTTCTTTGGCGTGCACCTCCGCGCTGCACTCAATTGTCCCGGCGCGCTTTTGACCTGGCACCGATGGACAGTATGATGTAGTATGGGAGGACATTGTATGATAGAACGTGGTATAGTCAGACATAGGACGGAGCTCATCATCTTTTGAGACTCAAGGTACTGCCTTTCTGTGGTCAAAGTGGCTTACATATTGCATTCAGGCCCTTTCTTTCTCCATAACGGGCTCACAATCTAATCTGGGAGTAATAGTGGGTTTTGGATGGCTTGCCCAGGGTCACTGGGAGCTGCAGTGGGACTTAAACCTAGTTCCCTGGGTTCTCATCCCACTGCACTTAACCATATTCTTACAAAGCTACAGAATCAATGTAAATGATGGATCTGAAGAGTGTAGAACTATGGATAGCAATAAAAGTTTAAAGGGGAGACAAATTTTTGAATAAGGCAGGTTAATAAGGGGAAACGGAGATACACATATTGTCCTCTGTACTGGTTTATGCCTAAATAGGGTCAAGGCAATTTACAAGTTTAGGGAGTTACAGCTCAGAAAAACTGTGAGATACAGGAGGTACAGTTGTATAGTAATGCAGTTGACAGAAAAGAAGACATCGAATCAACCAGAACACTACGTTGCTCAATCTTTGGTTATTATCTTTCTTTGTTTTACCATCACTCTTCAAGAGATTACACTTTTTAGGGTCAGATTCTATTAGGGTCAGTTATGCACCTAACTTAATTGGCAAAATAATTTTAATAGCCTCATTAATTGGGGAAAAAATTGGGTGATAGGCACATACCGCATGGCTCTTATCGATGCCTAAGTAGGCGTTTCTATGGGCAGAGCATGACTTAGGCGATTCTCCAAAAACTTTGGCACCTGAAATGTAAAAGGCGCTAAGTAAGTTTTTACATAAGTGTGATTGACATATGGCTGGCTCCATTACCCTAGGCGCCATTTACAGAATCCGGGCATTATTGTTTAGTGGAATGTAATCAAGTCATCTTGCTGACCATGCTAGGTGATCAGCCACCTATCTTGTATCTCAGAAATGATCAAAGCCCTGCCACCAGTCCATGCTGATGAACTGTGCTTTCTCGTGGGAATTTGATGTCACAGCTCAGTGCATGCAGCTTTCTTGACCTCTCCTTGTTGGATCCCTATCAGTGTGCAACATTGTTAATAAAGATTTCAAAAATTAGCCCTGGCACCAAGCCTTAAGCAACTCACTGGCCATATTATCTTTACCAGAACGGACTCCATTGACCACTGCTTGACTTCTATCTTAGTTCCCACCTTGGCCTGATTCATTAAGTCTTCTTCCACAGGGTGTCCATGGGAAAATATCTTAAGGGTGTAAATATTGTTACTAAAAAAAATCCAGGTAGACTGCTTCACCGTCACTTCCTTGAATCTACTACGTTGGTATTTTGGTCAACTCGATATGCCTCATTCATGTTTTTACAAATAGAACCCCACACAGGTTAGGAAGGAAAATGCCTGCCAAAATCAAAACGAAATCCTCACTAAATAGGTTGGGAAGTGGCACACAAAACTATAATAAATCAAACAAATATGTAATTGAATATATATAAATAAGTAAATATAAATATGTGAATGTAAGAGGAAATTAAATCAGTTATAAGGGTTTTGCCAATCAGAGAAACAATTCCCAATGGTGTTACACATAAGAAGTTGCCTCCACTGGGTCAGACCAGAGGTCCATCGCGCCCAGCAGTCCGCTCCCGCAGCGGCCCATCAGGTCCATGACCTGTAAGGTGATCATTTAAGCCCCCCTGTCCTTCTGTCTGTGCCCTATCATAACCTATCTCTATCTCTACCTCTATCTGTATCCCTCAATCCCCGTGTCTTTCAGGAATTTATCCAATCCTTCTTTGAAACCCGGTAGTGTACTCTGTCCTATCACAACCTCCGGAAGCGCATTCCAGGTGTCTACCACCCTCTGAGTGAAAAAGAATTTCCTAGCATTGGTTCTAAACCTGTCTGTCCCCTTTCAATTTCTCTGAGTGCCCCCTTGTTCTAGTGTTTCCCAGTAGGCTAAAGAATCTGTCCCTTTCTACCTTCTCTATGCCCTTCATGATCTTGAAGGTCTCTATCATGTCTCCTCGGCTGATTAGAATCAACAAATACCACCGGGCTACCTTTTACTTCACTGAGCACTACCCCTGTCTTATTACATAAATTATCCTCTAAATCAATACAGAATTGTGTAGCCACTTCCCAAGCAGTTTGAACTAATATATTTAAGTGAAGCCATCCGTATAAGAAGTTCAATAAAGATTCCTTTTCATCCGTGCCGGGTGCAAAAATGATAAGAGATTTTTTTTTTTGCAAGGCAGGAACCAAACATAAAGGACTTATCTCTGTGTGTGAGCCAAACTCTCCATCCGACAAAACATTTTGTTTCAATCCTCAGGGACAGAGTGGAGAACGCTCAGTCAAGTACTTTTGTTCTGTCTTTCCTCACCAAATTGCTTGACTTCTTTGAAGGCGTGGATAAAGATGAGCCAGTTGATGTAGTGTATCTAGATTTTCAGAAAGCGATCCAGAAATCGAAGATTAGATTAGATTCTGCATTTAAAAAGGGATATGGGCAGTCCCCTGGATTAAGAGCAAGTTACGTTTTTAAAGCTGTACTACGTCGGATGTGTATGTATCTCAGAACATGTAGACTAAGATTCTTGCTGCTTACCTCTGTTCCCAGCTGACAAAAGGGCCAACTAACTGTCCCTACCGGTGTTCTCCAGGGCAGGATTAACCAATAGGTCAAGTAGGCACGTGCCTAGGGCCCGAAATGGTCTGGGGGGGCCCTATGAAGGAGAGCATCAACATTGTTTTTTCCAAACGGTGATGGGCCCCTCTAGCATCGATTGGCAATGCGGTGGCCACCCCCCCCCCCCCCCCATTGACGGAAAGTAAGACAAGCAAGCAATGCAGGTAAGAAAGGCAATGGGAACTGTAATTTTGTAAGCGGTGCTGTTTGCCCAAAGCTTCCCTCTGATGCAGCTTCCTGTTTCCGCTTGAGTGCATGGTGGGGTGGGGCGGGGCAAGGGGGCCCAGTGTACTTGGGTGCCTAGGGGCCCTTGACAAATTAATCCTGCCCTGGTGTTCCCTCTAAGGTACCGGGATCCTCAGACCACCACAGAGTAGCTTAACTTCAAATGGTTTACATCCTCATCGATCCCGCTGAAGTTAATTGCTACTTATTAATTTTATTTTTACTTTTTAGCTTAATTGGCTTAGTTTTCTTTATAATTATTGTTAGATATACGAGTACTTAGCTTTTAGTAACTGTTCATCCCCATTGCCGACAGCAAGTAATCCAATAAACATCAATATAGTTCCCTTATAGTTACAACCTATCAAGTTCTTACCATGGTGAGCTTAGCACTTGCATATTCATTACTGCTGCTACTGAGCCAAGATGGCCGCAGTGTTTTTTCTACAAAGTTAAAGCGGGATCGATGAGGATGTAAACCAGTTGAAGTTAAGTTACGCGGTGGTGGTCTGAGGATCTCAGTATGTTGGAGTTCTGCTACTTGGTAAAATAGGGAAGGATTATTGTATAAGTGGGAGTTTCCTATTTGAAAAACACTCCAGGAATGTTACATTGTCAGAATTTATTTTAAAAATTTCTATACCGTTTAAAACTAAACGGTTTACATAATTTTAAAACAAAAACATGATAAAATAAACATACAGACAATCCTCAGAAATCATGTCTACAAAATAATACCATAGCTTGCATAGAAAAGATGAATAGTTCATCAAGTCTGCCGGAGAGGAAAATTATTGGCTGGAAAAAGGCATCTACAAATAACTGCGTCTTAAGTAATTTTCTAAACATGCCCTTATCACGACAATTTCGTATCTCGCCTACCAAGGAGTTCCATACCTTAACTCCTACACAGCAAAAAGTCATTTTACCAGTCTCAACAAGCCTTGGATTCACAGTCGTCTTCAGTAAAGCTAAGATTCTCAGAGCACAATGATCTTTTTGGTGTAGAGCTAAGTATATTATTTTTAAACCATTCAGGAATGTTTCCATACAGGAATTGATGACAAATCATGACTGTTTTATACTCTGAAGGCGACTGGTAGCCAATGCACAACCCTCTAAGGAACAGCATGCACAACCACACACAGTTCTTAATGTGGCCATGCATCATTCATGAATCTGCAAGAGAAGTGTAAGAGTCTATGCTTAATCCCCTTTGTCTGCACTTGTCGGCATAAAAATTCACAGCTTTCTCACAATGAATGAGATCGGTGTAAGCTTGGTTGCTGTGCAGGCACACAGTGGAGAGGAGATGGCTGAAGGGGGATATGATACAGGTTTACAAAATACTGAGTGGAAAAGAGCAGGTAAACTGTTGGCAAAACAAGCTTTATCCATTAATTAGCTCTCAGTGGTGGCAACATTCCTATGATGTTGTCCCCAGCCTGACTTCATTTTCCAAGCGCAACAGAAATGAAGTCAAATGAAGGTGCGACTGTGTTTGTAAGTACAAGTTGTACTTAAATCAGATGTTTATAACCCTGTAAGCTATTTTTATATTTCATGTTTCATTTGTATATTGCTTATTCCAACCACTAGATGGCAGTGAACCACAATAAAAGCCTATCCAATTTTTACCTCTGCCATTCTGTATGCCATTTACATGACATTTAGATTAGGGCAAGTCCCTCTCCAGTCTAAATGGGTACTTCCTGTGCCAACAGCATGTGTGCCCCAACTCGTGAGTTGGACTGTAGATGGTATCAAGCATTTTTCTCAATTCCACCTCCTGGTCTCCCTGGGCAGTGCCCTCTCTTCAGTCTTAACTTCTACAAGTGATTTGAGAAGGTCTTGTTTTCCTCTGCTCTAGATTTGTTATTTTGGTTTTGTATGGATTATGTCTATCCTATTTAACGATGGAGTTCTTTTATTTTGTTTTATATTGATTATATTTTTGTAAACTGCTTGGACCAGTCGTATGATTAGGCGGTATAACAAGTTTTAATAAAACATAAAAACATAATCTGATTTTTTTCAAAGCTTCCCTGTGCTAAGAGGTTCCCAATAGTCCTGAGACAGCTCTGCCTGGGTCAGACGCTGGGGTTAGTAGCCAGGAAGACCACACTTTTAAAAATGCTCAAGCCTGGCCGGCTTGCTCTAACACTTGAAGCTCTCATAAAGAACTTTATCAAAAGCTTTCTGAAAATCTAGATACACTACAGTACCTGGCTCATCTTTATCTACATGTTTATTCACACCTTCCAAGAAGTCAAGCAATTTGGTGAGGCAAGATCTCCCACGGCTGAACCCATGCTGACTGTTCCATTAAATTATGTTTGTCCATGTGTTCTACAATTTTATTTTATTATATCTTTATTAAATTTTTGAGATCTTACAAAAAAAACGTGTCATAACATACATGTCATAACCATAACAATTAAGCACTTATAAACATTTAGAATCAGTTTAGCCATAGGTCTACCCGTCACTCCTTTGTGAGTGCCATGACTTGACTAAATCAGCCATCTTCTACAAATTGTTTTGGAAAATAATTAATGTTATTAAATGAAATGCCTGTGTTGTGATTGCCCCCAAAATGCTGCTGGGAAAGGGTGAAGCAATTTCACCATTTAATATAAACATCATATTTAAAAAGTTGGGGTTACAGATAAATCTTTGTGATAAGATCTTATTGCTTACAGGCTCCATAGAAAAAGAAGCGATATACCCAATGCCAAGATTTTATTCTATAAATACTGTGAGCAATAGCATTTTCTGAAATCAGGTAAAATGATGAATTCAGATATATACTTACACGCAAATACAGAAAATCTTTTTCACACGTTATTCGCTGTTTTCTATTAAAAACCATCGTGAATATGGTGAAACCGCAAATAACATGGTGGGAGACCTGGCCTGTTCCTGAAGGAGAGGCAAAAAACACAGTGAAGAAAGTGCTGGGAATCAGCAATTTTCTCTGTAAACGCTTGGAATCAGCGATTTCTCTATGCAAGCTGATGTAATTTGGGGGGAGGAGCCAGCAAGCTAACAACCGTGAATAATCGAAACCGCAATTGCTCAAACTGTGAATACGGAGGGAGAAGTGTAGTTAACAAGTTTCCTCTGCAAAGTGTTGCTAACTGGGATCCTCCTAGGCACTGGAGAGCATTAAAATTTGAAATAATTGTGAGATATGCCCAGTTATCCTGCCACATAAGCATTTACTCTGTCTCTCTCCCTCCCTACAAATATTCATGTATTCAAAGACTTCATTGTAGTTTTTCGCTGACTGACCAGCTCTTCTTATTGTAAACCACCTCGAACTACTATGGCTTTGGTGGTATATAAAAATAAAGTGGCTATAATCACAGAAGTGATGAACTCCCTTATCAGTGAAAGGCCTCAAAATATTCCCAATTTTTCTTTAGAGTGAAAATTCATGCAAGAAGAGGAAGGCGTCTCCATGTCTGAAAATCCAGGTAATTTTAGGAAGAGAGGAAATGACAGCCATGCTTGTGCATGGATCTTCTAGTGCTTTTCAGCTTTGACCCTATTGAATTTGACTTCACCCTTATTAGAGGTAATTATTAATAGGTGTCTGGTCTGCTAGTTCTACCCTCAGCCCCCAAGTTTGGAACCTATGCAGAGAAAGAGAGTCAGGAGAGGGATGAGGGTGCTGTACAGAGCTGTCTTCACCAGTAGGATGGTTCTGCGTCTACTGGTGTGTAAATCTGGGCTAAGGTGCAGAGGAAGGCTACTAAAATGGTATTGGTCTTCATGATAAGGCATATGGTTACAGAATTAAAGATCTCAATCTGTATATTTTGGAGGAAAGGCGGGAGAGGAGAGGTATGAGAGAGATGTTTGAATACGTACTTAATGTAAATGTGCATGAGTCGAGTCTCTTTCATTTGAAAGGAAACTCTGCAATGAGAGGGCATAGGATGAAGTTAAGAGGTGATAGGCTCCGGAGTAATCTAAGGAAATACTATTTTACAGAGAGGGTGGTAGATGCATGGAACAGACTCCCGGAAGAGGTTGTGGAGACTGAGACTGTTTGAACTGAAGAGGGCCTGGGATAGGCACTTGGGATCCCTATGAGAGAGGAAGAGATAATGGTTACTGCGGATGGGCAGACTGGATGGGCCGTTTGGCCTTTATTTGCCATCATGTTACAATGTTTCTATAACCATAAAGTTCTATAACATCATAATGCAGGTGTAAAGAGCTTTAGCCTATAGAAAGAGGAGATGCAAATGTTAAGAGCCTTAGCCAATAGGAAGAGGAGGAGACAGTGGATGCTCTGGATGGGCCTTTTGGACTTTATCTGTCATCATGTTACAATGTTTCTATAATCATAAAGTTCTATGACATCACAATCCAGGTGTAAAGAGCCTTAGCCAATAGAGAGGGGAGGAGATAGTGGATGCTTCAGATGGGAAGACTGAATGGACCATTTGACCTTTATCTGCCATCATGTTACAATGTTTCTATAACCATAAAGTTCTATGACATCACAATGCAGGTGTAAAGAGCCTTAGCCAATAGGGAGGGGAGAAGATAGTGGATAATGCAGATGAGCAGACTAGACGGGCCATTTGGCCTTTATCTGCCATCATGTTTTTATGTTTCTAGGGTCTGAGTTTGGGGACAGCAAAAGGCTGAAGATTCATCTAGGGTGCCTAGTACCCTGTAGTTTACATTTTATTTTGTTTGTAAAAATAGTACACCTTGAAGTAAAAATCAAGGTATGTCTGAATAAAATATCTTCAGCTAGTCACAGCTAAGTAACTAGCAGTCATACCAACCTGAGAGGACAAGAAGCACCAACTTGCTACAAACGTTATGGTGGACCAAGAAAGGTAGAATTCTGTTGGTGAGAGCTTTCAATTGGATGGCTGTGCAGTCTTTGTCCTTCTTATGTGGTCAAGAAGAGCATGGAAGGATGGACATCACAAATGTCAAACCACTTACTGTTGATTTTCTTTCTTGGCAATAATCCATTGGATGGCAGTGAGGCATTCACTTGTCGGTCCCAATCATCCACCATTTTCCAGTAAAACTTATCCTTAATGAAGAAGGTGGCCAGGTGGGTGTAGGAGAAGTACACAGCATCTAAATTCCCTATGGGATGATCTCCTGGATCCACAGCTGGGAATACATCGGTGATGCGCTTTGGAAATCCATCCACTTTTTGATGGTGATCTGCACGGAAGGCAGTTACCTTTGGAGACACAAATATTGTGACGTTTTGCTTAATAAGAGTTTCAGGAAATTTCAAGATATTTGGGAGCCATTAACGAAGTATTGTAAAGATTAGAAAAATCTTGTTTCACTTAAATTTACAAGTTCAATTATGGGGTGGGAGGGAGGGTATTTTTATTGTTACATGTTGTATAAGTATTGATTATATGATAGATAAGGGTGGGGAGGGGGGGAGATAAGAGAATATTATATGTATCATTGTTGATTATTAAGTGATATATTTATGGTTATTTATATGGATATGTTATCACACTTATTATAAGTTTAAAAATGAATAAACATTAAAAAAAAAAAAGAGTTTTAAAGTTGTGAAAAGTGTTTGTAATTAGAGAATGACATGGGGACAAATTTTTCCCTTTCCCCGCAGGATTTCATTTTCCCATCCCGACCCGTCCCAGAGAGTTTTTTTTCCCTGTCCCTCCCCATTCCTGCAAGCTCTACCAATGCCTGAGCTCTGTCCTCATCTACACAAGCCTCAAACATTTTAAAATCCTAAGCAACAACATTCTAGAGCTCAGATTGTGATGGCATAATGCCTCATTCCACCAATGCCTAAGCTCCGTCCTCATCTGCACAAACCTCAAACACTTTAAAATCCTAAGTAGCAACATTCTAGAGCTCAGATTGTGATGTCATAATGCCTCATTCCACCAATGCCTGAGCTCCGTCCTCATCTGCACAAGCCTCAAACATTTTAAAATCCTAAGCAACAACATTCTAGAGCTCAGATTGTGATGTCATAATGCCTCATTCCACCAATGCCTAAGCTCCGTCCTCATCTGCACAAACCTCAAACACTTTAAAATCCTAAGTAGCAACATTCTAGAGCTCAGATTGTGATGTCATAATGCCTCATTCCACCAATGCCTGAGCTCCGTCCTCATCTGCACAAGCCTCAAACACTTTAAAATCCTAAGTAGCAACATTCTAGAGCTCAGATTGTGATGTCATAATGCCTCATTCCACCAATGCCTGAGCTCCGTCCTCATCTGCACAAGCCTCAAACACTTTAAAATCCTAAGTAGCAACATTCTAGAGCTCAGATTGTGATGTCATAATGCCTCATTCCACCAATGCCTGAGCTCCATCCTCATCTGCACAAGCCTCAAACACTTTAAAATCATAAGTAACAACATTCTAGAGCTCATATTGTGATGTCATAATGCCTCATTCCACCAATGCCTGAGCTCCGTCCTCATCTGCACAAGCCTCAAACACTTTAAAATCATAAGTGTCCGAGGCTTGTGCAGTTAAGGCAGAGCTTACAGGAATGGGACAGGGACAGCGACATAACTCACTGGGACGGAATGAGGAAATTGAGTTCCTGTGGGGACAGGGACAAATTTGTCCACGTGTCATTCTCTATTTGTAATGCAGCTGTATTCAGATACTCTCTTATCTCTACTACCCTTCTATTAAAAAAGATATATATATATATATATATTTTTTTAGATTACTCCCAAGTAAACCCTTTTACCTGCATCTTGACTCCTTGTTCTAGTGCTTTCTTTCAACTGAAAAACGTTTACCTCCTATATACTTATGATAGACATTTGAATGCCTTTAAGCTATATCTCCCCTATCTTATCGTGCCTTTCCTCCAGGATATACTTGTTCAGATCTTTAAGTCTGTCACCCTCTGCTTTACGGCAAAGACCAATAACCACTTTAGTATTTCCTGATTTGTTTTGTCTCCATTCATTGGCTAACGATAGCATACTTACATTATTTCCCCTAAACAAATAGACGAGGCTTCTCCTTTTATCAAAAAAAGTTGCATCAACTGGGCTTGGAGATCCGGGGAACACCTCGGTGATGAGCTTTGGATATCTGTTTCCTTGTGCGTCATCTGTGAAAGTCATGTCATTGTGAGGATCGTAACGCCAGATCTGCGTACCTACATAATGTAAAAGGAAAGATGTTTAACAACGAGTTGAATCTTGAATGTTTAATTGCACTCTGCAGATTACACAATTATGTGGATATAGAATGAATTAGTTATATTCCTGCTAATATTCCTGCAAAGTTGCATAATTCTTTTGAGTACAGGGTGTAGAAATTTCCATGGAGCACACACAAGGCATCAGACAATGCTGCTAAGCATGGCAGGAGCAAGCAGAAGTGATTGGATTGAGCTGACTGATGCTGTGTGCTCCCGCTGCATTGAGGTAAGAAGCAGGAAGAAGAGGGATTAGCAGAAGCACATCATAGGGTTACTGCTCAATCTGTCGAACTAACACCTGCAGAATACTTTGAGAAGGGGTCAAGGGGAGAAATACAAATTGTATTGTATATTGCAGAATGTACTATGACTCCATCTCATTCTCTTCATTGCTGAGCAGTTCCTGAGCAGGACTTCCTTCCACAGCTTCTTTCTCCCCCCTCTCCCTCCCCCAACCATCTCGAGTGCTCTAATAGGAGTAGGGACCTGGAGCAGGGAGCTACTGGCTTGCAATAGTGGACTGGGAGGGGATAAAGCTTGTTGACTACAGAAAGGTAAAGGAATGGGATGCCTGAAGGGAAGGGGAAGAGGATATGGGGCCCTGTTGGGGAGAGGGGAGAAGGGTTCCCTGTAGGAAAAGGGTTCAGCACTCTTGGCCGCCCCCCCCCCCCCCTGTTTAACCTGTACCTTTTGCCACTCTGTAAGTTATTGCAGGGTTACAGGGTTTCCTACAGGCGCTATGCAGATGACATTCAGCTCTTTCTCCCCATTGAAGGAAATTGTAAGGGGGCTATGGAGCAGTTGCAGGTGGTGATGGCAGGGGTAAAATGTTGGATGGATGGGAATCAATTGAAATTGAGCATTCTTAAAACAAAAGTTATGTGTTTTCGAAGGACACAAGGGAGTGACATTCCAGATTCAGTTCAGCTGCTAGATACATCCATAAGGATCTCAGCAGAGGTCAAATATTTGGATGTCCTGGCGGATTCTGGTTTGACATGTAGAGGCCAAGTTCAGGCAACGATACCAAAGGTATTTTTTAAACTGCGCCTTTTGAGTAAACTTAGGCCATATTTGTTGGACAGCACTTTTAAGATCATTTTGCAAACTGTGGTTTTGTCGTGTTTTAACTACTGCAATTTTGGTTCTTTTGGCCTTACCTGCATCGACGATAAGTGCTTTGCAGGTTGCACAAAATTCGGTTGTCAGAACACTATTTAGATTGGGGAGGAACGAACACGGGACAGAATACGATGGTTGAAACTGGAATATCAAAACGCTACAAGTTGTCATTGATGGTCTATCTTTGTGCGCATAGTGGATAGTATTCTGTCCTATGTTCCATTACCTAAATTGCGTTCTGTATATTTCACCTGTTAGGTATTTGAGGCTGAAGGAGTCAAGGACGAGCATGTTTTCCTGCATGGGCCCTCAGGAATGGAATGGGATTCCAATGCATATACGCCAGCAGGGAAATTGATGTAATTTTAAGCGACTATTGAGGAGACACACCTGTTCTGTAAGATGAAATATGGGAATGAAGCCCATTGTAGATGTTTGAGCGCAGGTCACTGATTTATCTCTGTTTTAAGTATGTACTGTGTATGTATTTGCTGCGACCCACTTTGTATAAAGCGGGATACAAATGAATTAATTCATTCATAAAAGTGAGAAGGATGGGGAAGGATGGTGGACAGGGTATGCCTGATGGTGGAGAAGAGGGGTTCCTGATGAGAACAGGGAGACCTGAATGGGGAAGGAAGATAGGAGGGGTAACTGATGGGAAAAGTGGGATGGGGGAATCTTGATGGGGAAGGGAGAAAGAGGTGCCTGATAGGGAGAATAAGTATTTATGATGGGAAAGAAGAAAGGGGATGTCCCGATGAGGATAAAGAGGTGTGCCTGAATGGAAGAGGGGGCAGAAGAGGGCCCTGATAATGGAAAACTTCATGACTAGGGAAGGGAGAGGGAGAACTCAAGTAACATAGTAACATAGTAGATGATAGCAGATAAAGGCCTGAATGGTCCATCCAGTCTGCCTAACCTGATTCAATTTAAATTTTTTTATTTTTTCTTCTTAGCTATTTCTGGGCAAGAATCCAAAGCTTTACCCTGTACTGTGCTTGGGTTCCAACTACCTAAATCTCTGTTAAGACTTACTCCAGCCCATCTACACCCTCCCAGCCACTGAAGCCCTCCCCAGCCCATCCCCCACCAAATGGCCATACACAGACACAGACCATGCAAGTCTGCCCAGTACTGGCCTTAGTTTAATATTTAATATTATTTTCTGATTCTACATCCTCTGTATTCATCCCACGCTTCTATGAACTCAGTCACAGTTTTACTCTCCACCACCTTTCTCGGATGCATTCCAGGCATCCACCACCTTCTCCGTAAAGTAGAATTTCCTAACATTGCTCTTGAATCTACCATCCCTCAACCTCAAATTATGTCCTCTGGTTTTACCATTTTCCTTTCTCTGAAAAAGATTTTGTTCTACGTTAATACCCTTCAAGTATTTGAACGTCTGAATCATTTCTCCCCTGTCTCTCCTTTCCTCTAGGGTATACATATTCGGGGCTTCCAGTCTCTCCTCATATGTCTTCTGGCGCAAGCCTCCTATCATTTGAGTCAAGGGGTGCTCCTTGTATCAAAACCTCAACACATACTGGACTTCTTTGCCCTACAACAACACATTCATGATGTATTAAATGTAAAGCAATTTTCTTTTCTTTTTTCGCTGCATAATTATCCTCCCCCCCCCCCCTTTTTTTTTAATTTTTTACTAAGGTTTCTACCGCAGCCCAGAATATTAACTGCTCTGACACTGCTCTGACATTCTCAGGAATTCTAGGAGCATTGGCGTAGCATCGGTGCATTTAGTGCTCTGGGCCACGGTAGAAACCTCTCTATCATGGCATAGTAAATGGAGGGGCTAAATAAAGTGTGTTTAATGGAGAATTTCCTTTTACACCAAGCTGTACCTTTGAAGAAATATTGAGCATCTCTGCTCCAAGTCCATACATGGATATAAGCATCAATGCCAAAGTCAGGAAGTCCTCTCCATCCCACTTTAATGGGGATAGGGTCTCCAAATCGTGTTCGGTTGCTCTTATTCTCATACATCCAGTACCAGCTGGTCTTGAAGAAATAAGTGTTGAACCGATAAACTACTTCTCCATGTTGAGTTGTCTCCTTCCGAACCCAATCAAATATGGTGCTATAAGAACCTTCGCAGGAACCTACAGGTGAGAGAAATTTGTCTTCAAATGTCTCAATCAGGGTCTGCAGGGGTATTCTTCACCCACTAGAACATATCATCCCTGGATAAGTGCTAAATCTAACTTGGCAGATGATAAAAGGAAGCACAGAATAAGATGAGAGAAGAATCTCCATGCCTGAAATTATGACATAGCTATAACACAATTACAACTGCTAAAAATAATCCCAACAGGGCAGGGAAATGCCTCGCTATAACATATTTAGCACTTCATTTTTATATTTTTAGTACTTCATTTTCTACAGTATAGTCTGCATTTGTAAACATCGGAAAAATATTACCCCTCCTTGAAATCTTACTAATACAAAAAGTTTCTAGATAGAATGTTATCATTCCAGGCAGCTAGTCTGAACACGTGGCTTGGAAAGCCCATACTTGAGGCCACTACATACGCAGACTTTAGAAAATCCCTGAAAACTCGACTATTTAACAAATTCTAAATTCTTATACCCAACTCTTCCTCGCCATGACCCTTCCACCTCGCCCCCTAATTCCAAGGCCCGAAACTAATTATACTTTCCATCTTGAATCTCATGTACTGACATAATGTATCTTTATTGTAACATGTACTGACTAAATGTATCTTTATGGTAACCCACCTGTATCCCTTACACTGACAAAATGCACCTTGATAGTAAACCACTTGTATTGTAACCCACTTGCATCCCATGTACTGACAAAAGATATCTTTACTGTAACCCACTTGTATCCCATGTACTGACAAAATGAATCTTTAATGTAACCCACTTGTATCCCATGTACTGACAAAATGAATCTTTAATGTAAACCACTTGCATCCCATGTACTGACAAAATGAATCTTTAATGTAACCCACTTGCATCCCATGTACTGACTAAACGTATCTTTATTGTAAACCATTTCTATCCCATGTACTGTCAAATGTATCTTTACTGTAAACCGCTTCGAACTTCACGGTATAGCGTATATAAGAAATAAATTATTATTATTATAACCTTGATTTTTAAGGCTTCCTTCACTCACCATATCTTTCCTGCATTGCTTTTCTGTCATCCAAGTGAAGCTCAAATCGACCATCTTCTGGGACATAGTTTGGTTGCATCACAGAGCCCGGGCGATTGATATGGGGCAGCCCGAGAGCATGACCGATCTCATGAACAGCCACCTGCAAAAGAATATTTTCTGCAATTAGTGGGATATCAAAGTATTTTAATAAACGTAAACATCTATCATAAAGCTCAGCCATTTATTAATTTTTTTTGCTCATTCTCAAAACCCTGTGGCTGAATTTATTCTGGTTTTAAGAGTCTCACTAATAAAATTGAGGGACTTTTTTTTTTAAACTAAAGTGCAATAATTAAGAACATAAGAATAGCCTTTCCGGGTCCATCTAGTCCAGTATCCCGTCTTCACGGAGGCCAATCCAAGCAGCAAGTACTGGTAATAACCCAAATTGTAGCAGCATTCCATGCCACTGATCCAGGGCAAGCTGTGGCTTCCTCTGTCTATCTCAGCAGCAGACCAAGGACTTTTCCTCCAGGAACTTGTCCAAACCTTTATTTTTAAACCAGCTATATTAACCGCTCTTACCACATTCTCTGGCAACGCATTCCAGAGCTTAACTATTCTCTGAGTAAAAAAAAAAAATATTTCCTCCTATTGGTTTTAAAACTATTACTCTGTAACTTCATCAAGTGTCCCCTAGTGTGGGATTTTTTTTTTTTTTTTTCTGTGCTGGCTGTTTTGCCACACTTTGGACGTTAACTTAAGGCGGCCCTAACTTCTACCATGTGGTGTAATCAACACTAGCTGATTAAAAGTGATAGGACCTCTTAGGTTATCCATACTGAATCTATAATATCCTATAATAGTTCTACGGTTTCCTGTACATTCTTCTAATAACATATGCAACGTCTGTTCTAGGTGAACTACACCTGTCAGTAACAGGATATTTTTATTTACATAATCATGACATCGTTGTCCTGTTGATGATGTCAAATAGGGTGCCAGCTATAATGTTACCTGGGACCACCTAAGTCATACTTTCTATATGTCACATGCCTAGTGTGCCATTGTGCAAAGAGAGGGAGGAAAGGCAGAAGATATGACAGAATAGGAGCTGATATTCAAAATTATTTAGCCTCTTAACTATGGGAATTAGCCATCTTTAACATTTCAAGCCTGCTGACTAGTAAGCATGTGGCCAAAGGTTAACTGATTAATAGGAGAAAGGCTGAACTAGCTATTTCCCTGTCCCAAGAAGCTTCTGGTTTAATTTTTACCTGAAGCAATGGTGGGTCAAATGACTTGCCCAAGATTGCAAGAATCAATGTACAGGAGATTTCCATTAAAAATGCAACTTTCTAGAAAGTAAATGGACTGTATGAAAATACATTATTTAGTGCTATGTTAAATGAAGTCTGAGTGGAGGAATGGATTTGCTAATAATGTTTAGCTGGCTGTTGAGATGGAACAGTACAACAGGAAAAGGGTGGTGGAAGAAAAGCAAAAACAGAGAGGCAGGAAGGGAAAAGGCAGACGGCAGAGGGATGGAGGGAAAGAGAAAAAAAGATGCAGAAGGAGGACTAGATGGTGAAAATTTATGATGAAAAGTTATTCCATTTCTTTTTAATGGGATGGATGTCTGAAGACCAACAAAATCTTTGCAATAAAGGTAAAAAGAAGGAGGTATAGGAGCTGACTTCTGCTACATGAACAAGGTATGTGTAGGTATAGCTGGCAAGATATGGAAGAGAAAGTACCTTGAGCAGGCTGATGCCCTGTACATTGGATGGACCAACAAAATGTTCATCGTCATCAAAATGGATGTCGCCTAAGTACCAGGCATGCGCAAATTGCTGCCCTACTCCATCAAATGCCTGTGAGCAACCCAGGTGCTGCCCTGAAAGAGAAACCCGAATCCAGTGACGAAACGGCTCTGTGTGAGAATCAGGATGGGTCTGGTGGACAATATGGCACTCAGATCTTGGTCCCCCTTGACCCTAAATCAAACAGTGTCTGTTTAGAATGTGGGCTCTACATTGGAAGATGACACTTCTAAAGATAACAACGAATTTAGATTGGATTTTTAAGCTTAGGTGTTTTGTTTGCTTAATTCAGAGCTAAAGGCAAAAATGATGGTAGTCCAAGACAAATAAAATTTGGCATGCAATAAAGGAAGAATTATTTGCAATGCCTACTTCTTGGTGTCAAGTTATAGAAGTGTCCCCTTAATCTTTATTATGACAACAGTTTTATAGTAAGATAAAAAGGTTCTTTTATGCAGGTAGCTCATAGAATAATATTTCTCCATTAGTAAATATATTGGTGTACTGACGTGTTGTTTTTATAAGATGAGTTAGGCAGTCATTTTTGTCTATTTAATTTGTGTAAGAACATTAGAAATATGGTTTACCTTGAGCACATACCTGTGCCAAATCCAAGTCTTATGTCTACATCACTAGATGCCATGTCCTCCTCAAACTGGACAGGAATGACCTCACTCCACATACGGAAAGCCAAGTTCAGAATGCTCTTTTGTTGATCTAAGCTCAGTTGCATGCTGTACCCTTCTCCAATAAGCTTCCACTTTAGTGTAGTCTTGGAAAAGCTTAGAGAGCTGCCCAATCCCAGAGCATCTTCATTATGCCTTTTCTTTCTTGTGTGTGCTATTAGTCGAGAGAGAAAGCGCTTCTTTCTTGCATGAGTTGCTTCTAATGTGTTGTTTTGGGGGTTAGAAGAAGAGCTGTTATCAGCAATGGTCATACTCCTGATCATGTCATTGTTATTCAGTGTTTCATTTGCAACAGTGCCGTTAAATTCAACTTTATGATCAGGAACACCACACCTTGGTGTGTTCATGGCCGTTTTGGTTGGTTCATCCAGGATGCCAGTGGTCTGCAGCCCATTGGCTTTCTGAAAACGTTTTAATGGCTCAATAAAACTGGAACTGGTCATTGAACTCTTGGGTAAATCTGTCTCATGTCTCTTGGACAATTCTCCTTCAAAAATCAGTTGTGAAACATCGTTAGGAGCTTTGTCTGTGTCTTTTGGGACTGGGACATCATGGAATGATTGTTCTTCCCAGTTTACAGGTTCTTTCCAGCCATATTTAACCAAGTATAGCTATTGAGGAAAGACAGAAAAAAGAAGATAAAAAAGAAGCACAAGATGGACAAGTACAACATCAATATATCAGATAAAACTTTGGGCAACTTTTGCTTTGGTCATTGAGTTGACATCTTGACTTTATAAGGGTTTTCTTGCTTTGGAATTCCTAACAGTGCTGATCAAAATGGTATCAAATATAATTAATGTCTCTGACTATAGAAAACATATTGGTTACTTTAATACTCACAAGTGATGCACAGAGCATCTTCTGAAACTCAGTATAGACCAACTGTAGTCCTCAGGGACCTCAACCAGTTCTGGTTTTCAAGCTAGCCAAAATGTTTTTGTAGCCCTACTCAGAACTAATATTTTGTTAGAAGATAAATCCTTTGATTCATGAAATTTTCAAATAACTGTGGAGACTGACTATAATTTATAACAAGGCATAATAGATGGAGACTTCTGCACAGTGCTCGTGGGCAAGCTTGATTCAAGTTCACAAGAATTAAAATATAATGATCAAAATATGATTCATAGGAACCCAAAATGCTCAGACTCACCAAAAGATAAAAAAGATCCGAGTGTTGTCAGTCAGTGTGATAAGGCAGCAAGAAAGTAATCTTAGATGCATAAAGCACACCCTTGCATAAGATCAGCAAAATTAACCCATTTGCAGAAATTGCCCCAAAGAGAGACCAAGAAGAAACCCTACCTCACGAGCAGTGAGGTGGCAGAAGTAATTCAGAAGAGAGCTACTTAAACAATGTAGAATTTACAATTCTAGCCTTGCACAGAAAGGATTTACTGTCCAGAAGGGAAAGTGGGTATAGTGGGATTACTCAAACATTTAGTAGACTTCAGTAAAATACAAATGGATATTTTCCATAGAAGGTGATCAAGGTCAAGAGATCACAGTATGAAGTTATGTGGCAGAATATTTAGAGTCATTGAGGTGGAGGGTGCCTGGAATTACCTACTGGTAAGAGATCGCAGTAATCAAAACAGTGACCAAATTCAAGACAGATACAGAGGGGAATAACAAAAAAAGCAGGAAAGGAAACAATGAGAGACAGACTGGATGAATCTACAGGTCACAATCTTCTAACAGCTACAAGAACATAAGGAGGGAAATTTTATAAGTGGCATCCAAATTAGGCACCAGGAGGATTCGGGCTAATTTCTGTGCCCAGCTTTGGCCATGAGAACTTACTCCTGCTGAAAGCTGGTGTAAATCCTGGCATTCAAGTTGGGCGCACAACCCAGGAATTCTATAACATCACGCCTAAATTTCGGGAATGTCCCTGAGCCACCCATGCCCCTCCCATGGCCATGAGTTGCACGAAAGACACTGTAGGTATGCAGCATTATAGAAAATAACTTAGGTAGATGTGCATGTGAATGCAAACTTGTGTCAATTAACCCCAATAACTAATTGTTAGCGACTCATTCATTATTTTGTGCGCACCTGTCCAGCGCGCCCACACTTGGGCGACCTTTATAGAATTCAGGGGTAGATGTGCTCTGCTGGAACATCCTCTCTTTGATGATGGCCAGTCAAGGAACTAGGGTGCACTCAGCAGATCCCAAAGAGTAGATCCATTCTTTGCAAAGGAGTCAGATTGGTAAGTTAGTGGAAAAACTGGAGTGAAGGGTCTTGTCTATTCACAACTAGTTGTGAAAAGCATTTACTCTTTTCCTCGTATGTGTATTACCGAAACCCGTTTGCTTACGGTGTCAGAAAGCCTCAACAGTTTCCACGAGGGGGGGGGGGGTGTCCTGTCCATCTCCTGCAATCCTACCTGTGCAGCTTCTGCGGTGAGGACATCATCTGTATGTGGTAGGAGCGGCTGCTCAATATCAGAATGGTCTCGGCTGTGAAAGAGTTTTTCTGTTCTTAGTAGTCTTGCTGCCAGCATCACAAAGAAAATGCCATAGAAAAATCTAAAGACTGGTTGAGCAGCCCACTCCATACTGGCTTTGTTTCTTGGTGGGTCCTTCTTAGCATGCAGTGCTTCAAGGGAGATCTTATTCTTCTCTCAGTGGGTCTGATCCCTTCCCTTGGACAGTTCTTGCATGTTACATCAATTTGTTCACTAGGTACGATCTCCTTTCGTTAATGGTATATGGATAGGTGATCAGACATCTCCAGGCCTAATAAAGGAAATAAAGACATGTGACAGTGCCCTTCACTTCTCAACAGTAGAAATAATTCAGAAAGCGTGCCGTTCTCTGTCATACATCCGGTCAGCTGTGACCAGTACATATCCTCGTGCTCAGTACATGTAAGAAACTACCCGAGTGTTGCATTATAGCAGGTTGCGTGAGCTCTACCCAACCTGATATATTGCTGGCCAGATCCAATCCATTGCATACTCACAAAGCTACGAGGGGGGGGGGGGGCGCTGAAAGTTTCTCAGCCCAGCCGAGAAAAGAATGACGCGGATATGGTTCAGTCAATGATCTGAAACCATGTCAAAGCAGAGAATTTCATTTGTGCAGATTGGCACTTAATGAAATAAAATAACATTCTTTTCAGCTACTGTGGCAAAATAAAGCTCAGAATTTAGGAAGTTATAGTCTATGCATTGCTGTTCCTTGTGATTATGCGTTCTGGAAATCTGCAATTCAGCTGCATGCAATATTTTACTAGGTTGGCATTTTTATTACAAAGGATACTGTTGTTCAAAATGCCCTGTAAAGTGTCTGCATGGACCTTTGTGCACTAGTATCCACACTCATCTAGTTTGATTTGTTCACTCCTGAGGCAGACACTTCTGCACTGAAACACAGTTCTGCATCAAGTCCGACTAATAAAAGTAGTTTTTACCTTGAGTTGTAATTGGTTTGGACCTCCCCTACTTGCTTTTGGCTCTGAATATTTATTCGTAGGCATCTCCTCTCCTTTTTTTGATTCCCAGCGCGAACGGTGCAACATTTTTGAATAAAGGTGGTGGAGTCAGGATGGGAAGAGGTGACTTTGCAAGGGTAAGGTGAGCCAGTAGGCTCCTCTGGGAATTTTATTGGGTTTCAGCTAATGAATGAGTTTCATAGCAAAGAGGATTGTACCACACCGCAGGTTACTGAGCAAGATGAGTTCTATAGGATTAGGTAACACATTGACGAAATGGGTTGGGAGCTGGCTTGGAGGTAGGCTCCAAAGGGTGGTGGTGAACGGCACCCCCTCCGAAATGACGGAGGTGATTAGTGGAGTACCATAGGGCTCAGTCTTGGGCCCAATCCTATTCAACATCTTTATAAGAGACTTGGCAGAAGGGCTTCGAGGTAAATAACATTATTCGCCGATGACGCCAAACTGAGTAATGTAGTGGGCAAATGCACAACAGACGAAGATTCAGTGCCCCGACAACATGATGCACGACCTACTCCTACTGGAGCGATGGTCTAGGACATGGCAACTCAACTTCAATGCCAAAAAATGCAAAGTTATGCACCTGGGCAGCCAGAATCCATGCAAGTCTTATACCCTTAATGGCGAGATCCTAGCAAAACGGTAGCAGAACGAGACTTGGGGGTAATCGTCAGTGAGGACATGAAGTCTGCCAATCAAGTGGAGCAGGCTTCGTCCAAGGCAAGACAAATCATGGGCTGCATACGAAGGGGTTTCGTCAGTCGTAAGGCGGAAGTCATTATGCCATTGTATAGATCCATGGTGAGGCCCCCACCTGGAATACTGTGTGCAATTCTGGAGGCCGCATTATCGCAAGGATGTGCTGAGACTGGAGTCGGTGCAAAGAATGGCCACCCGGATGGTCTCGGGACTCAAAGATCTACCATACGAAAAATGGCTTGACAAATTACAGCTATACTCGCTCGAGGAGCGCAGAGAGAGGGGGGGACATGATCGAGACGTTCAAGTATCTTACGGGCCGCATCGAGGCGGAGGAAGATATCTTCTTTTTCAAGGGTCCCACGACAACAAGAGGGCATCCGTTGAAAGTCAGGGGCGGGAAACTACGAGGTGACACCAGGAAATTCTTTTTCACTGAAAGAGTGGTTGATCGCTGGAATAGTCTTCCACTACAGGTGATTGAGGCCAGCAGCGTGCCTGATTTTAAGGCCAAATGGGATCGGCACATGGGATCTATTCACAGGGCAAAGGTAGGGGAGGGACATTAAGGTGGGCAGACTAGATGGGCCGTGGGCCCTTATCTGCCGTCTATTTCTATGTTTCTATGTTTCTAAGCTTTAGTGGAATTGTGAAGAGAAGTAGCAGCAGCTCCATGAAAGCAGTTAGCTTAGCAGGGTTTTTAAAAAAAGGTTTGGATCGCTTCCTAATAGAGAAATCCATAAGCCATTATTAAGATGGATGTGGGGGATCCACTGCTTATTCCTCTATTGTCGGCTTCCACTCTGTCGGTACCAGTCCATTCGGCTTCCTCAACTTCCATGCCGGTACTGGCACCGGAACCGAGAGCTCTTCATCAGGCTGTTCAAACTTCGGCACCATTGCAGTGCTTGACCTCTCCCGGTGCCGCTTCTTTGCCGCGCATGCGTCGCCTGGCTTGGCTGAGAGACTCGGATCCTGATGGTTGACATCAAGCTCCGAGGCTCAGCCAAGCCAGGCGACGCATGGCAACAGACATCGCCGTAGCTCTTGAGGTAAGTTCAAATGTATCATAGATTGAACGTACCATGAACTTCCGAAGCTGGAGAAGGGAGGAAGAATATGTTTGGCTCTTTGGGATCTTGCCAGGTACTTGTGATCTGGGTTGGCCACTGTTGGAAACAGGATACTGGGCTTGATGGACCTGCAGTCTCTGTCCCAGTATAGCAGCTCTTATGTTTTAATGAATCAGAAAGTTATAGGATAAAAGAGAGCCTTATAAAGAGAAAGGAACCTAAAGGCCCTGGGGAGGGGGGGAGGCAGAAAATCCTGGCATAAAATGGCTTTGAAGTCACTATCTGAAACCAAATTTACAGTATAACCTTCTTAATTGCTATAGTAAGTGACACAACCATGGACTGATCGAAGGGGGAAGGACCTGTTCTGCTCATCTTTGCAATAAAATCCCTGAGTAGGTAAAACTTCCACCATTAGTTCTGAATCATTACTCGAAGTAATATTAAAAGATTTGCCTGATTGAAGATGCTGAAAATAGAACTGCCGGTATCCAGAGTAACAGGGACAAGCAGGGCTGGATTTACGTATAAGCTACAAGCTACAGCTCAGGGCCTCGTGTTCCAAGGAGCCTCACACTTCACTAGCATGAAAAATTATTAAACCTAAAATTTACTTTGCACTTAATCAAGGCTCTTAAATGTTACAGCTTAGAGGTCACAGTAGGCATAAATCTGGCTTTGGGGGACAAAGGTTTCTCCAGGGGCTAGAATCGTGAGCTCTACATATTAGCTCTGAACCAGAGGGAGCACAGAGTATAGAGTTTATGGGAGAAATGACCCGCTGTGGGCACTCATCTCTGGCAAAGCATCAGGTGAGCTCAGCAAGACAGAAACCTGAGAAGTGAAATAAACGCACAACAGTAGAACAAAACAACTACACTTCTCCCTCCGTATTTGCTGTGATAGGGGATTAACAGACCCGCAAAAACAGAAAAAAACCGCAAATAACTTTTTCATATGTTATTCGCTGTTTTCTATGAAAAGCCATCGTGAATATGTGCGAAACCGCGAATAACATGGTGGGAGGCCTGGCCTGTTCCTGAAGGAGAGGCAAAACACGGTGAAGAAAGTGCTGGGAATCGGCGATTTTCTCTGTAAACGCTTGGAATCAGCGATGTCTCTATGCAAGCTGATGTAATTTTGGGGGGGGGGGGGGAGGAGCCAGCATGCTAAAAACCGCAAATAATCGAAACCGCGATTGCTGAAACCGCGAATACGGAGGGAGAAGTGTACAGAAAATGCTGTGAGGCTGGAAGCCTTCAAAGAATAAAAACTTTGTTTTTTGGTTGTTGTTTTTTTTTTTTTAGAGCTAGCTAATGGTTTTTCAATGATAGTTCAAGGTTTCTCGAGCAAACAAATGCTATGCACCCAAACCAAACAGGCTTCCAACCCCATCATTCTATCAAGCTTTCCCTTCTAGGTTTAGTCATAACTATCAGGAACTATCTAGACCAGAGAACATCTGTCCTCTTGATTTCAGTAGATTTAACAGCAGCCTTTGACACAATTGACCATTCAATTCTCCTAAACCGTCTTGAAACTTTGGGTTGCTCTAAAATGGTTTAGCTCGCATGTCTCCGATAGACAATATTAAGTCCGCCTTCAAACTTCTTCTTCAGAACCATATTCACAAGGTTCAGGTGTCCCCCCAAGGATCCATCTTATCACCCATGCTATTCAACCTATTTCTTGCCCCTTTGCCGACCATTGCACAATCTATTCATCCAGTTCAAGCACACAATCGATCTGAAATTCAGGACATTAATCAAAAATTAAATCTTGTAAGCGATTTGCCAAAATCTTCTCTCTCGCAACATTAACAAATCAAAAGCTATGCTTTTTTCGACAAAAGGAAAGGAAACCCTCACATCTCCTCTTCAACCCCAATTCAGTATCGACTATCAAACTCCTAGGAGGGATTCTTGATAACACACTGTCTTTTAATGCACAAATAAGCTCGGTAGCGCAAAAGTGTTTGGTTTTTTGTTTTGTTTTGTTTTTTTAAACTCAAGATGATAAGATCTCTCTCTTCACTTCTAGACTCAAAATCACTTAACATTTTTATTCATTCATTACTGATTTCAACTTTAGACTATTGTAATTCTCGTGATCTCCCACTCCTTTTAAGGAGTTCTGGTTCACTTCAACTTTTTCGTAAATCTTTAAAAACCATTTTATTTGCTAAACAACTTTGAAAATTAATCTTCTGAAACTTAGTCTCATTCCTCATGGTCTTTATTTGTTAAGTTAACTATTGGAAACCAAGTCGAGCTTTCTTGGATTGATGTCTCGGTATATAAAACCAAGCCTTAGATTAGATTAAAAGGAGATTGCAACTTATCCAAAACACTGCAATAAAAATGATCTCTAATGCAAAGAAGTTTGACCATGTTACTCCACTCTTGAAAAAAGCCCATTGGTTACCTATTACCGATAGAGTCACGTTTAAAATTCTTCTCCTTGCCTTCAAAGTTCAACTTAATCACACCCCTTCATTTATCGACAAGCTGCTGATCACGTATGAATCTCTGCGATCACTCTGTTCCTCGGTCCCTTCTGTTCGACAATTGTTCTACGATACAACTCACAAGACTATCTACTCAGTAGTTGCACCCACATTGTAGAATGCCCTTCCGTTAACCCTGAGACAGGAAATTAACTCCAATAGCTTCAAATCTAGCCTCAAAACCTTTCTCTTTAAAGATACCTACAAGATCTAGACCTAGGATTAAATGCTTATGAGACTCAGACAAAGGCCACATATCAGACATTCTTTCCCCCTCTCCCTTTCGTTCTCACCATTCCTCTTTCTTTTTATTTTTAAGCAATGTATCACATCAATTTCCTTTTTGTAGCATGTCTCGTCAGTAATATCGTGTAGCTTGTTTTTTCATTTCCCCGTTTTCACTTAGATTTTAAATTTTGCACAATGTAAAACCGCTTTGGTAATTAAGGTGATATATCAAGCCTAAATACACTTGAAGGTGACTAGGGGTGGTGCCCCTCCCCCACTATCTTCATTTCCCCACCCCCATCTGCTCCTTCCCCATCCCCTCCTGCCACGCGCGCCCTGACTTTCCCCCATACCTCTTTAATGCTCCCGGCATAAGCAGCAACTCCAACCTGCTGTTCTTCCTCTGACGCCACTTCCTAGGCGTGGGGCCAGGAAGTGATGTCAGAGGAAAAGCTGATGCTGGCGTGAGCAGCAGGTTGGGGCTGCCGCTCACACCACAAACGTTAAAGAGGTACGAAGGGAGGGAAGGGCACGTGCAGGTTACTGGGGGGGCAGGGAAGGAGAGAGGGTGGAGAGGAGAATGGGTGCTGGCACCCCCACCAAGACGGCGCCCGGGATGCTGTACATTTTGATATTTAATTGACAGTCCCTGCTCAGAAGAGCTTACAATCTAACTTGGACAGACAAACATGACATATAAGGTTGGGGATGCAGAACCCAAGGTGAGAGGAGTTAGGAGTCGAAAGTAGTCTCGAAGAGGTGGGCTTTTAACTGGGCCTTAAACACTGCCAGAGATGAAGCCCGCTGTAGGGATTGGGGCAGCTTGTTCCAAGCATACGGGCAGCAAAGTAGAAGGGACAGAGTCTGCTGTCCCATGCTGTAATTGTCTCAATAAGGGCTCCTTTAGTAAGAATTGCCGCTGCTGGGTCAGACCGATGGTCCATCGTCCCCAGCAGTCCGCTCACCCGGCAGCCCTCTGGTCAAAGACCATCGCCCTAACTGAGACTAGCCCTACCTGCGTACATTCTGATTCAGCACGAACTTGTTTAACTTTGTCTTGAATCCCTGGAGGGTGTTCTTCCCTATGACAGCCTCCGGAAGAGCGTTCCAGTTTTCTACCACTCTCTGGGTGAAAAAGAACTTCCTTAGGTTCGTACGGAATCTATCCCCTTTCAACTTTAGAGAGTGCCCTCTCGTTCTCCCAGCACATTGAATGGCTGTGTTGCATTTGTCACACAGGAATCGCTACCAGGTTTTGTAAATGGAGCTTACTCTCTCTCCCCCCCTCCCTTCCACACACACACACACTCTCTCTCTCTCTTTGACTTTAATCTGTTACTGCAAAAAAAACCCAACAAACCCCCCCCCAAAAAAAACCCATGCATTTATTATCTAGTTCAAAGGTAGAGTTCCAGTCACAATAATGTGGCCACTCTCATTTTAAGGAATCAAAACAGATTATGTCTGATCCAAATCTCTTAGATGTCCTGGTGACTTTGTAGGGGGAGATATTTAAAACATTTAGAAAACGATGACAAAACTTCAGAAGGTTCTATATGGCAAGAAAACTCTGAGAATTCACAAATCCCCCCCCTGCCTTTTACAAAATCCTAGGGTGGTTTTTAGCGCTGGCCATAGTGGCAACAGCTCCGACGCTCATATATGAGCGTCGTAGCTGTTACTGCCATGACCGGCGCTAAAAACTGCACTACGGAGGATGACCGCTGAAAGCCAGCTATACTTTGATTAGTTCTAGTCATTTTTTTCTTATTGTGCATATTTGTCACTGTCTTAACTATGCATCAGTGTGTTCTTGTTTTTGTTAACTGCTTCTGTTTCAAGCGAAAAGCGGCTAAGTGGTTAATTAAGCACATACATTACAGTAAAATAAAGAACTTGTGTAGAATTTATGTGAAGAAAGGGGTAGAGAGATGTTTATGTTTTGCATATCTTCCAGTCCTTTGTTTCTTTCCTTAAGATCTTGTGATAAGAGAAATGACCCTTCAATAGATACATCACTTTTTCTGTCCCCATCCCTGCGGATAACCATGGGAAACCATTCTGTGTCATTCTTTAAGGAGAGAGGGAAGAATCAGAGTATGAATGGGCTCAGCCACTGACCCTCAGGCTTTGCATTTCAAATGCTCCTGCCTGGCTTTTAAGATCATTCACGGCATCCTTCCTCCCTTAATCCCACTATCTTATAATTCCTCGAGTCCTGACTCTACCAGACCCGCTCAAAGGTATAAACTATCCTTCCCCTGTCTACAAAGTATTCGCTATGCAGGCAAACTGGGAAAATCCCTTCTCTTGAGAATCACAGGTCTTTGGAACGACCTTACTACCCCGCTACGGAACCTGGGCTCCCTCCAATTATTCCGCAAGCAACTGAAAATCTGGCTTTTCACTAAAATGTAATTCTATCCCCCCTTACTCTTCTCTTCTATATATAAGTTCATGTAAACCTCTTTTTTCCTTCTCTTCCTATATTTTAAGTTCTTGTAAACCGTGCCGAGTTCCACAACATCCGTGGAGATGATGCGGTATATAAACTTAAGGTTTAGTTTAGTTTAGAAGAACTGAGGTTGAGATAGACACCAGAGAATGACAGTCTCTGGTATCCAGAGCAGATATTGTGATGTCATAATGCCTCATTCCACCAGTGCCTAAGAGCCAATCACATCAGTGATGTCACAATGGCTTCATTATCCTTGGCTCACATAAGAATCAGAGTATGAATGGCCACAACCACTGACCCGCAAGCTTTGCTTTGAAGAATGCTGGTGTAGAAGGACTGAGGTTGAGATAGACAGGGGATGGGGACAGGAACAAATTCTGTCCCCGTGTCTGACCTGTATGCAATCTTATCCCAAACTTATCACATTTAACTGCCTGTTTCAAGTTTCAAGTTTTATTACCATTTGATGAATCGCTTATACAAACTTTCTAAGCGATGAACAACTTAAAAAGCCACAAGTTGGTGGACAAACAACTATTAGGGTAAAAAGAAAACTTACATAATTAAATATAACAACTAACAATTTTTATCTGGCAGTCAGATTAAAGACAGACATGATGAAAGAAGGTTAGGGGGGAAAAGTTACAATTCATTCTGTATTGAAAAAACATAAAAGGGAAAAAAATGAGAGAGAGGGAAAAGAATTGACTTCCGAAACAAGGTATGGTGTGTCAGAAATAAAATATTAAATATTAAAAGCATCTTGAAACAAAAAGTTTTTAAAAGTTTTTTTGAACGAGGTAAGATCTTTTTCATTTCTGATATAATGTGGCAATGAATTCCACAGTTTAGGAGCCATAACAGAAAACATGTCACTTCTTCTTGTGCCCACGATTTTCAGAGAGGGGACCGTTAATAAGTTTAAGGAAGACGACCAAAGGGAGCGAAGGGGATTGTGAGGAATAATCATTCTTGTCATAAATTGTCATAAATATCTAGACCCCTAAATAAACATCTCCCATAGGTATCCATTTAACCTTCTCCTAAATAAGCATCTCCCTTAGGTATCCACTCAACTGATTCCTTCAAAGTTAGGTATCTTTCTTCAGTTGCCTATATTGTTTTCCCCACTGAACCTTGTAACTACTTGAACCCTGTCAAGTTATTCTATCGATAAATCCAGATATCTTATACTTGTATTTCTATACCACAGCATGTAATGTACTTGAATCATTGTTATGTAATTCTCTCGGTAATGTCCTGATCTCTTTTAACTGTAATCCGCTTAGAACCGCAAGGCACAGGCGGAATAGAAATCACAAATGTAATGTAATGTAATGTAAATTGAGGTTCGTTGAAGGTTAGAACTTTAAATACTAGAAATAATATCTTAACGTTAATACGGTGGCTAATAGGAAGCCAGTGTGATTTAATCATTAATGGTGTAACATGATCGTATTTTTTCGCTTTATGGATAAGTTTTATTGCCATATTTTGGATTATCTGAAGCCGTCTTTTTTCTTTTTGTGTTATATTGATTAGAAGGGAGTTGCAATAATCGATTTTGGCTATGATCATAGAATGAATTAGTATATTAATGGATTTAGGGTCTAGAAATGTAGAGATTGAGCTATACTCACTTGAAGAACGTAGAGAGAGAGGAGACATGATAGAGACGTTTAAATATATCACCGGCCGTATTGAGGTGGAGGATGATATCTTCTTTTTTAAAGGTCCCTCAGCCACAAGAGGACATCTGCTGAAAATCAGGGGCGGGAAATTTCATGGTGACACCAGGAAGTTCTTCTTCACCGAAAGAGTGGTCGATCGTTGGAATGAACTTCCACTTCAGGTGATTCAGGCCAGCAGCGTGCCGGATTTTAAAAGGAAATGGGATACACATGTGGGATCTCTAGGGGGGGGGGGGTAAAAAATGTAGAGGGGATACACATGTGGTATCTCTAGGGGGGTAAATTCAAGGGGGTGGGGTTGTTAGAGTGGGCAGACTTGATGGGCTATAGCCCTTTTCTGCCGTCATCTATGTTTCTACCAGACGTAATTTATGGAAACAAGATTTAACTGCTCTGTTACTTCCAAAGCTTTTTGTACAGAATCCAAGACTAGAAAAGATACTTCTAAAAAAACCTGTCAAAGCAAAACCAAACCCTATTTTATCTTAACTGAGAACTATGCCACGGAAAGCTTAACCACCTGACACAATCACACACTTTTCAGCCACAGGTGAAATTCTGCACTGATCGCTGCCTACCAGCTCGCATCCTAATTGAGACAGAAACCCTTGCAAGTGGCTACTGGCTGCTTGTAACTGACCTCTTGAGGATCTTGGGGCACTCTTGTGTCCCAGTCAGTCTCTTCTGGTTTCAATTTCAGTCTAACAGTGAGAACACTGCGCGTGGGGAGAGCTGCAGTCGCTTCTGAGATGTGCTTTGGAGTTTAAAGAGCACCATACACATAACATCTCTCAGCCCCTCCCACACAAAACTGGAGTCATCTTCTCAAGTGTGAACTTTGCATCCGTTTGCTATGGGCTTTGTTTTTTTTCTTACAGTCAAAATCTATCCGCTAGCAACTACTGATAGCTTCTTACATTGCTAACTGCTACTAACATCTAATCTAATCTAAATCTTAGATTTGTATACCGGCTCATCCCTTAAATATAGGGCTTCATTCGATTAACAAAAGAGTATGATTACAAAAATATATTGATATAAGAAAGATCTTAGTAATTACACTCTTAAAAAAAATGTTGAAATATCCTAGTTTTTAAAATTTTATGATAAACCTGAAAAGAAATTCATGATCGTATCTGAAAGGGAAGGTCATTCCATAAGGCAGTCAATAGGAACAAAAAAGATCAATTTTGTCAGTTGATCGAAGGCTTTTAACTGAAGGGAAAGATAACTTATATAAATGAATTATTCTGCAACTCCAAATGTTTCAAGAATTTCAAGTTAAAGGTGTCAGAGAGTTGAGCAATCCATGGATAATTTTATAAGCAATACAAGCACATTTAAACTGAACTCTGAAACGAAATGGGAACCAGTGTAAGTTTTCAAACAATGGAGTGACATGATCAAATTTTGGCTTTCCGAAAATTAGTCATGCCACAGTGTTCTGTTTTAATTGTAACCTTTTCTGATCCCTTTTACTTAAACCAACATAAATGGAATTGCAATAGTCCAGCTGTGCCAAGACAACTGACTGGACTAATACTAGACTGGTCTAACAAGTCACTATAATTACAGTAGTACACAGCTACTCTATGTTATCAATAACTGTCCTCTATTGGATCAGACCAGAGGTCCATCACGCCCAGCAGTCCGCTCACATGGCGGTCCATCAGGTCCAGGCCTGTATAGTAAACCTCTGTCTATACCCTTCAATAACTGTCTTCATTCTGTCTAGAAGTTTTGTTAACTTGCCTCAGATTTCAAGACCCTTTTTCACGCCTTCTTTGACCTCACCCCTGGTTCCTTGGGTTGAGAGTTCCGCTGGTTAAGAATTCCTACATTAGACCAATCAGAAATGGCCCTGCTGCTGGTGGTGGCTGCCCAGATCCATGCCATCTAATGGCCAGTCTGGGTTTCTCCTCATTTTGACAGACTCCCAGAATATTCTGGAATAGAAATAGAAGGGAAAATGGGTCTGGTTCACCTGTTACTTATAATCTGGAGGGAAATAGTCTTCTGAATCCCAGACTTCTTAAAAAAATTCCATTAAGAACATAGAGTCAGCTTTGGTGCTTTGACTCAGCACAAAACACTCTTGGAATTATAAATCCAGATGGGCAGAAGGACAAGTCCCAGAATAATAAGGAAGAGTATAGCTAATAGTAACTTGGTACATTGACAAAGAGCCCATCTTAAGCCAAACCAGGGCTGTAACCAGGCTTTTTTTCATGACTTGACCAATACCTATCTTGCTCATTTCTCCTTTTACCCTCTCCACTATAATTCCCAGCATTATTTCCATTTCCAGATGGTAGGATGAGAGAAGCAACTTTGTATTTCTATACATCACTTCTTTCAAACAAAAGTCTATTTGCATTTGTTATTTTTATTTTTTTCCAACCTCCAAGGGATTTTGCATTCGAGACGGCTTCCCTTTTCAACTACCTCTAGTTATGGCTCACAACCAAACATCTGTTTCAAAAGCCTAAGCTCCAAACCAGAGCTGGGAGTCTCCTCTGGCCTGAATTTAGTTAAGAAGTCAACATCTGATTCCTTTCTAACCTCTGGTAGACCAGCTCAAAGAACTGGAGCTGGCACATCCCATAAAGGATCATAGGGTCACTTTCTGGTGTATGATAAGGCTAAAGCAGGGGTTCTCAACCCAGTCCCTGATACACACCAAGCCAACCAGGTTTCCAGGATTTCCACAATGAATATGCATGGGATTGGTTTGCATAGAATGAAAGTAGTGCATGCAAATGTATCTCATGCGCATTCATTGCGGGTGTGCTGAAAACTTGACTAGCTGGCGTGTCTTAAGGTTTGGGTTGAGAGCTCCTGGGCTACAGGGATGACTGGTTCAAAAGGCTGTTTCCCATCACTGGGGGAGTATTTCTTTCCTCTCAGAAAATAAGACCATTTAAGCATTACTTGCATCTCAGACGGGGAGGTTTAAATAACAGTCCTGCTCCACAGTGAACGACTCCAGGCCTGGGAAAAATCACCCCGTGGCTCTCCACCCATATTACATTTCCACAACTTCGTCCGAGCAAGGCTGCCCTCTACATCTGCACTCCCTGTTTACGTACACAGTCCAGACCGCAAGTGTGGGGAGCAGAGCCCTGTCTTCTGGTACGCCGGCACCGTCACGGGGTCACAAGCCCAGCCTTGGCTCCTGAGGGCAGCAGTTTAATCCAGGCTCAATCAGCTTTTGAGTCAGTTAAACATCCTTACAGTGGTTTCCTAACAGGGTACATACACCATGTGAGCAGACAGAAGGTCTTGAATAATATGAAAGAAAACAGATCCAGTTTAAAGCATCAGGATTAGCAAAACAGAGGAATTATTTGGCAGTGGCTATAGCAAAGAAAACAGTAGGATTGATGCACGTGTTGTTTTAAAATTGTATTGAATTTTTGAGATGAGAAGCAGTATTTCAGGCACCGGTACGAAGTCAGTCATTCACAATCAGGGCCAGCTCAGCCTAATGTTCCCAGCGCGAGCAGCAACCCCCAAACTGCTGCTCACGCCAGTGTAGGCTCTTCCTCTGACGTCACTTCCTGGGCGTAGCTGCTTTTAAGAAAGGTTTGGACAATTTCCTGGAGAAAAAGTCCATACTCTGTTATTGAGAGAGACACTGCTTTCCCTGGATCGGTAGCATGGAATGTTGATACCATTTGGGGGTTCTAGATTTTTTTTGTTACTCTGTGGGATTCCAGAATCTTGCTATTCTTTGAGATTCTGTATGAAACGTCGCTACTCCTTGGGTTTTGGTCAGGTACTAGTGACCTGGATTGGCCACCATGAGAACGGGCTAGTGGGCTTGATGGACCATTGGTCTGATCCAGTAAGGTTATTCTTATGTTCTTATGTTATGAGATCATTTACATTTTGCTTTAGTTAGATTCCATACTTTCTCTATATAGTGATCCTCTCTAGAGGACTGCAACTGGCGTTGACTATCCATGCAGTGTGCTCAGTCCTGGCACTCTATGGAAAGCAGCAATAGTCAAACTTCTTCAATCCAGATTGCTAAGCAGATAAAAAGAGAAGAGCAGTTTCTATGGCCCATTTTTGATCTGAATATCACTGTGCTCTGGATACTTATCAAGGCCACCCTCGCCTTGCCCGTGTTCCACCCTGGCACTCTCCAGTTAGTGCCGAGTTGGTCTTTAAGAAGATTAAACTGAAACTTGATGTAAATCCTCGTGCATAAATTAGATACCCATCCCCCCAATTCTATAGCGATGCTGACATCTTTAGTGACCACCACTGACCTACCCATGCCTTTCCCATAGCCACACCCACTTTCACGTGCGTGCTAAAAAATTTACATGCCCATCTTTATCTGTGCATGCACAGATGCCCTCCCAATGTGGCTCCGAGCACAAGAAGAGGTTGGAGGGGCGGAGCTGGGGTAGAACGGGGTGTGACTTGGGTGGAACAAGGCGGGGCTAGGTGGAACTGGCGGGCATGGGGGCGGGGCCACGAGTCCAGATTTTATGATCACAAAATATGGTATCCCTATCACTGATGCCATTATAGAATTGCCACCTTAGTGTATTGAAAAACCTTGCACTGGAACTATGGAAAATAGTGGTTCCCAACCCTGTCCTGGAGGACCACCAGGCCACTTGGGTTTTCAGGATAGCCCTAATGAATATGCATGAGAGAGATCAACATATAATGTAGGTGCCAGGTATGCAAATCTGCTCCATGCCTATTCAGTAGGGTTATCCTGAAAACCCGACTGGCCTGGTGGTCCTCCAGGACAGGGTTGAGAATCACTGCTCTATACTATGTATATTAGTATTAGATCCCTAGTATGTGTTGAATTAGGATAAAAACTTGTATTAATAAAAGTTGTACTGTAACTATGGGAAATTGTAATCTGTTAATGTATATTATGTATGTCAACCTGTAACCCGTTCTGAACTCTTTGGGGTGTACGGGATAGAAAACAGATTAAATAAATAAATCAGTGTCCTTTTATCTAAAACAGTATATTATGATGAAATTTGGCAAACAGGATAATTAATGTAGCGCTGCTTTACTGGTATGTGCATAGAACAGGTCAGTGAGAGAGAAAAGCAGGCCCTGTATTCTCTCAGCACTCAGCATGGCTGCTTCATTAATTCTGTTGACACCAGACTCCTTGCTGGGAGCTGCTCAGAACTCCATTGAAGTAGTCTGTGTTGCCCCCGGAGGATGAGGTCAAGCGGTTCTTTGAGGAAATTATTCACAGCAATGTTTTTCCTAACAGGGCCTATTCTCCAAGAACAGAAGATACCAGCCAGTTCAGGTTTTTCCATACCTAAAGATGATGCATCATCTCCACAGAAGAGATATCTAGACACCTTTCAAGCTTTCTCTGAAAGCAGAGCTCATCTGAGTACAACTGTCGAGTCACATTATTATGACTACCTGCTAATATCCAGAATAACCACCTCTGGCAGCATGGATGGCAGCCAGACGCCGTGGGAGGGACTCAATAAGATGCTGGATGGTTGCTAGAAGTATCTGGAGCCAATCAGACTGCAGTGTGTCCAACAATTGCCGACGAGTCAATGGATCCACCATCTAGTCGTCGAACATGTCAATCGAGGTGGTCCCAAATGTGCTTGATTGGGTTAAGGTTTGGGGAATTCTGAGGCCACGGAAGTACCTGGAAGTCTTGGTGGTGCTCTATGAACCACTTTTGAACAATTCCAGTGGTATGACATGTTGCATTGTCCTGTTGAAAGATCCCATTGGCCATAGGGAAGACCGTCAACATGTATGGGTGTACTTGATCGGCAAGGATGGAGAGATACCCATATCAGTTGAAAGTGCCTTCAAGAGACCCAGACCATACCAAGAAAACATTCCCTAGACCATAATGCTGTCACCACCAGCTTGTATACGTTCAACAGTGGTTGCTGGGTGTTTGTTCTTGGCAGTTTCACACCTGACATGCCAATGTCCATTCATTCAATATGACTCATTGGAGAAAGCAACCCTCTACCAGTCGGTGCAAGTCCAATGTTCGTACTCCTTTTTAAATTGCAGCCATTTTTTGTGATGAACCCTTGTGAGCATGGATGCAGTCACCAGCTGTCTGCTCTGGATCCCCATTCACAACAGGGTTTACTGCACTGTCATTTTAGACACACATCTGGAAACCTTCTGGTTTGTTTGGATGGTGAGTTGCTCCACAGTAGCGTGCCAATTAGCCTGTACCAACCTGCACATCCGACATTCACCTCTCGCATCAATGGCTCGTGCTGCCTCACAGCTACCATGTCGGGTCAACAAAAAGGTTCCATTTGTCCACTCACAGTACACTTTAACCACAGCAGCCTGTGAACAGTTCACAGACTTCGCCTTTTCCAAAATGCTGCCACCATGCCTTTTTCAATGTCTGATAGATCACATTTTTTCCCCCATGACATCCACGGTTGCTGTATTGGTAACTTGCTGACATCCCACCTTATATGCCCATGAAGTCTGCATGTGACACATGCATTCGTTCATTGGCTGTACGTCCCTGATGTCAGAGGTAGGCGGTGGTCATAATAATGTGACTCAACCATGTATCCCCTCAAATTCTGACCTGAATCTCACTGCTGGTAGGGAGTTGAACCTTGGAGCTTTGGAACTGCTTTCTGGGGATATGTAATCAAGGTATAGCTGAAGTACCATCTTGGACATTAAGCAAGATGGACAGAACCAGATAGAACCTGGAAAATGATGACCACCACAGGTGGTAAAGATGCATCGTAGGGCAATGTATAAGTCCCCTCTGAAATAGTTAATCAGCAAAACAATGCGCAAAGTGATACACACAGGAAAAAATTATCCCAAGTACAAATGCTAGTTTCTGAGTTAGAAGTTATCACCCAAGAAAAAGTTCTTGGAGATACTGTGGTGTGCTCCAGCTGCTAGAAAAGTAATTGGAATGTTAGGAATTATTTTGAAAAAACAACGGAGAACGAAAAAAAGAGAATATCGTTTTGCCTCTGTATAGATCCCTCATGCAACTGAATCTTGAGCATTGTGTGCAATTGTTTCTCTTATCTGTACCCTTCTCCTCTACAGCCAACTTCAGACGCCATCCCTTCTGCTTTGCTGCACCATATCCCTGGAACAAACCGCCTGACTTGGTACGCCAAGCTCCATCTCTGGCAGTGTTCAAATCCAGACTCAAAGCTGTGCTTGACGCTCGTTTTATCCTTCTCAAGCAGTTTTATTGTGTACCTGCATCATTTCATCGAAGTGTCCCATGAAGAAGGCGTTTTTTTAATACACCGAAACTGGGATCCTTCTTGGGACCTACTGTTTCGAATAAAGACTTGTATTGGTTGCAAGGACATCCCCCTTTGCCTTTCCTGGTAGATTGCAGACAATTTGCTGAGGAATTCTGGGGGGGGCACTTCTGGCATGTCTGATGTGAAGTGTTCCTGAGGAGTACAAAGAAGGTCACTCAACTGTGCTCGGTCCAGTGACCAAGAGTAGAAAAAAACTGTAGGGTTGACATATGGCTCCAGAAAAAGGAGCAAAACAAAGGTGATGTACAAGGTGCCAAGTCTTTAATGGAACAATCACAAAAAAAGTCTTAAATAAACAATCCAAAAAAAATAAACAATGAATGTAATCGTATAACAGTTTGTATCCAAAAGGATTGATGAAACCAGACGCGATACGGTCCGTGTTTTGAAGAAACACTCCTTCCTCAGGGGTCCTAATCGGTATCATATGCAGGAAACCTGATGGATGACAACTGGAATCGGCAGTGAACAGCCAAACAATCAGTTTTGTTGGATTTTTTTTTGTCTGTTGTTGCCCTCCAGAAAAAGGAGGACGGATTGAGACATCCGGGTTTTACTTCCATTGCTTTCAGTAGAAGTAAAACCCGGATGTCTCAATCTGTCCTCCTTTTCTTGGAGCCATATGGTAACCCTAGAAAAGAGGAGCTGTGTAGAGTGGGGGTGTCAAAGTCCCCCCTCGAGGGCCGCAATCCAGTTGGGTTGTCAGGATTTCCCCAATGAATATGCATGAGATCTATTAGCATACAATGAAAGCAGTGCATGCAAATAGATCTCATGCATATTCATTGTGGAAATACTGAAAAACCGACTGTATTGCGGCCCTCAATGAGGAACTTTGACACCCCTGGTGTAGAGTAACCTTCAGAAGGAGACCAAAGTCCATTATCACAGAGTGTGTGGGAAATAGTTTAATCCCATATTCCGCACTGTTGTTGAAAATCAATATAGACCACCCTTTGACCCACGGTGCTTTCCAGATGGTGCCAGGGTGGTGTTTAGACAGAGCGGGAGCAATCCCTGAAATTTTCCAGTTGGCAGCACTAACTGGATAACCATCCAGATAATGTTGGGGGCAGCAGAGACCTAAAAACAGGTTAGATGTGCCTCAAGGCCACTTTTCCCATTAAGTGCAGGTACATGAGTGTCCTGCTGGGCACTGTTAGAATCTCCATCCCTCCTCCTTCCCACAGTCCTTTTCTGCAGATAGGAAGCAGGTCCCAAAGTTCTTGTATCGGGAGTATGAGAGATGAATGCGACCCTGCTTACTTTTCTGTGTTTGTTCTTCGTAATCTTGCCCGATCTGCATCAGTGATTTTTGCTGACAGAAGGGAAGCTAGACTGTGGTCTACAGCCCGCAAAGCAGAACTTGCCAGTCGAAGGGTTAGGTGGGATTACATGGGTCATGAAAGCTTTACTCTTATGACACTGAGACTTGCAAACGCACCACTCCACTTCTGAGTTCCTCCTAAAAATGTTTTTTTTTTTTGTTTTTTTAATTTATGCAGAATTTAATAATTTACAATATCAGATGATACCAAGGAAAAAAAGGATTCTTAAACATAATTTAACAGTAATTATACATACAAAACAATATTCCTTTCAAAGCCCACAACAATGGGGAGACATGGCACCATTTCTAATTACAAAAAGATAAGAAGAAAACAAAGAAATGGTTCTTGATTTATACTTTTATAAATCTTAAACCCTTCAATACTATTTGGGACTTTTAGCTCCTCCAAATTCTCAGTTGTGAAACAACAAAAGGAAAAGGAAAAAAAATAATTTCTGTTCTCTAGCAATTTCTGTTCTCTGTTGCAATTGAATGGGGTCCCAAAAATACATATTCAATGTCTTGTATTTTAAGAAGAACAATAATTGGGAAATATACAATATTACTCTGTGAATAACTAAAATTAGTATCCTACTAAATTTCACAGATATTATAACTATACATTCTTATCCTTTCATACTTTTGTATAAAAGATTTTTTTGGTGATGTGCTCAGACCTTTAACCCAATAAATAGTGTAGTCACTGTATTGAGTTTAACAAGGGGACCATCATTGCAATCACCTGTCCCCAACCCTCCCTGATAGAATTTAAACTTATTCAGTATTTTAAGAAGACATTTACATGGAAATTTTAAGTAATATGATGCATCAAGAGCTAAAACCCTTGTTTGTATTTTTCTATCATATTCGTATTTAGGTTTTCCCATCTCAGTGCTATGCTAAAGTAGATTTCTGACATATTTTATTAATGTTAATATGCGTTTAAAATGTCCTAATATTTCTTGCCCTTTCCCACACTTTGCTGCTCCCCTCTGGCCTAACTTCTCTGATATGTCATTAAGCACAAGGAGTATTGTGCTTAATGACACATTCCTGTAACCGGCAGTGGCATGGAGCAATCTTTTACAAGGTCACAGAGCTGATACCTTCAAAACAAGGCCTCTACATCTCCATTTTCTTTCTCTCTAGAACAGCGCCCCGCAAACTTTGTCGAGCCATGGCACACTAAACTTAGTGACAGCAGCTCGAGGCATCCGGAAGTGCACAGACGTCGCCGTGATGGCGTCATGTGCATGCATGAAGTCATCATGTCGATGTCTGCATATGCCCAAAGCCCTCCAGATGGGCCCTGAACTGCCAGCAGGGAAGAGGGCCGGAGAGAAGGAGGGGCGCTGGCAGAGAACGAGAGGCGAGTCCTGTAGGCAGTCGGCTGGCACTGGCTCCTCTCCTCCTCCCCAGTGTGTCATGGCACACCTGAAATCTCAGGAGGCACACGAGTGTGCTACGATACACAGTTTGCGATACACTGCTCTAGAACAGGGGTGTCCAACCTTTTGGCTTCCCTGGGCCGCATTGGCCGAAAAAAATGTTTCTGGGGCTGCAGAAACGCGCAAACGCTGCAGCAAGACAGAGGAGGGAGCCGGCAAGACGGTAAACACCCAGGGGCAGCAGAGGAAAACACTGCATCGCCCTCGACCAGGGCTGTACAAAATACTTCACTGGGCCGCATACGGCCCTCGGGCCGCAGGTTGGAAACCCCTGCTCTAGAACATCAGATTGATATTAATAAAATATTTACAGGGCAATATTCAGAAACACTTATCCTGCTAACTAGATATGTATCGTTGATCAGTATAGTCAGAGACGTTTTTGCGCAAAGAGAGGACCTGGGATGTTTCACACACGTTTACCCTATTGGGTTAAGAAAAGTTAACAACTTTGACCAATAGGCCTTGCTCCCTTCATGAGTTGTGAAAACTGAGGACTCTCATGCACCAATATTAATATATTTCAGGTATGTTAAAATGCTGGACTGCCTTATTGGGCGTGTGTTTCCTTTTCAGTCAATTTATAATACACCTTAAACAGGTTTTTTTCAATAATTCTACAGCCTTTTTGTTTCATCGAAGGAATTTTTTTGGCGACCATATTTGACATTCTTTCATTATTGGGTTCATTTGTTTAAAAGTACAGCATTTACATTGAAGCTATGATTATTTATTTAAAATTCCAGTTCTTTATTTTTATTATTCTTTATTTTTGTCAACTTTCATTGGGTTTGGGGGGTTTAGTATGATTCCTTCAATAAAATGTTATAAACTAAATTTGGGGGGAGGAGAGGTGGGAGGAGAGGTGAATAAGGAAAAGGGAAAGGGGGTAGGAATTAGGGGGAAGGTATTGAGAGATGTAATGGGTAATTTGAAAATATATTTTGAAGAAATGAAAGACATTTGATGGAAATTAATATGATGAATTTTAATGTAATGACTATTTTATTGTAGTATATTATTGTATATTTACTGATTTCTTCAATAGAAATGTTATAAATTAAAAATACAGCATAGTCAGAGGCATTATTCGGGATTGTGTTCTGTATATCATTACAGACCGCCTCGGCACTGTCCGGATAGTGTGAGGGAGAAGGATGGGTGGAGTCTGAGAAGTCCTGGAACATTCCGATAGCGGACGGAATGTCCTCACTCTCTGGTATGTTCCCATTGCATACATAGTCAACGCTGAACGCTACCCTCATAGTGCGTTGAATATCCTGACATTTTTTGAATGCCACAGCCAACAGAAACACTGACCTGTTAATTTATTTATTTAATTTATTCAATTTTCTATACCGTTCTCCCAGGGGAGCTCAGAATGGTTTACATGAATTTATTCAGGTACTCAAGCATTTTCCCTGTCCTGGTGGGCTCACAATCTATCTAATGTACCTGGGGCAAAGGGGGGATTAAGTGACTTGCCCTGGGTCACAAGGAGCAGCTTTTTGGCGATACTCTTTATTTCTGTCCGAGATGTTTTGAGTTGATGGTCAACAGGTGTGACCTTTAGATGTTACAACAAACATAGCCACTACTGTTTGTTTCCGGTTCTAGGATACCAGATCTTACTTTCGGCAACATTGGGTATCTTTTAACTTGATTTATGGTTTTCTTGTCATTCTCTTTGATACTTGACATTCTTGGGATACTTTGCTGTCATAGCCGCTTCATAAACTAGTTAATAGAAACGTGGTAAATGCTGGCAGATAAAGGCCATACAACCTGTCCAGTCTGCCCGTCCATGCTAACCACTAATCTCTATAATTCTTTCCTCTCCTTTAGAGATCATTTGTGTTTCTCCCACGATTTCTTGAATTCAGATACAGTCCTTGTTTCCAGCACCAGGAAGCTGTTCCATCTTTTCTGTAAAGAAGTATTTCTTGAGAACACTCTTAAGTCCTATTTCAACTTCTTCCTATTCCCCTCCCTCATTCCAGAGCCTCCTTTCAATTGAAAGAGGCTCACCTCCTGTGCATTTATGCCAAAGAGGTGTTTACATACTTTCACATTCAGCCATTTCTCTAGACACAGACGTGGACTTTTTTTTTTAAATAGTCAAGAAAAAATAGAAAATTGTAATTCTTTTTATTGGAAAAGAATATACTAACAAAGAAAACCAAAGTTAACAGGTAGCAATTATCGGTACCCTATGAGCCTCATTTTCAAAGCAGTCAGACTTGCAGAGTGCCATGGGTTACTTTGGGGCTCATTTTCAAAGGAAAAAAAAAAGTTCAACAATGGCATAAAGTTTTGTTTGCTAAAACGTCCAAATTGTCATTTTTGAAACACATTTTTTAACACGGGTTTCTATGCTGTTTGTAGTGCAACTAAATCTCAAGGGGGGAGGGGGGGTTTTCGGGGCGTGTTTTGAGTGGGATTAGGGTGGACGTGTGATCTGGACACTTTTGAGACGCTTCACTTTTGGCTGCGACCCTTGGCGATCTAATCATACAGGCTTTTGTTGTTACCTTTATACCTTACTTACCATGGACCCCTGACGAAGATGTGTTGTCTGAAACACGGACCGTGTCGGGTCCCTTGGTTGGTAAAAAGGTTTTCATATTAGTGCATCTTAATTTTGGTACAATAAATTTTGCCTGCATCTTGTACATTGTCTGCAGTTTTTTTGGTGTTCCTGGACACTTTTCTGCAATAATGGAACACTGCAGAAAATGTCCACGGCAAAACGTGGGATGTTTGAGGCTAGACCTGTTTCATTAGCAAATAAGTGGCAATAAAAGGTGGCCAAACTCACCAGATGACCATTGGAGGCATTTACATTACATTACATTACATTAGGGACTTCTATTCCGCCTATACTTTGCAGTTCAAGGCGGAATACAAAAGAGCTAACTGGACATTTCCAATGAAGTTACAACAGTTTTAGGGTTTGTTTGGGTTTTTTTTTTGGTTACAAGGGAGGAGAGGTAGCTGGATTAATTCCGGAAGAACTTGCAAATTGGATATTAAATTGACTGTATGTTACTGTGTGATATAACAAATAGATTACAGTTAGAGTACAAATAAGATTACGTTACATTTCAGGGATCTGAATACTTGGTTGGTGTTTTGGGGAGGAAGAGATTATTTAAGTGGAGGCTTTGGGGGAGAATTTATCTAGGAGGAGGGGGAAGGGTTGGGTTAAGATATCTGGATAAATGTTTTGAAAAGTAGGGTTTTGATTTCTTTTCGAAAAGTTTTGAAGTCGCCCGTTGCCCTCAACAGGTTGGAGATGGAGTGGTTAAGTTTTGCTGCTTGCGTCGCCAGAAGGTTATCAAACATCTTTATGCGCTGAGTGCCCTTGAGTGGAGGGAAGGCAAAAGGGTTTGGAGTTCTTTCTTGTCTTGAGGTGAGAATCTGGTTTAGGCGGTTGTTTAGATAGGGGGGGCAGAGCCCCCATTACTCCCCCAGTAGTCACTGACCCTCCCCTCCTACCCCCAAAGATGAAAGGAACAGTACTTACCAGCCTGTATGCCAGTTTGAGATTTTATTGCCAGTCCTATTAGAGCAGTAAACAGGTCTCTGGAGCAGCCTAGTGGACTGCAGAGAAGGGACCTAGGCCCATATCCCACTCTAATTAGTACACTCGAGGTGGAGCATGTGAGCCCTCCAAAACCTACTGTACCACCATATAGGTGACACCTGCAGGTATAAAGGGTGGTATACAGTTGGGTGCAGTAGATTTTGGATGAGGTTTAGAGGTTTCACTATACAATATAGGGGGGTTAGGGTGAGTTATGTACCTGGCATCTTGTACATCTTGTGCCCCTAAGGGAACCCCACTGCTCTTTTGGGATGCCAATCTGCTAAGAATGCTGGCCCTTTCTACATCTCAATGGCTGGTTTATGTGTGGTTTTCATTTGGATGGTTGGGGGGGGGGGGGGGGGGGGGGGGTTGAAGACACACTGAAGACACACACATCTAGGTGCTTGGTGGAATATTTTATGTCTAGTACGGAAGTATGAGGGGACTGAAGCAGTAAAACATTGTTGCCTACAGCTTTTTAGAAAAATTTGGCATTTATTAGATTCTTATTATTGAAATAGTTAATGTTTAATATTATTTAAGTGGAGACTCAGCAGCTATTTATGGTGATACTAGACACTGTATTGTTGCTATATATTGAATAAAAATATTTTACTAGGAAAAAAGATAGATGTTCTTCTGATATGAAAATGGTCTTTTTCTCTACTGGATTTTTGGATATTTCTCCCAAAACGTCCAAACTTGGATTTAGACGTCGTATTGAAAACGCCCCATTACTTAGCTTTGTAAATCTAAGTGCTTTGACAATAGGCCTCTCCATATATTATTATATAAAATGCAATATAATATATATTTTTTTTTAAATGGAACATTTTCTTAAAATAGCTTATGGTAACACTGAACAGTGGCTGACTAGTTGAAAAGTAAGGCTGTACGGAAAATGAAATGTTACTTAGGGGATTAGCTGTGTGAATATTCCGCATAGTTTTGCCTATTTCTGAAACTATCCCCACGGACCTAGTGGGACCATTTCAGCAGACAAGATGGAAAAAGGGAAAATTTGCCAGTTCTTCCAAGGTTTGTGCTTTTAAAAAAGTGGAAGGCAACAGTTTTGCAACTAGAGTGGAACGGAGGAAGAGCCCCATTTTTTGAGGAAAAAAAAAAAAAGGTACTCGTTCAAATTAAAGGTTTCGATTTAGGAAAATGCACCACAATTCCCATGCACTAACCTGCGTTTATGCATTTTATACAGTGTGACCTGTTTATTAATAAAGGGACCCTTTTACTAAGATACATTAACACTATGCAAACTAATGTTTTTTTCTGTTACGGCCCCTACAATCTGGAATTTGGCACCGAATCACATAAGAGAAATTACATCCCTCGATAAATTTAAAAGCCTTTCTTTTTAAAGATGCATACGACGTATGATAATCCTTTTAAGGACAGTAATGGAAGTCTGTTCCCTTCCACTAGTCTTGTATTTTCAGATAATTTACCTGTTTCCCCTTCCATTTGTTTTACCCCTCCCTCGTTCTTTTCTATAGTTCTGCCCAGTTACCTTACATATCAGTATGTCATTGTCAGTGTGTCTGATTGTCGTTGAATTGAAATCTGTTTGTAATGTATTTTTTTATTGTTTCTTTTTAAAAAATACTATGTAAAACCTCATTGATATCTTTAATAAACCTGAAACCTGCTCCTTGTGACCCTGGGCAAGTCACTTAATTCCCCCATTGTCCCAGGTACATTGGGTAGAATGTGAGCTGCCTGGACAGATAGGGAAAAATGTAAACCACATGCCTGTAAGTGGTATATAAATACTAGAATAAAAAATTAATAAAATTACAAGCTCTAGAGCAGTGGTCTCAAACTCCAACCCTTTGCAGGCCCACATTTTAGATTTGTCAGTACTTGGAGGGCCTCAGAAAAAATAGTTAATGTCTTATTAAAGAAATGACAATTTTGCATGAGGTAAAAACTCTTTTATCGTTTATAAATCTTTCCTTTTGGCCAAGCCCTTAATAATAATATTGTCATTTATAGTTAAAGAGACATATGATCAAGAAACGGTTTTATTTTACTTTTGTAATTATGATAAACATACCGAGGGCCTCAAAATAGTACCTGGCGAGCCGCGAGTTTAGGGGAACAGTTAATCTGCTGTCTGGGTTGGAGGGCAGAGGGGAGAACAGGACAATCAAGCCATTGTGACATCACTGATGAGACTGGCTCTTATTGGTGGAATGAGGCATTATGACATCAGTCTTAGCTCTGCTTCCCAAAGACAAAGAGGATGTCATAGTTACAGTTTAGCCAGTGGTCTCCAACTCAAACCCTTTGCAGGGCCACATTTTGGGTTTGTAGGTATTTGGAGGGCCTCAGAAAAAGTAGTTAATGTCTTATTAAAGAAATGACAATTTTTCATGAGGTAAAACTCTGTATAGTTTATAAATCTTTCCTTTTGGCTAAGTCTTAATAATAATATTGTCATTTATAGTTAAAGAGACATATGATCAAGAAACAGTTTTATTTTACTTTTGTAATTATGATAAACATACCGAGGGCCTCAAAATAGTACCTGGCGGGCCGCGAGTTTGAGACCACTGCTCTTGAGAGACATGCATACTTGCCCGTCCCTTTCTACTTAGTGTAGCTGATGCAGCCTTGTAGGCAAAACGTGGCCACATCGAGGATTGCATTCCTCAGGGAAGATTAAAGCCTTTTATTTTTCCTGTGTTTGTTTGGTGTTCTGCCGTTCTTTCTGCTGATTTTAGCATCAAAGATCGCCACTTCCATTCGGGCCCACCTTACGTACAGAATACAGTGCATTATGGATTAACGTGGTGCCACAAAGCTGCAAACCCTTATTCTAGCCATTGATATGGTGGGTTTGTGTCTGTATATTGGTGTGTAACCGATGCCTTGGTCCTGTACGTTATAATGGCACATACCCACTTGTGTGTCCTCATGGAATACTGCTTGGCACCCTTTTCAGAACTGCATCCTTAGTATTCAAGGGCCTGCACTGGCTGTAACCTTCATTTTACAAGAAGGTCAGGGGCCCGTCCAACAAATATTACATGTTAATAACAAAAGAGGTAAGTAAACCTCAATAAATAGGGTATGAAAGTTCCAGATTTTGAAAAAAGGGAAAAGAAAATTTCAGTTCCAAAAGAGAAAAAAAAAAACGATGGAGAGATCTGCTGTGTTCGAGGAAGGAATCTGTCTACCATGAAGCTGAAAAACGTATGGTATTTGCCCACTGTGACATATGATCCAGATTTACTGAGCCAGTGTCAGCATATCAGATGACGTAAATTAACAGGGCTACGCCAATGCCCTCTTCACCATATCGTTTCACTTCTCAAGTTGGTCTTCACCTTCCTAGGCTTCTCTTGAGGCCTGTCATTGGTAGAAAGAAAACGTGGAAAATGCTCAGACAAGTTTTCTGTGTGGCGCAGTGGTTAGAGCCACAGCCTCAGCACCCTCAGCTTCTGGGTTCAAATTACTCACTGCTCCTTGTGACTCTGGGCAAGTCACTTAATCCCCCCCCCCCTTGCCCCAGGTACATTAGACATGAGCTCACCGGGACAGAGAGGGAAAAATGCTTGAGTACCTGAATATAAACAGGATGTGGCCATGCGTCTGGGATTTTACAATGCAAAATATGGTAACCCTAAGTAGGATCTCCCCAGCCTGACTGCAGTGATATTTCCTAGCTCACCTACCCTATTCATAGGAGCCAGCTCTGTGTGTGCCAGTGGGCGCTGTGCATGTCCAGTATTGAGCAAGCTCCTTCATTGTGTCTAGGGAGGGGGTCCTTTATATTGCATTTGGCTCTCCACTCATTTTGAAATGTTAGCACCTAGGCACCCACCTACATGGAATGCTTGTAGCTACTCCAGTTGCTCCAAGAAGAATCACCATAACGATCCCTGGCCTGAACATGGTATGCTTTCCCAGCGTTCGTCCGGTTCAGAGTTAAACTGGTCGTGTCAACATTATAATACTGCTATAGAAATAAAAAAATAAATAAAAAAAGAGAAATATATATATACATATATATATATAGTATTGGAGTCTATATATGATGCCCAGAATTGTACACCCAAATTTGTGTGGACATTGCCATCTGCTGGTCTGAAAGTATTCTTTACATCTTACAGAAGACATATAAGCTGATTTATGCACTTACGTTTAAGATTATTATTATTATTATTATTATTTATTATTATTATTATTAGGTTTTTTTTATATACCGCCTATTAAGGTTATCTAAGCGGTTTAACAATCAGGTACTCAAGCATTTTCCCTCTCTGTCCCGGTGGGCTCACAATCTATCTAACGTACCTGGGGCTATGGAGGACTGAGTGACTTGCCCAGGGTCACAAGGAGCAGCGCGGGGTTTGAACCCACAACCCCAGAGTGCTGAGGCTATAGATCCAACCACTGCGCCACACACTCCATAAGTGTGTGGCGCAGTGGTTGGATTAGGGGAGTACGTCTGTACAGTGAGCACTAACATTTGCATAGTAGTTTCATGATCATTGATTCTACACTGTCCTTCAAAGACCACCTTAACTCCTTAGTAAAAAAAAATGCTTTTTCAATCTTCACGTGTTAAGGAAAGTGAGATCCTGCTTCCATCATCAACACTTTGCTGTCCTCATACAATCCATCATTCTTTCCAGACTGGATTACTGTAAGTCCATTTACTTAAGCCTAACAAAGAAAAGCCTTCATAGACTCCAGCAGATTCAGAACACCGCGGTTAAACTAATCTTCGCAAAAAGCAAATTTGACCACGTCTCCCCGCTTCTGTCTAAGCTTCACTGGCTCCCAGTAATCCTTAGGGTTCACTACAAATGCACCTACCTAACCTTCAAGTCGTCTACACGGCATCCTGCCTCCCCTTTTTCCACTATCTTGGAACTCCTCTAATCCCAACACCACCAGATCCACTCAAAAATTCAAACTATCCTTCCCCTCATTAAAAGGCATATCCCACGCAGGAAAATTAGGGACTTCCCTCTTCTTCAGGATCACCGAACTCTGGAACAGCTTTACTGCCCCGCTTCAGAGCCTGACCTCCCTCCAACTCTTCCGAAAACATTTGAAAACTTGGCTTTTCTCTAAAATGTAATGACCCCTCCCGCTTCGATATACTAAGTCCCTCTAAACTTCTCTTTACTAAGTCCTTCTACTTTTCATTGTAGTTCCTTTCTATATCAATTCTTCTAAACCGTGCCAAGCTCTACTTCTGTGGAGATGATGCGGTATATAAACTTAGGTTCATAGACAAAATCGCGCGAGACAACGGCGTGCAGACAACTGAGCACAAGGTTGACGGAGCGCCGAAGAAAAGCACTATTTTAAAGGGTTCCGAGGGAGGGTGTTGGTGGGGAACCCCCCTATTTTACTTAACAGACATCGCGCTGGCGTTGTGGGGGGTTTGGGGGGTTGTAACCCCCCTCATTATACTTGAAACCGAACTTTTTGCCTGTTTTTAAGGGAAAAAGTTCAGTTTTAAGTATAATGTGGGGGGTTACAACCCCCCAAACCCCCCACAACGGCAGCGCAATATCTGTTAAGTAAAATAAGGGGGTTCCCCACCAACACCCCCCCTCGGAGCCCTTTAAAATAGTGCTTTTCTTCAGCGCGCCGTCAACCTTGCGCTCAGTTATCGGCGCTACGTTGTCTCACGCGATTTAGTCCCGTCACCATAAACTTAAGGTTTAGTTTAGCTAGTTTACACACATATATGTTTGGAATGCCTGATGAATTTACCCCTAATCTTGCTCCAGGTTGTGACCTTTTTCACTTTCAATAAAAATATGTTAAAAAAAAACCCCCAAAACAAAACCAAAAACAGATGCACAGCATTTAAGATAGTGGCTGCTCCTGAATTTGCATAGACACATATCCAGTGATGTGTGACCTCTAAGAAGGGTTACCAGACGTCTGGGAAAACCCGGACATGTGCAATTTTTAGAGGACTGTCTGAGGTCCTGGACAGACTTTCCAAAACCCGCACATGCTCCAGGCCCTCCAGGCACAGCCGGAGCTTGTTGGGGAAGAAGAGAGGAAGTTCCTGGGGGCGGGGCCGAGGGCAAAACAGGGCGGGGCCAAGTGTCCGGGTTTTTATGGCCCGAAAAATGGCAACCCTACCTCTAAGTCACCTCTAAACCGCCATTGCTACCATTACTACAGCAACCAAAAGAGACAACCCGTTGCACTCACCACTCCCTTTGTGCTTCGCTTTCTTAGATTGCCTTCATGAGTCCGGGCACTTCTCTTCTGCGTTTCTCCTGCTTCTTCCACCTTGACATGGAAGCTGAGTGGGAAAAAGGTGTGTTGTGTGTTCCAGGACTCGGGGTACTCCCACTGTAGTGTAACCGATGATTTTTTGCTGCTGGATGACATTCTGAGGTTTTGGGGTGGATCAGGTTTCACTGTGAATGGAAGACACAGAGCTGTTACTGCTTTCTGCTGTTTCTAGTTTCAAGTTTATTTGGCTCTTGATATCTAATCTAATCTAATCCTTAGGTTTGTATACCGCATCATCTCCACGTTCGTAGAGCTCGACGCGGTTTACAGTAGGAGAAATAGGAAGGAACTACAACAGAGGGTTAGAGGTAGAAGTGTGAAGAAAATTTAGAGGACTTGGGATGCCAAGATATAAGAGTTTCCTTGATTCCTAAGTTGGAGGGAGACTTACATATTTTGAGAAAAGCCAGGTTTTCAGATGTTTGCGGAAAACTTGGAGAGAGCTCAAGTTCCGAAGAGGGGAGGTAAGGTTGTTCCAGAGCTCAGTGATATACTGCTTTTGTAAGCAAAGCGGTTTCCAATTTATACAAAGTATTAAAAAGTTTTAAAAATATAAAATAAAGGGGAACAAATTCACAGTTACGATGCAGACATAACATGATACACATGGTCAAATGGGGAGGATACATTGCTTAAAATAAAAGAAAGGGGAGGCAAAAAACAAGAGGAGAAATAATAACATTTATCCTAAATGAAAAGTCTAGATAAGTCGCATATTATATATTTGATCTGATTGTCACTTATTATTGTCTGTGCGCATTGCAGATTCATTCTATTTGCCTTTTGTTTTAAACTAAAAATCTTTCAATAAAAAATTTGAACTTAAAAAAGAAAAGTCTAGATAAATGTTATTAGCCATGTAGAACAGGAGGGGGAGGGAGGGGCCCATAGCCATGGTACTATCTAAAGCAGTGGTCTCAAACTCAAACTCTTTGCGGGGCCACACTTTGGATTTGTAGGTACTTGGAGGGTCTCAGAAAAAAATAGTTAACGTCTTATTAAAGAAATGACAATTTTGCATGAGGTAAAACTCTTTATGGTTTATAAATCTTTCCTTTTGGCCAAGTCTTAATAATAATATTGTAATTTATAGCTAAAGAGACATATGATCAAGAAACTGTTTGATTTTATTCTTGTGATTATGATAAATATACCGAGGGCCTCAAAATAGTACCTGGCGAGCCGCATGTGGCCCCCGGGCTGCAAGTTTGAAACCACTGATCTAAAGCAATAAGGCACCCTTTATCTGTTCCTGGTATGGATAACTTTCTCTCTGTGTATGTTTTCAAAACCACCTGAACTGGTTGCACCAGGCTGCTTTTCAGATCCTTCACAGGTCATAGTAATATGATGGCAAATAAAAGCCAAGTGGCCCATTCAGTCTGCCCACCTACATCGTCCACTATCTCCTCCTCACCCTAAGAGATCCCACGTGCCTGGCCTAAGCTTTCTTGAATTCAGACAAAGTTTTTGTCTCCACCACCTCTACCAGGAGCCTATTCCAAGCATCTACCACCCTTTCTGTAAAAAAGTATTTTCTTAGATTACTCCGGAGCCTATCACTTTTTAACTTCATCCTATGCTATCTCATTCCAGAGCTTCCTTTCAAATGAAAGAGACTCACCGTATGTACATTTATGCCATGTAGGTATTTAAATGTCTCTCAAGAATCCAAATCGCAATAACAAAATATAAATACAATCAGCAAAAAAATTATTATCAGCCTAGTGGTGGAGATACCCCATGAAAGTACATTTATAATAGGTGGAAAAAAAGCCTCAACTTATCAATAATATACGGACGGCAACCCAATGAGCTCTTAAGCCAGTCCTGCTCTGTATCATAGGCAAAAAAAACTCTACACGTTTCAAAATGTAACTTTTCAAAACGGGACCAAAGCCACCACTGTGCACAGGGAGCCAGAAAAAGAACAAAACAGTTCACTTATCTTCTGACGATGGCAACAACAGCAGCGAGTAGATCTTCCTGAAACAAGGCTCTTGTTTTGCCGAACAACGGCTGCATCAGGGCAATCACATTCTCCCCTGCTCCATCCACACCAGGCTCAGAATGGTGCTGGAATTTATACTTCCGGGTTCATAGGGGTCACTGTCAAAAAACTTTATTTACTGGAACAAACGATCTCGCCATCTACTCGCTGCTGTTGTTGCCATCATCAGAAGATAAGTGAACTGTTTTGTTCTTTTTCTGGCTCCCTGTGCACAGTGGTGGCTTTGGTCCCATTTTGAAAAATTACATTTTGAAACGTGTGGAGTTTTTTTTACCTATGATACAGAGCAGGACTGGCTTAAAAACTCCATGGGTTGCTGTCCGTATATTGTTGATAAGTTGAGGCTTTTTCTCCACCTATTATAAATGTATTTTCATGAGGTATCCCCACCACTAGGCTAATAACAATTTTTTGCTGATTGTATTTAAATGTCTCTATCCTATATCCCCTCTCCTGCCTTTCCTCCAAAGTCTACAAGAAAGGGACCTGGGGATACTGATAGACAGGACCCTGAAGCCGTCGGCTCAATGCGCAGTGGCGGCAAAGAAAGCAAATAGGATGTTGGGCATGATTATGAAGGGAATCACAAGTAGATCGGCGGACATCATAATGCCGCTTTACAGAGCAATGGTCAGACCACACTTGGAGTACTGTGTTCAACACTGGTCTCCCTACCTAAAGAAGGATATAACCCTGCTGGAGAGGGTGCAAAGGCGAGCCACGAAGCTAGTTAAAGGTATCGAGAATTTGAGCTACAAAGAACGCCTCGGAAAACTGGGATTGTTCACCCTCGAGAAGAGAAGACTGCGAGAAAGAGAATCTCTTCTTCCATCTCGATACGGCCGGTAATATACTTAAACGTCTCGATCATGTCTCCTCTCTCCCTACGTTCCTCGAGTGAGTACAGCCGCAATTTTTCAGCCTTTCCTCGTACGATAGATCCTTGAGCCCCGAGACCATCCTGGTGGCCATCCGTTGCACCGACTCTACTCTCAGCACATCTTTTCGGTAGTGTGGCCTCCAGAATTGCACACAGTATTCCAAATGAGGTCTCACCATGGTTCTGTATAATGGCATTATGACTTCAGGCTTCCGGCTGACGAAACTCCTGAGGATGCAACCTAACAACTGTCTTGCCTTAGATGAAGCCTTCTCCACATGTTCTGTGAGTTGGGACTCTTGATAGTGAAGACAGGTACAGACAAGCAATCTTTGTCTCAGCTAATACTAAGCTAAGCTGCATGGTTTGGCAGAGTTTTATGTATTGAAAGGTGGTTATATCAATGAAATTAAACTAATTTGAGCATTTACATTTCCTACTGAAAGCAGAATAATAACAATCAGCCCCTGGTTTTGCAGTTGTGAGAAGTAGATTTGAAGACACTAAAGAGACAGAACTCAGTGCACTCACCAATATTTCGGATAAAAAATGAAGTGGTAGCATTTTCATATCGCTTGTTGCGAATGGCATGCAGGACAAGCGTGATTCCCTGGATTTCCTCACCATGCAGGCAGCCCCCAATTTCCTGACAGTTTGCGGCATAGACTGACCTGATCTCATCCAGAGAAGGACGGGAACATATTACATTTCTCACTCTGGAATCAGAAATGTCAACTGGATTAAAAAGGTGTCATGGGATTACAACCAAAGCTCATTAACAGAACCACTGAGAATGTCATCAAGAAGCCTGAAGCAATGGACTGGTGTGGGTGGGGCGAATGAACAGGATTTTAACAATTCCAGCGCTCAGAATTACTCATATTGAGGATATTAAAGAGTGCTTTTTTTCTATCGCTGGTCCAACGGAATGGAATCAAATTCTTGGACATCTTAGGCTGCTGACAGATGCCAATATTTTTAGGTAAAAGTTAAAAACATTGTTTACAAAGGCCTGGATTCTGCAAAAGGTGCACTAGGTTAGGTGGTGGTAGGCATCTAACTTAATTGGTTTAATTGATTTTAATTGGTGCGGTAATTGATTGTGTCGCTTAAAATCAATTGTTTTCTCATTTTTAAAAATGGAGGCGCCTCCAGCAATGGCCCCATAAATCTCAGTTTATATTCAAGAATATACGATATTACGGGTGACCTACTATGTCACATGATATAGCCGCCGAGTGCAATATCCAGTGGAAGATAGATGGTAATGTGCTATTTGGCTGCCCTGGAGCCTTTCCAGGCAACAGTAAAATAAATGATCTTTTCCCCTCAAAGGTTTGGAAAAGATCTGATCCTTGAGGGCCACAAGTAAAGAATGACACGGTGACAAAATTCATCACCGTCTCCGTCCCCACGGATAATAATCCCGTGTCATTTTCTAGTGTCTATTTCAACCTCGGTCCTTCTACACCAGCATTCTTCAAAGCAAAGCTTGCGGGTCAGTGGTTGTGGCCATTCATACTCTGATTCTTATGTGAGCCAAGGATAATGAAGCCATTGTGACATCACTGATGTGATTGGCTCTTAGGCACTGGTGGAAGGAGGCATTATGACATCACAATATCTGCTCTGGATACCAGAGACTGTCATTCTGTAGTGTCTATTTCAACCTCGGTCCTTCTACACCAGCATTCTTCAAAGCAAAGCTTGCGGGTCAGTGGTTGTGCCCAATTATACTCTGATTCTTTCCTCTCTCCTTAAAGAATGACATGAAGATGGTTTAGCGTGGTTATCCGCAGGGACGGGAACGGTGATGAATTTTGTCACCGTGTCATTCTCTAGCCACAAGTCATGTGGGTTGCCAAGATGTCACAAATAAACAGTGGCATAGCAAGGGGGATGCAGACCGCCCCTGGGCACTGTCTTCATGGGGGAAGCCAGAGCCTGTCCTCCTCTCCGCAACCCCTCTACGTACCTCTTCAAACGTTCGCCGGCGTAAGCCGCATCTTCTACTTGCTGCTGGCACTGATGTCATTTCCTGGTCGTGGGACCCAGAATGTGACATCAGAAGGGAGCTGCCGCTGGTGCGAGCAGCGGGTGGAAGATTCTGTTTGCGCCAGCCAACATTTCAAGAGGTATGCGGGACAGGCGCCTAAAGCTGGGCACCACAGCCGTGGGCGCCAATCACCCTCACTGTTGCATTGCCAGTGAACATGGATGAGAAAGATTTGCTTCAATTGTGTGAAAACCTGGGTCAGAGGCTCCCTACCCTGCAGTAATATTTTCTTGAGAGCTAGTATTCATCTGGCTGAATGCCTGTTTCTTCTTTTTTTTTAATGCACTTTGGAGCAGAGACATACAAAACTCAGGCTTACCCTCCTTCAGTTTGCTTTAGAACCATTTCTTCATGTTGTGGCTTTAGTTGCTTTGTTACTTGCCAATAACAGGTGAAACTCCCGCTGTATGTCTTCGCTTCACAATAAAAAAATGTTTTTCTGTCTATAATTATAAAAAAAAAGGAGATTTTGTGACCCATTTTCTCCAGTTTCAGATCGTCCAGTTCCCCAGCAATATCCCTTCTCCCCGTTTGTTCCCTCGCACCAGGGTCTGGCATATCCCTGGTGCGAGGGAAATATTCCACACCATTGGACAAGTCGCAAGCCCCGCTCTGTCAAAGTGAACTAGTTTTGATTAGGGCTACCATATAAGAACATAAGAACATAAGAAGTTGCCCCCGCTGAGTCAGACCAGAGGTCCATCTTGCTCAGCGGTCCGCTTCCGCGGTGGCCCATCAGGCCTAGTGCCTGAACAGTGGTCCCTGATTAATTTTGTAACTTACCTCTAATCCCATCCCTATAATCTACCTCTACTCTTATCTGTACCCCTCAATCCCTTTGTCTTCCAAGTACCTATCCAAAGCTTCTTTGAACCCCTGTAGCGTGCTCCTGTTTATCACATCCTCCGGTAGCGCGTTCCATGTATCCACCACCCTCTTTGTGAAAAAGAACTTCCTGGCGTTTGTTCTAAACCTCTCCCCTTTCAATTTGGCTTCAGAAAAAAGGGGACGGGTTGATATATCTGGGTTTTGCTTCCATTGCTTTCAAAGGAAATAAAACCCAGACGTCTCTATCCGTCCTCCTTATTTCCATTTCTTTCAATGGAAGTAAAACCTGGATATCTCAATCAGTCCTCTTTTTTTCTGGAGCCATATGGTAGCCCTATTCTCACGTGAAAAATCTTGCTTCCTAACACCGAAAGGAAGCAAGATTTTTCATGCAAGGATAGTTCATCTGACGCTTCCCACCTCTTCCTTGACTTTTTCCCCCACCCTTCCAAGATTGTTGCTCCCCCCTCTCATCTAATACGCTTTGTTCCCCCTTCTCAAAAATCCAATTGTATTCTCTTACAGTACATACTGTATGTGCTCTGTATTAGCCCTTCCCTCGCCTAAATTGTCAATGTAAACTAGTTTTGACCTTTCGATTGCCTTGCTATGTTCTTCTTTTCTCAATCGCACTGTATGTAATTCATCTATTTGTTGTGAACCGCCTAGAACTCCCTGGGTATGGCGGTATACAAAAAAATAAATTATTATTATTATTATTATTATTTTGAATGAGATTCACCCAAGGTAGAGAGAACGAGAGGGCACTCCCTAAAGTTAAAAGGGGATAGATTCTGTACAAATGTAAGGAAGTTCTTCACCCAGAGAGTGGTAAAAATCTGGAACGCTCTTCCGGAGGCTGTTATAGGAGAAAGCACCTCCAGGGATTCAAGACAAAGTTAGACAAGTTCCTGCTGAACCAGAGCATACGCGGTAAGACTAGACTCAATTAGGACACTGGTCTTTGACCTAAGGGCTGCCACGGGAGCAGACTGCTGGGCACGCAGCGGCAATTCTTATGTTCTTAACTCGTTCAGAGCAAAGAATTTTCATTAAAGGTTCCTTGAGAAGGGCAACGAAACATGGTCCATGTCAGGACCCTTATAAAGCTCTAAGCTAAGTACTAAATCTTTTTCCATATAAGTTATTATTATTATTATTTTATTTCTTATATACCGCCAAAGCCGTAATAGTTCGAGGCGGTTTACAATAAAGTTGATTTAATTCAGTGAAGTCACAAATTTAAATAACTTTACAACAATTGAAAATACTTCATTTGTTATTTTCATATATGCGATGACTGGGTGGTAGGTCTCGCTATAGGTACCTTCGGTCCTTGGCAAGATTACACAATTCTGAGCATATTTAGTACGTGGCATTATATGTATCATTGCATATTAAATAGGGATCATTGTGGTTCATGTCCATACATTTTTTAAATCTCTGCATTCAAAACAGTAACATTGCTTCTTCCCAATATTTTTTGGTTTGACTTGCTCTACCTCCATTGTAAGCAAATTTATCTCATGCATATTCATTATAAGTATCCTTAAAACCTGACTGTTTAGGTATTACATTACATTACAGATTTCTATTCCGCCATTACCTTTCGGTTCAAAGCGGATTACAAAAAGAGTTATGGAAGAAGGGTTACAACGTTAGATCAGAGAAGGTTTCCTGAGTACCGAGTTAAGAACCCCTAGCCACAAGTAATGTGCCTTGGGCCCTGAAATGGATTATCCCTTCTCTCACAGACAATCCACGCCAAATTTTCCCGACGGCACAGTGGAGTAAAGACCTGGATCAACGTGAACCTTTATATATCTGAAGAGTTACCCAGAGCAGGGGTGTCACACCTACAATGGAGGAATTACCTACAAATTTTAGAGATTTTCAAGCAAACTGCTATTTGATGTTCACTAAGCTCATTTTTACTGAGGCTGTATATAATCGGTTTCCTTACCAAAGCTGTCTCATACTCTACTTTCCAGTTTCACTGTTTTCCCCAGACAATTCCTGTACATGTACATCTCTTCCTATTAAAATATAAAACTCTGGGCTATCACCAACAGTCTGAGCCAGAGTGAGAGAGTCCTGAGAGGTAGAAGTGAAGAAAAGCAAAGAGAGAGAATGAGAAAGAGAAGAGAAGAGATTGGGGAGAGATGTAATGTAATGTAATGTAATTTATTTCTTGTATACCGCTACATCCGTTAGGTTCTAAGCGGTTTTAAGAAAATATACATTTAAATTGAAAGTGAGAAGTAAGAAAGGTGCTTAATAAAAATTCCCTTACTGTCCCGAAGGCTCACAATCTAACTAAAGCACCTGAAAGTTGATAAAGAAGTGAAAAAATAAAGAAGAGGATTAATGTTAAATATTTTAACTAGATAGCATAGATCTGATTAGTACTTTGGTAGTGGAAGAGAGGAGAAAAAAGGAATAGATATAAAAGGGAGAACCGTTGGAAAATAGAACCTTGAAGAGAATTTAAATGAGGAGATATAACATAATAAAGGCAGAATTAAAAACAATAGATAATGTTAAAGAAATTCATAATATTACAAGGAAAATAAAGTAAAAATGAAAAATAGTGTCTTTAAACAAGATTCAGCGTTATTGATGATCTCACACATTAAAGCCTTAGCAATTATTTAATAAGAGTGTGGCATAATGATTAAAGCTACAACCTCAGCACTCTGAGGTTGTGGGTTCAAACCCACGCTGCTCCTTGTGACCCTGGGCAAGTCACTTAATCCCCCCATTGCCCCAGGTACATTAGATAGATTGTGAGCCAACTGGGACTGACAGGGAAAATGTTTGAGTACCTGAATAAATTCATGTAAACGGTTCTGAGCTCCCCTGGGACAACGGTATAGAAAATTGAATAAATATGTAGTATGAAAAGCTTCAGCCTCTGATAACTAGAGCTGGTATTGTGACATCATAATGCCTCATTCCACCAATACGAGCCAACCTCATCAGTGATGTCACAATGGCTTGATTGTCCTATACTTGGTTCACTTTTGCTACATTTTGACTTCTAGAGTGGTGCAGTGGTTAAAGCTACAGCCTCAGCGCCCTGAGGTTGTGGGTTCAAACCCAGGCTGCTCCTTGTGACCCTGGGCAAGTCACTTAATCCCCCCATTGCTCCAGGTACATTAGACAGATTGTGAGCCAACTGGGACAGACTGGGAAAAATGCTTGAGAACCTGAATAAATACATGTAAACTGTTTTGAGTTCCCCTGGGAGAATGATATAGAAAACTGAATAAATAAACAGTTTGATTATAAGACCTTGGCCAAGGCTAACCAAAGCCTTAGACATCAGTGAAATTCAGTCAATATTTGTTTCAGGTTTTCTGGATAGAGATCAAAAGAGAGAGAGAAAGAAAGAGAGAGAGAGTGCCTATTAATGTCCTTTTTTAAAACTAGAATACTGCATTGCTAGACCACAATTGATCTTTTAAGCATTCAGCTGAGATATTCAGTCCCTAAATTTGTATTATTATTTATTTTGTTTTTGTAAATAGTACCTACTATTTGCAAATAGCACATATTATTTAAAAAAAAAAAACAAAAAAAATCCCCTTGGTGCTACTTTTTTACTTAAATTTCCAGCAAAATGCTTTATTTCCTATCAAAATAAAAATTTTATTTTCTTTGAGCCCAAACAGCTATTAGACTTTATAGGGCCAAAAGAAGGGTTGGTCTCCTAGTTTATGGGTGAATGACCTGTCTACCGGCTGTGGGGGGGGGGGTTACCCGTTGCCGTTACTCTATATCAGTATTGTATAATTAATTGAATTTATTTTCTTTCTTGATTCTAAATTTGTGGACTGAATGGTTGATTGAATTTTCTAGTATAAATGTAAAATTTTCTTGTATCTTTTAGTTGGTAATTCTGATCTCTTTTCAAGATTGTAATTCTTGATGTTGAAATGAAAAAGGTTAAAAAAACAAAAAAACCACAGCATTTTGGGGTGACTTGATTCATTTCAGAAACAAACAAAACAACTCTTTTAGTAAGCGTTGATAAGATAAACTAATACCTGAATGCTCTTTGAGAATTTGTTTAGAATAATTTCCCCTTTTGTCAATTATCTCATTTATTAGCAGATTGCTGTAGTGTAAGATTTCTTTCTTCTGGTTTCGGCAAGTGTAGTTGCCCCCGTCTGGGAAATCCTCGACATGGACTTGGTGTTCTGTGCCATATCCGACTGGCACCCAGGACTCAGAATTTGAATTATAACGGGTCGAGCTTTTCTCCCAGTGGACACTGGAGTTTAGTTGTTTTTCAGATGCTTCACACTTGAGTATAACCATTTCACCTCTCTTTGGTTTGGACATATCGATATCTACAATGTAAGCTGAGGAGAGAAGTTACCAATGAGAGGGGCCATTCTGTGCTTTTCTCTTCACTGAAGATAACAATAGAGAAGGACTGACCTGCATTGCAAGTATGATGATAGAAACATAGAAACATGATGGCAGATAAAGGCCAAATGGCCCATCCAGTCTGCCCATCTGCAACATCCACTATCTCCTCCTCTCCCTATTGGCTAAGGCTCTTAACATTTGCATTTCCTCTTCCAATTGGCTAAGGCTCTTTATACTTGCATTGTGAGGTCATAGAGCTTTATGATGATAGAAACATGATGGCAGATAAAGGCCAAATGGCCCATCCAGTCTGCCCATCTGCAACATCCACTATCTCCTCCTCTCCCTATTGGCTAAGGCTCTTAACATTTGCATCTCCTCTTCCAATTGGCTAAGGTTCTTTATACTTGCATTGTGAGGTCATAGAGCTTTATGATGATAGAAACATGATGGCAGATAAAGGACAAATGGCACATCCAGTCTGCCCATCTGCAATATCCACTATCTCCTCCTCTCCCTATTGGCTAAGGCTCTTAACATTTGCATCTCCTCTTCCAACTGGCTAAGGCTCTTTATACCTGCATTGTGAGGCCATAGAGCTTTATGATGATAGAAACATGATGGCAGATAAAGGACAAATGGCCCATCCAGTCGGCCCATCTGCAGTAACCATTATCTCATCCTCTCCCTATTGGCTAAGGTTCTAAACATTTGCATCTCCTCTTCCTATTGGCTAAAGCTCTCTATACCTGCATTGTGAGGTCATAGAGCTTTATGATGATAGAAACATAGAAACATGATGGCAGATAAAGGCCAAATGGACCATCCAGTCTGCCCATCCGCAGTAACCATTATCTCTTCCTCTCTCTAAGAGATCCCACATGCCTATCCCACGACTTCTTGAATTCAGACACAGTCTCTGTCTCCACCACCTCTTCCAGGAGACTGTCCCACGCATCTACCACCCTTTCTGTAAAACCCTTATCCACGCCCTTATCACCTTGCGCTTAGATTACTGCAACCCGCTACTCTCAGGTCTTGCGCTCAGCCATCTTTCTCCCAATTCAGCTGCACAACTCATATTCCACGAGAGCCGCTAAAGTCACTTCATTGGCTCTCCATCCGTTCCTGAATACAATTCAAAGTCCTCTTTCTGACCTACAAATGCATTCACTCAGCAGCCCCTATTTATCTCTCTTCACGTATCTCCCTCCCCCGTGAGCTCCACTCAGCCGGTAGGTTCCTCCTATGTGTGCCCTTCTCCTCCACTGCCAGCTCCAGACTCCATCCCTTCTGTCTTGCTGCGCCGTATGCCTAGAACAAACTGCTGAATCCCTACAGAGGGCTCCACCTCTGGCAGTGTTCAAGTCCAAGTTAAAAGCCTACCTCTTCGAGACTGCTTTCATCTCCTAACTCCTCTCACCTTGGGTTCTGGATTCCCAACCCTATATGTCTTGTCTGTCTGTCCAAGTTAGACTGTAAGCTCTTCTGAGCAGGGACCGTCTATTGAATGTCTATTGAATGTCAAAATGTTCAGCACTGTGTCCGCCTTTAATAATAATAATAACTTTATTTTTGTATACTGCCATACCCCGAAGAGTTCTAGGCAGTTCACATTGGTTAGGCAGAGATTACAAGTGGTTACATATCAAATTGATCTTAGAGTTGCAAACAACATGGAGATAGAAGTGATAAATAGTAGTAGCAGTGTGAATACTAGCTGTGAAAAGAAGTCTTTATCAAAGAAAAATCTCTTAGAAAACTGCACACATCTTATTATTTGTCTTTGTTCATAGTGAGAAAAAGTTTTTCACACCTTCCCTTTCTGTGCTACAAGTAGATATTTTTCACCTTCTTTCTGTTTTGGGTCTATATGATACTTTTACCTATAACACAAGCAGTGGCATAGCAAGGGGAGTGTACCACCTTGGACGCCATCTTGTAGAGGGCTCTGGCATCTTTCTTCCTCTCCACCCACCCACCTCTTTAAAACCATCAGCAGCAGGGAGCGCCAACCTCAGCTCTCCTTCTGATGTCACATCCTGGTTGAGGGAGAGGGCGAGCTGAGGCCAGCGCGATCAGCAGCTAGCAGATGCAGCTCACTGCCGCTGAAGGTTTTGAAGAGGTATACAGGTGGGAGGAGACACCGGATGGGGAAAAGTGTGGGTGTGCATGGCGCAGGGATACCGGGCATCACTGCCGAGTTTCGTGCTTGGGTTTTGTGCCGGGTTTTGAAAAGTCATCCAGACTAGAGGTCTGCATGGGAACGGGGATCGCGGGAATCCCGCGGGTCTCGCTGGGGTCCCACGGGAATCCCCCCATTACCCACGGGACTCCAACGGGGACCCCCCTCTGGCCCACGGGACTCCCACGGGGACCCCCCTCTAGCCAACGGGACTCCCACGGGGATGGAAGGCTTTGGAAGAAGGGTTCGTCCATATAATATAATGGACACGTCAGCTTTAGTAAAAGAGGGGGTTTATAAGTTAATTACCTGAACAGAAAACAAAAAAAGGGTTCCACCAAAGAGATTCCACAAGGAAAACAGCAGCGCAAACGCAAAAGAAACTGTGGAATTGATTGTGGAATTGTGGAAGTAATTACTGCTTTTTATGGGGACGGGTGGGGATGGAGGTAATTCCTTGCGGGGATGGGTGGGAACGGAGAGGATCCTGACGGGGACGGGTGGGGATGGAGATGATCCTGGCGGGGACGGGCGAGGATGGGTGGGATTTCTGTCCCCGTGCAACTCTCTAATCCAGACTCCTGGGCACGTCCTTGAAAAAGAGGGCATGTCCAGGGAAATCTGGATGTCTTGTAACCCTACTCTTTCCGTTACTGTAGATGGGCAGACTGGATGGGCCATTTGGCCTTTATCTGCCATCATGTTTCTATAACCATAACGCTCTATGATCTCCACAATGCAGGTGTAAAGATCCTTAGCCAATAGGAAGAGAAGATGCAAATGTTAAGAGCCCTAGCCAACAGGGAGAGGAGGAGATAGTGGATGCTGCAGTTCTATGACATCACAATGCAGGTGTAAAGAGCCTTAGCCAATAGGGAGAGGAGGAGATAGTGGATGCTGCAGATGGGCCATTTGGCCTTTATCTGCCATCATGTTTCTATGTTTCCCTTGCTAAGCCGCTGAGCACAAGTGTTCTGAAGATGCGACCTACTTACTGTTGTTCTTCAGTTTCCATGCTGCTTCAAGAGGAATTGCAAACAGGACTAGGGATAGTAGGATGAATGGTGGATGATCCATCTGTAAGGCACAAGGCGTCTATAAATAAAGACCATGGACTTGCAGAGTGCACCTGACTGAATTCTACTAGCCTCCCATCCTCTCATGTCCAAAGCAATCCACACAAACTGCAGGCTTCCAAGGCATTTTACTTTAAAAATAGATATGAGGATTAGTAAATAAAGCCCAGAGGAGATTATAAAGTAAAACCTTTTTATAGGACTATTTTAAGAAATTCTAATAAACATTTTGACTAGGCCAGAAATTTTAGCTTCTGAAAGCCAATCAAAAAGTGCACTGTCAATTCAAAAGAGTCACCTTATATTCAGGTTAAAAAAAAAAAAAAAAATTATTTACTTACCTTTGGGCTCCTTTTACAAAGCCACGGTAGAGGCTTCTACCGTGGGCCGGCGAGGTAAATGCTCTGACGCTCTTGGAAATCTACGAAAATCAGAGCGATTGCCTTGCAGGCCTGTAATAGAAGCCTCTACCGCAGCTTTGTAAAAGCCAGTGTTTATTTTTATGCATTCCAGTGGATTAGCAAGCACCCCTATAAACACAAAATCAGTTTCCGCAGCTGTCCAGCTGGGGCTGCATCCGGGTTTGCTAGTCTGGTCAATATTTTAGCTCTGAGAAGAGCCACAGCAAGATGGCTGAAGTGTCAGTCAAGCCAACTCAGATGCAGCACCAGCAAAAACCATAACAGCAGCCACAGGAGAATACCAAAAAAATCAGCAGGTTTTAGATCAGGGATCTCAAAGTCCCTCCTTGAGGGCCGCAATCCAGTCGGGTTTTCAGGATTTTCCCCAATGAATATGCATGAGATCTAGGTGCATGCACTGCTTTCGATGCATATTCATTGGGGAAATCCTGAAAACCCGACTGGATTGCGGCCCTCAAGGAGGGACTTTGAGACCCCTGTTTTAGATCTATATGGTAGTGCTTTAATGTGAAATACATAAAATGCAACACACACATTTGTATAAAAGAACAGGACCCAACAAGCATCCAAGCAAATCTCACAGGGTTTCTGCCTTTTTGGGTTTTTTTTTTTAGTCTGGGGTAATCCCTCATGCATAATACCCAAATTACACAAATCTAAGCACACGATCACAGAGCTGCCAAATCACTTACTAAAGGTTAGCCCATGCTAAATGCTAAGAAGCTTTATTAAAAAAAGGCCCTTAGTTTGTGAAATGAGATTTTAAGCTAGTCCAGTTCAAACCCTCCCCTGCAGGTACATTTAGGTAATGTGGAATGCTGGAGCAGCAGCTTTAGAAATTCCGCAATGAAAACAGACAAAAATCTCTCTCCAGAAACTGTGAGCCTTAGCATTGATGCTAGAACACATCATAAGAACATAAGCAATGTCTCCACTGCGTCAGACCAGAGGTCCATCGTGCCCAGCAGTCTGCCCACGCCGTGGCCCAACAGGTCCAGGACCTGTGCAGTAGCACTCTATCTATACCCCTCTATCCCTTTTTCCAGCAGGAAATTGTCCAATCCTTTCTTGAACCCCAGTACCATGCTCTGCCCTATTACGCCCTCTGGAAGCGCATTCCAGGTGTCCACCACACGCTGGGTAAAGAAAAACTTCCTAGCATTCGTTTTGAATCTGTCCCCTTTCAACTTTTCCGAATGTCCTCTTGTTCTTTTATGTTCTGAAAGTTTAAAGAATCTGTCCCTCTCTACTCTCTCTATGCCCTTCATGATCTTGTTGGTCTCTATCATGTCCCCTCTGAGTCTCCGCTTTTCCAGGGAGAAGAGCCCCGTCTCTTCAATCTTTCAGTGTATGAAAGGTTTTCCATGCCCTTAATCATTCGTGTTGCTCTCCTCTGGACCCTTTCAAGTATTGCCATATCCTTCTTAAGGTACGGTGACCAATACTGGACACAGTACTCCAGGTGCGGGCGCACCATTGCCAGATACAGAGAATCATAGATAGAGCAAGAACACTTCAAGTCTATGCACATACATTCTCATATAGCATTTATCTATACACATCAACCTCCTTATCCGCAGTTTCCGTTTCTGCAGAATCGCTTATTCGTAATTTTTCGGCTGCTGACTCCGCCCCCAAAAATTACATCATCATTAAAGTTCTTTTTCCTTTTACTGTACCGATAAAATAGTTTATTGCTTATCATTCACTCTGAAAATGGCTGCTTCCATGCTTTCTCCCACAAATTCGTTGCTTCCATGCTTTCTCCTACAAAATTGCTGCTTCCCTGCTTCCCAGTGTGCACTGAGAAAAACGCTGCTTCCCAGCATCCATAGAGAGAAAGGCTTCTTCCCAGCATGCATGGAGAAAATAGCTGGGAATCACTGCTTTCCTGCTTGCCCTAAATTCTCATTGAATCGCTGCTTGTCTGCTCCAAGCTATTCGCGGTTTCAATAATAAAAACGACGGCATTTTCTAAAAACCGCAAATAACATAAAAAGTTATTCACGGTTTTTCCATATTCGTGCCTATGGTCTGCCCGCATCCCTGCGAATACAGAGGGAGAAGTGTATCTAGGGTTTTGTCATCATTCCATCTGTAAATAATTTAAAAAATGGGTTCCTAGCATTAATTTTCTAGTGGTTTTAATGGTAGAACTGTACTCCACCACAAAAAGAAAAAAGAACAACCCCACGTATAGAAATACAAAGAAAAAAAGGTGGGGGAGGGACACAACACGTCAGCCGCAGAAACAATTTATTACAAGCATATAAATCATAAAAGCACATACAAATAAATCCCTTAAAAATAAGACATAAGGCAAGCTTCACAGAGAATCCTTAAGTCCTTTTTTGTGCTGGACCCCCTACGTGGTCCGTGTTTCGGCTTCAAAAAGCCTTCCTCAGGGGTATGTAGATAAAATCTAGATTGCAAAACAGCATGAATAGAAAACAAAACTCACATTAAAAATGTGTATTTAAAAAAACATAAAAGGACTGTTAAACAAATGACCGTGAAAAAAAGGATTTAAGGACTCTCTGTGAAGCTTGTTTTATGTGTTATTTTTAGGCATTTATTTGTATATGTTTTTATTATTTATATGTTTGTAATAAATTGGTTGTTTCTGTCCCTTCCCCACTTTAATGTTAGGGGCATTTTTATGATACATTCAACTTTTGTCACAAGCCTTCCTATTTTTCTGGATTTCTTGCAGGCTGCCGAGAAACACTTTTCTGGACCAGCTTAAGAGCAATCCAGATGAGGCTCATCAGCTTTCAGGACCACATGGTTCCCATCTTCAGATAGTGTCTAGATACAGTGTGGTCTCAGGAGCTCATTAAAACCAAAACCATTGTCGTCAGATGTCTCACCCTACAAAACTCAAGTTATTTTATGACAACAAAGTCAGTTACTGGAGAAAGCCCCTCATTGAAACAGTTTTGAAGCAGCAAGAGTCACATCTTGCCATTCTTCAGTTGTAATATCCATGACCTCCTGTTTTTAAAATTCTTTCGTCTCTTCAACACAAAGACAGGGATTCCTTCAGGTAGGCAGAAGGTAAACCACAAACCTCATATCACTGTCTGAATCCCTTGCCTGCCTGCCTACTAGAGAATGACACGGGAACAATTTTGTTCCCGTCCCCGCAGGAACTCAACTTCCTCGTTCCTGTCCCCACGAGTCTTGTCGCTGTCCCTGTCCCCGCCCCATTCCTGTAAGCTCTGCCTTAACCGCACAAGCCTCCAACACTTATGACTTTAAAGTATTTGAGGCTTGTGCAGATGAGGACAGAGCTTGCAGGAACGGGGCAGGGGCAGCAAAAGGACTCACTGGAACATAGTAACATAGTAGATGACGGCAGATAAAGACCCAAATGGTCCATCCAGTCTGCCCAACCTGATTCAATTTAAATTTTTAAATTTTTTCTTCTTAGCTATTTCTGGGCAAGAATCCAAAGCTTTACCCAGTACTATGCTTGGGTTCCTACTGCCGAAATCTCCATTAAAACCTACTCCAGCCCATCTACACCCTCCCAGCCATTGAAGCCCTCCCCAGCCCATCCTCCACCAAACAGCCATATACAGACAGAGACCGTGCAAGTCTGCCCAGTACTGGCCTTAGTTCAATAGGACAGGACGGGAAAATGAGTTCCTGCGGGGACGGGGAAAAATTTGTCCCCGTGTCATTCTCTACTTCCTACCTCCCTTCCTATAAGGCTGACCCATCCTACGCTGACACAGAGAAAGCCAGATTTTACCTCTTCGTGTCACCTGTGAGATGGTGCTGTTTCTGCTTCGTTGGATCTTATCTCCAGAATGCTTTACTTTTTTTTCTGAATGTCCTCTTATATATATATGAAACTAGAAATGTGTGGGAGAGGGAAAAAAAAAATCTCAGTACAATATTACATCACTTTTTTTTATATATAGCACAAGACAGACAAAAAAAAAATCTTATGAGAGTGAGATATACTTTAAAGAGGAAATTGGTTGAATAAACTTTAGATATAATGATAGAGAAATTTCTTTTCTTGTTCCCTTTTTCTCTTGAGGTGGAAAGAACATAAATTAACCACAAAAACTTGCTGACAGATACCCAGAAGTCTTTGCACCGAGTTCATACTGCTACGTCACAGATTTCTTTGGAAACCCATTTGGTTGCTAAGTAGACTGACCCAGGTCTAGGGCTTTGAAAGGGTAGGTAAACCTGACTGAGGAAGGGAGAAGGAGAGGAAATTCCCCCCCTCCCCCCCAGTTCCCAGTGAAGAAAGAAGAACAAAGTAAAGGAAACAAAAACAAAGAAGCAAGATAGTCAACAACAAAAGTAACAAGAAAGAAAAACAACAAATTGAAAAGTGCGGGCTGTGAGCTATGAATAAAGGCACATTCCTCTGAATGGATACGTCAGATTCAGGGCTGAGGTTGGCTCTTATTGGTGGAATGAGGCATTATGACATCATAATCTCAGTTCTGCTTCCCAAAGACTGAAACTCCTCACACTACTACTATTTATCATTTCTATAGCGCTGAAAGGCGTACACAGCGCTGGTACGAGCATATTGAGTGCCTAGATGAACTTTCATTCTTGCACCTCCTCAATTAACTTTAAGGTCCATAGGCTTCTCCCCTTCCCCCTCCCCCCCCCCCTTATAATTTGACAATGTAATTCAACAGTTATGATCCTCCCAATGTCATTACTCCCTAAAATAATAATTAAAAAAAAAAAATTAGGACCCCTTTTATCAAGCTGCGATAGGGGGGGGTCCACATTGTGGACGCCTAAAGAAAGACGTCCTTTTCAGAATCTGGCCCTAAATGCTATGATGCTCTTATTAAACCTATGATCCTGTGCCTAGATTTGTGTCATTTGGGTATTATGCATGAGGGATCACCCCAGACTAAAAAAAACTTGGTACTCTATTGAAAAGAGTGATTAAAGGAAAACATATGAAAATCAAATAAAATCACTCCAAAAGATATATTAACAAACTTTACACTGGTGAAACAGCAACACTTTGAAGGCAAAAATATGCTCAAGAGCAGGGGTCTCAAAGTCCCTCCTTGAGGGCCTTGAATCCAGTCGGGTTTTCAGGATTTCCCCAATGAATATGCATGAGATCTATTTGCATGCACTGCTTTCATTGTATGCTAATAGATCTCATGCATATTCATTGGGGAAATCCTGAAAACCTGACTGGATTCCGGCCCTCGAGGAGGGACTTTGAGACTCCTGCTCAAGAGACACGATTTAAGACTTTATTGCAGGGGTAGGGAACTCCGGTCCTTGAGAGCCTTATTCCAACCGGGTTTTCAGGATTTCCCCAATGAATATACATTGAAAGTAGTGCATGCAAATAGATCTCCTGCTTTATTGAGTGCTCCATTCGGTTCCCTGATGCAGGATCGAAATGGGCCCTGTCAGAACCTTCAATCATGCTAGTTTAAAGTATAAGAAAAATCTTTTTGTGCTAGATTGCAGTGATGAATTTGGATTTTTTTCACTTGACTTCACAATATGCGATGATTGGGCGGTGAGGCGATATTCTTGGGGCATCGGCTCCTTGTTTTTGCCTCTGTGGCTCTGAGCATATTTTTGACTTCAAAGTGTTGCTGCTTCACCAGTGTAAAGTTTGTTAATATATCTTTTGGAGTGATTTTATTTGATTTTCATAAAAAAAAAAAAAAAAAGGCAGAAGAAACCCTGTGAGATTTGCTTGGATGCTTGTTGGGTCCTGTTCTTTGTGCAAATGTGTGTGCTGCATTATGGGTATTTCACATTAAAGCAGTACCATATAGATCTAAAACCTGCTCCCCTTTACTGTATCCATGACATCCTGTTTGTCTGTTTCGATTGTCAGCTCTTTCGAGCAGGGACTGTTTTCTTCTTCTTTGTGACTCTGTGCAGCGCTGCGGCGTCTGGTAGCGCTATAGAAATAATTCATAGTAGTAGGGTGAAGAGTTTCAGTCTTTGGGAAGCAGAACTGAGATTGTGATGTCATAATGCCTCATTCCACCAATAAGAGCCAACCTCATCAGTGATGTCACAATGGCATGAATGTCCTGCCGTCCAACCCAGCCAGTTAATTAACCGTTCCCCTTAACTGTATCCGTGACATCCTGTTTGTCTGTCTTGTCTGTTTAGATTGTAAGCTCTTTGGAGCAGGGACTGTTTCTTCTTATTTGTGACTCAGTACAGCGCTGCATGTGTCTGGTAATGCTGTAGAAATAATTAATAGTAGAAGGAGTAGTAATTTGGGGATGAGCTGTGCAATGCCTGAAGCCAGTTTCCAAAGCAAATCCTATGGGTAAAACTGGCTTCCAGGCAATTGGGAGAAGGTGTTTTTGGTGCTGTGGATAGACTGGGGGAAGGTGTCAAGTCTGTGTGGGTGAATGCATGACTTTTGTACCCATGGCCATTTTTGGGTCTGTTTTCATTGCGGAATTTCTAAAGCTGCTGCTCCAGCATTCCACAATACCTAAATGTACCTGCGGGGGCATTTCTGGCCCTAAGTGACGGAGAAGGCTGGATTTCACTATGATCTCAGAATGCTAAGGGAAACTCTTTAGAACTACCAGAGGTTCCCAGGTTTATACCGCTTCCTCTCAGAGAGGGAAAGACTGTGGGAGAGATGCTCACACATAAAACTACTCCAGATTAAAGAAATATGCATATTAACTTATGGGAAATTCAGGTCATATTTCACTACAGAGCCAAGCAGCGGCAGCTTCGTGCCAGGGTCTGCTGTCAGGCTTCTATTGACATTGAAGACGGAGGCAATTCATTCGCCCACTTGTTATGTAGTCCTGACCTCATTGTCTCATTACAGCTTGTTGTGGTTTGCGGAAACAGACTTGCTAAATTTCCCTCTTAGCACCTGACACATTGGTTGTTAGCTCCTGGTCTCTTTCACTTGTTTTTTTTTTTTTTTTCTATTTTCACTCTCACTTATTGAACCTTTTCTGGGTTCTGCCACCTTCTACAGGCACCAGACTGGCAAGTCGAATTACATTTCTCCTGCTCTCTGCCACTGCTCTTTAGCAGCCTTTTATATAACACAGTGTTTCTCAACCTGCGGTACACGTACCCTAGGGGGTACACGGGCCACCTGTTGAGGGTACACGAGCTCTCAGCCACCCAGGATCGCTCCATGCCTGCTCCCCCTGCCGCCCCCGCCCCACTGAAGCCATTGCCACAGCTGATTCCTCCCTGCCACCCGATAACTCCATCCCCCGTCCCCGCCACCGCCGCTGCAGCTGCCACCCAACACGCTCCATCCATCCATCCCCCACCGCCACAACTCCAGGCAGGGACAGGCCAGACATGTGCAGCGACCATGCAGCCGGCCCACAAGCCTTCCCCCTGACATCAAATTTGACGTCGGAGAGAAGGTTCTGGGCCAGCCAATTGCAACCAGAGACTCATGAAATCACCAGACAACAAAGGGAGGAAAAATGATTTTATTTTCAATTTAGTGATAAACATGTGTCAGTTTTGAGAGTGACACATCAAAACCGCGTGGGACAAAATGCGCCGACAATCCCACGCAGGACTTATGCGCTATGCCTTTAAACACTTCCTGTTAGTACTCTGAGGGGGTGTGTTGGGGGGGGGAGGAACCCACCACTAAACTTACAAGTGTTCATGCTCCCATTGGGATGTGTGTGTGGTTTTTTTTTGGGGGGGGGCATTCTACAAAGAAAACTCCCAAATACCCCAACAACAAAGGAAAATGGCAGTTTCCACTGTAATGGGGGTTCCCTCCCCCACAATCCCCAATGGAAGCGCAAACACTTGTAAGTTTACTGGAGGGTTCCTCCCCCACACTCCTCTCAGAGCACTAAAAGGAACTATTTTAAGGCTGCGCGCATAAATCCTGTGCACGATTGTCAGTGCACGAATGTTGACGTGTTTTTGTCCCGCGCACTTTAGTTACGGTACCGTTTTGAGAATTTATATCTGCTGTCTATATTTTGCACTATATTTGTCTATTTTTCTATAGTTGTTTCTGAGGTGACTTTGCATATTTTAAAGTCATCTGCCTTGACCTCTATGAAAAACCCCCAATTATAAATGATAATTAACATTTTCTCTGTGTACAGTGTGCTTTGTTTTGTTTTTTTGTGGTTACCATTATTACATTACATTACATTAGGGACTTCTATTCCGCCTATACCTTGCAGTTCAAGGCGGATTACAAAAGAGCTAACTGGACATTTCCAGTGAAGTTACAACTGTTTTGGGGGGGGGGTTTTGGTTACAAAAGAGGAGAGGTACCTGGATTAATTCCGGAAGAACTTGCAAATTGGATATTAAATTGACTCTACGTTACTGTGTGATATAACAAATAGATTACAGTTAGAGTACAAATAAGATTATGTTACATTTCAGGGATCTGAATACTTGGTTGGTGTTTTGGGGAGGAAGAGATTATTTAAGTGGAGGTTTTGGGGGAGAATTTATCTAGGAGGAGGGGGAAGGGTTGGGTTAAGATATCTGGATAAATTTTTTGAAAAGTAGGGTTTTGATTTCTTTTCGAAAAGTTTTGACGTCGCCCGTTGCCGTCAACAGGTTGGAGATGGAGTGGTTAAGTTTTGCTGCTTTGCGTCGCCAGAAGGTTATCAAACATCTTTTTGGGCTGAGTGCCCTTGAGTGGAGGGAAGGCAAAAGAGTTTGGAGTTCTTCTTTGTATTGAGGTGAGGGTATTAATAAGATTATATTGTGTGTATATGAAAAATGGATGGAAGAAATTGCATTACAATTAGTACTATTATTATGGGGGTGGAGTCAGGGGTGAATATGGGCGGATCTGGTGTGGAGCTTGGGCGGGGGTACTCGGTTGATATTTGTTAGGCTTAGGGGGTACTTGGCTTGAAAAGGTTGAGAAACACTGATATAGCACATCTGAGGAAATCAGTTTATGCCCATGAATTGCAAAAAAATGCATTGGGAAGATCTCTAAGCTGGAGTATTTCGGATGTAATTTCTAATGCCTGTAATGGGGGAATCTGAGTGTAGAGTGATGTGACATCTAATGCCACTAGCCAGGCATCTTCAATGATATTCTCTATATTATGTAATTCATGCAACAAATGCGATGAATCTTTAAAATATGATTTCACTTTAGCAGCCTCCTCGTATAAAAAAAAAATCAATAAATTTTGGATATAGGTTCCCAAACTGATTGACGAGGGTTAACTATTGTTCTACTGGTCTACTTAACGTTCTATGGATCTTTGGTACAAAATAAACCCTAGGGACCCTTGGAAATTTTTATTCTTTAGATGTAATCATACTCTCCTTATTTCATTTATTTATTTTAAAAATTTATATTCTGCACATCCTGCAATTCTGTGCAGAGTACAATAAAACATTCAAATAAAAAATAACAAATTACAACTTTCTCATACAACACATATTTCAATAAAACCTTGTAATAATGCCTTGTAACCCATTCAGATATTAATATCATCAATTCCCCTGTAGGGGAATACCCTAGAGGAAAGGAGAGACAGGGGAGATAGGATTCAGACGTTCAAATACTTGAAGGGTATTAACGTAGAACAAAATCTTTTCCAGAGAAAGGAAAATGGTAAAACCAGAGGACATCATTTGAGGTTGAGGGGTGGTAGATTCAAGAGCAATGTTAGGAAATTCTACTTTACGGAGAGGGTGGTGGATGCCTGGAATGCGCTCCCGAGAGAGGTGGTGGAGAGGAAAACGGTGACGGAGTTCAAAGAAGCGTGGGATGAACACAAAAGTGTTTAAAGCTTCAGCTTCAGCACCCTAAGGTTGTGGGTTCAAACCCACGCTGCTCCTTGTGACCCTGGGCAAGTTGCTTAATTCTTCCCCCCCCCCCAACCCATTTCCCCAGGTACATTAGATAGATTGTGAGCCCACTGGGACAGACAGGGGAAAATGCTTGAGTACCTGAATAAATTCATGTAAACCATTCTGGAGAACTGTTCTTCTGTTTCTTTTGAGGTTTGGAACGGTTCAGATTTGATCGTTCTTTGTAGCATATCATATTTAATGAGTTGCTTTTAAGAACATAGGAATTGCCGCTGCTGGGTCAGACCAGTGGTCCATCGTGCTCACGCGGCGGTCCCTAGGTCAAAGACCAGTGCTCTAAGTGAACCCAGCCTCACCCGCGTACTTTCCAGTTGAGCAGGAACTTGCCCAACTTTGTCTTGAATCCCTGGAGGGTTTTTTTTCCCCTACGACAGACTCCGGGAGAGCATTCCAGTTTTCTACTACCCTTTTTGTAATGCAGCAAACCCACTGATCCTACAGCTGTCCACTCCTTGCCAGCCCTCATAGGAATTTAGACATTTTTTTTAAAGGGCCATTTGTCTCTGTTATGCTTATGGTTCCTTAAACAGATCACTTTCCTTTTTTTTTTTTTTCACACTGCCTACATTCAGGTTCTCTCATTATGACGGATTTAGGTATCTGGGTTTTTGATCAGTTAGGTTTACAAAGAGAGACAGGAAGTTAAAGTGAGAGAACTGAAACCAGGAACTGGGAAAGACATTGCTCCGATCACATTTCCTAGCTTAAGCCTAATAAATCATTTGAGGAAGTACCATTTCAGCAAGGCCTTCTTCATTTTAACTCATCAGACGACCATAACTTCTCCTTTGATCCACATAGTAGCAATACAGAAAACAGAGGCAATTTGACTCTCCAGAGATCATTTTTATAAATCTTGTCAATATGTATAAAGCTGATTTATGTGGTGTAGAGCAGGTAAAACTAAATTGATTTTTCACTCTTCCGGAAAGAGCAAAGACCAAGGAACACTTAAGGGTAAATTCTATAAGAAGCTTAGAACACAAGAACATAAGAGCTGCCATACTGGGACAGAACGAAGGTCCATCAAGCCCAATATCCTGTTTTCAACAGTGGCCAAACCAGGTCACAAGGACTTGGCCGAAACCTAAAGAGCTGAGATTGTGATGTCATAATGCCTCATTCCACCAATACCTAAGAGCCAACCTCATCAGTGATGTCACAATGGCTTGATTGTCCTATACTTGGCTCACATAAGAGCTATCATACTTGGACAGACCGTAGGTCCATCAAGCCCAATATCCTGTTTCCAACACTGGCCAAACCAGGTCACAAGTACTTGGCCGAAACCTAAAGAGCTGAGATTGTGATGTCATAATGCCTCATTCCACCAATACCTAAGAGCCAACCTCATCAGTGATGTCACAATGGCTTGATTGTCCTATACGTGGCTCACATAAGAGCTATCATACTTGGACAGACCGTAGGTCCATCAAGCCCAATATCCTGTTTCCAACACTGGCCAAACCAGGTCACAAGTACTTGGCCGAAACTTAAAGAGCTGAGATTGTGATGTCATAATGCCTCATTCCACCAATGCCTAAGAGCCAACCTCATCAGTGATGTCACAATGGCTTGATTGTCCTATACTTGGCTCACATAAGAGCTATCATACTTGGACAGACCGTAGGTCCACCAAGCCCCGTATCCTGTTTCCACAGTGACCAATCCAGGTCACAAGTACCTGGCAGAATCCCAAATAGTAGCAACATTCCAGAATCCCAAAGAGCAGAAAGATTCCATGCTACCAGTCCCAGAGATAAAGGGAAGATGGGCAGATGTTAGTGGGAAGAAAAAGAAAGGAGGGTTTCTAAACACTTTAAGAGGAGGATATAACGCCAGAGCTGCTGCCAAAGGGCAGCAAGAACGAAGCTTCACCTTGGACACCTTGTACCCTCAGACCAACCCTGTATAAGATGTAAACAGATGTGAAATCAGATTATCTCAAAATCACATTCACCTCTCACTTCTATTAATACCACCACATATGCACACAGAGGCCAAGTAGGTTAGGCAAGACCTGGAATGAGTTCATATTTTCACATTGTTTAAAAAAAAATTTAAAAAATGGCAGATTCTCAATTCTTTTGTAAAATGTTGTTTTCTTTGGAGTCTCGTTTTGCTTGACCTTCCGTTTATGAGTATTTAAGTCTTTCTTTCAGAAATGAAAATAGTAAATAAACAAGAGAATCATTTCAGGGTTTGTGCAAGCTGTATATTTTGTAATACTGTGAATATTTTGTGTATACAGCAGATTGAGCAATCCTGTCTACATCGCTGGTTCTCAGACAGGGAAATAGCATTCGCCCAGGGAAGTGTGGGATGGAGAGAAGGCATGAGACATTTAGAGTGATGTAAATGAAATGTAGTGCATTGTATTAGAATTTAACACAAGGAAGGAAGTGAATATTATTCCAGTGCCTGAATTTTCCATCACTTTACAAGGGAAATTTAGTGGTGACACTAGGAAGTATTTCTTTACAGAAAGGGTGATAGATCACTGGAATAAACTTCCGGTGCAGGTGATCAAGGCCACCAGCGTGCTCGACTTTAAGAATAAATGGGACACCCACGTGGGATCCCTTCGAGGGTCGAGTTAAGGAACCAGGTCACTAGCACTAAGACTTAATGGGGTGGGTCAATAGAGTGGGCAGACTTGATGGGCTGTGGCCCTTTTCTGCCGTCATCTTTCTATGTTTCTATGTTTCTATGACCATAGTAAAAAGGACAGTTACCTCGGTAGGGATTAAGGGGAAGATTCTCAAAACCCCACCACGCCTTTAACAATGGTCGCTAAACCGGTTCCAGCCAGTTTAGCTTGGAAGTACTCTACCGGCCAATTCTCAGAAGGGCTCACCATGGGTTTTTTGCCGTGCTTCCCCGCAGTCTCTGACTCTGCCATGCAAATTTATTACAACGTAGTCATTAATATTTAAATGAGCCCTCTGGGCGACTCTCCGTTATCGCCGGGTGATTCCCTAACCTCGCTGTCCTACATTTGTTTGTAAAATTTTCCGAGCCCCGACGTGTTTATGAAAGGAGGATTCCTACTCCTACCCCCACATACGATCCATCCCGGTCATTACCAGAGCCGTTCTCCAAGCACCGTATCAAATCCAGTTGAGAGCAGTGCTGCTATCTCTTGCCCAAAGCCACTGTCATTCTGTTTGATGTGGAAGTCTAATTTGTGTCGTCAATAATTGCAAAATTAGATTATTGTAACTCGCTGTACAAGGGCATTACTCAAAGGGAGACCAGACGCTTACAGATAATCCAAAATACCGCTGTGAAACTTATCTATAAATCACATAAATTCGATCCCGTAACCCGTCTTTTGATTAAAGCTCACTGGCTGCCAATCAGCTACAGAATCACATATAAAATTGCTCTCCTGTCATTTAAAATTCTTTGAACCAAAATACCAATTTTTCTAGATAAATTACTTACTCCCCATGCACCTATTCGTCTGCTGAGATCTGCAGATCAATCCTTGGGAAGAGAATTGATTTTTCTTTACTGAGGCTTTTGCGCTATTTTTTCGTCCTTGCCTGTGAAATGTACAGTTGCTGTTTATGCCTGGTTTGCTCTTGTCATCGATAAAAATTGTTTGACTATAAGATAATTAGTACTAGACATTTAGACATCTTTCCCGTTACAGCACCCCAAATATGGAATGCACTCCCTGCCTATATCAGAGAAGAAAAAATGGAAGACCATTTCAAAAGTAAATAACAATGTTTTTCATTCAAAGAAGCTTTCAGTCTTTCTTAATCCTTAGTCATGCCTGATAATGACTTTTCTAGACATGAACCCGAACCGTATTGTTTTCCCCTTATGTTTCTCCTGTCCTATAATCAATTGTATTTCTTCCCCCTTACCTCTCGAATCATGTCAGTTATGTCTTGAGTTAATTTGTTTATGAATTATTTTAATTTATTTTAATTCCCTTTTTTTTCAGTGCAATCATCTTTATTAGTATTTTGAAAATATAACAGTCAGTGACCCATTTCAAGTTTATTCAAGTTTCAAGTTTCAAGTTTATTCAATCTTTTGATGGATCGCCTATAACAGTTTCTAAGCGATGTACATAGTATAATACAAAGAAATAGGAAACTTAACAAAATAGCTATATTAACATAACATAAAAACATTTAAAACTTACTTGAGGGGAAAGGGAAAAAATAAAAGTTACAATTTCGGGTTTCGTAAGAAAGGGGAAAAAACAAGAGGTAGGGTAAAAGAGGTAGTACAAGGTGGCTCAAGCACACTTCATAAGCAATAAAACCAAAACCAAAACCAAAAGTTACAATTTCGGGTTTCGTAAGAATAAGGGGAAAGAACAGGAGGTAGGGTAAAAGAGGTAGTACAAGGTAGCTCAAGCACACTTCATAAGCAATAAAATCAAAACATAAGAAATTTAAAAGAAATGTTAAAAATCAAAGGCATCTTTAAATAAATATGTTTTTAAAAGTTTTTTAAATGTTGTAATATTTTTTTCTATTCTAATAAATTGAGGGAGTTTATTCCACCTTTGTGGACCAGCGACAGTAAATATATCTGCTCTTCTAGTGCCTATGATTTTTAGAGATGGAACAGCTAATAAGCATTGATCAGTAGAGCGAAGAGATCGATGAGGTTTGTATGGGATTAGAGATTTGGAGATGAATTGCGGTTCATTGGATGTAAGAGTTTTGAAAATTAGGAGCATTAGTTTAAAAAAGATCCTATGATTTACTGGTAACCAGTGTGCATCTATTAGTAGTGGAGACACATGGTCAAATTTTTTAGAATTATAAATTAATTTTATTGCTGTATTTTGAATTATTTGTATTCTTCTTATTTCTTTTTGTGTGATGTTTAAGAATAGGGCATTACAGTAATCAATTTTCGCTATTATAAATGAATGGATTAGTATGTTTAGAGAAGAAGGACTGAGAAATTTGGCAATAGATCTTATCTGCCGTAATTTAAAAAAACAATTTTTAACCATATAAGATATATGTTCATGGTAGGATAGTTTGTCATCTATGTAAACGCCAAGAATTTTTGTTGAAGATACCATGTTAATGGGGGTGTTATTGAGAAAAAAAGGTTTAGAGAGAAACATATCTTTTTTCCAATTGAATAGGATGGATTGAGTCTTATTAATATTTAATGCCAATTTATTTGTGTTTAACCAATTTTGCACGTGCTCTAGCTTTTGATTTATTGAGGAAATATCTGTAGTGTTTTCTGGATCTAAAGGGTGTATGAGTTGGATGTCATCTGCGTATGAATAGGGAATGAAGCCTATGGCCTGACATATTGTAAATATACAACATATTGTAAATATGACATAGCCATAAGAACAAAAGTGACAAATGCAATACAAACAAACTAGTCAGTTGTGTGTAAATGAATAATTCTGTGTACATCGCTTAGGATTTGGATAGGCGATTGATCAAATGTTAATAAAAACTTGAAACTTCTGCACTGTGTAGGCAAAGAGGAAGCTGGTCGCTGTTTAGGACAGAATATATCACTAATAATAAAACCCTAAGCGCGCATGAGCACTACCTGCATGATCTGTGATCGGTGGCAGGTAGGAGTGCGCATGCCCGCTTAGAGTTCTATTAGCTTGGGAGGAAATGCCCGGAGCCAGAGGGGTGGCAGTGATAGAGGCGGCGCGGGCCGACGGGTGGCAGCAGAGGAGAAGCAGCGGCACTGGTGGCAGGAGCAGGAACTCTGAAGGGAGTCAGGGAGGGTGGTAACAGGAAGGGAGGCCTGCTGCTGGACATGGAGAGCAGGCAAGGGCTGGTGGTGGACAGCCGAGGAAAGAGAGAAAAATAAATAAAGAAAGACAGACAGACAGAAAGCGGCCAGGAAGAGACAGACAGAAAGCGGCCACATCTATTCTAGCACCTGTTAATGTAACAGGCTTAAAGACTAGTATATATATATATATTTTTTTTTTTGTAACACATACACACAAACTGTGAAGAAAATATTGGAAAAAAAATTGTCCCTGCTTAAAGAAGCTCTCTTTAGGCAGGCAAAGGCAGAGTAATTGGAACGGTGGTAATATGTCATCTAACATCCCACTGTAGGTTTTACTTTTAACAGACTCCTTGAAACTCCGCTCTTTTGAAATGGGTTGTCTCGTACGTTTAGTTCTAGTGAATCAGTCACATGTTTTGAGTAAACATCATTAGCATTTTTTTCCCCCATCCAGTGTGATGTCACTGAGAGCTCGGGGTTCTTGGATACGTCTCAAAGCCGAACTAGACAGCCAGAGAACTGCAGGAGGGGAAGCAAAACACCACAGAATTTCCTGATCAGCTGTAGAAAGTTTCAGCTGATCTTATAGAAAGTTTCCACGAGGAGTTAGCGCTCCCTTCTGCACTCACGCTCACTGACGTTCTCCAAACATGAAGCAGATTGATTAGGCAAGGCTTCCCTTGGCTAAATCCGTGGGAACTCTGTCCCATTTAACCACGACGGACTATTTTCTCATTACTTTGTTTTTATCATAGTTTCTACCATTTCCCTGGCACTGATGTCAGCCTTCTAACAAACAAAAAACACTGTGGGGTGGTCTACGCCACAAAGGCAGTCCTACCTTCCACAGCAATGGACCTAGGTGCCACAAAAGCCAATGGATATGGAATAAAACAGTGGAACCAGGTCCTGGACTCCAGGAGTTAAAATGTCACAATTTATTGGTGTTCAAAACAAATCAATAACACAATAAAATAAAAATCCGACAGATGCCAGCAAGATAAAAACATCAAATACACGGTCCGTGTTTCGGCAAAGAATTGCCTTCCTCAGGGGTCCTTAACACAGAGGACCTGACAAATAGTTGTACGTTCTGATGCCTGTAGGCCTGTTCCGGCACACCACCGTCTATCTGAATGCTAGCCCCCCCCATTTTACAAAACCATAGCGTTGTGGCGATGGTAACAGCTCCGATGCTCATAGTGAGCGTTGGAGCTGTTGCTGCCATGGCCGGCACTAAAAAACATACTACGGTTATATAAAAGAAGGGGTTATTTATTTATTCATTTACCCCACCCCCTTTCGCAAACCCCTCAAAAGTGGTTTTTTGCACCGATTGGTGCGCTGAATGCTCTACGCTGCTCCGACGTTCACAGAGTTCCTATGAGCGTCGGGAGCAGCACAGCGCATTCAGCGCTCTGGGCGGTGATAAAAACGCTTTTGCGGTTTTGCAAAAGGGGGGGGGGTTAATTAATTAATTAGTTTATATCCCGTTCTCCCCAATGAGCTCAGAATGGTTTACAGGATAACAAACATAAAATTTAATCAAATGGAGTTTCGACAATGGGATTACAGGTTAGCATAAAGAGTGATTTACTGGATGACATACTTAATATGTAGACAAAATAGGTTTAATTTTATTATACTTATAATACAGTGAGTTCATTGTAGTTGGACATACTTAATTTGTAGACAATGATTTAAATTTACTATACTTATAACATACTTATAATACAGAATATTCTGGGATGTATACCATCTGATCCAGGTGATTTGATACTCTTTAGTTTTTCAATTTATTTTATTACAACTTCCATATAAATATATGTAAACAAAACATATATATACAGTATACATATCATGATGACATGCACATATAAAATAAAAAGCATTTTACATGCATAGCATATGTATAACGTATATACCGGTATATGTATTGTTTATATTTTTCATGTACTTTATCTTTGTTTAGTATACCCGTCTAGTGTCCCCTGATGAAAGTGTTGCCTACACGCCGAAACTAGGATCCTTGTTGGGACCATACTTTTGAATAAAGACTGTTTTGTGGCTGAATAGACGTCTCCCTTGCCTTTCTGTTGTACTGTTGATATCCCAAGGTGAGGTGTTCTTCTTATATTCATGTGCTAATGGCAACATTACTGCATGGTCATTAATACAAAAAAAGGAAAATTGACTATTTTACTGCTACGGTAAAAATGACCTTAAGGTGTTGGAAAAATTTACAAAGATACATACGAAGGCCATTTTATACCACAGCTTAGTAAAAGGATCCCTTAATGAACAAGAATATAGTAGAATTAGAGCTGAGGTGGGATTTTGTCACCTTAAATCAGGGGTGTCCAACCTTTTGGCTTCACTGGGCCGCATTGGCTGAAAAAAATGTTTCTGGGGCTACACAAACGTGCAAACGCTGCAGTAAGACACAGGAGGGAGCCGGCAAGACGGTAAACACCCAGGGGCAGCAAAGGAAAACACTGCATCGCCCTCAACCGGGGCCACACAAAATACTCCACTGGGCCGCATGCGGCCCTCGGGCCACAGGTTGGACACCCCTGCCTTAAATTGTGACATTATTATCTTAAAATGCATCAAGGAGACCCATGGAGCAGATTCAAAACAGGGGGAATATGTCCATGCAAGGCACAGCATTTTGTACAATCTAGAAAGATCTGATGTTAGCCCTGGCTAAACGGCATTGTGTAATCTAAAGGTGACAGGACTAAATGCTGCAGCATAGTCTTAAAATCACAAGGCTCTAAAATGATACAATAACAATAGTTTAAAAATGTTTTGAACTTTAAAAAAAATGTTGTGAACTAATGCCTTGATATGAGGGCAGAATGATAATTCATAATCCAACAGGATTCCTAAATAATATACTTTGTAAATGGTACTTTGTGCACTTACAACTACTAGCTAGGTACTTGGAAAATGATACTGGACTTAATGGACCTTTGGTCTGTCCCAGTACGGCAATTCTTATGTCCTTATGTGAGCCAAGTATAGGACAATCAAGGCACTGTGACATCACTGATGAAGTTGGCTCTTAGGCATTGGTGGGGTGAGGCTTTATGACATCACAATCTGAGCTCTGGAATGTTGCTAATCTTTGGGTTTCTGCCAGGTACGTGGGACCTGTGTTGGCCACTGTTGGAAACAGGATACTGGGCCTGATGGAACTTCAGTCTGACTCAGTATTGGAATTCTTATGTTCTTATGTGAGCCAAGTATAAGTCAATCAAGCCAAGGTGACATCACTGATGAGTTTGGCTCTTAGGCATTGGTGGGACGAGGATTTATGACATCACAATCTGAGCTCTGGAATGTTGCTAATCTTTGGGTTTCTGCCAGGTACTTGGGACTTGGGTTGGCCACTGTTGGAAGCAGGATACTGGACTTGATAGACCTTCGGTCTGTCCCACTATAAAGCATACAATACAATATACAATACAGCTTCTTATATCCTGCAATTTTCGACAGGGAATCATTACGGCTTACAGCAAGAAAGATTACATTTGTGATTCCAGATTAACGTGAGCAGATTTAACATAGATAGTTCAAAGTTTGGGGGAAAGTGATAAATGGGAGCACTCAGGACCACGGATAGCAATGGCTATTCTTATGTTCTTACTACTACTACTTATCTGTTTTTAGCGCTGCCAGACATACAAAGCACTGTACAGTTAACGTATAATAGACAATCCCTGCTCGATAGAGCTTACAATCTAATCAAAACAGGCATTGGTTAAAAGCAGCCTCAAAATAGTGTTTTTTTTGCCTAGATTTGAACACTGCCAGAGACGGAGCTTGGTGTACTGACTCAGGCAGTCTGTTCCAGCAGTAAGATGGAAGGGAAGGAGTCTGGAGTTGGCACTAGAGATAAGAGAGACTTTATGGAGTTCTAAGGGAGGAGCTTAGGAAGAGAGAGGATAGGAGATAAGAGGATTTAACAGAGGAGAGATACTGAGGAGCTGAGAGTGAATGCAGCTGTAAAAATGCAAATTCTCTGCTGAATACTACTGACCTCTGTGTTTGCACTCTGCCAGACCGATATGTGTTAATATTTAGGGGTCAGTTTTTAAAAGATTTCAGAAGCTATCTTTATAAACAAACAGGAAAAGCAGAATCAGACATGGAGATTCCAGATGTACGAGGGGCCGCTGAAAATTTCTCAGCCCAACCAAGAAGAGAATGATGTGGAGCCATGAAACTTGCAAGTTATTCCACACTTTTCATGACACTTTTTGTTTCAATGATATGTAAAAAAATGTCAAGAAAAATGTGGAATAACTTGTAAGTTTCATGGCTCCACATCATTCTCTTCTTGGTTTGGCTGAGAACTTTTTAGCGGCTCCTCGTATTATGATGTCATAATGCCTCATTCCACCAATGCCTTAGAGCCAGCCTCATCAGTGATGTCACAACGGCTTGGTTTCCCTATACGGTACTAGATGCATTTGCCTCATTGAAACCAAAAGAGTCAAGAGAAGTGTGGAATAACTTGTAAGTTTCATGGCTCCACATCATTCTCTTCTTGGTTGGGCTGAGAACTTTTCAGCGGCTCCTCGTATTATGATGTCATAATGCCTCATTCCACCAATACCTAAGAGCCAACCTTATCGGTGATGTCACAATGGCATGGTTTCCCTATACTTGTGCCCATTTACTAAATGCATTTGCCTCATTGAAATGAAAAGTGTCAAGAAAAGTGTGGAATAACTTGTAAGTTTCATGGCTCCAGATCATTCTCTTCTTGGGTAGGCTGGGAACCTTTCAGCAGCCCCTCGTAATTTACAATCTTTGGAAGCTCTCTTGTCCAGTTCCTTATCGGTAATTTTACAATTGTTCAGTTAGTAATGTTTAACTCAATATACAGTATATCTAGCAGGGTTTGGTTGTGTACTCTAAAAGATATAGTAATGTGAAAACTTTCCATTGTGGACTTTCCTTCCTCCGGAGAGAAATTCTTCACAAAAGAAATAAAATGTTCTGTGCAAACCCCCCCCCCCCCCCAAAAAAAAAAAAAAAAAAAACTTCAAAATTTGTACCTCTATCAAAATACCACAATATAAACACTTTTTGAGTCATAAGGAACTCAACTAAAATAGTGCCAATTCTCAAAGGTGCAGGGTGTTTTAGTTTTTAAGGGAGAATTATGAATACTGTACCAATCTGCAGAGCCCAGGAATCTCCAAGCAGTAGGAAGTTTCTGCCAGGTACTGTGACCTGCATTGGCCACTGTTGGAAACAGGAAACTGGGCTAGATGGACCCAGTATGACTGTTCTTATGTGAGCCAAGTATAGGACAATCGAGCCATTGTGACTTCACTGATGAGTTTGTCTCTTAGGCCCTGGTGGAATGAGGCATTATGACATCGCAATCTCAGCTCTGGAATGTGGTTGTTCTTATGTGAGCCAAGTATAGGACAATCGAGCCATTGTGACTTCACTGATGAGTTTGTCTCTTAGGCCCTGGTGGAATGAGGCATTATGACATCACAATCTCAGCTCTGGAATGTGGTTGTTCTTATGTGAGCCAAGTATAGGACAATCGAGCCATTGTGACTTCACTGATGAGTTTGTCTCTTAGGCACTGGTGGAATGAGGCATTATGACATCACAATCTCAGCTCTGGAATGTGGTTGTTCTTATGTGAGCCAAGTATAGGACAATCGAGCCATTGTGACTTCACTGATGAGTTTGTCTCTTAGGCCCTGGTGGAATGAGGCATTATGACATCACAATCTCAGCTCTGGAATGTGGCTGTTCTTATGTTCTTAAGTACCTGCAGTAACATAGCGGTGTCTGATTTTAAGTCTCCCCCCGACGTCAGACTCACGCGCCTTCCTCAGGGGTCCTAGATTATGCTATGAGATCGAAGAAAACAATTGTGGACGCTGATAAACCAGCATAAAGCCGAGGCATAGAACTGCGCTCTACCAAAACGTTTTCAATGTTTTGGTAAAATAACTAGCTGATCACTTCCTTAATGTTCCTTCCCATCCCCCCTACCAACCCTTATTTTTTGATGTAATAATTATTCTTCTCTACCTCTATCTCCTCATGTATCATTTATGTCAATGTAGTCGTCATAACCCCGTTCCCACCCACCCCTCTTTTAATTTTATTCTTTTATTTTTAAAATTTTATACTTTATATTTTTAGCACTGTAAACTGACCAGATACATGTCGGTGGTCGGTATATCAAAATATTAATAAACTTGGCAAATCTTGTAGAATAAGTGGAAAATTGTGCGAGAAAGGAGGATTCAGTGTAAAGTCTGCCATTTTGCAAAGCTTCCCAATGAGTACTTAATAGAAACCGTGCAAGTATTTCTTTCTCCCCTCAAATTTTATAAAAACATTGGGGGAAAAAAATTGTGCTTAAAAACACAAATAAATGGAAAAAAAACATCATTCATAGGTTGAAGATTCAGCTTTCAGGCATTGCTGTTGAACGGAATCAAATATTTCTCTGAGAGGAACGAGCGAGGGTTCATCCATGTCCACCTACCAGTGTTCATTTTTACTGCCAAGCTGCTGTAAATCTGATCTCCATCTTTGACGCCACAATTGTACAGCAGGGACTTAAAGACACACCAGTAAATTTCTGTGTTTTATCTCTGCAGCACGGCGGCTCCAGTCCCAGGAAAGGCACCCGCTGTTCAGTTCAACTAAAAGCACACCCAAGTGTGCAAGAATCTGTCTGACACCAGATGTAGATATGCAGAGCGAACAGAGTGTGTAAAAAAAATACAGGCCTTGTAAATCCACAGGAAATGTAGATACAAGAAAGAGCGGACACAAAAGATGAGTGGATTCCAAGCAAATATATAAATAAGAACTTTCTTCAAAACTAGTCTTTAAGCCCATTACATTAACGGGTGCTAGAATAGATGTGTCTGTCTGTCTTTCTTTCTTTCTGTCTCTCTCTCTCCTTAGCCGTTTTCTGTCTGTCTGTCTTTCTTTCTTTCTGTCTCTCTCTCTCCTTAGTCATTTTCTGTCTGTCTGTCTTTCTTTCTTTCTGTCTCTCTCTCTCCTTAGCCGTTTTCTGTCTGTCTGTCTTTCTGTCTGTCTCTCTCCCTGGCCCCCTGCCTATCTCTCTCTGCCCCCCCCCCCCCCCGAGCAAACCAAGATTGCTGCCTGCCCCCCAGCACACCCCTCCCCCCAAAGCAGCCCCTTTTCTCTCTCCCCTTCCCTGTGCAGCAGTAGCAGCCGGACGTCTCACAGCACCTCGAAGGACACCCTCCTGCCGTTGCTCTCACCGCCGCATGCGTCGCAAGCCACTGCACGTGCCGCAAGCCGCAACACGCCGCATGCGCTGCAAATCGAACATGGCTACGGAGTCACAAATCATGCTGTCAGGGATCACGGAGTTGTAAGTGCGCATGCGCGCTTAGGGTTTTATTATAGAGGATAGTCCATAAAAATGCTGTTGAAAGAGTAAGAGGAAAGGGATTGAGACTTATATACCGCCTCTTTGCCGTTTTACAGCCATATTCAAAGCGGTTTACATACAGGTAGAGCACACTACCAGGACAAGGGTTGCCAGATTTTCCATTTGGAAAATCCGGACCCCTAGACCTGCCCCCAGGCCGGGCTACAAGGATACGTACACAGAAGTTTTCAGGAATAATAACACATGTTACAGGAGCAATAACGAGCTACCAAAAATTGAGATGGTTTTCGATAACACACATGCTTTAGTGAATCTAAGAATATATAGCTATACAGAGTCTCAGAATGGTACCTGCACGGCTGTAATAGATAAGAGCACAGTATTGGCTGACAGATTCAGTTGGCCTGAGTTATGGTGCGCCGGATCGCAGTCGGTTAAAATTTGAGACCAGGAGCGAGTTGGTTCGTGGACAGTAGCCTCCTTGAGGGCCGCAATCCAGTCGGGTTTTTAGGATTTCCCCAATAAATATGCATGAGATCTATGTGCATGCACTGCTTTCAATGCATATTCATTGGGGAAATCCTGAAAACCCGACTGGATTGCGGCCCTCAAGGAGGGACTTTGAGATCCCTGGTTTAAAGGCTAATGTTAGTTGTTTGAAGATGGAGCGCTGGTGTACTGGAAGCCAATGAGCCTGGTTCAGTGCAGGGGAGACGTGGTCGAAATCTAGGGGCTTTCCTAGATGTTCACTATGCCACATCCAACTTGTGCTAACTGAAACGTATTTTAGTTTTATTGCGAATCCAATATGGGGGTAAGTCTACAATCGTGTCCACTGATCACCAGAATCTACACTGCAAGTCCAAAACTCTCGGACTGCTTGGGAATTTTCCAGATTCTCGGGAGCTGGGAAGTACTTTTAAAATTCAAATTAAAGAATGAAAAAAGAGATGAACAAGGCAATTTTGTTGAGTTATTCACTAACAAATGGAGAATGCTTCATTTACCAAAATGGGTATATTTACAGGAAAATATACAAAAAAACTTAGGGGTCCTTTTATCAAGGCGCGGTAGGGGTTTAATGCGCGGAATACGGGGCGTTAAACCGCCTGCCACGCTAGTCGCTAACGCCTCCATTGACGAGGCCTTAGTTTTTTGGCTCGCCGCGGGGGTTAGCGTGTGTCGAAATGTTGGACGCGCTAACCCCGCTAGCGCACCTTGATAAAAGGAGCCCTTAGGGATCTTTTTATTAAGGCGCTTTAACCAAATTAGTGCGCTAAAAACACTAACGCAGTTTTGTAAAAGTGGGGGGGGGGGGTAAATTATTTGGATGCTTATTAAACCACAAACTGGTACGACCGATCTTCTGTTCCACAATCTTTTTGTTGTTTTGCTGCTTCATTTCCTTTGTGGAACCTTTTGATGTTATTTGGATTTTGCTGGGGGGGGGGGTTCCCATCGTTAGCGTTTAGCATGTGATAATGTGGTTAGTGTTGATGGATTTCCCCCTTACTGTAAAAATTCCAGCAGCATCATTTCTCTCTCTCTCTCTCTCTTTCTTTTCCCCCCAAGAGCCTGTATTCATGACTAGTTCGGATTGCAATGTTAAAGGGTCCAGATTCTCTGGTGGTCTGGATTTCTTGTACAGTCAAACCTTGGTTTGCGAGCATAATTCGTTCCGGATGCATGCTTGTAATCCAAAGCACTCGTACATCAAAGCGAATTTCCCCATAGGAAATAACAGAAACTCAGACAATTCGTTCCACAACCCAAAAACTTTAATACAAAATACTATACGTACTCGTATTGCAAGACCTCGCTCGTTTAGAACAGTCACTACACTCTTGCTGTGTCAGAGAGAGAACCGTCGGCTCAGTTGTGATGATGTGACGCGTGTATACTGTATGTGCTTGTATTACAAGACCTTGCTTGTATTGCAAGTTAAAATTTAATAAAATGTTTTGCTTGTCTTGCAAAACACTTGCAAACCAAGTTACTTGCAATCCAAGGTTTTACTGTATTTGTATTTTTGGACTTCTATTGTATATATGGCAGAATTCAGTGCTAAAATCTGCATGCAGATCTTTGATCAGTGTGCAAATTAATTAGTTTATGAGATAATTAATTGCAATTAATTGATATTATCAATTATTGCAATTAATTGGCAACAATTTGAAATTTGCACATGCATCTTCCCACACCCTAGTCTACAATCCCAGAGCTCTTTTTATTGAATAATGCTGCATGCCAATTTTTGCATGCGCCAAAATCTTAGCCTTGTATAGAATGCCCTCCTGAGCGTAAAATTCTGCACGCAAGATTATAGAATAAGAAGGTACATGTTTATATATTACACATCAACCTGTAAAATCATAACCTGGAAACATGATGGTCCTTTTTCAGCTTTGCTGCTTATGTGTCCATGGTTCTGAGAGCCAAGAGCTTACAAGCAGATCATAACATATTAAGGCAAATCATAGGCAAAAGATGGAACATTAAGACCTCATTTCTCAAATATTTGGCTGTATTTTCCCAAAATAAATCTGTAGACTACAAATTATACAGCAGAAAAATTATGAGGAAGCTTAATGTTGTCATAAATCTGGAGTGTATCCCAAACAGAAGTTCTGTCCCAGCATTTCTAGAACTTTTCTCAGTCTTTACTAGAGAGTGACATGATAATCATTACCAGAGTAATTTCACAGTTACCACAGTAATTATTGCAGTAACGGGGGAGCCCAAAGCAATTTGCCCAGTGTTACCACAATAGTGCTGTGGGAATGGGAACGGCTACCAGAGTAATACCGCAGCAATGGGGATTCAAAGTAGCCCTCTCGTGCCCTACCTTTTAATGTCCCTGGTGGTCTAGGGGTCTTTTGGGGGGCAGGAAAGAACTCAACTCATTCCTGCCCCTTTTGCTGAAATAGCCGCCACCACCGCTCGAAGAGTTTCAAGTTGACTGCCAAGACTTCATGTGGCAGCCTCGCAAGACTTTGTGAAGACTCACGAGGCTGCCATATGAAGTCTCAGCAGCCATCCTGAAACTCTTTGAATGGCAGTGGTGGCTGTTGCAACCAAAGAAACCCCTAGTCCACTAGGGATGTTAAAGTAGGGCATGGAAATTGGAGGAGGGGGGGGTCAGGTCAGGGTTGTTACCTTGGGGGAAGAAGGGGGGAGGGATGACAGTGCAGGGTGAGAGGGCAGAGTAGATTATGGAGGGATGCCAGCCAGCTAGCTAATCTGTCAGCCAGCCAGTCAGAACATGTAAGGGGAGAGGAGAGAGATGCCAGGGGTGAAGGAAGGAGAGAGAAGAGAAGGAGACAGAAATGTCAGAGGGGAAGAGGGAAAGAAAAGAAGAGAAAGAGATGCCAGAACATGGGAGTTGGGGTGGAGACAGAGAGAGAAAAATGGTGAGAGGGCGAAGCTTAAATGAATCATGTATAAAGGGGCACAGGCTGAATGGAAGGGGAGAGGGTAGACAGTTTATGGTAGGGGTATAGAAAGAGGGAAGATGCCATGTGGAAGGGAGAGAGCAGGCAGGCACAGGATGGAAGGGAGACAAAGGGCAGACAGTGTATGGAAAGGAAAGAGGGCAGATGCTGGAAAGAAGGAGAGAGGGCAGATGCTCAAAAGAAGATAAGGCAGATGCTGGAAAGATGCAGGATGGAAAGAAGAGAGTTAAGAGAAGATAAGAAAAGCAGAAACCAGAGATGACAAAAGGTAGAAAAAAGATTTTATTTTGTTGCTTTAGCATAAAGTAGTATTGTAGCTGTATTGATAAACATCAATAAATAGAAAATGGAAATAAGGTAATCTCTTTATTGGACTAATTTTAATGCATTTTATTTTACTAACTTTTGGAGACCAAAACCCCTTCCTCAGGTCAGGACAGGATACTTGTAACAGCAGTATACTGAACTGACCTGAGAAAGGCGGTTTTAGCCCCTGAAAGCTTATTGAAAAATGGTATTATCCTATTTTCTATTTGTACTTGTTAATTTGTGAAGTGGTGATTGTTATAAGTCAGGGTTGTTGTTTTTTCAAATTTACATCTATCTTTATATTTTGCACAGTTTTCAGGGACATGGTCTCATTGTTTCTGTGGTGTTTCATTGTATGCAGAGTCTGGTTTCTTGGTGGTTCAGTTTAACTTTTGTCTACATATTTCTATTTTTCGTTTGTATGAGGGGCCGCTGAAAAGTTCTCACTCCAAACTAAGAAAAGAATCAGCCAGAGAATCGGCCAACAGCGAGCCAGTCAGTGTTAGCGATTATGTTTAGTGCATCCAGGCCTTTGCCTGGATAGTTACCTTACTTAAGTTGATATTTGCTGCTAACCAGATATGTTCTGGCTTTGCCCAGATTTTGCCCCTGGACTCCCTCTCCTCCTGGCACTACCTTTGCTGCCAGGAGTTGTAGTAACGCTGTCTGAGTAAGTGATGCTGAAAATCCAGGTACAACCCAGTCAGAGGGATTTATTCGTGTAAGAATGAAGCTCTGCTGGATATCAGCCCTTATTTATTTATTAAGATTTATTTAGCACTTTTTTTAAAGAGATACACACAAGACAGTATACAGCAAGAAGAATCCAAACAAGGGCAATAGAAAATTACAGTAGAAAAACATATTCAAATAACAGTACAGTTTATGGCATTGTATGCTACTTAGAATGTAAATAAAAACCCATTTTACTTTCATTTTAGTTGACTGTATATTTGAATTACTTATTGTTCTCCATCTGTCCTCCCACAATCATCTCAACCCCCTGAAACAACCTACTCTACTCTTATCTCCCCTGAAAATGACCAGATGTCTTTCGATAATCCACCTTTTTTTTTTGTAACACTTTTGTAATCCGCCTTGTATCAGATATCGTTTTGTAATCCAATTTTTATAACTCTATTGTAATCCGCCTTGAACCACAAGGTAATGGCGGAATAGAAATCCCTAATGTAATGTAATGTAATTAGAGCATATCTAATGCACAGTATATGTATTTTATATATCTAGCAAATGGAATAGGTTGGAATGGGATCATCTATCATTCGTGTAGCAGCCACTAGGAGGAGCTCTCTGACAAGTAAAACAGGAACTTTAGTTATTGCATACAAAATAAATAAATACTGTACATAAAACCAGCAGCTGCTGCTCCAGCATGAGAAATATACAAGATGCTCCCCCCTGATTTAAACCAGACCATCCCACTGGGCTCTCATATTTCAGTGTGTGCTATGCATCTTCCCAGGGGCTCTCACACTCACAGGCTAATAATTCACCGAGTCACTGGGGACCACAAGACTCAGCTCCATTCAAAGAGCGCAAGCTCGTTATTGAGATGTTTTTTGAAAAATGCATCCTAACAGCAGTAAAATTTTTTAAACCAAACATTTTTAAAGACAAGAAGGGCGTTAATAATTTCTGTGACTGATATGGAAAAAATGGTTAGGGTGGTGTTTTGGTACAATACAATTTCTTATGATCCACATTGATTTCACTGATAGTTTTGTGGGGGGGGGGGCTTTTTTGTGGCAGTGTCTTCCTGTTGTTTCAGCAGTGGGAACGGACAATGAGCACTCCACAAGAGCCAGCGTTATGAGCCAAAGCCTTGGTACAAGGTTCGAGCGTCCAAACGATGGTAAAAAAAAACGGTTTTGTACAGTTGTTTGGACGCAAAAACCTTGTACCCTGTTAGATTGGTGACCCCTGATGCAGGCGCATAGGTTCGCCGAAACACAGTACTGTGTCGGGTCCATGTAACTGTACATCCTGGATTAAAATAAACAAGGCTTTGACTCATATACCGCAGGCTCTTGTGGATTGCTCGTTGTCTGTTCCCACTGCTTTCTCTGTTGTTCGGTGTTTGTGGGACCTTGTCTTGTTGGACTCTTCTTGTGGTGCTTTTCCTGTTTTTCCTGTTTCCTGTTGTTTCCGCCAATTCTGCTACTGCGTATTCAAGATATCATGGGTGGGGCTTGTTACGCTTTCTTGCATAAATTTCTGAACAGTCCCATCGAAATCGACTCTGACTCCAAGGCAGTTGCTCTGTGACGAAACGCAGCTCTGTATTGATTCCTTTTTTTAGTGAACATATAATAAACATTACCCTTGTGTTGGAATCAGAATGGTTCCCCCCTCCCCAACTTTTTAGGTTTTACTTTTTCGCTTTTGTCATGGCGGCTTTTCTTTATTTTACTCCACAATTACCAAGCACAGCTCTATGCAGACATTTCCTATTCTTATTGTAATGGCACAAGCTCTTACTGACCATATACATCATGACACGACACGATTACTCACTATAATGTTATCTCTAGCTATACAGACGGTGCTATACTGCTGGAAAGATCTCACCAAAGTTGACTTTCACATGTGGTGGAACGCCCTTTGTCTCACGGGCAAATATGAGAAGGTGTTTGCAGAAACATCTAACACAATGTCTCACTTCCTTACAATTTGGAAGCCTCTTCTAGATTACTGTGATAAATAACCTTTCGTATATTCATAACCATGTAGTTCTGCTTTACTTGGTCTTCATAGACTTTATGTATTCGTCCTGATATATACATCAGTGTATGCTAATGATCTCAGTATGCTTGCTGTACATGGGTTTCTCACACTCATTGTCTTCTACTCTCCACTCCTACGATACATGTCAGTATTTTGCTATGATGTACACTCTGAATTATGCTTCTTTCTTGTTGCTCATTTGTTCTTTTTGTAACTCTTAAACTTAATAAAAAATGTTTTGAACTACAAAAAAAGAAAGCAAAACTAGATAGTCCTAGAAATTACAATAAAAGCCATAATCCTATATGGTATCCTCCCTCCCTTTATCCCTCTTTCTTGGAATTCCTCAAACCCTAATACTACCAGATCCTCCCACAAATTAAAACTATCCTTCCCCTCGCTAAAAGGCATTTCCCACACAGGAAAGCTAGGGACCTCCCTCCACTTCAAAATCACTGAGCTCTGGAACAACCTTACCTCCCCTCTTCGGAACCTGAGCTCTCTCCAAGTTTTCCGCAAACATCTGAAAACCTGGCTTTTCTCAAAAAATGTAAGTCTCCCTCCAACTTAAGAATCAAGGAAACTCTTATATCTTGGCATCCCAAGTCCTCTAAATTTTCTTCACACTTCTACCTCTAACCCTCGTAGTTTCTTCCTATTTCTCCTACTGTAAACCGCGACGAGCTCTACGAACGTGGAGATGATGCGGTATACAAACCTAAGGATTAGATTAGATTAGATAATTATGAGTGGTAACCCAGTTATTTAATACCAGAATGAAAAATGACTTTATAATTGCAATTATCATTATTCCACAAATTTCCAAGATAAATATTTTCAAACATTTCAGAATAACATAAAGATCTTTAAATCTGTCAGCAGATTATTCCACTCTTTTGCCACTTGATAAGAAAAGGTTAAGATAAAGATACTTTTGACAGCAGTCCCTTGGAGGTTGGATAAGTTGTTTCTAAAATGTTGGATCTTATGGTCTGCTCTCAGAATTATGCAGTGTTATTGTATCTTCTGAATCTACACTGACAAGACCAAAGTGAAATAAAGAAGGGGATTCCTCATTTGAGGCTGTGAGAGTAGAGAACTTTCCACGGTTATTTTAATTTCTGGCTTAAGATCGGCTACTTTTCTGCAAAAGAGAGGAAGAGGCCAAGGGAAGTGAGACAAGTCAAAAAGAGAAAAAAAAGGGGGAAAATTTTCATTTTGACATATGGCAAACATGGAACCATTTTATTATTTTCTCCTATTAGCACAAAGAGAAATCTTTTCATTAGATCTAATCTAATCTAATCCTTAGGTTTGTATACCGCATCATCTCCACGTTCGTAGAGCTCGACGCGGTTTACAGTAGGAGAAATAGGAAGGAACTACAACAGAGGGTTAGAGGTAGAAGTGGGAAGAAAATTTACAGGACTTGGGATGCCAAGATATAAGAGTTTCCTTGATTCCTAAGTTGGAGGGAGACTTACATTTTTTGAGAAAAGCCAGGTTTTCAGATGTTTGCAGAAAACTTGGAGAGAGCTCAAGTTCCGAAGAGGGGAGGTAAGGTTGTTCCAGAGCTCAGTGATTTTGAAGTGGGTGGAAGTCCCTAGCTTTCCTGTGTGGGAAATGCCTTTTAGCGAGGGGAAGGATAGTTTTAATTTCTGGGAGGATCTGGTGGTATTAGGGTTTGAGGAATTCCAAGAAAGAGGGATTCATTTATCGTAGATTCATTTTGTTGACTGTCATCTTCCTTTTTTGCTGCTTATTTGTGAGCAGGCGTACCAGCAATGGATGAAGAGAGGATAAATTGTGACACCTGCTGCCAGCACAGTAGCCCTGTACGGCCTGGAGATCGGGTGGAGGCAAAACTCACAGCCCTAACAAGGGAGGGAGTCAGAGACATTGCACAATGGTGACACCTAGTGGCTGGATTTGGGGCTCCTGTTTGCAGGGTTCCTGAAGGAGCCCTGGTACATACCCCTTGGTGGCCAGGTCTTTGATTTGAGCCTAGTTTTCTCACCCTTCTTCCGGGCAAAATGAGGGCCTTGCAAGCAAGCCTACACTGTATGTTTGTTCCTGCATCTTTACCCTGAGCCAGTTCACTTGTTACTGGCTTTGCAAGCCAGTTTCCCTGCAGCCTGCTGGAAAGATAGGGCTTTCACCCTTTCCTCCCCTTTTTCTCTGTCTATGAGATTTGCTATCTTATAGTGTCCTCCTTTTTGGAGTTGAGTGCCCTCCTTTTTGGGTACTCTGAATAGGCAGCCCTAGTCCCCTGTAATCACTGGAGGGAGTAAAATTAGTTGGACAGGGATGCAACGCGGGGAAGAATTTCTGAGTTCTTGTTCATGAAGGCTCATGCTGCCAGATCCCAGTTCTGGTTTTCTATTGAACCGGAAGCTCAAAGGAGAACAAGGAAAGTTTTAAAAAAGTAATTATAATAATGTTGGCTCTCACCCTCTGCTGTCCCAGTGCACCCTTTGTTCAGCCACGTTTAATCAGTGGCTTATTGTACCATCTTGTGGACAAGAATGACCATTTCTTTAGCACCAAGACTGAGTAGCCCCCACTGAGCCCAGGGTTCCTCTATTTCCTGTGGTCCATCCTTCCTGCGGTGGATTTTGTTTACTAATTCTTGCAAGAGGTTCATCTTGCAGTTTCCCCACACATTGTATAGGTTCTTATTCTAGTCAAAATCCCAAGCATAGGCCATCCCATGCTCATAATTCAGATCCTGCACTTTAGTTCCAGTGAAAAAGATCCACATTCTATGAATTTGTGGTATTTACTATTTAAATTTAATTTGTCACCAAAGAAAGAAAGGATCTTAAAGTACCGCACAGGCAAAGAAAATCATGCAATGAACAAGACATTACTACAAAGGGCATGGGACTTATATACTGCTTTTTCTATGTGGTTTATGCATTTTAGACAGGTACTGCAGCGGGAATTGAACTCACAACCTCAGGGTACTGAGGCAACTGCTCTAGCCACGCCTCCTCTCCCAGTGGTCTATGTTGCTAACATTCCCCCGTAATGTGAGGAGCGAGTTTCAGTCTCTGGTAACCAGTCGAGTTTGTGATGTCATAATGCCTCATTCCACCCATAAGAGTCAACCTCCTCAGTGATGTCACAATAGCTTGATTGTAAAGGACTTGACACACTGCTTTCTCTGTGTGGTTACAATCAAAGCAGTTTTACATATTTTAGACGGGTGCTTATTTTCTACCTGGGCAATGAAGTGTTAAGTGACTTGCCCAAGGTCACAAGGACCTGCAGTGGGAATGGAACTCACAACCTCAGGCTGTTCTAACCACTAGGCCACTCCTCTACAATAAAATAATCCTATAAAAAAAAACCAGTCATTACAATAAATTCTAAGCTCTGTTAGAAACAGTTCTAATCTACTTTCTCTCTCTTTCGAAGATGCTCTTTCACCAAGCTCGGGTCAGCGCCACTATGTGCTTACCACGAGAACTGCTGAGGTGCCCTTTGGTAAAATCTTCATGTGTGTGCACCAACCATGTCCTAAAAAAAGTTTCCTAAAGTTTTCTCGAGGGGGTCATGTCTGGAAGTGGACAGCGGGCTTTCCACCGCGAATCACTAAGCGCAGACACATTACCAGGGTCACCAGATTTTATGTTCATAAAATCCGGATCCATGGCCCCGCTCCCAGGCTCGCTCATTTCAACCCAGCCCCGCCCCCGTTCTGCCCACGTCACGCTCCAGCCTCACCTCCCAGCCCCGCCCCCTCAAGTGCTCGGAGCCGCCTCAGGAGGGCATCTGCGCAGGTGTGACATCACCGTACCGAGCTGGAAGTTTTTCAAAACCCAGACAACGTGAAAAGCCTTCCGGACATGTCCTTTAAAAAGAGGACATGTCGGGGTAAATCCGGACGTCTGCTAATAATAATAATAATCAGTTTATATACCGCAAGGCCGTATAGTTCTATGCGGTTTACAATAGCTTTAAAAAAAACAAATCAATAAAAGAAGTTGAATAGAACTGAAAAAGTTAAAAGCCAATAATTAGAGACACTGAAATGATCAAAATAGCGCAAAATAAATTTTTTACGAATTAGCTGCCTAAATACGTCGAAAACAGCTATGTTTTTAGATGCCTCCTAAATTCCCCATAAGTGTCAGTAAGCTGATTAGCACAGGATTAACATGTGAGCCCATGCTAACCGAAGCACAAGACCATTAATTGAGAAAATGGAAAATCACCCATTTTCCAGCTTTAGCACGTGAGAAGGACTTGCATAACGGCACGCTAAGGCCACTTTTTACCGCAGCTTAGTAAAAGAACCCTATAATATCATAGAAACATGAAGCACAAGGGGGGGAGGGGAAGATTCTGTAAATGGCGTCTACAAAGATAGGCCTAGCTTTTGTCAATCACACTTATTACAGAATCTCACCTGACTTAAAACTTAGGCGCCTGTAATGTAGGCCAGGGTTTTAAAGGCCTGCATTATAGGCACCTAAGTCCTTTAGAGAATCGCGCTTAGTGGCACTTAAGTCCTTTCCCGCCCCTAAACACGCCTACTTTGGAGTTAGGTACCATTATGCACCCAATTAATTTTTGTATTTTTTTTTCCCAATTATGAGCTTGCTAAAGCTCATAATTGAAGCCAATTTACTAATTAAGCGGTCCTTTTACTAAGAACATAAGAATATTAGAATTGCCGCTGCTGGGTCAAACCAGTGGTCCATCGCACCCAGCATTCCGTCCACGCGGCAACCCCTAGGTCAAAGACCAGTGCCCTAATTGACACTAGCCTTACCTGCGTACGTTCTGGTCTTGCAGGAACTTGTCTAACTTTGTCTTGAATCCCTGGAGGGTGTTTTCCCCTATAACAGACTCCGGAAGAGCGTTCCAGTTATCTACCACTCTCTGGGTGAAGAAGAACTTCCTTACGTTTGTACGGAATCAATCCCTTTTCAACTTTAGAGAGTGTCCTCTCATTCTCCCTACCTTGGAGAGGGTGAACAATCTGTCTTTATCTGCCCCTGGAGGGTATTTTCCCCTATAACAGCCTCCAGAAGAGCGTTCCAGTTTTCCACCACTCTCTAGGTGAAGAAGAACTTCCTTACATTGGTACGGAATCTATCCCCTTTTAACTTTAGAGAGTGCCCTCTCGTTCTCCTTACCTTGGAGAGGGTGAACAACCTGTCTTTATCTACTTTGTCTTGAATCCCTGGAGGGTGTTTCCCCCTATGACAGACTTCGGAAGAGCATTCCAGTTGTCTACCACTCTGGGTGAAGAAGAACTTTCTTACGTTTGTACGGAATCTATCCCCTTTCAACTTTAGAGAGTGCCCTCTCGTTCTCCCTAACTTGGAGAGGGTGAACAACCTGTCTTTATCTACGAAGTCTATTCCCTTCATTATCTTGAACGTTTCGATCATGTCCCCTCTCAGTCTCCTCTTTTCAAGGGAGACGAGGCCCAGTTTCTCCAATCTCTCACTGTACAGCAACTCCTCCAGCCCCTTAACTATTTTTGGCACTCATCTCTGGACCCTTTCGAGTAGTACCGTGTCCTTCTTCATGTACAGCTAAGTATTAGCACACGCTAAACGCTAACGCGTCCATCATAGTCTACGGACATGTTAGCGTTTAGTGTGCATTAAAACGGCTTTGTGCGCCTTAGTAGAAGGACCCCTAAGTTGGGCACATAACATTAAGCAACTCTTAAAGATTTGCCCCCTAGGGTTTTTTCCTCCATGAACGACTGGGCTCGATTGCACGTTATGAAATGTTGGGTATTTGGCTCATTTCCCCTTTGATGTTCGCTCCACGTTTTGCCACAGGTGGAACACACACAGTTTGTTTTGAGTTCTTGTATCTCCTCAGAGGAAACTCTCTTCTTACACGATAGCATTTCAGTCCCAGTTATCTAGTTTTCAGTTCCAAAAGAAATATCAGGGGTTTGTGAAAACATCTGTTTACATAAGCAGAGAGCAAGACGCACCCAGTTAACGAAAGCCAGGCTAAGAAGCAGAAGAGAAAAGGAAGGGTAACACACGAGCACAATTGAACATTCAGCAGGGAAAACTCTTTCTCCAGACCTTTTTTTTTTTTTGTCAGAGAGGAGTGGATTTGTGTTCAGGAGTATAAATTCCTTTTCCATGCTCATAAACCTATTTTTGTACTGAGAAAACAGACTGACCTCTGCTCTACAGTAATTCAACCAGAGGCCCAGATGACATCCAGGTGCTGGTAAAGATAAATATATTTGCCCTCCAAACTTTCATAGATGGAGCCCTGGGAGCAGAGTGGATCACTCATAGAAGTAGTTCACGCAGTTTGCAAACCTGCTCTTGGTTATGAGAACCATTTGCTCCTGAGGGATCTGCAGTAAATTCCCCTATGTTGCTTTTTTTTTTTTTTTTGGGGGGGGGGGGGGTGGAGCTTTGTTTACCTTAATCTTAGATTAGAATCTAACAGGGGTGGACAATAAGGGTCATAAGCCCATAACCACCTATCAAAATTGAGAGGGGAGGGGTAAAAATGATTGCTTATGGTTTATTGAAAGTTGAAAATGTTTTATCTGGATTTATCATATGTCCGTGTAATCGTTGATAGTCTGGAATAGCAATAAAGATATATATAGATAGATAGATATAGATCTATATAAAATTGATTAAAGTAAATGAGGCTCTCTGTGACCCTGGGCAAGTCATTTAATCTCCCCATTGACCCAAGCACATTAGACAGACTGTGAGCTTGCCAGAACAGCCAGGGTAAAATGCTTGAGTACCTGAATAAATTAATGTAAACCGTTCTGAGCTTCCCTGGGAGAACAGTAGAGAAAACTGAATGAGTGAAAAGCTTCTGCCTTGATAACCAGAGCTGAGATTGTGATGTCATAATGCCTCATTCCACCAATGCCTAAGAGCCAACTTCATCAGTGATGTCACAATGGCTTGATTGTCTTTACTTGGCTCACTTTTACTACCTGTTGATTTCTAGAGTGGGGCAGTGGTTAAAGCTACAGCTTCAGCACTAAATATTTTTTGTATTTTTTAGGGCATATGTCGGAGCAGAGAGCGGGTATCCCTGCATTAACCAATTAGGGGGAATTCATCAATGGGGACCTTGCTGCGTGCACACTAAACGCTAAAAATGTCCCTGATATTCTTATGCGCGTCCTAATGCAATGCGGTAATGCTCGTTGATGAATTCCCCCCCTCCCCCCACCTTAGTACATTAAATTACTACACATTAACTGGTTAGCACACAAATAATGCAGGAGTCCTTACCGCCTACAAAATTAGAACATAAGGATGTAAGAGTTGCCCGTAAAACTGGCCTTAGTGTGCGGCAATGACCTGTCTAAGGGCACGCTAAGGCTATTTCTTACCGCAGGCTTTTTGAGGGGTTAGTTCAACTATTTTTTTACTCCATGCATGTGCAAAAGCAGAGAGTGTTTTCCCACAGTTCTGCAGCTGTAATTAAACCCATCCTCTTCTCTCCTCCACTTCTTCATCTCTGAGTGTGATCCCATTTGTCCTCTGCATTTCTTTAGGATTTAGGGTTTTCCTGGCTCTGGAACAAATCTAGTTCCTTGAAATGGACATCTAAGTTTCCTTTTACAGGGTTTCCTGCTCACACTCAGCACAGGAAAACTCCCCCGGATAATTTCTTCTCTCCTTATGTTAGCACCGGATAGGGACACTTACATCTCTTTCACCCTTTGCGGCAATTATTTGGGTTTTTTTTTTTTTTTTTAATCCCGTTCTCTCCAGCGAGCTCAAAACGGGTTACAGATTAACATACGTAATCTACAGTACAGTCAAAATGGGTTACAATTTGGTATAAATACAATGTGTGCATCCTAACGACGCATACAGAAGATCTAATTCCAATATACGTGTCTTCTATTCCTTACTCATAGGCCCACAGGCAAGAGTTTAGGTGGCTAGGTAAGTTTTTATTGCTTTTTTAAAAATTTAGGAGTCCATCAAGCGATCTGATCTGTGGGGGCACTTGATCCCATCAACTTGGTAAGAAGTGGGAGTAAGATCGTCGTCTGGCGTGCTGTAGTTGGAGGGCACAAGCAGAGAACATAAGAACATAAGAACATAAGCAGTGCCTCTGCCGGGTCAGACCATAGGTCCATCCTGCCCGGCAGTCCGCTCCCGCGGCGGCCCAAACAGGTCACGACCTGTCTGCATCACCAGAAGGGGCTCCCTTGCCACCTTGGTTTCTCATTTAAGTCCTATCTTCCCATTGTAGTCCTAACCCTCTGGTCTTGCACATGCACGACCTGTTGGGTTTCTATACTTATTACCTGGTTGGCTTTCTATACTTATTACCTGGTTGGCTTTCTATATCTGTGTTACATCCCAGCTCCTCCCCCAGTATCCCACGATCCCTTTATCCCTCAGGAATCCGTCCAATCCCTGTTTGAATCCCTGTACCGTACTCTGCCTGATCACTTCCTCCGGTAGCGCATTCCAAGTGTCCACGACCCTTTGGGTGAAAAAAAACTTCCTTGCATTTGTTTTGAACCTGTCTCCCTTCAGTTTCTCCGAGGGTGTTTGGAGGCATGTTTTCTCCATGATTTGCAGCAGTGTCTGCATTTCTGGGCTTGTAAGCTCTTCTAGTCTTCAAGACTATACAGACCAACGCTCCGGCATTTATAGATAGGCTTTTGATTCCACAGAGCTCATCGAGAGTTCTTAGATCTACTTCACAGTTTTTACCCTTAATGTTCCTTCCTTGAAAATTATCGGAACACACCGTGCTTCTATTTTTTTCTGTAACTGCTCCAATGACTTGGAATTCTCTTCCCTTATATCTAAGACTCGAACAAGATTTGCAGAAATTTAAGAGTAGTTTAAAGTGCCTTCTTTTTAAAGAAGTTCACTACTGGAAATAATGGTAACCAGTCCCTTAACCACAGAAAGTCACGACTATATTGACCCCAGAAGAAGCCAGAGTGGCGAAACGGGTCCCGTCGGGCCGATAGTTCGAGCACAGCTGATAAGCGACTCATTGAAAAAGATAAGTGTCGCTAGATAAAAGTTTGCATATATATTAACAGCAAACCAATAAGTTTTAAAAGCATTGAAAAATATTCAAAAAATACGGTTTGAAGCCCAATGAATGAAAAAGTGCCTACCTGTATCAGATTGCTGTTTCTTTAGCAATTACAGGTTACTGAGGGCTTCATTCCATGACCAAGTATATTCCAGTCCGTTTTTTTGTGACTTTCTTTTTAAAGAAGCCTTTAACTGAAAATACAATGTCCAACCAAGATGTAATACTTTACGATTTCAGCCATCTCCAAATTAAGATTTTTAATAGCTCTCTTATTTGGCCCCCATCTCCACCAGCAATCCTCTTCTTCCTACCCTCCTTATGTACTTCCCTTTTATGTACTTTTTCTTTAAAATTGTATTTCCTCCCCTCTTTCCTACTGTTTCCCGTGGCTTTAAAAAGCAAATACCCAAGTAGGTCTGGTAACGAATTATGTATATGTGATTTCTTTAAAATCATTTTTTTTACCTTTTGTATAACGCTTTGTAATTTGGTAAAGCGTTCAATCAAATAACATGAATAAACTTGAATAAAACTTAAACTTGAACTTGTTATCCCAAAAGAATGTCGACAGATAGAGAGCGTATTCCCTCTGCAGAGCTGTGGTTATGAAGAGGTTGTGGTGGCGGTTAATTGGTCTGAAATAAATCATGGAGACCCCTGAGAAAGGAAGCTAGCTTTATTCATAATCATTTATGGAAAAACATCATCTTAGGAAAAGCTGTGCAAAGGGTCACGAGATCCTGCAATTCCCCTTGCTCCTTAGGACAGGTCTCAAACTGTGGGTGTTCTTTATTAAAAAAAAAAAAAAAAAAAGCTAACGATGTTTATGGGATATGGACAGCGGACTTTGCCAGGGAGTTAGTTAAGTGAAGTTAAATGATTTTATATGCACGAGAAATTCTTTTAAATGTGATAACTCATAAGGGGAGAGTGTGGTTCAGTGGTTAAAGCAGTGCCTCGCAACCTTTGTTAAACCGCAGCACATTAAACGTAGTGGCCGTGGCTCAAGGCGTCCGGAAGTGCACGGATTTTGACGCAATGATGTCATGCACATGCGCAAAGGTGGGATGGAAAGAGATCTGGTGGAAACAACTTCCTGTTGGAAACAGGGGGTATGAAACCAAATCCACAGAAATCCCTCCAACAGACCCGAACCACAATGTGACAGCGTAAAGGTTCTGTAATAATAAATGCCACCCAAAACCTAACTGAAAAGAGCATTCGAGTAAAGAGAGACCCTCGGGGTGGATCAGATCAGAAGCAACTGTGGATCTCTGGCTCCCAGCCAAAGTTCATCAAGCAATGGTTAGACTAGGGATGAGAAATATGAAAAATGCCCTGAATGATTGCAGATTAAAGATCTTAGGCCACCTTTTATCAAGCTGCGCTAGCGGTTTTAGCGCTAAATTGAGCTGACATTAGATGAGATGGCATTAGTTGAGTTGGCGTTAGTTGAGCTGGCGTTAGTTGGCGTTAGTTGAGCTGTCGTTAGTTGGCGTTAGTTGAGCTGGCGTTAGTTGAGCTGGCGTTAGTTGGCGTTAGTTGAGCTGGCGTTAGTTGGCGTTAGTTGAGCTGGCGTTAGTTGAGCTGGCGTTAGTTGGCGTTAGTTGAGCTGGCGTTAGTTGGCGTTAGTTGAGTTGGCGTTAGTTGAGCTGGCGTTAGTTGGCGTTAGTTGAGCTGGCGTTAGTTGGCGTTAGTTGAGCTGGCATTAGTTGGCGTTAGTTGAGCTGGCGTTAGTTGGCGTTAGTTGAGTTGGCGTTAATTGAGCTGGCGTTAGTTGGCGTTAGTTGAGCTGGCGTTAGTTGGCGTTAGTTGAGCTGGCGTTAGTTGAGCTGGCGTTAGTTGGCGTTAGTTGAGCTGGCGTTAGTTGAACTGGCGTTAGTTGGCGTTAGTTGAGCTGGCGTTAGTTGGCGTTAGTTGAGTTGGCGTTAGTTGAGCTGGCGTTAGTTGGCGTTAGTTGAGCTGGCGTTAGTTGGCGTTAGTTGAGTTGGCGTTAGTTGAGCTGGCGTTAGTTCTACCTGCGGGTTTAGCATGTGCTAAAATTCTGTGTGCGCTAAAAACGCAGCTTTGTAAATGGAGCCCTTAGTGCTGCTTCTCAATTGAGACCAGTTTTGGCTGGACTGGAACCTGAAAGAAGCAGGAGAGAATGTGGGGCCAAAAAGAAAAAAAGGGAACACCCACAGTTTGAGACCTGTACTACGGAGGAAGGGTGATCGCAGGATCTTGTGACCCTCTGCACAGCTTTTCCTACGATGATGTCTTTTCCTAAATTATGATGATGAAGCTAGCTTCCTTTCTCAAGGGTCTCCAAGGAGGTAGGCAATCAATTTATATACCTCCATGATTTATTTCCCAGCAATTAACCGCCGCTGCAACCTCTTCATAACCACAACTCTACAGAGGGAATGCAATCTCTGTTTATTGACATTCTTTTGGAATAACAGAATGGTCAGTTGGTTTACAAGCCCGGAAATGCAGACGCTGCTACAGCCAATGCACTGACCATGGTGATTGTTAACTGTCCCAAGGTTTTTTTTTGTTTATTTTTTTATTGTTGCATGTTTTATTTTCCTGATTCTGTGTGCAGGAATGCCTGATGACTATGGAGCAGGCGTTTGATGTATCTGGTGTCAGGTCAAAAGCGCGCCGGGACAAAGGCGCACCCAGACAATTGAGCGCAGTGCGGGGGTGCGCGCCGCAGAAAATTACTGTTTTTAGGGCTCCGACGGGGGGGGCGTGGGGGGGAACCCCACCACTTTACTTAATAGAGATCGCGCCGCGTTGTGGGGGCATTGTGGGGGATTTGGGGGGTTGTAACCCCCCACATTTTACTGAAAACTTCACTTTTTCCCTGTGTTTAGGGAAAAAGTTAAGTTTACAGTAAAATGTGGACGGTTACAACCCCCCAAACCCCCCATAACGCCGGCGCGATCTCTATTAAGTAAACTGGGGGGGCTCCCCAACAAAACCCCCCATCGGAGCCCCTAAAAACTGTAATTTTCTTCGGCGCACGCCTCCGTCTTGCGCTCAGTTGTCGGCGCACGCCTTTGTCTTTCGCGGGGTTGTCTATGAACCGATGTATCTAGATTATTTTATTTAATTAAAAAAACCCCTCTCACTTTCTCAGCTTCACAAAATCACCCAGGGCAACTTAAAAAAAAAAAAAATCATATGAAATAACTATTTCTGAATGAATGCACCCTCTTTGCAAAGAGGATACACTGTTTATCAGGAAATGAAAACAAAAAACATGCATTTTTTTTCTTCTTGTTTTCATTTGTTAATGACATGCAATATGGCAGGGATCTCAAAGTCCCTCCTTGAGGGCCAAAATCCAGCTGGGTTTTCAGGATTTCCCCAATGAATATGCATTGAAAGCAGTGCATGCACATAGATCTCATGCATATTCATTGGGGAAATCCTGAAAACCCGACTGGATTGCGGCCCTCAAGGAGGGACTTTGAGACCTCTGCAATATGGTATTTGCCATTTCCCAGGCCATTGTAAACAACAGTCAATCCCTAGTATCCAGCCAGCTTTGCTATCTAAGGGTCCCTTTTAAATAGGCACGGTATTAATTCTCCTGTGACAAATGTAATGAAGCCCATTCAATTGCTATGAGCTTTGGTGCATTTACTGAGGCAGCATCGCCTTTCCTCCAAACGATACAGATTAAGATCTTTAAGTCTGTCCCCATACACCTTATGACAAAGACCACACACCTCTGGACTGACTCCATCCTTTTTAGATCATTTTGAAGGTGTGGCCTCCAGAATAGTACACAGTATTCTAAATGAGGTCTCACCAGAGTCTTATACAGGGGCATCAATACCTCCTTTTTCCTACTGGCCATACCTCTCCCTATGCAACCTAGCATCCTTCTAGCTTTCGCCGTCACCTTTTCAACATGTTTGGCCACCTTAAGATCATGGCTTCACACTTAAAAGTTCTGTGGACTGTCTTCACCCACCTCCTGTCTTCAGCTGTAAAATAAATAAGCTACATGTACGACTCCCGAGCGCACGTCCTGCCAGAAGGGAAAGACAGGCGGAGTTGTGGAACGTTAGCATTACTGCATGCAAAACAGCTGGAAATCTTGAAGCCTGAGGAACAATGGAGCAATCTTCCTCTGGAAACTCTGCGGGGATTGGAGACTGCTGACTGCTGGCAACATTTTCGGATCCAGAAGCAGAAGAAACACAGGGAAGAAATTATGAATCATAGAAGGCAAAAGATCACTACTACTATTACTCCTACATATCATTTCTATACACTGCCAAACATGCACAGTGCTGTACATTAAACATAGACAATCCCAGCTCGATATAGCTTACAATCTAAACAGACAAATGGAACAAAGAGGGCTTAGGGATCCATGAAGACACCCACTTTATAAAAGGCAACAGAGACTCCTATGAGCATAAAATGGTCACCTAGAATCTGCCTCAGAGTTTGTGCCACTATGTCAGTGTTCTCTGTGCATGTATTTACATATTTTATAAAAACAATCATACATCCCAACTCCTTGCCCTACCCAAAGTTTCCAAGTTTATTCAAACCTTGATATACCACACATCAAACGTCTGAGTGGTTTACAGAAAGGGTGGTAGATGTGTGGAATAGTCTCCTAGTTGAGGTGGTGGAGATGGAGACTGTGTCTAAACTCAAGAAAATGTGGGACAGGCATGTGGGATCTCTTAGGGGAGGAGGAGATCGTGGATACTGCGGATGGGCAGACTGGATGGGCCATTTGACCTTTATCTGCCATCATGCTTCTGTGTTTCAACAAACCTTAAAAATGATCACCATTCCACCTTTATTTTTTGATTGGAAGGCTTATGTTCAAATAAATATACTCCCAAGAAATAATTTGATTGAAAGAATACAATCTGCTTTGGAGATCTAGGACTCCGCTGTTAAGCATATTTCAGGCTCTTTCTCCATAAATAGTTCCTTTTTATGAATTATATGGGTGTTATGGGAAAAATCTTCAATTTATACATCCTATTTGCTGAGTAAGACCATTTCTATTCTCTTTAAGGTGGAGCAGCATTCGATCTTTCAGCTGTAATTGCTTTGGTTGATGAAAAAGGAATTTGATGGAAATTAATATGATGAATTTTAATTTAATGACTATTTTATTGTATTATAATATTGTATATTTACTGATTTCTTCAATAAAAATGTTATAAATTATTTGTATCTGTTTTAAATCACTATTTGGTATGGCACCTGCCTACCTGGTTTCGCATTTTTCCTTGGACTGTTCCAACAGATCCACACATCGAATTCATTTGTTCACTCTTCCAACAGTAAAAGCTTGTAGGTATAAAAGATTTTTTGATAGAACCTTTGCTTTTCAAGCTGGCAGAATGAATGACTGGTTGGGTAATATCTTTATGCATGCGCCGTCTTATCTCACTTTTAGAAAATTAGTAAAAACTCAGCTGTTTGATCGATTTATAATTTGAAGGTTTATTGTTTTAACTTATTTTTAACTCATTTTCATTCTTATTTTAATACTATATTTCAGATGATATGTATTTTTCTACTGCTTGTCCAGTATTTCTTGCTGTAAATCGCCTCGAACTATTATGGTGTAGGCGGTATATAAGAATAAAATTATTATTATTATTTTATGTATGTTTATAAGAACATAAGAACATAAGCAATGCCTCCGCTGGGTCAGACCTGAGGTCCATCGTGCCCAGCAGTCCGCTCACGTGGCGGCCCAACAGGTCCAGGACCTGTGCAGTAATTCTCTATCTATACCCCTCTATCCCCTTTTCCAGCAGGAAATTGTCCAATCCTTTCTTGAACCCCAGTACCGTACTCTGCCCTATTACATCCTCTGGAAGCGCATTCACACGTTGGGTAAAGAAGAACTTCCTAGCATTCGTTTTGAATCTGTCCCATTTCAACTTTTCCGAATGCCCTCTTATTCTTTTATTTTTTGAAAGTTTGAAGAATCTGTCCCTCTCTACTCTCTCTATGCCCTTCATGATCTTGTAAGTCTCTATCATATCCCCTCTGTCTCCTCTTCTCCAGGAAAAAGAGTCCCAGTTTCTCCAATCTTTCTCTCTCTCTCTATTTCTCTCTGTCTCCCTTTCTCTCTCTCTCTCTTTCTCCCTTTCTCTCTCTCTCTTTCTGTCCCTCTCCACTCTCTCTATGCCCTTCATGATCTTGTAAGTCTCTATCATATCCCCTCTAAGTCTCCTCTTCTCCAGGGAAAAGAGACCCAGTTTCTCCAATCTTTTTTTCTTTCTCTCTCTCTCTCTCTCTCTATTTCTCTCTGTCTCCCTTTCTCTCTCTCTGTCCCTCTCTACTCTCTCTATGCCCTTCATGATCTTATAAGTCTCTATCATATCCCCTCTAAGTCTCCTCTTCTCCAGGGAAAAGAGTCCCAGTTTCTCCAATCTCTCAACGTATGAAAGGTTTTCCATCCCCTTTATCAGACGTGTCGTTTAACCTGTAACCCATTCTGAGCTCTTTGCAGAAAATGGAATAGAAAATGAATTAAATAAATAAATACAGCTTGAAATCACTATGGAAAAAGACCTCATTTTGATTTAATTTATAGTCACCCAACCACTAAAAGCACAGAAGGAATGTATTAATGAATCTATCATAAGAGCTTGCTCCACACTGGTTTTGTTGTGGTCGCATCATATAGGGTTACCATATGGCTCCAGCAAAAGGAGGACGGATTGAGACATCCGTGTTTTACTTCCATTGATTTCAATGGGAGTAAAACCCGGACGTCTCAATCCGCCCTCCTTTTTCATCAAGTTTCAATTTTCTATATTTTTGATATACCGTTTATCATACAGGTATCTAAATGGTTTACAATAAAATGAAATGCATATAAAAAAAAATATTAAAAAATTAAAACTTATATAAACTAAGAAAATGGGGAAAATTTACGCATAGATGTACATGATACATTAGGAGAGGGTGGGAAGGAGAGGTTAATAAATACATCGAGATGAAAATAAAAATAAAAAGAAGAAAATGGAAAAGGGAAGTACAGTTAGGTTGGGGGGGGTCACTTCAAAAGAAGTGTTTTGGTTGTCTTAGGATTTATGCAAAGGAAGATCAGTCTTCATAGATAATGGAATTTATAGGGTGAAGGAAACAAGTAAATATACAATAATATAATACAAATAGATATGCATTATGATTAAATCCATAATTATGATATTTTCATACATATTTCTATCATTCCTCCAAAATATATTTCCATATGCCCTATTTCATCCCCCCCTTCCCCCTTTCCCCCTTCCCTATCCCCCATTCTTTTTATTTTATATTCAATTTATTACATTGTAATACATTTCCATATAACCAATTCCATCCTACTCATACATCCCCCAGTTCCCTCCCCCCCCCCCCGAATGGAAGGTGACACAAAATACCAGGTATTAAGATGCAATGAATGTTTCCAAAGCTTCGATGCAAATCATTAATAATCATACTTCGTGCTCTAGATGAAAGATTTTGAAGGCGTCTTAAAAGAGGAACGTTTTAAGTTTGGATTTCAATTTAGCAGGCCAGAAGTAGTTCAGCAAGTGACAGGGCTCAGTAAAACAAAGCTACTGAAAGCAACCAGAGCTACTCTGTGGGAAATCCTTCCAAGTGATTCAACAAGCTGAGGTTTGTTTTCCTTTTCTTTGTTCCAAAAGCTCTCCCTGATCAGTGACCTGAATTTGTTCTATTATTCCAGATGCGATCCCTTTGTGAGCCATCCAAAGCACATAATTTATGCAGAACTAGCAATTTCCCGTTGTAAACTTCTGTTTTCAGACATAAAGAACCCCCCAGGGCATTGCAACTCAAGCTCTACGTTCCACACGTGCTGCCTTTCCCATTATTGTATATTGCTGTTTACTTATGGAAGGAATTTTACTTATAAGAATATATTTTCAGTCACAATGTGCTCTTCCCTCCGGAAGCAAATCCTGTTAGAATCAGAAAATAATATTAAATATTGAACAGTACTGGGCAGACTATGTCGGGAACTCCCTACAGCCATTTCCTTATGGCGATCTGCACGGGGCAGGAGCGTAGGAAGATCGCTCCTGCCCCAAAAGCCCTCTAGACCACCAGGTAAGGCCGGGAAGGCGGCAGGGAGGTAGGGTGGGTCAGAGCCGGATAATCACGGTTTTTCAGCATTCGCGGTCCGGCTCTGCCCGTATCCCCTGCGAATGACGAGGGAGAAGTGTAAATTCATTTAAACTGTTCTGACCTCTCTGGGGAGAACAGTATAAACATTTTTTTTTTAAACCCCAATATAAGAACATTAGCCACACAGATGGTCTCTCAATAATGAGAATGCGTTGTTGATTTTATGTTATAACATTTTATTGAAGAAATCCAATAAATATCCAATAATATAATACAATAAAATAATTGTTACATATTAAATTTACCCTATTAACATTCCATCACTTGTCTTTCATTTCTTCAAAATAAATTTCAAAATTACCTATTACAACTTTGTTGATTTTAGTCATGTTTGCATTTTCTTTAGTATAGATTAAAGAGAAGTCTAATTAATTATTCTAAGGGCTCCTTTTATCAAGGTGAGCTACGGGGGTTAGCGCGTTGGACATTTCATTATGCGCTAACCCCCGCGGCAAGCCAAAAATGCAATATAAGATCTTATTGTGTGTCTCCCAGGAGGACCTTCCTTATGAAGCCAAGAATAGTCTATTCTTGGCTTCATAAGGAAGGTCCTCCTGGGAGACACACAATAAGATCCTGTATTGCATTTCCCGGAAGTACGTGTAAGTGGTCAAGGAACGTAATCTCTTAATTGCAATGAGAATGATGTCCCCTGGGAGTAGGCAACACAAGTCTCCAAACCAGGTACCCTGGAGTTGTAGACAGGGCAGGATTAATTCGTCGAGGGCCTCTAGGCACACAAGTACAATGGGCCCCCAGCACCGCCCCACCCCACCATGCGCCCAGGCGGAAACAGGAAGCTGCGTCAGAGGGAAGCTTTGGGCAAGCAGCACCGCTTGCAAAATTACAGTTCCCGTTGCTTTTCTTACCCGCGTTGCTTGCTTGTTTTACTTTCTGTCGATGGGGGGGGGGGGCCGCGTTGCCGATCGATGCTGGAGGGGCCCATCGCCGTTTGGAAAAAACAATGTTGATGCCCCTGATCATTTCGAGCCCTAGGCATGTGCCTACTGGGCCTATTGGTTAATCCTGCCCTGGTTGTAGATAGTCAATTGGTATAGTCTCATCCTTCAAGTACCTGTGATGGAATTGTAAAGGTACTTTCATTTGGGAACCCAATGTAAATTCTGTGGATATTGATACTTAACGAGCAGAGTTAAGATCAACTGGTGACAACGGCTAAATATAATGACAATCTGGAGACAGGCAAACACGTCTCCCTGGGATAGGTTAATTTGTTCCTGAGAGATGAATGGGATCTGGTGCAATCCTTCCTCCGTTACCAATTAAGAGTTATCTTGAGATATAAGGGACAGTCAGTCTACTGTACTTCTCCAGTTGTTTTCTTCCTAAATAGGGACAATAATAGACTTTAGAAACAAGTGGTACTGACCAGTGGCATATAAGGGGGAGGGTCTGCCCTGGGTGCCATCTTGGTGGGGGTGCCGGCACTTGTCCTCCTCTCCGCCTCCCCCCCCCCCCACCCCCCGCATCTTCCTGGCTCCCCTGCTGTGCGCGTGCTCCCCTTCCCTCATACCTCTTTAATTTTCCCAGAGCGAGTAGCACCACAAACTTGCTGCCCGCATCGGTGTCGGCTCTCTTTGATGTCACTTCTGGGTCCCACACTTAGGAAGTGACGTCAGAGGGAGAGCAGACAGGATGCGGACAGCGAGCTCGTGATGCGGCTTGCACTGGGAAAATGAAAGCGGTGTGGTGAAGGGGGATGCGTGCACAGCAGGGGGGGGGGTCAGGCAGGAGCAGAGAGTGGAGAAGAGGATGGGGGAGGGGCGCCACTCATCTTTGCTACGCCACTGGGACCGACTCTGCAGAGCCTGTAAATATCTCAGTCTCTTCAGGGGATCCGTTTAAAATTTATACAGCGTGCGTTCTATCGTTTGATAGCGCTTTCAAGATTTTCAAATTTCCCATAGAGTTAAATGTCATCACACATAAATTCCACCAGGGATCTCGCTATTTGCTTCACTTGTTCTCCATCTGCTCCACCTTTGCTGACAGAATGCCAGTCTCGGATATACATTACCTTATCTCTTGTTCCAGAAATAAATTCTTATTTGTTATACAGTAGTAGGTAATTGATCAGGCAAAGACCAGGCAGTTTTACATTGTGCTCAAGGGGACAAAGGCAGATCTCAAGCTAAAGCGCGCGAACTCCCCAGAGACCAATTTCTGGGAATTGATAATAGCACCCTAGACATTGAGAACAAAATACGGACAGGCAATGTGTCACGTAAGGAAAGCTTAGAAGGTAAAATCTTGTATTATAACTATGGCAAATCTAACCTGTAAACTGTCTGGGTGTCAATTACGATAAAACTTGTACTGTAAGTATAATCAGGGTGAATTGTAACTGATAAACTGTATATTATATACCAGTATATTAGTATTAGACCCGCAATATGTGTCTAACTAGAAATAAAACTTGTATTGAAATTATGGCAAATCTAATGTAAATTGTAACCTGTTAACTATGTATGTTTAACCTGTAACCCAGTCTAAGCTCTTAGAGAATAGAATTTGAAATAAATAAATGCAGTGCAAGTCCCATGACCCAGGATCAAAGTCTTGACATCCCTGATCTCTGAGATTCAACTTTCTTGGATCTCCTCTTAAGATGAATGTACTTCTAAGAAGGGGAGACCTCAGTTTTCTGGCCTATTACCTGCAAGAACAGAGAACATCCTTTCTGAATTAATTTCCAGTGGCCTATCACTAATACATACACAGTTATTTAGTCAATTTAATTCCATTCAAGTATTTCTGTACAGAAATCTGCCTTTCCAAAGAAAATCTGAAGGAATCTCATCTTATAATTAATTACCTTTGACCCTGTCATGAGCTCATACAGTGACATTTCTGTCCTGGTATGTTCAGATGTTTATAAAACAAACTGGTCCTTACCATTTCCAGCTCACGTTGGAAGCGAAACACAAAGAAAGATTTGACTTTTAAAAGAAAATCTCATTTGTTTCAAAGTTTTGCATGGAAAGTCAGGGAAGATGTCAACAGCCTGGAAGATTAATGAAGCCTTAGCTTTTGGGTCTACTTATGTTTTGAGGTCTGTACTTGTTTACAGAAAGGTTATCCTTGCATTCATTCAGTAGACCATCTTTAGGTATTTTTTACAGCCATATTAGAGAAGATTACAAAATTTATGATTAATCTGACTGGCAAGGACTGTCATGGACTGAAAGGAGGGGGGAAAGAAAGAGGAGCAGGCACAAAAAGTCCAGCAGATTCCTCCCATCCTCGAGGAAAGGAAGAAAACCCCAAGAAAAACTACCCTTTCCTGGAAAATCAGGAGGACCCAGGTAAACTGGGAGCTGGAATAAGCAGGAGCTCTGGGAGGAGGGGTAGGCAGGAAATAAAACCCAGAAAGCTAACCAAAGACACAGATTTTTGCCAGCTACTGTTCCTTGCAGATAAGCAGACTAGTCATTAGCTGTCCTCCACAGAGACAGAGATGAGTGTGGCTAACACTGGGCACAAGGCTGCGGTATATTAGGGAGCTCTAGGTACAGATGGAAGGGGAGTCTTAAGGAGAAGCTAGTCCCAGGAGGTAGGTGCTATCTGTACAGAGCCAGAAAAAGCTGGCAAATAAGCTGTCCTTTGGAGGTCCTCTGCATGGGGGGAAGGATCTCAAATTAATAGACAAGCGAGGCAAAAGGCTGAAAAAGAGGCATAGAAAATCTAAGCTAATACCCTGTCCATATGGGCTTGGCAATAACATCTCCAAAGCATAAGCAAACAGAGGACAAAGCGCTGACATCAGGGAAGACGTCCGGTCGGCTATGTGTGCTGCGGCAGGGCAGGTAGGAAAAAGAAGATGAGCCTCGCGGCTCGAATTGTATTGAACCCTGCAGGATCCCCACGACCCTAGGAGGCATCCCCACGGGATCCCTGCGACCCTAGGGGGCATCCCCACGGGATCCCCATGACCCGAAGGGCCCCACGGGATTCCCATCGCCCCCGTTCCCGTGCAGCTCTCTACTACTTATTATCCTTCAATTTCAACCTCCACAAGGAAAAAACTGCTCTCAAGACCACCACTGGGAAACTTCTAACAAGAGGCATGATTGACGCCAACCAATTCTGGAACAAAGCCTCTGAAATGTTAGATACCATCTGGGTTTTACTTCCATTGAAGGCAATGGAAGTAAATCCCAGATGTCTCAATCCATCCTCCTTTTTTGGGAACCATATGGTAACCCTAGGCTATAGCCCCGTTATCAAGGCTTGATATTTCTGTCTTCTGTTTTTCTCCCTTCCAGACATTATCCAGTTCTAAGAGAAAGATTTAGGCTAGTTCTGGAATTCTACCAACTTTATAATGATGAATTAGGGGACCAGTAGCACTGAAGTCAACGGGGAGAATCATGGTTCCAGATATAAAACCAGGACTGGCCCAAAACTCTCACTCCTGGATCTTGGAAAATTGGCAGCTCTTCACTTTAGGACCGGCTGCTTTCCCCCTTCTTCTTCTCCATTCCCTGTAGACCTAGAATGTCTTGCTCTTTTATACAAATCTTCTGCCTTTCCCTCCTCCTAGGGCAACTGCCCAACTGTGTTTCCTCTAGTGCAGGAGTGTCCAATGTCGGTCCTCGAGGGCCGCAATCCAGTCGGGTTTTCAGGTTTTCCCCAATGAATATGCATGAGATCTATGTGCATGCACTGCTTTCAATGCATATTCATTGGGGAAATCCTGAAAACCCGACTGGATTGCGGCCCTCGAGGACCGACATTGGACACCCCTGCTCTAGTGGTTTCCAATCCAGTCCTCAGGACACATCCAGCCAGTCAGGTTTTCAGGATACCCACAAGAAATATGCTTTACATGCCTCTAATAAGAGTAACAGTACCTGCTGCCCTAGGAATTTCAATGAATCCAGAAATTAATTACCAGGTAAGAAGAGAGGAGTTATGTGCATCTTTAGTCATATCAAGGCTGCTCTCTGCCATCGTGTCATGAATCAAAGACTAAATTAATGCTGTCGCAGCAAAGCCAAGGCTATTCTTTCTCACCCTCTCTGCCACAAATCAAACCAGCCACCAGGAGCATTTAGAACGGCGAGCATCCTCCTAAGGGAAAACTCAAAACACATTGCAAAACCATTTATTAGCTGGGTCACACTAAGAGACGGGGTTAAATCAAGTTTCAAGTTTATTTAAGCTTGATATACCGCTTTTATTACCAAAGCAGCGTACATTGTACAAAATTTATAATAAAAGAAATTTTTTAAAAAAAATATAAGTGTATATTGATTGTTGATTATGACAGGGGTTGCCATTCAAAATATCACAAGTAATTGGAAAAACTGCAGTAGATTCTGGAGGCCACAGTAGATTCTGTAGGCCACATTACAGTAAAGATGTGCGCAGAATTGAATCGGTTCAGCGGACGGCCACCAGGATGATCTCGGGGCTCAAGGGTCTATCGTACGAAGAGAGACTGAACAAATTGCAGCTCTACACTCTCGAGGAATGTAGGGAGAGGGGAGACATGATCGAAACATTTAAGTACCTCACTGGACGTGTCGAAGTGGAAGATGATATTTTCTTTCTCAAGGGACCCTCGGCCACAAGAGGGCACCCGCTCAAATTCAGGGGCCGAAAATTTCATGGCGACAACAGAAAGTATTTCTTCACAGAGAGAGTGGTTGATCATTGGAACAAGCTTCCAGTGCAGGTGATAGAGGCAGACAGCGTGGCAGACTTTAAGAATAAATGGGATACCCATGTGGGATCCCTACGAGGGTCAAGATAAGGAAATTGGGTCATTAGGGCATAGACAGGGGGTGGGTAAGCAGAGTGGGCAGACTTGATGGGCCGTAGCCCTTTTCTGCCGTCATCTTCTATGATTAAATTAGACCTTTGGTGGAATTCGTTATGTCACATTTATAAAATGGAAAGCATAATTGCTATTCAAAACAGGTATTATAATAAATTTAAAAAGATCTGGGGGCCATTGACGACTTACTGTAATGCGTAGACACCATTTTCTATTGAAAGTCTATTTGCAAATGGGGGGAGGAGGGTGAATTAAAGTTTTACTATAGGTTTAATCAATAGTAAAGAATATTTATATTTGTATATTTTTGATTGAATGCTAAAGGAAAGGGTGGGTGGGAAGGGAATAAATGTATTTATTTGATATTATACTAGAAAGAAATTCAAGTGATGTATTTAATTTTAAATGTTTTATTATTTGTACACTTGTTGTAAGATTAAAAAATGAATAAAGAATTTAAAAAATATATATATATATATATAAGTGACATGGGTTGAAAAGCAACATAAAATACAACAAATAACAGGTAAATAAACGCTACAAAATGGAAATAAATGGGATACATTTCATGAAAATAAAAAGAGGGGGATGGGAGAAACGAAAGAGGAGAGGGAAATTATCTGAACCATGCCCGTCGTCTGAGTCTCATATGTGTTTAGGGCTCCTTTTACAAAGGTGCGCTAGCATTTTTAACGCACGCACCGGATTAGCGCGCTAGCCAAACATCTACCTCCTGCTCAAAAGGAGGCAATAGCGGCTAGCGTGCGGGGCAATTTAGCGTGCGCTATTCCGTGCATTAAGGCCCTAGCGCGGCTTTGTAAAAGGAGCCCTAAGTCTAAAGAAATTAAGGATAATTCAGAATACAGCTGTTCGATTGATTTTTTGGTTTAAAAAAGAACGACCATATTATCGTTTACTTCATTGGCTGCCTTTGGAGGCAAGAGTATTATTCAAATTTTCCTGTATCTGTTTTAAGCTGCTATTGGGATTGTCACCAGCTTATCTTTTTCCTCATTTTGTGTTGCAAAGACCATCAAGAGAAACTAGACCCTTCTACTTGTTTGCTTAGCCAAAAATTAATGGGTGTAGATATAAGACCTTCTTAGATAGGACCCTGGCGTTTCAAGCTGGTAGGCAACAATCTTGGTTAGGTAAATGGATTCAGCAAGCTATGTTATCGGAAATTAATTAAGACCACTTTGTTCGATAAGTTTATTATTTAGTGAGTTTCAGTAGTGAAATTCTATTTTACAAATATTTGTATTTTTTACTGTATTATTGTATTTCGCTGATTGTCCAGCTCTTTGTAGTGTAAACCGCCTAGAACTTTTGGTTATGGCGGTATAAAAGAATAAAATTATTATTATTATTATTAAGGGCCTCTTCTATCAAACTAGGGGCCGCCATGTGATCGGACTGCTGGGCACGATGGACCACTGGTCTGAACCAGCAGCGGTAATTCTTACGTTCTTATGTCTCGGGCCCAAAGGAAGGGTGTTCCACAAAGCAGGCGCGACCACTGAATAAATAGTCTTGCGTGTGGTATCATAAAATAATTGCCAAACCGAGAGGGCTGCTAGAAGATGCTGCTGTGATGAACGAAGGGAACAAGATGATCCATATGGGATCAAAAGCCTATCGATAAATAAAGGGGTGTGATTGGTTTGGGCGGTGAAATGCGAGGGAAAGAATTTTGAACTTAATGAAATTGCAAGCAGCTCATTAGCCCACTGTATTTTTTCATCATTATTTAATGACCTGGAAAATGAAGTCATAACTTGCAAATAGACCCAGTTCCAGTTCTGGAACCACCAAACAAATTGCAACGTATACTTGACATTTTGTTATCACTGTTTGGATTCTGCTGTTTGCAGATGCCGTGGGAGCTGCTCTGTCGTGTTCTGCCCCCTTAAGACTAAAGCTCGGTGCTCCGAGAGCCCCTAATTTCCTCTACAGATCTAGAAGGGAATGACCGGTTTGGTGGACTGAGTCATTTTTGGATTGACTTCATAACCTCTGGGGACCTGCAAGACCTGTATTTCTAAGGAAAGAATGATTCCGACCGTGGGAGATAGGCTGGCTATTTCCTGCGGTCAGTGCTGACCACTGATATTCAATGCCAGGTCATTTCTAGTGACCGGCATTGAATATTGGGTGGGGGAGGGGTTGGCCACCCTAAACCTAACCATCGCTGTCTGTGTACAGTCTCTTCCTCTGTAAACCGCTCTGAACTGCATGTGGTATTACGGTATACAAAATAAAGTTATTATAATTATTATCTGAACTACTTGTGGTATTATTATCTGGGTTGAAGCGATCTATAAATGTGAATTGGTATCGTCATTTTTTTTTTTTTTTTATTTCTCTCCTTCTGATCTTTCTGACTTCCTCCAGAGCTAAGAGAAACCCACAAAGCATAAAATCCGGCAATTGCCTGACTGTAGCCAAATGAAAAATAATCAGACCTCCAGCCTGCCAAGTATGCACACAGCCCAACATTTAGAAGGCAATCAAAAGATCCCCCATACTGAGAAGAAGAAACAGCAGCGAGGTGCATGTTTCCATTCAGACACATGGAGAAATTTAAAAATGTTTGAACTTTATTTGGAGAACGCAACGAGGTCACATAAAAGCCTTTATTCATCAGTGGCTAAGGGGGAGAGGAAGGAGAAAGGAGATAGCGGAAGACACAGCGAAGGGAGGGGGGCAGTAAAAGCCCCTGGAGGAGAGGCTCAGATTGGAAAGGGAATTGGGGGTGGGGGAAGCAGTTGTCTGCTAACCTGGAGCTTGAGCAGATGGAAAGTGAGAGTCAAGGGAACAAATGTAAAAGGAATTTGGAGGGGGGGGGGTAGGAAGGGAGTGGTACAAATATGAGTGTGGTTTGAAAAGTTTGGTAAATTTCAATGAGAGGGCGCCACAGTCCATAAAATTATTGATGCCGTCAACGAGTATTTTGCAGAGTTTGACAAAACCTATTTTTCCTACAATATGTAAAAACATGGAACCTTGCTATAGGCCTCGATGTTGTTTAACTTGCTTTTTTACCAAACTTTTCAAACCACCCTTGTAATGTATAGGAACTGCACCCTCAAATGGACAGCTTATGCAGTGCGGTGAGTGGCAGCAAAAGGAACTTTTCAAAGCAGTTTCCAGAACTGTACCCTGGGCGCATTGTCCACCCCCAGATTCTGTGCAGGTCACACAAATTTGAGTGCGGAACCCAGATCTGCGAGTAAACGAATTAGTCAATTAGGCGCTAATGGCCTAGTGGTTAGGGCTGTAGCCTCAGCACCTTGAGGGCGCAGGTTCAAGCCCAGAGCTTCTCCTTGTGACCCTGGCCAAGTCACTTAACACTCACGTTGCCCCAGGTACGTCAATCAGATTGTGATCCTACTGGGACAGAAAGGGAGAAATACTTGAGTACCTGAATGTAAACTGCTTAGGCCATAAATACTAAAATAAATAAATAATAGGGAGTAAGTAGGGCTTACTATGCTCTGTTCTATAACATGCATGCCTAAATTTCATAGTGTGCAACTCAAAGGGGGTGTGGCCATGGGAGGAGCATGAGTGGGTTAGGCATGATGTTATGGAATGCCTGGATATGTGCACCTGTCATCAGCTGGGCTCGAGCATTTACACCAGCTTTGGGCTGGTGTACTCGTAAGGGCTCAGGCCCAAACTCAGGCACGAGAAATGCACCAAGCTTGTATTCTGTAAAGGGCACTCTGGCATGTTTCTGTAAATGGCGCCTAACCGTGCCTAACTTTTTGGTGCCAGTCCACACGGCTGTCAATCAACTGCTAGGCACTGTTTCAGAATCACGCCCAGCAACACCTAAGCAGACCTAGGCATCGCTAGGCATCGTAGAGGTAGGCGTCGGAACATTAGGCCAGCTAATGTATCTCACATGCCTAGTGGTGCCTAATGCCTATTCTCTACCCTTAACCAGTGACGTATTAAGGAGGGGTGGGGGGGCACACCGTCTCAGGTGCCGTCTTGGTAGGGGCACAGGCACCTCTCCTCCTCTACGTCACCTGGTCCTTCCCCATCACTCCCCTGCCGTGCCTTGACTTCCCTCTGTGCCTCTAACTCTAACCTGCTGCTCGCGCCGGCCTCGGCTCTCCCTCTGAAGTCACTTCCTGGTTGCGGGACCAGGAAGTGACATCAGAGGACGAGCCGAGGCCGGTGAGGACAGCAGGTTGGAGATGCTACTCATGCTGGCGAAGTTAAAAAGGGAACGGGGAAAGGAAGAGGCATGTGGGCACGGTGGGGGGGGGGCAGAGAAGAGGGCGTGGGCGTTATCACCCCAGGCGCCTCCCACCCTCGGAATGCCACTGCCTCTAATCATGCCTACTTTTCAGGTAGGTGTCGTTAGGCATTGTAGGCCTCCAAAAATATGGCAGTCGTAGTAGCTATTTTACCAGTCCTCAATGTTGATGTGTCCAATATAAATGCCTGGACTAGTATAAAGAGACTCGTTAACCTTCATGAGTAAGCCTCAGCCCCACCACTCCGCCGCTGTTCTATCTCATGACTGCGGGGAGAATTATGTGGCACTTCATCACTGGCTGCTCATAACGATTGTATTTATCATTTTTAATCAATTTGTAAATATTTTCTAAAAAGTATTTCAATACTAATTTTATTTGTGAAGTAATATGTACTTAGCTTATGTCAGCCAACGCCTGGGAGTCTTACTCATGAACGTTAACGAGTCTCTTTATACTAGTCCAGGCATTTATATTGTTAGGCATTGTAGGGCATCTCGACTTAGTTGTTGCTAGGCGTCATGCAGATATCTATGCGTAAGCAATTAATAATTAAAATAATTTTTTAATAGGTTTTTAATGCCATGGTCAATTACCACGCCATTTAACCAATTAAAAGAAATTTTACCTTTGTGCGGGTTTACATTAGGCATCTATGATTAGGGTGCCTAGCAACGCTTAACCTTATAAAATCTGGCCCTTACTGATCAAAGGAGAGAAGGCTGAGTTGATCCGTGTGGGATTTAAATCCAGGTTGTAGATACAGTAGGACCAACTGAGTGCATCATTTATTTCAGGTTTTATTAAAATTGGATAAAAGCACTTATAAAAAGTTTCTAAGCGATTTACAGTACAATTAAAATATTCTTGGAGATATATAAACAAAAGACATTACTCATGACATACTTTGGGGATGACAGAAGGGAGAACTACAATTTAGATAGGAAAGCACAAAAAAGGAAAAAAAATCACCAGGAAGGGATCAGAAATTACCTAGAGGCAATTGCTGTTTTGATTATGCCTTGACTATGATTTTTTTTTTTTTTTTTTAAAGGAGGGGATAGATTACCTAAGTGTTTTATTATCTTTCGTATGCATCTGTATAAAGATAGCATTTGAGGGAGCCCTTAAATTTCTCCAGGGTAGATTCTTCTCTAAGGTAAAGTGGTAGATGGTTCCAGATTTGGGAAGCAGTGATCGAAAAAAATTTACGTAGGTCTTGTGTTTATTACCTTTAAAGAAGGGATGGATAAGAGGTGTTGATTTGTGGATCTGAGAGTCCTCGGAATTGAGTATGGAATTATAACCTACTTATATCCTAAGCAGTTTCCATAAAAACACTCTATACAAAATATAAATAATACATAAAACCAAATCAGCTTCAACATATTACATTACATTGGTATCTTCCATCCCGCCAACACCTTTCAGTTCTAGGCGGCTATTAACCATCTGCACTGCTACTCCATTTTCCTCTTCCATCATAATGTTTCATCATCAAAAAATGCCTGATCATACAGCTGTGTCTGTAATAATTTCTTAAACTATTGGACATCTGTGCATAAACGCAACTGCCCTGAAAGGTCCTGTCACTGAAAAAAGCCAAAGCTCTCATGTCCACATAATGCACATTTGCTACTGACTCCAGCGATCACCGCATCGCTGTTTCCTATCTTAAAGTTCTCCCTGGACAGTAACCATGCAAAACATTTACAAAGTACCAAGGCGCTTTGGCACACAAAGTTGGATCGTGATAGCATAATATCAGGAAACATGAGGGTAATCAATTGATTGCTCATGAAATAGTTCTATAAATTGAGCATGTAAAATGAAGACCCATGGTGCAGGCATCATTAATTCATACTCTTCACGTCTGATTCAGACATTCATACTTCTGTATGAAAATTAGTTTCAGGCACTACCAAGCGGAGGCAACGTGTAACGATGAGCTGAGAATGGGAAAAACGATGAGCTCCGAATCTGGTAAGATCACAGCAATTTGGCTCTACTTGGGCAAAGCGTGATTCTAATTTCATTATATTTCTCGTACTCTAATATATTAAAACCATGAATGTAACTTGTTCTAAAACCTTATAAACAATTCAAATCCAGTTTGACAAGTCTCTAGCAAATAGGTTTATTGCAGGATTGTTTAACCCAGCCTTACCCTAAGCCGCCTGTACCATCAGGGTGAAAACTTTCAAATAAACGTCAAGCGTAGGGCACAATGTTTTGGTTAGTTGAGGCTCTTTGGACCTTCCTTTGATGAACTGTCCTATTTATTTATGGAAATTTGTCTTGGGACTGCTTATTTAAAATGGCTTTCATGCTAGCAGCAGTGCTTCTGCCAGGAAGAGAGAAATACTCAGAGTTCAAACTCTCCCTTTGCTTTTTTGTTCGTAGATTTGAGGATTCTTTCTCATTTCTTTTAGGGTTGAGTTCAATTGTTAAAATGTAGCCTCATGTGGGGTCATTAGAAAACACTCAGTAGAACGTAAACATGTCACAAGATGGACCACATGGCTTCAGTAAAAATCTGACCCTGCATCAACTAAAGGAGCGGCAAAAGCCTACGGAACTTGGACCCTGAGTTCAAAGAGCCTGCAAGATCTTTATCAAAAGCAAAGAACAGAGAACGTGTGGCACGATACCATTAGCAAGAACAGAGGGCCTACAAAGCAACGAGACCAACGAGAAAGATTCCACATTTTCCCAATTGAATTGAATGCCATCAGCTTGTAGAAATGTGGGCAAGTCATTCCATTGACTCCCAATTTGTTTCATTATACAGTTCAAACTTCTCTTACCGATTTACAAGTGAATTCATTCTGAAGCTCTTCAGTATTATCTCTCCTCTCTTATCTCTCCCTACACCCATCCACTAGAGCTCTGATCACCTAAGTCACTCATATCTGTACCCTTCTCCTCCGCTGCCAATGCTGCGCACAACTTAAGACCCAGCTATTTAGGCCTGGTTTTATGATATGCTTAGCGTGATCCTATAAGGTGCGTGTACCTTTTATAGAATCACGCTAAGTGCCATTTTAGTCATTCCAGATTTTATGGGAGTCTTCCATCTATCCTTATTTAGTATGTAGCCCTGAATATACACCGATGAATGAACTCCTATCAACATGATTACAAAGGACTTCTAAACATACCTTGATATGTTGCCTATACATACCCACTCAACTTCAGAAGACTCCCTTCAGCATAATGAAATTATGAAGAACTTATTTGGCAGTAAAATGAGAGATTAAGATTTATCCATAGTAACATAGTAGATGACAGCTTTCCGTGCTTTCCCTGTCCCTAGAAGACAAACTCACCAAGCATGTCCGCCTTCCGGTGCTGGGCCACGAAGCAGGCGTCGTCCCCATAGCACATGCCGTCCACGGAAGAGGAGCAGAGTGTGGGGAAGAGGGAGGGTGAGCCTGTTAGAGCTGGTTCCTGCGCATCTGCCGTGAGGTGAGCCAACCCACCGCCATCTTCCACTTTCGACGTCATGTTCCGGACGCAGTAGCTGAGGAGCCAGGCGCCCTACGCCCATGCTCCGTTAATATGCGATCATCTCTCTGTCTCGCAGCAGGCTTGCCGGCTCCGGCCAGACAAAGTTCATTTTTTAGTTCAAAGCCGACGCTGCGTCTCCTCTCTCGATCCCCGCCAGAGTCGGAAGTCTTCTCTGACTCTGGTGAGGTTCGATAGAGGAGCCACGGCGGGGGCTTTGAACAAAAAAATGAACTTTGTGTGGCCAGAGCCAGCAAGCCCGCTGCAAGACAGAGAGATGCGTGGTAAGCACGCATGCGCACTCTGCCGGCCATGGAACTACAGATCAGGCAACACGGCATTACGCCTGCGCATTTAGCGTTTTATTATTATAGATGACATAATATAAAACATAACAGTGTATATACTTCACTGAATGTAAACCGCTCAGAACTTATGGCAGGGCGGTATATAGGAATAAAGTTTATTTATTATCTATTATTATTAAAACACATCAAGGAACAGTAATTTTTAACAAATTAGAATAATACAGTTTTACAAATGCATAAAAAAACAATAAATGAAAAATTGAGGTTAGTGATGGGGGTAAGATGATGAGTTAAAGTCGTCTAGTCTTGGTCAACAAGGGTTCATTGAAAACTGGGTTATCAGGTTCGGTGGCTAGAAGCATCTTATCATTAGATAAGAAACTGGAATTTTGATCCTACCATTCAGAACCGTGTGCCACATTCCAGGTCTTCTCATAGTTCAATGACGGTTTAATAAGAACATTTCTGTAAGAGATACTCTCAAAAAAAATTTTTTTTTTTTTTAAATCCAAATATATACAGCACAGCACAGTGTCCCTCACAGTACAAACTGTCCCTTCCCCACAAGACGTCTTTAGAGGATTACTTTACACCCCATGAATTAGGCCCACTGATTCTGCATTAATCAGCAATTATTTATGGTATAAACAGCTACACAGTGTTCTCATCCGTCACAGCAGTCAAACAAATTAGGTAAATCCGAACCTGACCATAAATATTTCATGCCCACTGTACCCAAACAAAGTGTTCGTCCCTTGTACCTACTGATAACAGATATTACAGGTTGTTGGGGGTTTTTTTTTAAGTATTTCCATCTAAACATGCCTCTGAAGCAGAAGGATATAAGCTGGATTCATAGTCAGTGGCGTGCGAGACACCAGCACGACGACAATCCAGCGCTGAAAATTCAGCGTAAGAAAAAGGCGCGCCGCCAAAAAACTTATTTTTAAAGAGCTCCGACGGGGGGTGTGCAATTTAATGCATAGTATTTGCGCTGCCGTTGGGGGGGTGTGGGGGGGTGCAACCCCCCACATTGAAGAGAAAAAGGAACGTTTTCTGATTTTTTTCAGGAAAAGTTCAGTTTTTTCTACAATGTGGGGGGTTGCACCCCCCCATCCCCCCAATGGCAGCGTGAACACTATGCATTAAAGTGGGGGGGGGGTTCCTCCCACACACACCCCGTCGGAGCTCTTTAAAAATAAGTTTTTCGGTGGCTTTTGACGACGCACTTTTTTCTTGCACTGAATTGTCGGTGCGTTGGTGTCTGGTGCGCGATTATCCCGTCACCTATAAGCTCTGTTGTTGGGATGGGCACGTGACAGACTTCGGATGTGGCGTCTTTCAACATTTCCAGACGCAGCTATTGAACCTCTTGACGCCATTTAGAAGTTCTTACAGGAATTGCCAATTGCTTGAAGATGAATAAGTTAGTGCTAAATGTACAGAAAACAGAAATAATGTTAATTGGAGAGATTTACGAGGGGCTGCTGAAAAACTCTCAGCCCAACCAACAAAGTTGGGGCAGTCTCCATTGAGTGCTATACACATAGGGCCTGATTCTGTATAGGACGCCCGCCTAAGCGGCTCCTAACCCCGCCTAACCTCCCCGATTCTCTAACTAGCATCCATGTCACAGGCGCCAGTTAGAGAATTGTCTTGCCGCTGAGCTAATCATGGCATGGGAATCTCCCTACCGCAGTTTAGCGACTACAGCAGGGAAACTGTCCCCCCCCCCAATAAGTTGGCCGGCAGAAAGGATGCCTACTCCCTCCTGCCAGAACCCCCAAAGCCACCCCTCCACCCCCACCCGTATGTCCACGACAGGAGGACGAACCCTCCCGACACAGTCCATGGCAGGAGTGCCAAATTCCTCCTGCCGCCACCCCCAGAGGCATCCCTTCTGCTGCTGGCCACATCATCCCCTGAACCTCACCAAACACTCCCCGACTCCACCCCTGACACTCCCAGATACCCCAAGATACCCCTGATACTCTCTGACTCCACACAGATAACTCCCCAAGATCTCCCTGACACTCCTCAACTCCACCCCAACATCCCTAAGATCTCCCTGACATTCCCCAACTCCACCCAGGTAACTCCCTCACCCCCAAGATCCCCCTGGCATCCCCTGAACACGCCTCCCCCTTCCAATCACCATCTGTACCTTTATCTGATGGCCGGCAAGAGGAATGCCCACTCCCTCCTGTCAGCAAGTCCGTCATTGCAAAATGGTGGGCTTTCCCCTTCCTGGCGCTTTCTCTGATTGGCAGGGGAGGTGTTCCACCACCCCGAGTGCCTCTCACTGGATACAGAACTCTGCTACCAGGCTTTTTTCTGGATATTAACGCTTTCAACACATTAAACTAATTTTATATGAAATGCATTGGTTGCCAGTCAATGAAAAAATACTGTTTATAGTATTATTGTTGATACTTAAGGCAATTAAAAATGAATCAGCAAATTCTCTGTCATCTGTTCTAAAGATATGTGTTCTGATTTGTACATTAAGATCTGAAACAGCTGCTCATTTACACATTGCAACATTAAGGAAAAAGGACAAAGAAGAAACGCTCAGATGGTCTTTTTCAGTATTATGGATTCAGCTTCCACTGACTATATGAACAATTACCAGGCACTAAGCAATTTAAGAGACTTTTATGCACCATGTGTTTGCAAAGGGCTATGATGGCAGCAAAAATCAACAGCATAAAAAGTCTCAGGCCCAGATGCACTAAAGCCAGTGATCGTCGCTAAACCTGTTTTAACAGCTTTAGCGACGATCGCATTTGCCGACACAATGCAGAAAATGGCTCACCACCTGGTTTTCTGCACGATCGCTCATTCCCCGATTCGACGATGCAAATAAGCTAATTAATATTAAAATGCCATGTAAATTAGTAGAGCAATTGACGCTCTAACATGGCTTCCCGATGCACTAAAAACAGTGATCGCTTTTAGTAATCCAAAAAAGCAACTGGTCAAGTGTCACTTACCTGTCATACCTTTTTTTTTTTTTTTTAAATCGGCACAGATGCTGTGCTTGTTACACAAGCACGATATATGTCCCATTAGAAAATAAAATCAACCTCAACGCCAGCGAAAACGGCAGGAGGAATGCCCACTTCCTCCTGCCATGCTGAATTCCCCTCCTCTCCCCCCCCCCCCCACACTCCCCCCCACACACAAACAGTGAAAGAAAATTGTCAGGAGGGATGCCTACTTCCTCCTGCTAATGTGACCCCCCCCCTCGCAGCAGCGATACGAGAAGGCCCACGTCTGCATCCCCCCCCAAACATCCCTTACCCTCCCCCTAAAAAAAGGCAGGAGGGATGCCCACTTCCTCCTGCCACCGGAGGTCCCCCGCTGTCCCCGCCACCCCCTGAATCTTTTTAGAAAAGTTGGAACAGGATGGAAGCTCAGTCCGTCCTGCCGGTAGGCCTGTCGCTCCAAAATGGTGGGCCCTTCCCTCCCTGGTGCATCATGTGAATAAAAGTGGGGCAGATTGTGCGTCCCCATTATAAAAATAATTAAAAAAAAAAAAACCAACGTTTCCTGAATGTCTGGGGACAGGAGGCTGCTTTTGGAGCTTCCCCTGCCTCTCAGCTGTTCAAGCTTCCCCTGCCGACTCTGCGCATGTGTCGGGGATTACGAGGAACACCCGGGTGAATCATTTGCATGCAAACTTTTTAGTGCATCAATAGCTCTTTCTGAATCAGATCGGTGCAGTTGTGAAACGGAGGCTTCATTGAGCATTGCTAGCCACCTGAGTCACTGCTGAAATTTAAGATAAGTTTATATTGATTCTTGCTCTAATGAATCATGAAAGAAGATTATGAATATGATTACCATATATGCTCGAATTTAAGTCGATCCGAATTCTCGTGAGAATTCGCAGGAGCCAGTCAGGAAGCCACTCAGCACCGAGCAGCAGCGCCAAAGCGTGCTCCTGCTCGGTGCTGCTCAGCAGCTGAAGAAATCCGATCTTGCGGCAGCCACCACCGACCGGGTTAGCAGCAGGGCAGGAGCGTGTAAAGCTCGCTCCTGCCCGCTGCACCTCTAGACACCAGGGATCGGCAGAGGCGGTATGGAGACAGGGTGCAGAACCTGGCAGCAGCCTGCAATAATTCTGGGAGGGGGGCGCTGGCCAGAATATAAACCAGGACCCCCATTTTGGGGCCAATTTTTTGGCACAAAAATCCTGGTTTATATCCGAGTATATACGGTAAGTACGGAAAAAAGTAAATAGCACATAAGTCAAAGAACATTTTTTGAGTAGGATTTTCTGATTGTAACATAGATAACCCGCGTGGGTACCCACTGAAATCTTTTCATCCTTGAATCTGAATGTTTATATTAATTTTCATTTTAGATTCTATTGTTGTGGGCTTTATATATATTAGATTGGAGCATATATAGTGCTCAAAATTTAATTGCTTAACAAGCCAATTATTGGGGCTAATTGGCAAATATAAATATATAACGTACGTGCATGCGTGTATATTTTATAAATGTACAGATCACCCAGACTCGACCCCGAACACACATATAAGCCTTCTTGACACTGCATGTACCTTAACGCAAATAATTCCCGGGATAATTTTATCAATATCCTTTTACTTGTGGAAAATTCTCTACAAAATTAAAAGACCATTGAAAGCGCTGTATCCATGAAGTTAAACATACAGAAACCTACAAAAAAGACATGTCCATTGCAACTGAATTCTCTCGCAATTACCAGGAAAAAGGAAAGAACACTCAAACCCCTACTTAATATCCTCCATCACGGCTCGTCCAAAGCAGGGTCAATACTGGTCTGAGAAATGAGTCAGAGCTTTCTTCTCCCTGATCCTTTGATTATAGAAGACTAATCCGAAACATAATTGAAATCATTTTCACTCATCTCGAGTTTATTTTGATCTGAAGCCTTTGAAAAAAAAGGTTACTAATGAACCTAGCAACAGGGGAATAAAGACAGAGGAAAACGACAGTCACACTGAAGAAGTCTACTTTTCTCTGAAATATCGACTTTGCTGTGGCAACTCCTTTATCACTTTGTGTGCAAGATCTCATAATGTGAAATTTAAATGTGATAAGAAAGTCGAATGGAAGGCTTCATACTGGTCCACCTAATTATTTATTAGCCTCTACCAGAGCTGGCAGTGATGCAGGTGGTCCCCTGGGTGAAAAAGTCAATGTTGCCACTGCCTGCTGGTCCCTGTTGCCTGGGATGGAAGACATTCTTGCAACCTCATTTGTTTTTTTGTGAAGAGTCGGGAGCCTTAGAGGCAAGCCCGAATAGAGGCGGAGGGGTATTTTGAGGCGAGCACTTATCTTACACTGAGAGCAGGCAGGCGATTGTCATGGTGGGATGGGAGGATTTCCATTTTTTACAATTTGTTTCCTTTTTTTTTTAATAATAACAATTTTGTAATACACATTAGAACTTTTTAGAAACATAGAAACATGATGTTAGATAAAGACCAAATGGCCCATCTAGTCTGCCCATCCGCAGTAACCATTATCTCTCTCTCCGAGAGACCCCCACGTGCCTATCCCAGACCCTTTTGAATTCAGACACAGTCTCTGTCTCCACCACCTCTTCTGATACATGTCAGTTCATATGAAGAAGGGAAGGATAGGCAAAATACCAAGGACAAGAACATCAGAAAGACAAAAGTAGATACATGAGAAGAAAAACAATAATGGGATAAACAAAAAATAGAGATTATAATGCTTGCAGAAGGAGCAAGTGGAAAGGGTCAATACAAATAAGGTAATTGAAATCCAGTTCCCAGCTTAGGACAGTCAGAAAAGGCATGGGAGAAACACCCTAGAGGAAAGGAGAGACAGGGGAGATATGATTCAGACGTTCAAATACTTAAAGGGTATTAACGTAGAACAAAATCTTTTCCAGAGAAAGGAAAATGGTAAAACCAGAGGACATAATTTGAGGTTGAGGGGTGGTAGATTCAGGGGCAATGTTAGGAAATTCTACTTTACGGAGAGGGTGGTGGATGCCTGGAATGCGCTCCCGGGAGAGGTGGTGGAGAGTAAAACTGTGACTGAGTTCAAAGAAGCGTGGGATGAACACAGAAGATTTAGAATCAGAAAATAATATTAAAGATTGAACTAGGCCAGTTACTGGGCAGACTTGTACGGTCTGTGTCTGTGTATGGCCGTTTGGAGGAGGATGGGCAGGGGAGGGCTTCAATGGCTGGGAGGGTGTAGATGGGCTGGAGTAAGTCTTAACAGAGATTTCGGCAGTTGGAACCCAAGCACAGTACCGGGTAAAGCTTTGGATTCTTGCCCAGAAATAGCTAAGAAGAAAAAAAAAAAAAAAAAAATTTAAATTGAATCAGGTTGGGCAGACTGGATGGACCATTCGGGTCTTTATCTGCCGTCATCTACTATGTTACTATGTTACTAAGTATGCTTAAGGAGACTCATAAGTTGCCTCAGACCTAATGTAAAGGGAGAGAGCTGGTGCTGGTGGTATCAAGAAAGACTTGATATAAAGTAGGACCAACAAGCAAATGTTGTTGAGAACAGTGAAGCATTTATTACAGAGAGTGATGGATAAGATAATTAGTCAGAAATCGTGACCTATCCATGTAGGCCACCGGAAGCCAGTATTCAGAGTATAGAAGTGATGAGACGCAAAACAAATCTTTGTAACACTGGAAGATGGAATGGGTCAGTTTGACAAACTGAACAGTAGCAAATCGCCTGGACCAAATGGTTTACATCTCAGAGTGCTAATAGAACTGAAAAATACTTTGAGTTCCTGAATGTAAACCACTTAGACTACAAAAGTGGTCTATAAATATTAAAATAAATAAAATTAAAATGAACTTGCAGAGCTATTGTTAGTAAATTGTATCTTTAAAATCCAACATAGAATCAGAAGACTTGAGGATGGCCAACAGGATGTTGATTTTTAAAAAGGGTTCCAGAGGTGACCTGGGAAATTATAGACCAATAAGTCTGACATTAGTGCTAGGCAAAATGGTAGAGATTATTATAAAGAACAAAATGACAGAACATATACATTAGCATAGAATAATGAAAGAAGGCCAACATGAATTTAGTCAAGGGAAATCTTGCCTCACCAATCTACTGCATTTAAGAACATAAGAACCGCCATACTGGGACAGACCGAACGCCCATCAAACCCAGTATCCTGTTTCCAACAGTGGCCAACCCAGGTCCCAAGTACCTGGTTGAAACCCAAAGAGTAGCAACATTCCAGAACTGAAATTGTGATGTCATAATGCCTCATTCCACCAATGCCTAAGAGCCAACCTCATCAGTGGTGTCACAATGCCTTGATTGTCCTATACTTGGCTCATATAAGAACATAAGAATTGAAATACTGGGAAAGACCGAAAGTTCAATATCCTGTTTCCAACAATGGCTAACCCAGGTCCCAAGTACCTAGCTAGATCTCAAGTAGTAAAGCAGATTTTATGTTGCTGATCCTTGGAATAAGCAGTGGATTTCCCCAAGGCATCGCAATAAAGGCCTATGGACTTCTCTTTTAGGAAATTATCCAAATCTTTTTCAAACCCCGCTAAGCTAACTGATTTTTTACCACATTCTCCAGCAACGAATTCCAGAGTTTAATTACATATTATGTAAAGAAACATTTTCTCTGGTTTGTTTTAAATCTACTACTTAGTGGCCTCATCTCATGTCCCCTAGTCCTAGTATTTTTGGAAAGAGTGAACAAGCGATTCACATCTACCCTCTCCACTCCACTCAGTATTTTATGGACCTCTATCATATCACCCCTGATATCATATTCTCCAAGCTGAAGAGCCCTAGCTGCTTTAGCCTCTCCTTATAGGGAAGTCATCCCAAACCTTTCATCATTTTTGTCGCCCTTCTCTGTGCCTTTTCTAATTCCGCTATATCTTTGTTGAGATACAGCGACCAAAACTGCACACAGTATTCAAGTTGCGGCCATACCATAGTGATACGAGGACATTATAACATTTTCATCTTTGTTTTCCATTCCTTTCCTGATAATTCCTAACATTCTCTTTGCTTTCGCCGCACATTGAGCTGAGGGTTTCAACGTATCCTCAACAATGACTCAACATTTTCCCCGTTTGTACGCATCAGGTCCAGAAGACTGTAGTTCAATCCTGGGTTACATTACTAACTGCCGGAACAATTCTTCCTGTGGCGAATCCAAGATCTCCTTGCTTCTCGATGATCCTGCAACCGGGTCGGTCCAATCAGATGCCCATATGTGACACACAGACTTGGATGGCCATATTCTGAGTTGGAAATGTTTTCCCAAAATACAGCTCCGTATGAACTGAAGTCTATCTGTGCCATTTTTTTCTCTTGAAACTTAACAGATAAGGGAAATTCACGATAGGGAATATTCATTCACACATTTCCTCCCAAGCTACGAAACCATTAGAGCAGAGACTTTTCTCATTTTTGACTATGAGTAAAGCTAATACATGGACATTTAAAGAAATGAAATCCCTTTTTCTGAAGTACTGTGTCTTGCAGCCAAGAAATGTTGCATCTTGTCCAGAAGCCTCAAATTTCCATCATTAATTATTGACCTGATTGGGGTGGGAAGGGATAAGGAATTGTACTGTTATTTCTCCACAGATCTGGCTTCATCCTCTCTCAGTTATTTCCATTAGTTAGACGCCTGCTCCTCTTTGCCTCTCCCTGCCATGCAAGAAATATGAGAGGGCTGGCAGCTCTCAGAGCTCAAGTAATGTCCGTCATCCTCGCACGTACTACCCAGCTGATTAACAGAGTCCATGGAAAGCCCAAACACTTTCCCACAGCCACATTTTACTCCTAGAAATACCAAAAACCGCATGTCATTTCGTTTTAGGCCATTACGGTTTTGATTGCCTCCTTTACCCTTCGCTGCTTTTCCAAATTTGTTATTGATTTACTGGAATCATTTTAATGAGGCAAAACATCTCATCTTCATAAAGAAGCCAGGACAGCAGCAGATGAATAAAGTTTGTGATTTTGCAAAATAATAATTAAAAAAAAGGCATTTAAGGGAGAAGAGGGCGTGACAAATTGGTAAGAGGAAAACACACTCCAAAACCCGCTGGAGCCTGGTTACTTGTCAGCTCTATGGTGGTGATGGTCATTTGCATCTATATTGTATTTTCATCTAGAAAGATCTGCAGAGCGCTTTGTAGTAATTGCCTGTAAAGAGTATAGACAGAGTATTTCTTTGAGCTTGCGAATAGAGAATGACACGGGGACAAATTTTTCCCCATTCCGGCGGGAACTAATTTTCCCGTCCTGTCCCCGCGAGTTCTTTTCCTCTTCCTGCCCCATTCCTGCAAGCTGTGTCCTCATCTGCACAAGCCTCAAACACTTTAAAATCCTAAGTAGCAACATTCTAGAGCGCAGATTGTGATGTCATAATGCCTCATTCCACCAATGCCTAAGCTCCGTCCTCATCTGCACGAGCCTCAAACACTTTAAAATCCTAAGTAGCAACATTCTAGAGCGCAGATTGTGATGTCATAATGCCTCATTCCACCAATGCCTAAGCTCCGTCCTCATCTGCACGAGTCTCAAACACTTTAAAATCCTAAGTAGCAACATTCTAGAGCTCAGATTGTGATGTCATAATGCCTCATTGCACCAATGCCTAAGCTCCGTCCTCATCTGCACGAGCCTCAAACACTTTAAAATCCTAAGTAGCAACATTCTAGAGCGCAGATTGTGATGTCATAATGCCTCATTCCACCAATGCCTAAGCTCCGTCCTCATCTGCACGAGTCTCAAACACTTTAAAATCCTAAGTAGCAACATTCTAGAGCTCAGATTATGATGTCATAATGCCTCATTCCACCAATGCCTAAGCTCCGTCCTCATCTACACAAGCCTCAAACACTTTAAAATCAAGTGTTCGAAGTTTGTGCGGTTAAGGCAGAGTTTACAGGAATGGGGCGGGGACAGGGACAGTGACAAAACTCGTGGGGACAAGATGACGAAATTGAGTTCCCGCAAGGATGGGGAAAAATTTGTCCACCTGTCATTCGCTACTTGCAAACAACAGAACCTGGGAAGAGGATCTGTACTGCTATCAGATAAATACGAGACCAAGAGTGGCAGTGACTTTTCATAGTCACACAAAAATACCCAATCTTATTTTGTATAATTGTCATACAAGTATCCAAGGTGTAGAGAATGAAAGAATAGAGGGGCCCTTTTACTAAAGCTTAGTGTGTGCTAAAGGACATTAACACACGATAAGTGCTGCAAATGAGCCACCTGGCACTTAGCGTGCGCTAATGTCCGTTAGCTCGTGCTACGCTTTAGTAAAAGAGTCCCAGAGGGAGAAAGGGAGGGAAGAAGGCAAGAGTTGGCATCTCTGTGGTTTCAACTCTTCTCTCTGTTCCAGCTCTTTCCATACAGCAGAATCTAGCAGTTCTACAAATTGAGTACAAAGATGGCTCAACTGGAACTTAATTGTGTTTAGACATCAGTCTGCCTTGTTTGAGAAGCACGCAGAAGTTCAGGGGATCGCCCAAGTGAAGGTACCGTAGGGGCCAGTTGCGTCATGGAAGTGGACAATTATAAAATTTCCCTCAAAAGCTTAGGGGAGCATAGTAACATAGTAAATGACAGCAGATAAAGACCTGGATGGTCCATCCACTCTACCCAACTATTCATGCTCCATAAAACATATTTTGTTTGCCATCAGCAGGGCCAGGGTTTGGGGACTGAAACCTGTGTGACAGCATCTACAAAGGATTATTGTCATGCTGACCTCTTTTCCAGTTTCCATGTCCTCCTATATGAGGTGCGCAAGGGAAAAAGAGAGAATGTTGGGGGATATAATTACTAAACTAAACCTTAGGTTTGTATACCGCACCATCTCCACAAGCGTAGAGCTCGACATGGTTTACAGGGTTAGGTTGAAAAGGAGCTACAATGAAGGGTTATAGGAAAGGAGCTAGGAAGATAAAGAGGGACAGGGTACCAAAGAGCGGGAGGTGTTAGATTTTTGAAAAGAGCCAAGTTTTCAGATGTTTGCGGAAGGAAACATTACATTACATTACAGATTTCTATTCCGCCTTTACCTTTCGGTTCAAAGCGGATTACAATAAGAGTTGTGGAGGGAAGGGTTACAAAGTTAGATCAGAGGTAGTTTCTGAGAGAGGGAAAGGTAGGATCAGGGTTAGGGGAGGTGTTCATGGTATTAGGCTTTACTCAGGACTTTCTTGAAGAGTTTAGTTTTTATATCCTTTCTGAACCTTTTGTAGTCAGGAGTTGATGTCAGTAGGATGGAGACTTGGTTATCTAGTCTTGCTGCTTGAGTGGCTAGTAGGCCGTCGTAAAGTTTTTTCTGTTTTACTTCCTTGATTGTAGGGTGAGTGAAAGGGGTGTGTGTTTTTCTATGCCTGGTAGAGGTAGTGATGGAGAGAGGGTAGGGGAAGGAGAAGAAGGTGCTCAATCTCCATATGACCAAGTATATATACAAAAAATCAATATATGCACGTTTGAATGGGAAATACTAATCACTTTATACAAACCATCCAAAATACAGCACACCACGAAATGGGAAAAACCAGATAAGTTACATCATCTAATTCAGAATGAAAAATGGAGAAAAAAATTCTGTGTCTTAAGGGATACCATAGAAACTGGTGTCCCGCAGACAAACCTGTTTCAAATCATTGTTGAAACAGGAAGACACATCTTTGGTCAGAAAAACTCCATCAACTATCAACCATTCAATAACCTTTCAATATCTTTCTTTTAAATTTCCAAAACATTATGTTTCATATGTGGCAAATTCAAAAAATGAAAGAAACAAAAACTTATCTGTTTGAAGTCCAATAGACCGTGGCGCTGAACGGAGGAAAGCAGAGTTTTAAAGCTTGGAGCGTAGACAAAAATCTTTGCGGTCAACAACCACCGCTGCTATTAAATTAGTGGAGTGGTCTAATTTAATAGCAGTGGTGGTTGCTGACCGCAAAGATTTTTGTGCACGCTCCAAGCTTTAAAACTCTGCTTTCCTCCGTTCAGTGCCACGGTCTATTGGACTTCAAACAGATAAGTTTTTGTTTCTTTCATTTTTTGAATTTGCCACATATGAAACATAATGTTTTGGAAATTTAAAAGAAAGATATTGAAAGGTTATTGAATGGTTGATAGTTGATGGAGTTTTTCTGACCAAGGATATGTCTTCCTGTTTCAACATTTATTTGAAACAGGTTTGTCTGTGGGATATCAGTCTTCAGACTTTTTCCTGATTTTCAGGACCTGTCTGGGTTAATAATTTATTTTTTAACAGGCGGAAGTTTTTAATGCATTCTTAGTGCTTTAGAGCACTAAATAGGCCCCTCCATTCCCAGGATGAAATACGCCTCAAAATGCCTCCTGGTCGTGCCCGTCAACTGCAAACCACCAAACGACGTTCCTACTCCCACTTCATACTGAGCCACTGGAATTGACTGCCCCTGCAGATTAGATCCCTTAAAGGATTCCTCAATTTTAGGAAAGGAACAAAACCATACCTCTTCGTCTAACTCCCCTGTCCATGACCAGAAATGTGTATCGGTACTAGATCCATAGGTGTCAGAACAGTGGGGAGGGGCACAGGGGCTGTGGCCTCCCCCAAAATTGGCGGTAGCTCTGCTCCCCCACCCACCTCCTCCTCTGGCTGCTGTAGCTTCAAATCGTCGGTGTGTAACACATGTTCTTCTTTCCTTCCTCCCCCCTCTCTCTTCGGCTCCCGACTCCCCCACATCTCCTCCCCGGTGTTTGTTATTTGAAATCTTTGGGCAGCGTCAATGGTGTGCTGCCGTCGGCCTGTCCCAGAAGTCTTCATTCAGTAGCGATTTCCTGTTTCCACATAGGCCGGCTGCTGCTGAATGAAGGGTTCCGGGGGCAGGCCAACGGCAGCACGCTGATCTCGATGACGCTGCCCGGTGGCTGCCAAAAAATTTAAAATAACTAAGACGTGGGGAGGCGGTAGGTGTGGGGGAGTCGACAGCCGAAGAGAGAGGTCATGCCGCAGGGTCCCGCTGGGTGTGGGGACGGAAGAAGAACATATGCTACACGCCACAGGTTGGGTGTAGGGGCTTGGGAAGGCAGAGGGGACAGATGCTGAGGGGCTTGGGAAAGACAGATGCTGCTTGTACTGGGAGAGGGTTGGGGTGGGAAGGCAGGGAAGGACCGATGTTACATGGGCTATGAGGGGTTTGGGAAGGACAGATGCACAGGCTGGGGGGTTAGGAAAGGAGGAAAAGAGAGATGCTGCACAGGTGGGGTAGTGGGAAGGGAGAGAAAGAAATGCTGCCGGTGGGGGGGGGAGGGAAAAGGGAATGGAGAATTATTGGACATAGGTGTGTGGAGTGAGAGGGAAAGAGAGATGATGTACATGGGGGAAAAAGCGCTGAAGAGGATCCAGCAGCAAGAAGAGGAATGATCTAGAAACTGAATCTAGATTAAGAGCAGACTGATACCCTGATTCAGTGGCGATGGAAAAGATTCCAGCTGCAGCCATGGTTTTGATTGCATGAAGATGGTTTTTTTTTTGGGTATGTGTCTCTACCCCATGTGTTTTTGGCCTTTTTATCTGATAAAATCATTCCAATAAACTTTTGATTCAGGATCTGGCCTGGACTTTGACCTCACTGAATTACCTCTTTTGGGTGAAAGGACTGCAAATGAGCAGAGTGTCTTGGAGGTAGAATCTTGGGATTTCACTCTTCCCCCAGGAAAAGTCTCAGGAACATGGCATGTTACCCCTAACCCAACACTATGCACCTGTTGAGAAATTGCTTACCCGGGATCCTGCATAAGCGCAACCTTTGAGGGGGTGGGGGGTGTAGTGAGTCACTCTATGACAAAGTAGCGCATTTTAAATTGGTAAACATAAATTGATGTGGGATTTGGGACGCTCTTGGGTGGGACACCTCCTCGGGTAAATCTCTTCATAAAGGTGCGCTTATGGATTTAGGCCCAGATTCTATAAACGGCTGAAGTTAGGTGCCTAGGTCAGCGTGCTTGGCCAATCTAGTGCCCAACATAACTTTCTTAATTGGATTAATCGGCGCCGTTAATTGAAAGTGCCATTACAAATCATTTTTTTAATGATTAAAAAAAATTAATCAGCTAGTCGGAGTGGAGTTTGCGCGTGGTTTGACTTTCTGGATAGAACATTCAAGTTTCAAGCTCGTAGGCAGCAAACTTGGCTAGGCTACCTCATTGATGGCGCCAGGTTGACATACGGCGCCTTTCGGAAAGAAATAAAGACCACCCTATTCAATAAATTCATTTCCTAGCCAGACTTCCTCCCCCCCTTTTTCAAAGTTACCGCTTATTTTTACTGAATCCACTTTTCCTCATATATGACACCCTGTACTCACTGTCTGTTCAATGTTCTCCTCACAAATTATTTCCAGCTATACGCTGGCTTTTTACAACCATTTCAATGTAAGTTAAAAAAAAAAAAAAAAGTATATATTAGCCTATGTATATCTTTCCTCTTGCCAATTTGCACCAAGTAATCACTGACCGCCCAGTGATCTCTTCCTTATTTGTACACTGTAATTCGCTGTAATCTCATCTGTATACTGTAATTCGCTGACTGTACAGCTAATCTTCTCTGTGAACCGCCTAGAAGTCGCAAGATTATGGCGGTATAAAAAAATAAAGTTATTATTATTATTATTATTAGACACCTAACTTAGGCACGCTCATTTAGGCCAAGAAAACCCTGTCTTAAATGGCAGCGCACAAGGATTCAACGCCTACCGGAGCCTAAGAGCGCTTCGGCCCTGCTAGGCGCAATTCTATAAATGGTGCCTAGTGAATAATTGACAATTCCGCTCAGTGATGCCTAGGGCGTGATAACAAATGAGTGTGTCTGAATTGTCGTTTTATCGGTTATAGACTACTGTAATATAGTTATGTTGTCTGGTACCCAGAAGCGCCTTCGAAGGCTCGGCAAGTTACAAAACCCGGCGGTTTGTCTGATTTTCAATCAGATCATATTAAACCCTACTTTCGTAAATTGCATTGGTTACCCATGGAGGAATGTGTTATGTTTAAATTAGGTTGGTTTTTTTTTTATTAGAATGCACTTCATGGTGTGCTGCTTGGTTATTTACTAGATCGCTTTGTATTTAACAATTCTCTTCGCTCGTTGTGAAATCTGGCATTCTTTGTCTTTCCCCCAGCCAGAGGATGCATGTTTAAGAAATTTCAGGGTAGATTGATTTCTTACCAGGCAGCAAGCTGTGAATCAGAAATTCATGCTTTTTTTTTTTTTTTTAATTAAATTCTACATCTTATCTCCAGTTTAGAAAACTGCTTAAAACCTACTTGTTTAAGAAATTTTTAGCTGTATAGCATTTAAATGTTTCAGGTTTCAGGTTTATTTAAAAATTTGATATACCGCCTTATTAAAAATCCAAAGCGGTTTTACATAATATAAAAGCAAAGTATAATAAAAATGTACATTAAAAACAAATTACAAACAATGCTACAATCAAACGCACTGACAAACATTAACTTACCGATAAATACAATTTGTATAACGAGAAAGAAGGGGAGAGGGACCCAAACAAAAGGAAGGGGAACAAAATATAAAAAGTCTAGAATAATGTAAAATAAGCTAAAATGATTAAAAGATGGCAAGGAACAGATTTCCATTACCGTCCTTAGAAGGAGTATTATACACCGAATGCGTCTTTAAAAAGAAAGGCCCTCAAGTTACTTTTAAATTTATCAAGGGATGTAATTTCTCTTATATAATTTGGTGCTGAATGCCAGATCGTAGGGGCCGTGACAGAAAAAATGCTAGTGCGCATAGTGTTAATGTATCTTAAAGAGGGGATGGATAGCAAGTTTGATTAGATGAACACAATGTACGATGGGGGGTATAAGGGATTAATAGCCTGTTAATGAAATCAGGTTCATTTAAGAGTGTCGATTTAATAATTGTATGAGTTATACTTGTAATACATTGTTTGTTGCCTGCTTTGAGCTGCATGGTATTGCGGGATAGAAATAAAATTTTATGTTATGCTATATACAATGGGATTCACAACATTTACCCCTTTTTAAAAAACCACGCAAGAGGTTTTTAGCGCAGACCAGCGAGCTGATTACCGCACGTTGCTCTGATGCTCATAGAGTTCCTATGAGCGTCGGAGCAGTGCAAAGCATTATTGCGCAGTTTTGTAAAGGGGGAGTTCGTATGTTCTAATCCAGGGGTGTCCAATGTCGGTCCTCGAGGGCCGCAGTCCAGTCGGGTTTTCAGGATTTCCCCAATGAATATGCATTGAAAGCAGTGCATGCAAATAGATCTCATGCATATTCATTGAGGAAATCCTGAAAACCCGACTGGACTGCGGCCCTCGAGGACCGACATTGGACACCCCTGTTCTAATCAATAGCACATGCTAAATCTGTTAGTAAAAGGATCCTAAAGACAGTTAATAAGTCCCAATAAATAAATAGTGTAGCAAAATAAAGCTATTCTCCACCTATGAGTTCGAGTCTGAGCAGGGGGGAAAAAAAAAGGATGTATTTTCAACGTTCACACTCGAATGAATTAGCTCCACTGAATATTCGCAAGCTTTAAACAGATATGTAACATATCTATTTAAAGTTATAAGCTGGCCGCCCCACTGACCTTTCTAAATGTTAACATAACCTTTATTCTGGTGAGTGACACTGCTTTTAAAGACAAATAATTCATGTGATAATGCAGAGTTTGGATCATTGACCCTGCAAGGTTATTTTTCTGGCAGCCTTACTAAAAAAGCAAAGCATCCCTCTCAAAAAAACTGCACTGGGAAAGGCTCGGCAGCAGAAGAAACTGACTGCGTCTCTCAAGTTACCAAGAACAAAACTATCCCAGATAAAATACCTCTAAAGCAGAGGGTGAGCTTTTGGAAAAGTGAGAACCAGAGAAGCTAGGTAATAAAAGGATAGAACCTTATCCTCTGCACCAGAACAAATGCTGGCAGTCGTCAGTGACACGGAGGCATATTTTCAAAGCACTTAGACATACAGGGCCTGATTCTATAAACTGTGCCTAACTCGGTAGATGCCAAGGGAAATGGCACCTAAGGCAACATATTCGATGTCAGCAGATAAAGACCTGAACGGTCCATCCAGTCTGTCCATTAGTTATATGCATTATAAATTGATGATTAAATTAAATTGTCCTTTTTTCTTTGATATTTCGGGGTCATGGACTCTAAAGTCCACCCGGTACTGTCCTTAAGTTCCAAATACTGGAGTTGTCATCAAAGCTAACTCCAGCCCATCCAACCATTTCGTTGCTTGTGAATAAATACTGTAAGGTCTGCCCGGCAATGTCGTCATGTTCCAAGTTACTGGAACCTATACCAAATCGCCATACACGGAACACAGACCATGCAAGTCTGCCCAGTATCGACCTTAGCTCTTCAATATATACCATTGATTTTCTAATTAGAGTTTGCCTGTGTTTATCCCACACTTTTTTTGAATTCCATCACCGTTTTCCTCTCCACCACTTCCCTCGAGAGGTCATTCCAGGCATCTACCACCCTCTCCGTGAAGAAGAATTGCCAAACATTGCTCCTGAGTCTTCCTCCCCGCAACCTCAACTTATGTCCTCTAGTTTTACCAATTTCCCTTCTCTGGAAAAGATTTGGTTCTATATTAATACCTTTCAAGTATTTAAACATCTATATCATATCTCCCCTGTCCCTCCTTTCCTCCAGAGCATACATATTCAGGTCTTCCAGTCTCTTGTACTTCTTTTGGCAAAGACCCCCTACCATTTTTGTCACCTTCCTCTGGACCGTTTACATGGTTTGTACTATGGGATTACAGAAGAGATTGCAGACAGTACAAAACTGCAATCAGATTGATTTTTTTGATTTCTAAAAATGATCATATAACAGTGTATATTATTAAGTTGTATTGGCTGCCAGTGCAAACTAGAGTACATTTTAAACTTTGAACGTTGATTTATAAGATCTTACATGGTCCGGCCCCTCAATATTTAATGGATTTAATTACTTTATTAACATGCAGATCAGGTCATAATTCTCGTAGACAATTTTATCTTTTGTTGTCCATCTCCAAAGTCAATTAGGCTGTTTAATCAATGGAACACTTCTTTTGATCATCAAGAACCTCTTGTATGAAACCAATTTCATGACATTCAGGATGCTCTTAAACATATCTTTTTAGGAAGTTTATTATTCCACAATAATAGAGGTATTTTATGCTCTTAGCAGAATTAGTAAATCTGGATGATGTCATAAATGTTTAACTGGGATTGTTCCCAGTACTTCATATTTTTATTGTAATCTGTTTTGAACTCTTTGGGCCTGATTCTAAAAATGGTGTCCCAATTGTAGGTGGCGGTAGGTGTCCTACAACCATCTAATGGACCAATTGGGATGTACGTTTAAAAAAAAAAAAATCAATGGATGAAGGATGCCTACAATGTAGGCAGGCACTAGTAGGTGCCTTGATGTTGACGCCTATATCCAAGTTGTAGGCACCTACCAGCAAATTAAAGTTTTTAATTGTTTTTAACCAATTTTTAACAGTATTTTCAATTATCAGCGCCAATTAACCAATTAAAAACAAATTAAGTTTGGCACCTACGTTGGTAGGTGTCCCAATCTAGGTGACTACCAGTAGACGCCACTTATAAAATCAGGGCCATAATGTTACATAGTAACCTATGGAACTTTGTAAATCTAAGTGCTTTGAAAATGAGCCCCATTATGAAATTAAGCAAAGCACTAGATAAACTACATTCTTAAGCTCAAATTTTACACAGCTTAGTGGGGTAGTTACTAGGGATAGGTAATCGGAAATCTTTTGTTATGTGTTGCCTCCTATGTTGTTGAAGGGAATGTTCATTTTGTTCTGGGGTCCCCCTGCTTATGTTGCCCACCCACCAGTCTACATAAGACACTCGGCTTTTCTATACCAGGTGCTGATGTTCTGGAGACAGGTATGTACGTTTGTATTCTGATCTTTGTGGGTATGAGCACTGGTGGAGTATGGGGGTGTCTTACCTTGACGCATGCAATGGACAACTGGTCACCTTTGTGGTACTTAGACCCATCTAAAACAGGTCTAGTTCCAGACCAATAAGTTCCGTTCAGGATGTCTTCAAACTGTTTGATTATCGCTGCAAGACATCCATGTCTAACCTGCCCTTGAGACTGCCCAAAGCCCACCCATAACACGTCCCACCACGCCCATCTCGTGCTCTGAACGTACAGAGGCTGGAACACCTTGCTAGATGTACAGAGAGACTGTTTTGATTATCGACACTTGGACGTTCTGGCGATTAGGCCGTCCAAGTTCCAATTTAGCCAGGTTTTTGGATGTCTGGATGTTTTGATTATGCACCTCCTAGTCTTGACTATTGGTCAGGCCTACCCTGATTATACTCTTCTATTGTCGTCTAGCCTCCTGCTGGTAATCTCCTTTGTTTGGCTATGCGAGAACCTGGTATCATGGAAACCTTTGATGGAAGCTCCCCTCTGTTAATTAATGATTTGACAGACATGATTTGTTATGTCTAGGTGCAACATATTTATTCATTTAAGCAATTATTTTTTTGCAGGGAAAAGTGAACAGTCAAGACTGACCACAGCCTCTTACTGGCTTTTTATACTTAAGGCAGAAACATCATTCATATGTAGGGTCAGTCACTGTGGTTTTTCTACTTTTGATGGCAAGCCTATTATGTCACTGATGGCTATTTAAGCCTTACAAGTTCTGACTAGCATACAAAGTGGTTTCTGAATAGAATATTAGCCTTTTACTATGCTTTCCTAGTATACCTTAATCCTTTCCAAGTCTCGCAACTTGGCAGTCATTCATTAAAAATTGCAAGACATCCTTCTTATTCCCCTGTTTCTTTTTAAGCACTGATGCATTAGTGTATTTCCAATATATCCTTGACGTGTCACCATCTGAAGCCTTGTCTGTTCCCAACGTAACATTAGCATAAAGCCATTTCGTGGGAACCATAGTTTCTGATGTGTCTTCTGCCAGTGCTGCCTTTTAAAACAAAAATTCCTGCAGAACCGACGTAGGGCTAAACTAAAAGTACACAGAGACACTTGTACCTGATTCGTTGCTAGGAAAGTTAGAGGTCGATGTTCAAAGCAATTTAACCAGGCAGGGGAAAATCACTTTTGTTGATATTCAGTGGCACTAGCATAGGAGTAGGCAATTCCGGTCCTCGAGAACCGGAGCCAGGTCAGGTTTTCAGGATCTCCACAATAAATATACATGAGATAGATTCGCATCTCAAGAAGGCAGTGCATGCAAATCCATCTCATACATATTCATGGTGGATATCCTGAAAACCTGACCTGGCTCCGGCTCTCGAGGACTGGAATTGCCTACCCCTGGCCTAGACTCTGCCTATGCGTACGCCATAACATAGATTTGCATCTCAAGGAGGCAGTGCATGCAAATCCATCTCATACATATTCATGGTGGAGATCCTGAAAACCTGACCTGGCTCCGGCTCTCGAGGGCCGGAATTGCCTACCCCTGTACTAGCAAATGTGCCATTTTATGCTGTGAGACCTAAATATTAATAACTGGGGTTAACAGGAAAATACCTTGTTTTAACATTAGCCCACACTGATAATTCCCCCCACCCTTAAAGAAAAAAAGAAATGCCTCTAGAAATCAATATCACTGCTGTTTGTAATAAAAGCCAAGTATGGGGCAATCGAGCCATTGTGACATCATTGATAAGGCTGACTTTAAGGCATTGTTGTAATGAGGCATTATGATATCACAATATCAGCTCTGAAATTCTTCACATTAAAGGGGGGAAATAACTTATTTTACCACTAACTTGCGATGTCTTAGCACAGGTCCCATTTTATGCAACGAAACCTAGTTATTAATAACTGGGGTGATTAGTAAGATAGCACATACCCGTGTGGATAATACCACCCGTAAAGAAATGTGTGTGGCGCAGTGGTTAAAGCTACAGCCTCAGCACTCTGGGGTTGTGGGTTCAAACCCACGCTGCTCCTTGTGACCCTGGGCAAGTCACTTAATCCCCCCATTGCCCCGGGTACATTAGGTAGGTTGTGAGCCCACCGGGACTGACAGGGAAAATGCTTGAGTACCTGAATAAATTCATGTAAATCATTCTGAGCTCCCCTGGGAGAACGGTATAGCAAATTGAGTAAATAAAATCACTGCTGCATGTAATAAAAGCAAGCCAAGTACAGGTCAATCAAGCCATTGTGACATCACTGATGACGTCGACTCTTAGGCATTGTTGGAATGAGGCATTATGATGTCACAATATCAGCTCTGATTATCAGAGACTGAAACTCTTCACACTAAGGGGGAAGGTTGTTAATGTGGGCTACCATTTAAGATAATAATAATTTTATTTCTTATATACCGCTATATATTAAATTTTTTCACAGCTATAGATCATTTAATATTCATCAAACTTGTTGTGATTATGTAAAATAAATTCTATGAATAATTGTGAAGTGCTCAGACTAAATAACCCATTTAGTAGTGATGTCACTACAATGAGGTTAACAAGGGGACCATCATTGCCTTCACTTGTCCCCTACCCTCCCTGAATATTGAATGTTGAATCCAATCTAATGATGGTACTTATCTGCATCTAAGATTTATATATGAAATTGATTATAAGAGCCTTTTAAGAATTTAATAGTGCTTAGATGGTAGAATTATTATTCTATAACCTTGCATATCTTGTCATTATATATTTCTAGTTTGCTGTTCGATTTTTCTTAGTGTCCCTCCCTGACGAAGAGATGAAATCCGGGTCGGGGGGACGGGAGTTTTTCTAAGAAAGAACTAACAAGATTTTAATCAAGCACCAGTACTATAATTTGCACCAGTCACCAATGAGAGTTAACAGCACCAACATGAACTGCCCCTGAATGCAGATAAGTACCATCATTAGATTGGATTCAACATTCAATATTCAGGGAGGGTAGGGGACAAGTGAAGGCAATGATGGTCCCCTTGTTAACCTCATTGTAGTGACATCACTACTAAATGGGTTATTTAGTCTGAGCACTTCACAATTATTCATAGAATTTATTTTACATAATCACAACAAGTTTGATGAATATTAAATGATCTATAGCTGAGAAAAAATTTAATATATAGTATCTGTTAGTCACAGATTACTAAGCAATCTCTCTATTAAGTAGTCAATTATATACCGCTATACCATAAGTTCAAAGCGGTTTACAACAAGTTACATACAATGAGAGTAAGAGATGTCAAGATGTCCTATTTTGCCGTTAACGTGTGCGATTTTAGGACAGTTCCCATTTTGTGCAATGAGACCTAATTACAGTAAAACCTCGGTTTGCAAATTTTATTAAATTTTAACTTGATATACAAGCAAGGTCTTGCAATACAAGTAACATACAGTCTACACACATCACAACCGAGCCGATGGTTCGTCTTTCTCTGATGCTGCGGGAGTGTAGTGACTGTTCTCAATGAGCGAGGTCTTGCAATACGAGTACGTATAGTATTTTGTATTAAAGTTTGTGGGTTGTGGCACGAATCGTCTGAATTGCCATGATTTCCTATGGGGAAATTCGCTTTGATAGACGAGTGCTTTGGATTGCAAGCATGCTTCCGGAACGAATTATGCTCGCAAACCAAGGTTTGACTATACTAAAAAACCCAGGTTAACAGTAAAATAACATGCTGATAGCTTCTACCCCTTAGCATCATATTTCAGTATTACGGGTTTACACATGCACAGAGAATACTCCAGTTGGGTGAATATTGAAGCCAACCAGCCTGAATGCTGTTCAAGCAAGAAACCTAGAAACTACTGCAGATTTTTTTTGTAGAACGCCAATCATATTAAGTGCTTTAGGGTAGATAAAGCTGCTTTATGATGTCGTATTGCTCACAGCTCAAAAGCCAAACAGAACGGTTGCCCTTGCACCCTTTAATACCATAAATCCTGTGTTTGGCAGTCAGCATAGATATTTCTCTTATTCGTGAAGCAGAGGTGCTCAGAAGTGAAACTGGCAAAGACTCATGACAGCGGTTTACCACACACCATGTTTCTTAAAGCAGTGAGCACATGCAATACTTCATTTAATAAATATCTCACTGAAGTCTACTACTCAGCTCACAATTTGCAGACAGTGGACCGCAAGGAACCCTGCCATTCCCACCCCAAATACAACTCCAAAAGCCTATGCGAATAAGAAACACCTTCAATAATTTGTGGAACTTTAAGACAAATTGGCAATGTCCAAATTAACACTAACGTGAAGGAGCATTCTCGGTAGGACGTCTAATTCTAATTTGGAAGTCTGGGGGGAAAACATCCAGAGATCCAGTGCAGAAAAGGGGAAATTGCTTACTGAAAGCTTCTATACCACGGCTAATGATTGGGGGAGTCAATTCAGAGTGGTTTATATGAGCTTCTGTAATGGTGTTACAATACTTGAGCTTCTGTAATGGTGTTAGGATACAGAGTTTGCGTTTACTGGGATGGTTTCAATACAGTCATTATTAAAAACAATACAATACAATCTATTTGTATACCGCCAATATCTCCATGAAGTTCACAGCAGTTTACACGAGTAATTATGGTGATACAAATTAAAAACAAGTATTACAATATTTAGGAATCATTCGTAATAAATTCTTGAACCGGTGTCTTAGGCCATTTCTAGTGCATCTCAGAATGCACTGGGAAGGAGGCCTAAGACTCTGGTTGGCCCAGGTGCCCAAGTTGAAGGGACTTTGCCGCCTGGGCCAATCAGGAATGCACCGGGATACCCCAGGATGCATCAGGTAAGGGAAGGCCCACCATTGTGAAGAGGCGGGCCTGGCGATCACAGGGAGTAGGCATCCCTCTGGCTTGCCATACTACAAAAGTTACTGGGGGGGTGAGGTTACAAGTTTTGCAGACGTACCAAATTACCTTGTCTGATAGCGGCAGTAGAATTCCAATCAGCTGAACCGGTTTCAGGTAGTCCTGCCGGCTCAGCACCGGTCATCCATATATCTACACTAAAAGTCCCAGGTTGCAAAGCAGATCGAGTAGTGGAATCTCCACTCCCTCTCCTAATACTTTCAAGCCCTGCAGCATTTCACCAGTCAAATGGGGCTTTAAGATTTCCTCACTGTTCCATTTTATCCAATGCTCCAGGAATGGCATATCATGTCTCCCCATTACACAATGTGGCCAATAGTGATGCCGTGTCTAGCTTGAAGCATGCCCATCCCACACCACCTTCTATTTTCTAACCAAGTATCAAACACACTGCCGCATACTCTATCACTATATCTATATAAAGGAGAATAAAAATTAAAACGCCTATAACATTACTAATATTATATAAAAAAGATAAAACAACTTCAAAACAAATGGCGTAATAATATAAGACAAGTTAGACTGGACTGGGGGGTGGGGGGCTCCGGTCCTCGAGAGCCGTGTTCCGGTCGGGTTTTCGGGATTTCCCCAATGGATATGCATTGAAAGCAGTGCATGCAAATAGATCTCATGCATGTTCATTGGGGAGGTCCTGGGAGCCTGACTGGAGTGCGGCTCTCGGGGACCGGAGTTCCCTACCCCTGGACTAGACTGAGATGAAACGATAGGTAAATGGGGGGGAGGGGAATACAATTGATATAGGATATGAAAAGAATTAAGGAAAGAACAAAAGGTAGGCGAAAGCTGAAAATTGTTTCTTTTGAAAGACTGATGGGTGGAAGCAAGTGTTAGGATTTAAATATTGAACGCATCTTTAAATAAATGGCTCTTAAGAAGGGCTTCAAAGAAGGTTTGGATAGGTACCTAGAGGACAAAGGGATTGAGGGGTACAGATAGGAATAGAGGTAGGTTATAAGGATAGGATTAGAGGTAAGTTACAAAATTAGTCTGGGACCACTGTTCAGGCGATAGGCCGCCGCGGGAGCGGACCACTGGGCAAGATGGACCTCTGGTCTGTCCCAGCGGAGGCACCTTCTTATGTTCTTATGTTCTTACTAGTAAAGCCCTGCTGCAGCATGCTTGTGTAAGACCCAGATAAAAACGTTGCATAAGAGTTTGAAATCCAGTCTAGATAACATGGGCTTAACTGTGCTCAAAATATGTACTGTAACCGGTAATAACAAGTTTATACAACTTTAGATACATGAGCCTTCAAATTCAACTGTGAACCAAACAATTATTGATGGCTACTTTGTCAATTAATTGGCATGCCCATCTTGGAAATGTGCCCAAATTTACACATGCAAATTTGGGCACCAAACATACGTAGGATCCAGAGGAAACTGTGTACAGTAGAATCTCTGGTTTATACTCCCACAAGATTAGAGTGACTGATGATATCACAGTAGCCCTGGGCATCAAATGCTGGCAAAAGTTGTATTTCAATGTTTAGGTTTGGACCATGTTAGCCCATTCTATAGAAAACTTCACTGGTTACCAATCGAGGCAAGGGTCATCTTCAAGTTTGCCTGCCTATGCTTCAAAACCATAACTGGCTCATCCCCGATCTACCTTTCGCACCATTTTAAATTTCCAGGCACCTCCCACACATGTAATACCTATCTGTTTGCCTTCCCCTCCCTGAAGGGCTGTATCTACAAGAGATTCCTTGATAAAACACTGTCATTCCAAGCTGCCAAATGGAATAAATGTCTAACCACCCTCATTTCAAATACGCCCTCCTACCAAGCCTTCAGGAAATCAATCAAAACCTATCTCTTTGATAAATTTCTTTGACTCCTCCCTGCCTTGTTGTATCTCTTATTTACTTATTGCATAACCGACCTATTTCCAGCCATACCTAACCATTCTCGACTCACTAATGGAGTCGAATCACCCCACCAATGTAATTGACATTATTCTCTGTAACTTCGCTGTATATGTAAAGTCTCTTCCTCTGTAAATCACTCTGAACTGCTTCTGGTATTGCGGTATACAAAATAAAGTTATTAGTAGTAGTAGTAGTATTTATCTACTGCTCTTTTTTGCAACATCAGTGCAGTTTACAACAAAATATAAAAAGGAAAAGAATGCTAATATTTAAAGAAGAGATAAAGAGCAATTAATACAATAAGGTAAAAATGAAATAAACAAATCAAAAATTAAAAACTAAAATCTAATAGTCGCTGCAAGGCCTGTTAGCCCAAAGAGGGAAAAATTGAAAATCTCTTAATACTTAACTTACTAAAATTAGGAAAAGGCCAATCCAAAAAGATAACGTCTTTAACCAAGATCTAGAAGACAATTTCTGGTCTTCAAATTAATAAACTAAGGAGTCCTTTTACTAAGGCTCGCTAGCCGCTTTATCACGCACTAAATATTAATGCACGCTAAATCGGCTAGCGCACCTTAGTAAAAGGACCCTGAACTTGATATGGCATTTATGTATTTCACAATTTTTAGAATAAGAATAAACCACATTTTCCTTGTTTCTAGAGTTACGAGAGGAATTCAATAATTTATCTACCTCAGTAGGAAAGAAGAGATTTCAAAACATTTTTGCTTTATTTTTCAATATAGCCCCCTGATAGCTCCATCCACTCCATCCACTTTTCCTGCAATAGCTTTAATCCTTTGAAAAGAATTCTTCTGTTTGACCTTCAAGTCGGGACGTCACAGCTTTCTTGACGTCTTCATCACTTGAAAACCGCTGTCTACAGAGAGATTTCTTCAAAATTCGGAGCCGGAAATAATCCAAGGGAGCCAGGTCAGGGCTGTAGGGCGGATGGTTCAGCTGCTGAAACCCACATTCTCAGATGTCAGCCTTGTCATGCAATCAATCGCATACCAATATGTCATGCTAGCATTCTATAATTTGAGCCTGATTGTATAAGTTGTGCAGCACCTAGATTGGGGATACCATTGAAGTCTAATTAAAAAAAATAAAAATAAAAAACAACTATCGTGAGTTCCGCACAGAACTTGGAACAGCGCCTACTGACGCCTACGTCAAGGTAACTACCGGTGCCTAATAGTGCCTATCTGAAAAGTAAGCATGGTTAGGGTCAGCAAGTAGGCATGGTAAGACTTAGGTACTGGTAAATTAGGCCACCAAAATTCTGGCCTAATAAACCAGTGCTTAACACTAGGAAGCTTACCGGTGTCTAAGTTGAGTTAGGTGCTGGTAGACGTGATTCTAAAACTGATGCCAAGTAGTTGATTGACAACCATGTTTAGCAGTCCCATTTATAGAATCAGGAAACCTTAAATCTGAATGGGATTCTATATCCTATTATACCAATTATTAAAATTTTAGGGATTTATTTAGATCAAAATCTCTCTTTAGATGCTCAGATGAATGCCTTAGGAAAAGTTATTTCACCTTATGGAAACGTCGGACAATTAGATCATATTTCGATTTTTCTTCCTTCAGATTCTTGGTACAATCATTAGTATTAAGTTCATTAGATTACTGCAATATCATCTATCTTGCCTCTTGTAAACAAAATATTAATAGGATGCAAATTATCCAGAATACAGCCATTCGGTTAATTTTCAATTTGAAAAAAAAATTGATCATGTGATATTTTCGGAAATTGCACTGGCTTCCAGTCGAGGCAAGAATATGATTTCAACTAGGCTGCATTTGCTATAAGACATTATTTGGTCTTGTACCAAATTATCTTGTAGAAGATCATTTATAAGTTTGCAAAAAAAATGATTATTTTATTTGCATTTCCTACTGTAAAAGGTTGTATTTACAAATGATTTTTTCATAAAATTTTATCCTACCAGGATGGAACTTGGGAGAAGGACTTCCGTATTCTAATTCTTATCAAGCCTTTAGAAAATTGTTAAAAACTTACACACACCCCTCCCCCTTTTACTAAACTGTGATAGCAGTTATTAGCACAGGGAGCCATGCTGAATGCTCCGTGCTGCTCCCGCCGATCATAGGAACTCTATGAGCATTGGGAGCAACGCGGAGCATTCAGCGCTGCTCCCTGGGCTAATAACCGCTATTGAGGTTTAGTAGAAGGTGGAGTTACTTATTTGACAAATTCTTTTAAATGACATTGCATTTCTCTATGCATGTACAGTACTCTTTTAACTTTTTGTAAACCGCACTGAATTGAAAGGTACCACGGTATATAAATAAATTATATGTTTATGTTTTTGCCTTGCTCAGGCTCTGCTCATTTGTAGAACCACCTTCAAACTTTAGACATTACATTAGTGATTTCTATTCCGTCATTACCTTGCGGTTCAAGGCGGATTACATCCAAACTAAAACAAAATTACATTCAAAATTTGAAGGAATAGAATAAGCGATGACATAGAATTTTTAAGGTAATACATATTGGGTTAAGAGTTACTAAAGGGAAGTGGAGGTCTTTAGGAGATAAGAATAGGGTGAAATTATGGGTTTTAGATAACGTTTGGCAGATAAAAGCATATTAGAGAGATCTAAGGGTAAATAGAGTGTTGGATATTGGGTTGGGATTGGTTGTGCTGGATAGGTTTTATGTGTTTTTTGAAGAGTATGGTTTTAATGTCTCTCCAGAAGGCTTTGTAGTCTGTAGTCGAAGATAACAGAGTGGTGATTTGTCTGTCCAGTTTAGCTGCTGTTTGATAATGGGTGAGTGAATAGTGAGTGGGATCTTCTGTGTCTGGTTGAGGAGGATTGATTTAGTCAGTGATTCCAGTAGGTTGGGCTTTCTCCGTTGAGAGCCTTGTAAAGTAAGCAGTAGAATTTGAAGTGCACTCTCGCTTCTATTGAAAGCCAGTGCGAGTCATGGTATGCCTCTGTGATATGGTCATATTTTTTTTAGGAAATAGACAAGTCTCAGCGCTGTATTCTGTATTGTCTGCAATTGCTTCATCATAGTCGCAGGACAAGGTAGGTATAGTATGTCTATCATCCCAAGGATAAGAGATTGTATCAATAGTAGAAATTGCTTCTTTTCGAAGAATGTTCGGAATTTTCTTAGATTTCTCATGGTCATGAACGATGCCTTTATTATTTTGTTAATTTGGGGTTGCATGGTGCAGCCTCTGTCAATTGTGACTCCTAGCAATTTTAGTGTAGGTTGTATTGGGTATGAGATTGAGTTTATTACAAGATTAGTTAATGTTGGAGTTTTGTTGTTTTCTAGTAGGATGAAATTTGTTTTGTCAGGGTTAAGTTTTAATTTGTGCTCTGTCATCCAAATTGCAACTGAATCGAGAGTTTTGTGTATTGTGCTTGTCATGACGGGTTCTGGTTGGTCGAACGGTAAGAGAATAGTGATGGCATCTGTGTAGCTGTATGAAATTATGCCATGATTATCTAGGTAGTAGCTGAGGGAGGCTATGTATATATTGAATAGTGTAGGTGAAAGGGGTGATCCTTGGGGAACTCCGCAGGGGTTGGACCATGGTTCTGATTTTTCTTGCATTGTTTTGACTCTGTAAGTTCTTGATTGTAGGAATCCTTTGAACCATGCAAGTACCGTACTTTGCCTGAGATTCCTATTGAATCGAGAGTTTGTAGAAGCATGTCGTGGTCTACCAAGTCAAAGACTGCAGAAAGGTCTAGTTGTATCAACAGGATTTTCTTGCTTGTACCATTAGACCATTGCATTTAGACAATTTGTCCATTATCACATAACAGCATGTACCTGGATTTTTGGTATTTATTTGGGCACTCATGCATGCAAATATGCTAGTATTCTAGTCATTTATGTGTGGACTTGGCTTTATGCAGTTGCCTCCTAACTGGAACGGCTCCATCATAAAGCAGAGAAATAACGCATAGGTCAGTAGCCCGAATGGAGAACTGGATCTCACTCAGATACACACCCTAACTCATATCTATTCATGTTGAATTGGGCAAATGGTCAAAACTGTTAACTCTGCACAAAACATGAGGCCTGCAGTTGCCAAGAATTTGTGTACAGACGACGAGGCTGCGGCTGCCAAGAATTCTTTCCCATAGACGCCAATTAGGAGAAGCCCCTTGGAAGATCTTTTTTTGCTTAAAGAAAACCCCCCACAGTCAAACTGTTACCAGCCTAGCCACTATTAAGCTAATCTTCTAGTAATTTAATCCTAGAAATTAACACTAATAATTCTACTCTGAATTAGAATTTTACCCCTTTTAACTATTCCAGAGGTTCAGCAGAGGTGTCAGCATGGGGTCTTTTCCTTGGCTACAGCAGCGGTCTCAAACTCAAACCCTTTGCAGGGCCACATTTTGGATTTGTAGGTATTTGGAGGACCGCAGAAAAAATAGTTAATGTCTTATTAAAGAAATGACAATTTTGCATGAGGTAAAACTCTTTATAGTTTCTAAATCTTTCCTTTTGGCCAAGTCTTAATAATAATATTGTAATTTATAGCTAAAGAGACATATGATCAAGAAACTGTTTGATTTTACTCTTGTGATTATGATAAACATACCGAGGGCCTCAAAATAGCACCTGGCGGGCCGCGAGTTTGAGATCACTGCTATAGGCTAAGGCTCTTTGCACCTGCATTGTGATGTCATAGAACTTTATGGATAGAAACATAGTAGCATGATGGCAGATAAAGGCCAAATGGCCCATCCAGAGCACCCACTATTTCCTCCTCTCCCTATTGGCTAAGGCTCTTAACATTTGCATCTCCTCTTCCTATAAGCTAAGGCTCTTTGCACCTGCATTGTGATGTCATAGAACTTTATGGTTATAGAAACATAGTAGCATGATGGCAGATAAAGGCCAAATGGCCCATCCAGAGCACCCACTATTTCCTCCTCTCCCTATTGGCTAAGGCTCTTAACATTTGCATCTCCTCTTCCTATAGGCTAAGGCTCTTTGCACCTGCATTGTGATGTCATAGAACTTTATGGTTATAAAAAACATAGTAGCATGATGGCAGATAAAGGCCAAATGGCCCATCCAGAGCACCCACTATTTCCTCCTCTCCCTATTGGCTAAGGCTCTTAACATTTGCATCTCCTCTTCCTATAAGCTAAGGCTCTTTGCACCTGCATTGTGATGTCATAGAACTTTATGGTTATAGAAACATAGTAGCATGATGGCAGATAAAGGCCAAATGGCCCATCCAGAGCACCCACTATTTCCTCCTCTCCCTATTGGCTAAGGCTCTTAACATTTGCATCTCCTCTTCCTATAGGCTAAGGCTCTTTGCACCTGCATTGTGATGTCATAGAACTTTATGGTTATAAAAAACATAGTAGCATGATGGCAGATAAAGGCCAAATGGCCCATCCAGAGCACCCACTATTTCCTCCTCTCCCTATTGGCTAAGGCTCTTAACATTTGCATCTCCTCTTCCTATAAGCTAAGGCTCTTTGCACCTGCATTGTGATGTCATAGAACTTTATGGATAGAAACATAGTAGCATGATGGCAGATAAAGGCCAAATGGCCCATCCAGAGCACCCACTATTTCCTCCTCTCCCTATTGGCTAAGGCTCTTAACATTTGCATCTCCTCTTCCTATAAGCTAAGGCTCTTTGCACCTGCATTGTGATGTCATAGAACTTTATGGTTAGAAACATAGTAGCATGATGGCAGATAAAGGCCAAATGGCCCATCCAGAGCACCCACTATTTCCTCCTCTCCCTATTGGCTAAGGCTCTTAACATTTGCATCTCCTCTTCCTATAAGCTAAGGCTCTTTGCACCTGCATTGTGATGTCATAGAACTTTATGGATAGAAACATAGTAGCATGATGGCAGATAAAGGCCAAATGGCCCATCCAGAGCACCCACTATTTCCTCCTCTCCCTATTGGCTAAGGCTCTTAACATTTGCATCTCCTCTTCCTATAGGCCAGTGGTCTCCAACTCAAACCCTTTGCAGGGCCACATTTTGGATTTGTAGGTATTTGGAGGACCGCAGAAAAAATAGTTAATGTCTTATTAAAGAAATGACAACTTGGCATGAGGTAAAACTCGTTATAGTTGATAAATCTTTCCTTAATCGCTTCTGATAATGTCAGCTCTACACAGCTGAAAATAGTGCAACATGCAGAAAATTAAGTTTAGATAGTTTTTCAGTGTCTGCATGTTGCACTGCTTTCAGCTGTGTAGAGCTGAAATTATCAGAAGCAATTAAGGAAAAATTTATCAACTATAAAGCGTTTTACCTCATGCAAAATTGTGATTTAGATTCTAAAGTATCAACTGCAAGAGACAAGGCTTTTTTTTTTGTCGAGGGGAGAATCAATATCCGACTTGTGCCTGGAAAGCTTGTGCTTTGAGTGTCCGGTGGTCACGTCCGCAACCGCCTTCAGCTCTCCCCTCCTCCAGCACCAGACACAACCGCTATCTCACATCAAGCAGTCACCGCCAGGAGAGGTGCCGAATTTCGCGAGAGTTCATGAGATTACGTACACACGCACAAGCTGCACTGCCTCCAATGGTTACCTTACGCTCTGGAACGCTGAACGCTGCCCGCCTCATTGCTGTAACCTCACACAAGCGCTTTCCTGCATTTGTGCGCGATTGTCCTCTCCACTCCACCTCACAATCGCGTACAGACACGGGAAAGCGCTTGCGTGAGGTTACAGCAGTGAGGCACGCAACGTTCCAGAACAATGGTAACATACCGAGGGCCTCATAATAGTACCTGGCGAGCCGCGAGTTTGAGACCACTGTTCCACAGCGTGCCTTCAGCATTACTTGCAACTTTTATTTTCTTTCTTTAAAACATTTATATCCTGCATATCACAAGATCTACGCAGGTTACAGAATGCGCTCATAATCATAAGCAAACAACCTATTACACTATAATTGTCTCAGTTGCAACAAACATCTAATTCAAAAACAGTAGCTTGCTCACATCAAGAATTAACAGAAGCCTCTTGAAAATAATAAGCCTTTAAAAAAAAACACTTACGAAAAGTTAGGATAGAGGAAGTCTGGCGAACATTATTTGGAGGAGCAAACAAACAAATCCTAGCTGAGAGGGTACATTTCTCAATCCTCTGCTACAGCACAAAATGATATGGGACATACGAGATCTACATATGACAGAATCCTGACTAATCATTCTGATTATCTTGTCTCGTGCAGACTTCAGGGTTAGCGTTCTGGAGTGTAGCGAAAATCCTTCTGTGCTGTTGCCTAAAACTGTTGTTATGGGACTTCGGAATGTCACTCTTCAGGAATTATGTCTGCCATAACAATTTCCCTCGTTTTGGCTTACGCTTCAGTTCTGTGTATTTTAGGGTTGCCAGGCATCTGTTACGAATCAGGCTGGTTGGTTGCCATGTGTCTGTGGATTAGTTGGTTGATCAGAGTCTGGCTATGCCCTAAGCGGAGGAGGCTTACAGCTCAACCGCAAACTTTCAGATCTGCAGCATTTACTGCGTGGCCCTAGAAACCATTTTGGCAGGGCCGGTCATTCCACTAGGCAGACCAGATGTCTGCCTAGGCCAGCAGCATTGAGGGGCAGCAGTGTGGTACCAGCAAGTCCAGCCAAACAAGCCAGAAAGTTGCAGCAGCCCTTTGAGTAACTGTATGTTTAAGAATGGTCACGTCTTGCCCTACTTGTACTGAAAGCTTGCATCAGAGTGGGCAGGACCTTGCAGGCCTGGAGTGTGCACACACAGGTCCTCCAAGGCTCTTGGTGATTTGTTTCAGAGGAGGGATGTAGGTGGTGGTGGTGGTGGCAGCAAGAGGAAAAGATACTGAACACAGCAGATGGAGAGAGGAGAGATATTGGACATGGTAGGGAAGAGAGATGATGGACACTGTGGGAAGGGGACGTGAGAAATGTGGAACTATGAGGGGTTAATCCAAATCTTCTGTAAGTGAACCAGGTAGAATTGAGAGAACCTCAAACTCAGGTGGAAATCCAAGATGGTGCTATGAAGAAGGCAGTATTTTCATGGAGCTCCTGAGTCCATCACTCTGTCCACCTGTATTTCTTTCTTCTGTCTCTTATGAATGGAAAATAATGGGAAAGTTGCAAATCTCCTAGCCTTCACCATCTCTATTAACTGGTCTTCTCTTTGAAGCTGATGGTGTTGCATAGGAGACTTCAATGACTTGGGTTGGTAGACAAGCAGTCTCCCCAGTAACAAAATGAAACTTCTTTGGGCCCAATGACTGCAATGCTCTCCTGGACCAATACAAGAATTTCTGTAGGAACCTGCTCGCACATTCCTTTGCATGGATGATATGGATTTTGCCGCATTAGGAAAGGAAGCCAGACATTTAGTTAAAGACAGAAGGAGCTTGTTTTCAGGAAGTGTCTGCACCAGGAGCCCTGATAGGAAAATTTGCATTGGAAGAGAACAAGAAGAAGCAGCAGCATGATATTAATTGTTTATTACACCACTGTGGGTGAATTTCTTCACAAATGAAATTAATAAAATGTTAATAAATGCATAAATGTTCAGCTACCATAGATAGTAAATCCTGTAAATTCTCCTCTCAACATTCTATCTGGGTATGGATGCAGTAGAGCATCTGTGGTCACCCTGGACTCTTGGCTGGTTCTCTCATGTAGCTTAGTAGCGATCAGTAAATGACATGCTTTCTAACAGTGGATTTATCTTCAAAATTCTAATGCAAGCTTAGAATCTGCAAAATTATCTGATGGAATATTCTGGAAAGTTAACTACCCTGGAACAAATAATAGTTGACTTCCAATTGGAAATTACTCCAATTGATATTTCTGTTTGTCTTGTATGACTATCCCATTGATGTGGCTATTGTTTGTGTCCCCTGAAGATGCCCCACGGTGAGGGTGAAGATACTGAATTGGAAGCTAAGGACAGGCCTCAACGACGAGACGAGAACACACAATGAAGGAGTCGGGAGGACAAGATGTCAAAAGATCAGCCAGGGGTGTATAGTTCAAAACACCTTTATTGATGACTATGCCACAATAGCTCAAAGACTCGACACTGGCACTGTTTCAGAGTCTGTGCCTTTATCAAGAGTCTGCCTTGATTGTAGGCACCGTGCATACGCGCGCTCGGGGAGAAACGCTGGAGAAGTCTGGTAGAAGTCACTTAGAGTGATCTTTGCTTTTTACTTGAGACACTAGCCTCTACGTGACTTCTACCAGACTTCTCCAGCGTTTCTCCCCGAGCGCACATATGCACGATGCCTACAATCAAGACAGACTCTTGATAAAGGCACAGACGCCGAAACAATAGCCTTTGAGCCATTGTGACATAAGTCATCAATAAAGGTGTTTTGAACTATTCACCCCTGGCTGATCTTTTGACATCTTGTCCTCGCAACTCCTTCGTTGTGTGAGGGGGAAGATACCCCAGTTTTACTATTTCAGGAAGGGGAAACCAACCACAGTATATTTCGATGATATTTTTGGAGCGGACCCTCCATGTCCTCTCACCCGCCAGTGCCTGCAGATGCCCAGTTTTTAAAAATCAGACCCAGGTGCAAAAAAGTGATATGTGCTAAAGGATAGTGAAGCAGAATGCTGGAGTTGGCAACGTTTTGCCTGCCAATCAGCAGGGAATACTTTGATAAGCACTTTGCTCTCTCAGGTTACACTTTCCAAAATCTCAACGTGCAAGCAGGATTACGAGGTGTAAAGAAAGACTGCCGAAAACTTGGAAGAGATGAAGCATGTCAGTAAGTGCTTCTCTTTTTTTGCTACGTCACAGCCCAGCGGCAGAAATTAATTTGGCAGAAACGGGATAGAGGGGGAGAAAAAAAAAAAAAAATAAAGAATTTGCAACCTAGCTCCTTTAGCTCTCATGGTACAAGGAGAGAAGTCACTTAGACAGCTTTGAGGAATTTTAGTTTTTCTGTGTCCAACACTGGTGTCCATACCTCAAGAGGGATATTACTCTGTTGGAGAAAGTGCAGAGGCGAGCCACGAAACTTGTCAAAGGAATGGAGCATTTGAGCTACAAAGAACGACTCAGGAAACTGGGACTGTTTACCCTCGAGAAGAGAAGACTGAGAGGGGATTTGATAGAGACTTTTAAAATATTAAAAGGATTTGATAAGATAGACCAAGAAGCAGAAATGCTAACATTTTCAGATGTGACTCGGACAAGAGGTCATAGCCTGAAACTAAGTGGCAGCAGGTTTAGGACAAATGTCAGGAAGTTCTGTTTCACTCAGCGAGTGGTGGGTGCTTGGAATGCACTCCCGGAGGAGGTTGTGGCGGAGACTACGGTACTGGGATTCAAGCGCAAGTTGGATGCACACCTTCTTGCATATCATATTGAGGGATACGGTAAAGTCAGGTCTCCAAAAATGAGTACCTAATTGGGCCGCCGCGTGTGCGGAGCACCGGACTGGATGGACCTCGGTCTGATCCGGTGAGGGCGTTTCTTATGTTCTTATGTGCAATATAATAAATACAAAGAAAAGATACCTTTTTTCATTGGGACTTACTTAATGCATTTTGGGGTCCTTAAACGTTCATTCTAGACAAAGGTAGACAAGTTCCTGCTAGACCAGTATGTACGCAGGTAAGGCTAGACTCAGTTAGGGCTCTGGTCCTTGACCTAAGGGCCGCCGTGGGAGCGGATTGCTGGACACAACGGACCACTGGTCTGACCCAGCAGCGGCAGTTCTTATGTTCTAGCGTGCCTTAGTAAAAGGACCCCTTTGTGATGAGCTGATCTGAAGAAGGGTTGCCTTTGAAAGCTCATCCCAAAATGTCCAATAAAAAAAGGTATCATCTTCTTTTGCTTTCTTTCTACTTATTACCTTTAAAAGTGGAGAAACAGCTACCCTACCGCTTCACCCAATACAGTTTTCCTTTGCAACTTCCAGAAAGAATAACTAGGGCTCTCGATGGGGGAAATTTATTGATTTATTCATTCAATTTTCTATACCGTTCTCCCAGGGGAACTCAGTGCAGTTTACATGAATTTATTCAGGTACTCAAGCAGTTTCCCCTGTCTGTCCTGGTGGGCTCACAATCTATCTAATGGACCTGGAGCAATGGGGGAGGGGGGGGATTAAGTGACTTGCCCAGGCTCAGAAGAAGTCGCATGGGATTAAACCCACAACCCCAGGAAGGCTGAGGCTGCACCACTCTAGAAATCAAAATATAGTAAAGGTGAGCCAAGTACAGGACAATCAAGTCATTGTGACATCGCTGAGGAGGTTGGCTCTTAGGCATTGGTGGAAGGAGGCATTATGACATCACAATAACAGCTCTGGTGATCAGAGGCTGAAACTTTTCATACTACTGATTCAATTTTCTGTACTAATCTCCCAGGGGAGCTCAGAACGGTTTACATGAATTTATTCAGGTACTCAAGCATTTTTCCCTATCTGTTCTGTGGAGGGATGTCAAAGTCACTCCTCAAGGGCTGCAATCTAGTCAGGTTTTCTGGATTTCCCCAATGAATATGCGTGAGATCTATTTGCATGCACTGCTTTCATTAGATGCTAATAGATCTCATGCATATTCATTGGGGAAATCCTGAAAACCCAGCTGGATGGCGGCCCTCGAGGACTGACTTTGACATTAGCGATCTAATGTATCTGGGGCAACGGTGGGGATTAAGTGACTTGTCCAGGGTCACAAGAAGCGGCGTGGTATTGAACCCACCACCCCAGGTTACTGAGGCTGTAGCTTTAACCACGGCGCCACACTCTCCCCGTAAAGGGCCTCTGCTGAACAGAAGCTTCTGTAAATACGTTCTTTTTCGCTTGCGCAATTACATCACTGCATGAAGAATACTTGCTGGTTTCCAAAAGAAAGTGTTTTACTGGGTGAAAACGGCAAGGACGCAAATTTACAACAAACCCTGTGTCTTTATTCTGCTTCGGTCCCGCTTCACTTAAAGGGCGCATCTTAATCCTGAGGAGCATTGCTTCCAAAAAGAAAGTCATTCCTTAATAAAATTTAGTTCTCGCAGAACCTAGACAGACCTTTTTTTCTTTATAAACCCTCCTCCCCCTCCTCCCTCCCACTTCAAGTTCAAGTTTCAAGTTTATTTAATTTTTGATGAATCGCCTATTACAAATTCTAGGCGATGTACATATCATAATTTAGATAGAAGAAACTTACAAAATAAATTCAAATTTCAAATTTAAAACAATACAGACATGAGTTTGAGGAATAGGGATAAAAGTTACAATATTTGGGATTAGTTAAAAAAGGAAAAAACAAAAGGAAGGGAATTATAAAACCAAAGCACCATGTAAGAAATAAATTTTAAATTAGTTGAAAAAAAACTAATGTTAAAAATCATAGGCATCTTTAAATAAATGGGTCTTTAACAGTATTTTAAATTTTATGGAAATTTTATGGAAAGCCATAAATAAAATACATAGGAAAGCTGAGCATGCAGGGGGGGGGGGGCCAACATGGCATGGCAGCAGCCTATGGAAAGCGTTGCTGACTGCCAGGTCACTGGTGCAGGACCTCCTTCACTGGTAGAGCTGGGGAACCCTTGCCACTTCAGTTATTTGGAGGATACAGGGGGGCAAGGGTGGGACAGAGAGCAGAGCAGGGTAAAATGTTATGTTCCCTCCCCCCCAAAATATTCAAAGTTAGGTTAGGTTCTGGCTATAGGACAATTTCAACAACTTCGGTACCCTGAGGTTGTGGGTTCAAATCCCACACTGCTCCTTGAGACTCTGGGGAAGTCACTTAAACCCCATTGCCCCAGGTACATTAGATAGAGTGGGAGCCCGTCGGGACAGTTAGGGAATAATGCTTGAGTACGTGAATCATTTGTAATCCGCTTAGAATATGCGGAATATAAATGATAATAAATGCATAACGGAACATTAGAAGCTTTCCTTGTTTCGCTGAGAATATTTCAACTCTTTTGGTGTTACAAATAGTCTGAGGGCTCGTCCTGATCCAGCGGAAAAAGTATTCCAGTAAAAAGGGTGAAACTGATTATGTGAATTATTAGGTGTGGCCAAGCCAGCTGTACCCCTGGTTTTAATTTGATCTCAAAGCACTTCATTCTGGCCAGGATGTTTTGTAAGCGATGAGTACCATGATATATGACTCATACTGGGACATTGTTCAGGCTTGATGTGGTTGCTTTATACAAACATATTGCTCCTAGAGTCTCACATTTGGCCAGTTTTGGAGAAAACACGGTTTTATTTAGAGTACCAGACAACTAGTAACAGTGTCCATTTTGTGAGGCTAACTGCAATGAATGGTTTTAACCCGTGATGTCTGTGTGCTTTGGCTCTGGAATGCCCCATAGGATGAAGGTAAAAAGGGATAGACTCAGTAAGTAACCTCAGAAAATACTTTTTCATGGAAAGGGCGGTGAATGCATGGACTGGTCTCACAGTGGTGGGGGGTGTGTGTGTGAAAAGTGTATCTGAATTCAAGAAACCTTGGGACAGGTGCATTGGCACTCTAAGGGAGAGGAAGGTACTGCCTCCCTTGGTACGTCAAGCTCTGTCTCTTGCAGATTCAAATTCAGACTCAAAGCCCACTTATTTGAAACTGCTTTCAATTGCAAACTAGAGAGTTGAACGGGGACAGAAATCCCACCCATCCCTGCACATCCCCACCAGGATCCTCTCCGTCCCCACCCATCCCCGCCAGGATCCTCTCCGTCCCCACCCGTCCCCGTCAGGATCCTCTCCGTCCCCACCCGTCCCCGTCAGGATCCTCTCCGTCCCCACCCATCCCCGCAAGGAATTACCTCCATCCCCGCCGGTCCCCATAAAAAGCAGCAATTACTTCTGACAGGATCATCAATTCCACAGTTTCTTTTGTGTTTGCGCTGCTGTTTTCCTTGTGGAATCTCTTTGGTGGAATCCTTTTTTTGTTTTCTGTTCAGGTAATTAACTTATAAACCCCCTCTTTTACTAAGGCTGACGTGTCCATTATATTATATGGATGAACCCTGCTTCCAAAGCCTTCCATCCCCATGGGAGTCCTGTGGGCCAGAGGGGGGTCCCCGTGGGAGTCCTGTGGGCCAGAGGGGGGGTCCCCATGGGAATCCCGTGGTCCAGAGGGGGGTCCCCGTGGGAGTCCTGTGGGTTAGGAGGGGATTCCCGCGGGACCCCCGCAGGACTCGCGGGATTTCCGCAATCCCCGTTCCCTTGCAGACCCCTATTGCAAACTCCTACCCACCTGCTAAGCACCAATATCTGTCTTATCATTCTCTCAGTAATTCCCCCTCCCGAGTACTGATGCACCTTTTTGTCCAGTTTGTCTGCTTTGACTAGATTGTAAGCTCTTTTGAGCAGGGACTGTCTCGCTATGTTTTGATGTACAGCGTTGCGTATGTCTAGTAGCACTATGGAAATAATAAGTAGTAGTAGATAGGGTTGCCAGATTTTATGATTGTAAACTCCGGACTCCCTCGACGCCCAACACGATTGAGAGGAAGCTTTTCAAAACCCGGAAATCCGGACGTCTGGTAACCCTCGGTATAAGCCAGTTGGCTACCTTCCTCTAGTTTCAAGTTTATTCATGGCTTGATATACTGATATATTGATACTGATATACTGATAATGCTTCCAAAGCCTTTCAGTGATTTTGGTTACACTGGCAAGTTAGTTGGACCGAGCTTTATTTTATCCCAGACCTGTCATCTGTGAACATATATGCTACAGGTTTAGTTCCATTTTTTTTTTTTTTTTTTGAATATATTTTTATTGAATGAACCAATCACGAGAGGTACAATCAGCAACCAAGCCAAAAAAGAATAACATCATAGAGACAATAATCAGGTATACAATACAGCTAGGTCAGAAATCAAGCACTCAAACAGAGCCTACTCATGAAAGTTCACAATTTTCATGTTTGAAACACCCCTGATGCAGGCGTTCCTCAGACGCCGAAACACAGTGCTACGTCAGGACCACAGCTTCTGCTTGTGTCCTTTTATGAAATAAACAAGTTGGTTTTACATCAGTGTTCTTCAGTGGAGTGCTCATTGTCTGTTCCCACTTCCTTTTGTACTATTTTATACCCGTGGGTTCTCTGTCCTGTTGGACTTTTTGGTGTTTACTTGATATACCGACCATCACATGTATCTGGATGGTTTACAATATTAAAAATTAGAAAGGTCTAATATAATTTTTTTGATTTAGGTGCAATAAAATAAAAAGAGAGTCAACCTAATACTCTAACAAGTTAAGACTGGTTGGAAACGAGAGGATATCGCTCAGTTTCTCAAAGCTTTTCTCAGGAGAGTCAAGCAACCTACTGCTTTCCCTGAGCAGGAACAGCATAGAAACATAGAAAAAAGCAGCAGAAAAGGGCTATAGCCCACCAAGTCTGCCCATTCCAAGTATCCCCTCCCCTGAATTTACTCCCTTAAAGATCCCACATGAGTATCCCATTTTCTCTTAAAATCCGTCACCCTGCTGGCCTTTATCACCTGGAGTGGGAGTCTGTTCCAATGATCCACTACTCTTTCGGTGAAGAAGTACTTCCTGGAGTCGCCATGAAACTTCCCTCCCCTGATTTTCAGCGGATGCCCTCTGGTGGTTGAGGGTCCCATGAGCCAGAAGATATCATCTTCTGACTCGATGCGTCCCGTGATGTACTTATATGTTTCAATCATATCTCCCCGTTCTCTTCTTTCCTCAAGTGAGTACAGCCACAATTTTTTAAATCTTTCTTCATACGTGAGATCCTTGAGCAAGCACATCAAACTACGACAGAATTCTATGAGCTGGTTCACTTTCTGTTTTGGGCAGTAGCATAGCCAGACTTCAATTTCTGGACAGGTCTGGGGTGGACTAGGAGGTCATGGCCTGGAGGGGGTGCTGGTTGAACTGAGCATGTGTGGGCAGGGAGTGTTGGTGTTGGTGTCTGGAAACACTCCGTTGACTTCCTCAGGGTTGAGAGTGCTTGGGGGAGGGGGGGGCCTCCAAAGAGGACTCCAGCTGGTGGTTATAGGGGGATGATGTATGCCACTGCTGGGTAAGCCTGAATGGATATTGGGTGGGTACCTACCCACCTGTGCCTATGCCCCTAGGTCCCTGGGTCAAAGTGCTCAGGAGGCAATACTACCTAAGTGTCGCTGCTCATTCCTGGCACCACCGTCTGGGCCCTCTGGGCATGTTAAGCTCCAATAGGCCCAAACTGTACAGATTTACCTTCCATGTTTTTTTGTTGCTTTTTTTCATCTATCTATCAAGAGGAAGCAGAAAGAGCACAAGCGACACCACAAGCTATGCAACACAGAAAAATCAGCTGTAGCCCTCCATGGCAGGGAAAATGATCATTCAATTTGATTTGAAAACACAAAAGTCCTGGAGAAAGAAGACCACTGGAGGCCATGAAGAGTCAATGAGGCAATAGAAATTGCAAGACACCCCAATAACTTCAATGCAGATAAAGGGCTCTCCATAAACAAAGCACGGCAACCTCTCATCCAAAAGAAAATTAGTGCAAAAAGGGCTAAGGCCTTTTCCCTCCATCTCACAAGTCCCAGCCTCTTTTCTAACAATCATCCTGGATTTCCAATGAACTTTCTCGCCAAAATTCAAACTCATGATCAACAGACTTCCCTGTTCTCAGTCAGGTCAGCCCAACAAACTTTCCCGCCAAAAATTCAAATGGCTTGACCCACAGACTGCCCTCTTTTCAATCAGGTCAATGAACCCACTATATATAAAGACTCACCGCAGCCCTCACAGCATACCCTGAAGAAAGCCACAGCATGATGGCTGAAACGTCGGTTCTTTCTACACAGACGCAGCGAGACCCGGAAACCTACTACAATCATGTTTCATGTTGAAGGTCCTCTTAGCAACCAGATAGCATTGGGATTTATTAACCACTGATTTATTTGGTCTTTTTGAATAAAAATGGTTCCTTTGATCACGAAGGACAACCTACTGTACAGTTTCTGAATGGAAAGCTGCTTATACACAGCAGATGATTTTAATTCTAGAATGTGTGAGCCTGCAGCTCTTTGAACTGAGACCTTTTCTGTATGTCAAATGAATTGTTAGAAAGGATTTTCTTGGGGTGGGAGGGGGGGGAGAGGGCCAGGTGTCTGAAGAACCAATGTACACTGGAGGAATTGGAGGGGTAACATTCAGATGAGGTGCAAAGAGTGAGGTGGGGGGGGGGAAATTCATGAATCTTTTGTGCATTAGAGATGGGACTATGGAGAGTGTTGACGAATGTTCATACTTAATAAGTAAAGTCATTTGTTCTTGTTCTTTGGTTATACAAAATTCAATTTTAAAAAAAATTATTGAAATGAAGAAATAGAAGGGGTAATTCCAAACAGGTGACAGTATACAGTCCTGGGAGCCTCCTTTGTACAGTCACAAGGAATGCTGCACACCAAGATTTCGGGTTGGGGGAGCTCATTATGGGGGCTAGAATGCAAAGGCTGGACTATGTTCTGAGGTTAGAGAGTCATACACTGACAGATGGCCCTAATAAACTACACTAATCTCTGAGCAATTTAGTACGCTCTGCAATTATTTCTGATATGGCAATTATCATAGCACATGAAAAATTCAAGTAAACTGGAGAAATACCACTATGCTAATCTTAGCACAGACAGAATGAAATATCATGCTAATGGAATACATGTAGAAATACTTCCAGTACAACAAACTCTGTTAAACATTAGCCCAGTGTTTACTTTCTAATTAGCACTGAAACTACTTTGCTTCTAGGGCATCCTTGATCCAGCATCCCTGGCATGAATGTTTCAAGCCAAGACACTCCTTCCCATATACCCAGAGCAGGGCACCCTTGATGAAACTTGCTGGTTGAGGGCATCCTATATCTGGGGCCCAAGTCAGGGGTGCTTGGGTTCAGAATGCCCAGGCAGGAGTGTCAGGGCCAAGAGAACATTCCTAGCCCAGGCAATCCAAGCCAAGCCCCAGAGCTAGAGCTTTCCAGATGTGGGAATTCCAGATTGGACACACCTTGACAGGGCACCTTAGACAAGAGAACCCTTGGCCCATAGCACCCCTGGCCTGGGTTTCTGGTCAAGGGCTTCCCTGCTAGATAGCTTCAAAACCTCTGGAAAACTCACATGGACCAATTATACTTACCTAGTCCCTGAGAGATATCCACAGTTCTCATCTTCTCATCATCACCCTCTTGAAGCTCAACTGATGTCATTGACATCAACTCAGTCATTACCATTTTCAAAGACAATTGCAGGGACCAGGCAATTCATTTTGGTTCATCATTGATTTCCAGAGTTTTGGGGACTCTCTGGTCAAGGGCCTACTGAGCCTGCACCAGGAGCTGAGTCAGTGGTGCCTTGGCTTGGAGGGTAGGGGTGTCCTAGACCATGGGTTCCCTTGTCTAAGGTGCCCTGGCCAGGTGGTTCCTCAGGGTTGGCTCAGGGTGCCTAGCCTTGGTTGCCTGGGCTATGAGTGCCTTGGCTTGGTGTGCCTGCATTGACAATTCCGTGGTCAGATGCTCTTTAGGGTTACCATATGGCTCCAGAAAAAGGACAGATTGGAAAATCTGGCAACCCTACCTGGCACCCTTTATGAAAAGTTCACAGCAGTGCCCCCCTAAGGTGCCTCACTGCTCTGTTGGGATGTCTGCATGGCCAGTCCATTAAGATGGTTCCTCCCATGTCCAAATGAGTTTGATTTGGACATTTTTTACATGGATGTTTTTGTCATTGAAAATGGCCAAAAAAAGTTGGACATCCTGAGGACCAAAGTGTCTAAATAGGTCATAAAAAAAAATTGGGGATGTCTAGCAGTTTTGAAAATGGGTGTTTCCCTGCCTCAACTTTTGGACGTCTCGCAGGAAATGTCCAAAGTTGGATTTAGAAGCACTGTTGAAATTGCCTCTCCACTTCTCATTTCCTGAACTATAGTGATAGATTTATTCTGAATGTCAGCTACCATATTTGTGATGAATTTTTTGCTCAATATAACCTTAGCTTTCTCTGGATACCAAAAGAAATTTCATGTTTACAAGTAGTGTGTACATTTTTTAAGGCTTTCATAATGAAGCTTTCCATTGTGTAAACAGCTTAGAATTGTTCTAGTCATCCCTGAATGCTTTGGGAGTTTGGATTAAAATTGTCGGTAGATTCCTAAACCCAGATCTGTCCAAAATTTAAAGTCTAGATGTTTTTCACAAGACTAATTTACTTTTGATGGATGGAAAAAGAATCTCATCTTTGACCAAGTGATTTTGAAAACAATTATGTTGGGCTGTGATTATTTTCCATAAATCACTGCGTTTCTTTTCATCTTTTTTGACAGAAATAGTTATATTTGTATTTTTGCAAGTTGGACGGCAAAAATGAACTTCTAGGCATTTGCTTTCCTGGATCTACGAACCCATTTTCAAAGGGAAACTCCATGCACGGATTCTCTATAAAAGTGTATCGTAAACTGTGTGCCCATCTGGAGGGTTTTCGCGCAAGTGTGGATGTCAACGGGATGATGTCACGCATGTGCATGACATCATTGTGTCAAAGTCTGCTCACTTCCGGATGTCTTAAGCCTTGGCCACTATGTTTAGTGTGCCATGGCTCGACAAAGTTTCCGGGACACTGCTCTATAAAAATTAATGGCCTGATTCTATAAACAGTGTCTAACAGCGTGCCAGACTTTAAGAAACTAAACTAAACTAAACTAAACCTTAGGTTTGTATACCGCACCATCTCCGCGTGCGCAGAGCTCGGCACGGTTTACAGAGTTTGAAAGGAAAGGAACTACAAAGAAAAGGATATAGGAGAGGGACTGAGGAGATAGAGGGGGGACAGGATACTAGAGCACGGGAGGTGATTAGATTTTTGAAAAGAGCCAAGTTTTCAAGTGTTTGCGGAAGGATTGGAAGGAGCTAGAATTTCTGAGCGGGGATGAAAGATTGTTCCAGAGTTCTGTGGTTCTAAAGGGGAGGGATGTTCCAAGTTTTCCTGCGCGGGATATACCTTTTATAGAAGGGAAAGATAGTTTCAGTTTTTGGGAGGATCTAGTCGAGAGCGGGTTTGAGGAATTCCAGAAGAGTGGGATAACGGGAGGGAGGACGCCATGTAGAATCTTGAAGGCTATGCAGGCACATTTATAGAGGACTCTAGAGTATACTGGGAGCCAATGAAGCTTGAAGAGGAGTGGGGAAACGTGGTCGAACTTGCCTTTTGCGAAAATAAGCTTGGCTGCGGCGTTCTGAATTAGTTGAAGTCTATGGAGGTTTTTCTTAGTTAGGCTTATATAGATGGAGTTGCAGTAGTCCAGTCTAGAGAGGATGGTGGATTGGACGAGGATGGCGAAATGAGAATGATGAAAGCAGGATCTTACTTTCCTCAACATATGGAGGCTAAAGAAGCATTTTTTTACCAGGGAGTTGAGGTGATCGTTGAAGGAGAGAGAGGAATCTAAGATGATGCCTAGGACTTTGCTTGAAAACTCAAGCTGAAGAGTGGGGCCGGAGGGTAGAGGGATGGAGGTGGGTAAATGGTCTGAGATTGGGCCGAGCCAAAGTAGTTTGGTTTTGGACTCATTCAGTTTCATTTGTACAGATTGGGCCCAGGATTGGAGGTTCGTAATACATGTGGAGATGTTCTCAGCGAGGTTCGAGAGGTTCGAGTCGGTTTCGAGGAGGATGAGGATGTCATCAGCGTAGGAGTAGAGAGTTTCTAGGGGGGATAAATGAAGGAGTTTCAGAGAGGACATGTAGATGTTGAAAAGGATAGGGGAGAGGGGTGAGCCTTGCGGGACTCCACATTTTGGCTTCCAGGCGGGGGATGAGGTACCGTTTGTGTTAACGGTGTAGGAGCGGGAGCGTAGGAATTTCGAGAACCAATCCAGGACTGTGGAGCTTATGCCTATTTCGGAGAGTTGGAAGATTAGGATGTCGTGGTGAACGACATCGAAGGCTGCGGAGAGGTCGAATTGAAGAAGAACAGCAAATTTGTTGCGAGAATGGAGTTGTTGCACCTTAGAGATTAGTGAGGCCAAGAGGGATTCGGTGCTGAAGTTGGGTCTGAAGCCGAATTGGTGGGGTAGGAGGATAGAGAATCGTTCTAGGTAGGATGAGAGTTGGGTGGATATGATGGATTCTAATAGTTTGGTTAGGAGAGGGATATTTGCTATAGGACGGTAATTTGATGGAATGGAGGGATCGAGATCGGCCTTTTTCAGTAGAGGGGACAGTGAAATGTGACCCATGTCGGGGGAGAAAAGGCCTGATGTTAGGGCAGAGTTTATAAGTTCGGTGAGGGAAGAGATGGCCTGTGTAGGGATATTCTCGTATAGGTAGGAGGGGAAAGGATCCAAAATGCACTTGCAAGTTTTTAATTTGAGGCAGAGTTTGGAGACTTGCGGTTCAGAGACAAGCTCGAAGGCGGTCCAGGATCTGTCGGCAGGAATGGATACAGGTAAGGTAGAGTTGGGAACAATAGAGGTCAGGGGATTGTAGGAGACTGTGGGGGGGAAGGAGCGTCTTAGGGTGGAAATCTTTTCATTAAAGAAATTTGCAAGGGCCTTGGCTGATAGAGATGGTGGAAGCAACGACGGGTCTTTTTTTGTAGTTAGGGAGCGCCAGATGTTGAACAGCGCACTGATCTGGTTGTTGGATCTGGAGATCTTGTCTCCAAAGAAGTTTTTCCTGGCTTTTTTTAATGTTGAATTGTAAAATTTAATGTTAGCCCTCCAGGTCTGTCTATCGGAGGGGGATTTGGATTTTTTCCATTTGCGCTCCAAAGCGCGACACTTCTGTTTTAATTCTCTGTGAAGAGGTAGGTACCAGGGGGCCTTTCGGGGGTAGGTGATGGTTTTGGTGGTTAGTGGAGCAAGGGAGTGGTAGGTGGACTCGGAGAGGGCAGTCCAGTTGTGCCAATGTGATTCGGGGTCTATAGGTCTAGGGTTGGAGGAGAGTTTGTTGAGAAATTTGGGCCAGAATAGGTTGCTCGAGGTTTTTTTGCGGAAGGTTATGGAATGGGAGGAGTGGGGTGGGGAGTCAAGGTGTGACATGAAGACGGGGAGACAGGTAGTCCCTAAGAAGTGGTCTGACCAGGGGACTTGTTCCCAGCGAGTGTCGTCGGTTGAGGTTTTGAAGGTGGTAAGATCGATGAAGGTGGTGAAGTCTAGAGTATGCCCTTTTTCGTGGGTTGGGGATGGGGTGGGTGAGGGAAAGCCAAGAGAGGTAAGGAAGTTGTTGAATTCGGATGTATCATTGTTGTTTGTGTCTTCGAGGTGGAGATTGATATCACCAACAATCAGAAGTCTTTGGAATTTAAGGAAGGCATTTGTTATGGTCTCATAGACGAGATTTGAAGATTTTGCCCAAGGGGTGGGTGGCCGGTATAGTAATAGGATGCCCAATGGGTGGGTGCGGAGTTCGTCATTGACTGAAGCAAGCAAATATTCTAGAGAAGGATGGGTGCCCGTCTCGAGGAGCTGGACGTCGAAGAAAGATTTGTAGAGGAGTGCCAGGCCACCTCCTTTTCGATTGGGTCTGGGGGAAAAGAGGCCTTGGTAACCGTGGGGGAGGAGTTCGTTTTGCGTGAATAGGTCGTCTTTGGCGATCCATGATTCTGTGATGCACAGGAATCCAGGGTCGAGCTCGTCTAGAAGGTCTTTCAAGATTTGGGTCTTGTTGCACGCGGATCTGGCGTTGCAATAAAGTGTAGGGACTGGGGTGAGAGAGTCTGGGGCAGTGTTGGGAGGATTGGCAGGGGGTAGGGGCTTTAGGGAGTCTTGGTTGACTTTTCGGGGGTTTTTCTTGGGAGGGGAAATTCTGGTGCGTATCAATGTGGGGATTCTGAATCCGGGGCAGATGGTATTGGAGTTAGCGGGGTCGAGAAGGTTGGGGGAGGGAGGTTTCAGACAGAGGGAAGGATAGAGAGGTGAGCAGAGTAGGAGGAGAAGGATCCAGAAGGATGGATTCATGGTGGGGTGGTTGGTGTGTGAGAGTCTGCAGCAAGGGGGAGTAGAGTTGGTTGAGGAAGGAGCAGGGGAACTTGAATAAATGGGATACCCATGTGGGATCCCTACGAGGGTCAAGATAAGGAAATTGGGTCATTAGGGCACAGACAGGGGGTGGGTAAGCAAAGTGGGCAGACTTGATGGGCTGTAGCCCTTTTCTGCCGTCATCTTCTATGTTTCTATGTAACTCCTAGGTGCCATTGAGCATGATTATCAATCACGCGCCATTTATAGAATCATGCCTAGTGGTGCCTAAGTGGTCTCTGCTGGGTCCCACCCCCTCGGAAGTATACTTCCTGTTGCACTGGGGGTGGGACCCAGCAGAGATACGTAGCATGGTTAAGAACAGCTGCTGCATCAGAGCACCGTACTTCCTAATGCTGCACCAAAGGGAAGGAGTCAGGAGCTGCAAAGGGAGATTTGAGGGACTGAAGGTGGCATTAGAGGAAGGAAAGAGAATTAGATACATGGCTAGAAGGGGGGAGAGAAGTGAAAGTGCTGGGCTATGTTCAGAAGTGGAGAGAGAGGGAAAATGCTAAACTGGATCTGGAAATGGAGAAGTAGAGATGACTGGGCTGGAAGGAGAGAGAGGGGGGGGGGAGAAATAAGAAGGGCAGAGGAGAAAGAGAAAGGGAACGATCAGAAAGGCAGAGAAGAGAGAGAGAGAGAGAGAGAAAATGAGAGAGGGAGAGATTAGAAGGGCAGAGGAGAGAGAGGTGGAGATAGCTGGACTGGAAGGGGTAAAAGAGAAAGCTTGAGATGACTGGATTGAAAGAGGGAAGAGAGAAAACTTGTGATGGCTGGATTGAAAGAGGGAAGAGAGAAGTAGAGACGGCTGAACTAGAAAAATGGAAAGGAGAGTGGTGAAAATTATCATTTTAATGGTGGAAAATTATCATAGAAAGGCTCCACCCTCTTGACCCCATTTTGCCCACCTAACCTCTTCCAACTCCACCCAGGTGTCTCAGATTTGGAAGCCAAAAAATCTGGTAACCTTAGGTTATGATGAAAAATAGGCACCATAAGGTCCACCTGGTCTACTCAGTTTCATTCTTGGCGTAATGCCAGAGACCCCATTTTTTCCTCTTTCTTCTATGCAGCTAAGGATCTTGGGTGCTCATTCCAGGCTTTCTTGAATTCTGCCACTGGTTCTTTTTCTGCACCACTGCCTCTCCCCTGCGTTTCCTATTACTGCGTTCCAGTGCGACTAAATGCAGTGGCTGCAGGATGCCAGTCACGGAAGCAGAAAGCACCACATGACAACCAAACAACAAAAACAATTTATTTTGGGAAGTGGCTTCCGAAAAATTCTTCAGTAGCTCAAAGCACAGTTCCGCTGCAGCTCTAATTGGTTTAAATGGATTTTCAGCACCAGTGGTCAATTTCACAGGGAAGACTTGTGCCAGGAGCAGTTTCCAGAAGGTCAGAAATGCAGTCCAAAGAAAGGCCTCTCTATGCGAGCAGCACATTTTTTGGGTTCACCAATTCTTCAACCGCAAGGAACATGGCAGGGACGATTTCTCTGGGGCAGAGATATAGAAAGGGGTTGGATATGCACAAGTTTGTAACTTGTGAGCAGTAACGCCGGGCTTTTACCTCTTGCAGCTGCTCACCGGTTTATCAAGTTTATCAAGTTTATTATGTAATTTGTTTAATCGCCTATTCTACATTCTAGGCGATATACAAACAATAAAGAGTGTATAAAAACTTGGGGTAATTGTTACATAGACAAATAATATTACGTAATTACAAAAACTTACAATCAAGAAACACTAGGAAAACTATATTTAAAGGGTTACATTCTGTATCAAATTCTATATTTCAGGATTACAACAATAGGGAAGGAATAAAAGCACAAATAAGAAAATAAAAGGTTAAAATGGAATATAAGGTTATTTATTAACTAAAAGCATCGTTGAAAAGGAAACTTTTAAGCTTAGTC